>NC_080029.1:16132500-16757500 GCF_030020395.1 Manis pentadactyla
CCTCCTTAAAGTTTTCCAAAAAGTAAAAGAAGAGGGAATACTTACAAACTCATTCTATGAAGCCAGCATCACTCTAACATCAAAACCAAACAAAGACACCACAAAAAAAGAAAATTACAGACCAATAACCCTGATGAACATAGATGCAAAAATACTGAAAGAAATATTAGCAAACTGAATTAAAAAATACATCACAAAGATCATACATCATGATCAAGTAGGATTTATTCCAGGGATGCAAGGATGGTACAACATTCAAAAATTCATCAGCATCATCCACCACATCAACAACAAAAAGGACAAAAACCACATGATCATCTTCATGGATGCTGAAAAAGCATTCAACAAATTTCAGCATTCATTCATGATTAAAACTCTCAGCAAAATGGGAATAGAAGGCAAGTACCTCAACATAATAAAGGCCGTATATGACAAATCTACAACCAACATTATACTTAATAGCAAGAATCTGAAAGGTTTTCCTTTAAGATTGGGAACAAGACAGGGTTGCCCACTCTCCCCACTTTTATTCAACACAGTTCTGGAGGTCCAAGCCATGGCAATCAGACAACACAAAGAAATAAAAGGCATCCAGATTGGCAAGGAAGATATTAAACTGTCCCTGTTTGCAGCTGACATGATATTGTACATAAAAACCCTAAAGAATCCACTCCCAAACTACTAGATCTGATATATGAATTCAGCAAAGTTGCAGGATACAAAATTAATACACATAAACCTGTGGCATTCCTTTACACTAATGATGAACTAGCAGAAAGAGAAATCAGGGAAACAATTCCATTCACAATTGCATCAAAAAGAATAAAATATCTAGGAATAAATCTAACCAAGGAAGTGAAAGACCTATACTCTAAAAAAAAAAACCACAAGACACTCATGAGAGAAATTAAAGAAGATACCAATAAATGGAAACACATCCCATGCTCATGGATAGGAAGAATTAATAATGTCATAATAGCCATCCTGCCTAAAGCAATCTATAGATTCAATGCAGCCCCTATCAAAATACCAACAGCATTCTTCAACGAACATGAGCAAATAGTTCTAAAGTTCATATGAAACCACAAAAGACCCAGAATAGCGAAAGCAATCCTGAGAAGGAAGAATAAAGCTCAGGGGATTATGCTCCCCAACTTCAAGCTCTACTATAAAGCCATAGTAATCAAGACAATTTGGTACTGGCACAGGAACAGACCCATAGACCAATGGAACAGACTAAAGAGCCCAGACATAAATCCAACCATATATGGTCAATTAATATACAATAAAGGAACCATGGATATACAATGGGGAAATGACAGCCTCTTCAACAGCTGGTGTTGGCAAAACTGGACAGCTACATGCATGAGAATGAAACTGGATTATTGTCTAACTCCATACATAAAAGTAAATTCAAAATGGATCAAAGACTTTAATGTAAGTCATGAAACCATAAAACTCTTAGAAGAAAATATAGGCAAAAACCTCTTGAATATAAACATGACCAACTTTTCCTGAACACATCTCCTCAGGTAAGGCACACAAAATTAAAAATGAACAAATGGGACTACATCATGCTAAAAAGCTTTGTATAGCAAATGACACCATCAGCAGAACAAAAAAGCATCATACAGAATGGGAGAATATATTTTTAAATGACATACCCGACAAGGGGTTAACATTTAAAATATATAAAGAACTCACATGCCTCAACACTCAAAAAAGCAAATAACCCAATAAAAAATGGGATGAGGATATAAACAGACACTTCTCCAAAGAAGAAATTCAGAGGGCCAACAGGTACATGAAAAGATGCTCCTCATCAGTAATTATCAGGGAAATGCAAACTAAAAGTACAGTGAGATATCTATCACCTCCCACCAGTTAGGATGGCCAACATAGAAAAGAATAGGAACAACAAATGCTGGCGATGATGCAGAGAAAGGGGAACACTCCTGCACTGCTGGTGGGAATGTAAAATAGTTCAACCATTGTGGAAAGCAGTATGGAAGTTCCTCAAAAAACTAAAAATAGAAATGCTATTTGACCCAGGAATTCCACTCCTAGGAATTTACCCTAAGAATGCAGGAGCCCAGTTTCAAAAAGACATATGCACCCCTATGTTTATTGCAGCACTATTTTCAATAGCCAAGAAATGAAAGCAACCTAAGTGTCCATCAGTAAATGAATGGATAAAGAAGAGGTGGTACATATACACAATGGAATATTATTCACCCATAAGAAGAAAACTAATCCTATCATTTGCAACAACATGGATGGAGCTAGAGGGTATTATGCTCAGTGAAATAAGCCAGGTGAAGAAAGACAAGTACCAAATAATTTCACTCATCTGTGGAGTATAAGAACAAAGCAACAACTGAAGGAACAAAACAGCAGCAGACTCACAGAACCCAAGAATGGCCTAAAAGTTGCCAAAGGGAAAGGGACTGGGGTGTGGGGTGGGAAGGGAGGGAGAAGGGGAATATGGGGCATTAAGATTAGCACACATAATATGGGGGGAGGGCAAGGGAAAGGCAGTATCCACAGAGAAGACAAGTAGTGACTCTATAGCATCTTACTATGCTGATGGACAGTGACTGTAATGGGGTATGTGGTGGGAACTTGATAATGGGGGAATGTAGTAACCACATGTTGTTCATGGAATTGTGTATTAATGATAACAAAATTTTAAAAAAATTAATTAATTTAAATTTAAAAAGTCTCTGGATCATTTATTAATCAGGTTGTTTGCTTTCTTATTTCTTGATTTTTAAGAGTTCCTTTTATATTTTGGATAATATTCTTTTATCAGATGTGTAAAAACCCTAAAGATATTAGGGTTTTTATTACAAATATTTTCTGTCAGTCTATGATTTGCTTTCTCATTCTCTTGTCATTGTCTTTCACAGAATGGAAATTTTAATCTTAATAAAGACCAGCTTATCAAAGATTTCTTTCATGGATTGTGCCTTTAGTGTTGTGTCTAAAAATCATCACCATAGCCAAGGTCATCTATGTTTTCTCCAGTTATACCCTGAATGAGTTTTATAGTTTTTATTTTATATTTAGGTCTGTGTTCCATTTTGAGTTAAATTTTGTGAAAAATATATGTTTTTCTAGATTAATTTTTTTGCATGTGAATATTCAGTTCTGGCACTATTTATGGAAAAGACTATTGTTGTTCCATTGTATTTGCTCCGTTGTCAAAAATATAGACCTTTGACTATATTTTATGGGTCTATTTCTGGGCTCTGTATTTTGTTCCATTGATATATTTGTCTATTCTTTTACCAATACCATGCTATCTTGATTACTGTAGCTTTATGTAAGTCATGAAATTGAGTAGTGTGAGGTCTCCACCTTTGTTCTCCTTCAATATTGTGTTGATTATTATGGATCTTTTGCCTCTCCATATAAACTTTAGTATGGATTACTGATATTCATAAAATAACTAGCTGGCATTTTGATTTAGATTACACTGAATCTATAGTTCTAGCTGAGAAGAACTGACATCTTAGAAATATTGAACCTTCCAATTGACAAATATGGAATATCTCTATTTGTTTAGTTCTTTAATTATTTTCATCAGAGTTTTGTAATTTTCCTCAGATAGCTCTTGTACATGTTTTGTTTGTACTAAGTATTTCATCTTTTTTTTGTACTAATGTAAATAATATTATTGTGATTTTAATTCAAATTCTACCTGTTTGTTGCTGATATAATACAAAAATCATTGACTTTTGTATATTAACCTTGTGTACTGAAACCTCGCTATGATCGCTTACTAGTTCTTGGAGATTTGGGGTTATTCTTTCAGATTTTCTATGTAGAAAATCATGTGTCTGTAAACAAATAGAGTTTTATTTTTTCTTTACCAATCTGTATATCTTTTATTTCCTTTTCTTGTTATATTGCATTAGCCAACAATGTGATGCTGAAAAGGAGTGGTAAGAGGGAACATCCTTATCTGTATCTGATCTTAGTGGAAAAGCTTTGAGTTTCTCTCCATTAAGGATAATGTTAGCTATAGGGTTGTTTTCTTGTTTTTGTTTTGTATAGATATTCTTCGTCAATTTGTGGAAGTTCCCATCTATTTCTGGTTTACTGAGAGTTTTTATAATAAGTGGGTGTTGGATTTTGTCAAATACTTTTCCTGCATCTATTGATATGATATCTTTTTTTAGCCTGTTAATGCAATAGATTGCACTAAATGATTTTTGAATATTGAATCAGCATTACACACCTGAGATAAATTGCATTTGGCCATAACACATAATTCTTTTTATATAATGTGTTGTGTATATTAGGTGTCTATTTTCTAATATTTTATTTAGGGTTTTTGCATTGATGGTCATGAGAGATATTGGCCTGTATTTTTGTTTTCTTACAGTGTCTTTGATTTTGGTGCTAGGGTAATACTGGTCTTATAGAATGAGTTAGCATGCATTCTGCTTGCTTCTACTCTCTGAAATAAACTAGAATATTGGTATAATTTCTTTAAATGTTTGGTAGAATTCACCAGTGAACTCATCTGGTCCTGATGCTTTCTCTTTCTATTTTGGGAAATTATGATTATTGATTCAATTTCATTAATAGATACATCTGTTCAGATCATCTGTTTCTTCTTGTGAGAATTATGGTATCTGGTGTCTTTCAAAGAATTGGTCCATTTAATTAAGGCTAAATAGAATTCAAATATTTTTTTAGTTATCATTTTAATGTGCATAGGATCTGTAGTGATGTCCCCTGTTTTATTTCTGATGTTAGGAATTTGTATCCTCTTTGTTTTTTTCCTAAGTTATAATACCTAGAATTTTTTTGATCTTTTCAAAGAACTAGATTTTGTTTCATTGATTTTCTCTATTGATTTCCTGTTTTCAATTTCATGAATTTCTTCTCTAATTCTTATTATTTCTTTTCTTCTTTGTTTGGATTTACTCATCTTTTTCTAGCTTCCTAAGGTGAAAATTTGGATTATTGATTTTAGATCTTCCTTCTTTTTAATATTTTCAGTGCTATAAATTTCTGCTTAGTATTCCTTTCACTGAATCCCATCAATTTTGATGTTATGTTTTCATTTTCCTTTAGATCAAAATATTTTTAAAAATTTGTCTTGAGATTTCTTCTTTAACCCATATGTTACTTAGAAGTGTGTTGTGTAATTTCCATGTATTTTGGTATTTTACATTTATCTTTCTGTTATTGATTTCTACTTTAATTATATTGTGATATATACTTTGTTTTTCATTTATCTCAATATTTTCATGATAATCTATAAGTATCAGGATGATTAGAATAGAACAACAGAGCAAATTAGATGCTAAAAAGGTTAAAGTCAGCAATATTAAATACATACTTTTGATATTAAGAAATAAACTGAGATTCTATTTTCCTAAAAATTTCATGCTTAGCACCAAAGTAGGTGCTTGACAAATATTTACTGTCTTAAGTAGAGAACAATCACCATAGAATCACAGCATAGGAGTGAAAAGGGATTTGGAAAGTGTTATAAAATGAAACACATTCCAGATGTATACTTAGTGTATAAGATGGAATATGTTGTACTGGAAATATATTCTACTGGAATATGTTCTACTGGAAATAGACTTCTAAGTAACATATGGGTTAAGAAATCTCAAGACAAATTTATAATTGTCAGTCACCAACTATTGTGTCAACCTACAGCCAAACCTTCTGAACAATGTACCCCTCTTCCCTCAAAACCCCACCCCAGCATTCTCTTCATGAATACTATGGGTTGAATTGTGTCCCTTCAAATTTCACATGTTGAAATTTTAATCTTCAGTACCTCAAAATGTGACCGTATTGGGAGATAGAGCCTTTAAAGATGTGATTAAATTCAAATGAGAATTTAGGATGAGTGTTAATCCAGTCTAAACTGTGTTTTTTTAATAAAAAAGGAAATTTGGGCAGAGAAAGAGATACCAAGAATACATACCCACAGAGAAAAAAGCATATGAGGACTCATCAGGAGGGTAGACATCTGTAAGTCAAGGTGAAAGGCTTCAGAAGAAACCTGCCAATACCTTGATTTTGGACTTCTAGCCTCCAAAACTGTGATAAAATAAGTGTGTGCTGTTTAAGTCACCCAATGTGTGGCACTTTGTGGTTGTTTTTATGGCATCCTTAGCAAACTAGTACAACTAATTACCCTCCTCTGTTTCTGACTATTCAGTTTGCCTGTCCACTTACTGATTTTCTCCACCCTACACATTTGCTCTTTTCCTTTGTCCTAAAAACAAAACAACTGTACACAAGCATGCACACATGTAAAACAAACTCTCTGTTTAACTTTGTACCTTTCTCTGGCTATCATATTACCTTTTCTTCTTCCTTAATTAAAATGTTTGTGTGACAGGTTACATTCTGTCCCTATTTACTCACATCCCAATCACTCTACAGTGCCTTGAAATCATAATTATGGCTGTACCACTCAATTAAAACCACACGAAGTCAACTAGTGTCTCTCCAAATGACAGATTCAATAGAAATTTTTTAGTTTTCTTCTTATGTAACTACTACATGAACTTGGCTCTGCTTACTGTTGTCCAGATTTTGAAACTCTTTCACCTTGGTTTCCATAATGCTCTTCTTGTCTAGCTCACTTTACTTATTACCACTTCTCTCTGGTTTCCTTATTCTGATGGTTTGTTCTGCCAAACTGTAAATGGTGATATTATTCAAGTCTTCATCCTGGGTTCTCTTCTCCCCAGACCTTACCTTACATCTGTGGGTGATCTTGCCCTTTCCTTTAATTTTACAACTATTTATACCATGATCGAGAACAATCTATAACTCTAGGCCAAGATTGTTCCTCAGCTTCACACCTTTACTTTTTACTGTCTTCCACACACCACTTTTTCTCTGTGGCCATTTTTTAAATCTTTAAGAGAAACACAGCTTCCCCTCTCCACAGCCATTTTTGTTAAATCCTGTTATATTGCTTAGAGCTTGTGACCCAGCCTAGGTATCTGACCTATTTGACCTATTTCTTTTTCTTCATAAAAATATTGATAATCTTTTTCTGATTGTGGGTAATAAAAATTCACAAAAGTAACAGTTCTAATTCTTTCTTTTAAATAAATGAACACAAAAAAATTCTTTCCTAAAAAATTACCACTGCTTGGTCTTCTTGGAATAAAGTCAGGCTGTGACGTGCCTGTGATTCAACCAGCTGTGTGGGTTTAACAATCCTTTTTCTGTGATGCCTGGAGCTCCTTCATGTTGAGAGTGTAGCTTGGAGATGGGGTCAGAGACCTTGCTCATCAAATAGTGTGACTAGAGTTCCCTGTCCTGATGATTCCAAAAGAAAACATATTGGTCTACTTATTTCTGTAGTTTTTATAAAATTTGGAGCTCTTACTCAAAATGACTAGTGCACATTTGGACATGGGTTAGGATGGGTGTGTTACAGTTGGTTCTTTAAGTACCAGAGAATGGAAGGAGCTTATTATCAGCTACAGAGTAGGCTTTAGATAATCCCTAAATCTGGGATTTGTTACTAGAAATAAGAAATATTTAGAACACACACAAACAGAAGAATAAGGCATGCCCATCAGTCATGGCCCCCACTTTTCTGGGATCATATAGCTAAGGAAGTGAGCTGCAGAGCAGACCATATTTTAGTCAGGAGAAAGTTAGTGGAGAAGAACCATCCATTTACATTCTTTATCTTTACAACTGCCAGCTTCTCATAACAAGGGACTTACTATGAGGTCAAATAATTGGGTACCTGGAAATCAAGACAAAAGAAGTTGCTCATGTGAATGCTGAGATCACCCTCTTATACCATACACCCTCTTGTACTCCCCACAATTAACACAGATGGATGTAACTCATTGTCTTCCACCCCAATCCAGCTCTCCCAGACGGATTTCCTTCTTCTGGAAGTCCACTTTTTTATCACCACTAGATGCCCAAGTTGGAAGTCCAGGATTCAAACGCAACACCCTTCTTTCCTTTATCCCCACATGCTATGTCTTACTTCTAAATATCTCTCGAATTCATGTTGTTTTCTTCATACTCACCACTTGAGTGACAGTTCTCATCGTAACTCTCAAGTTGACGATCTTCCTCCATCTACCTCTCCAATCAGTCCTCTAAAAACCACCAGAACAATGATTTAAATTCTTAAGTACTATTATGGAACTTTCATTTCACTTAGAAGAAGATTCTCATGGCCAAAAACTAAAACAAAACAAGACAACAATAAAACACCGAGCTGTAAAACTTTAGGCATTCTTTCTAGATCCCCCATTTTAGGGTTTTAAAATCCACATCCATATCAGGAACAAGAAACGTGACTTCATAATGTATAAAGTAATCATGAGTTCTCTATGGTGCTTAATTTCAGCCTGTACAGTCACAATGTTCCTTTCTCTTCTTTGGGTTTTTCCTGGCTAACTAGAAACTTTGTGGACTGAGATTAGAATTTAATACTGTCATCATCAAATCATCAGACAAGCATCCCTAATTCTTAGTATGTAGGAAGCATTGTGCTGGACCCTTCTGGGTATACATGTATTGGTCTAAAATAGTCCTGGTATAAAGGAGCCCTATTCTGACAGAACTTGAGTCATTCTAATCCCTTAGTAAGGGGTATGATAATAATAACAATGTTTTTGTGTTATTTCAAGAGGGTATCATAGAGCTATGGTAACAGTGCCTCTCCTGTTCTTAGAATATATCTGTAATGCATTCCACCTACATGAGTGGGAGGCTTTGAAGTGCTTATTATATAACTGAAAGGATTATGCAAGTATTCATTGTTAAATGGACTATTTTTTTAAAAACTCAAGTCAAGTACTTTTTAATCTCTTTGTTGGTATCTAAGTATCTATGGACATCTAAATAATATATTAGATAATACCTCATGTCTAGCATATAATGTCTAAATTATATAATTATTTAATATTGCACTTGGATCTTTGGGGTGATTACATCTTTTAGATCTCCAAATATATTTTGTATAAGGGGAATACATATCTTGAAGCCTAGAATTCTATAGACCATTGAAGGTGAGAAAACATTAGTTATAATAGATGATTTTCATCTCTATCAAGAAAAATCACAGAGTATACATGTGGACACACATTGTATATTTATGTATACACATATATTCATGTGTATGCATGCATTTAGTTGTCATATTTCTTTGGGAGAAATTTTGTATCTCTCAGCTATAGGTTTTCATTTTCTCTGGATGAAAGAGATTTTTTTACTGAGCATCTTCTGTAAGAGAATCATTCAGCATGGCTGCATTTTCTCTTTTTCTGGAAAGGTCATCTCTATGAATTTCATATAGGCCAGCTGATACCATGGTAGATATTTTGTCTGTAACTTATTTTAAAACACTTTAGCATGGAGAGTGTGATTTAAAATGTGTGTGCTAGTTTCAGTCTTTACTTAGGGCTAGTCAGTTGTCCTTATCCAGCATTCATAACCTACAAAGCCCTCTCCCATCAGTCAGACCGACTGTTCTCAAAAGCAGCTGCTCCAGAGGAACTGGTTGGAATTCCTCTATCTCAGTTCTTCCCCCAGAGGGTTTAATCTTTATACAATGAATATGAAAGTGGTTACATAACTGACATTAATGGCATTAAAAAATATGTGGATTGTCAAAAATATCTTAGGGAAACTCCCTGCACCTCATGAAGAGTGAGGTTGTAGAATCTTCAGCAGACCCTTTATCCTTAGTCCTTGGGGACGTCCCCTGGACTTGACCCCTGGATAATCCTGTGTCCCGCCACAGGTGTGGAGGGGGTCTTAGTTGCCTGATGCTGAAAGTGGTATAGCTTAATCCTGTGTTTGATTCAGGTGACTCTTATGTACAAAGTATTTTGGAAACTGTAAAGAGAACAGAGACCTGGGACTCATCACACTTACAAAAGAGACAGGTAATAGTTTATGTGGAGGAGTAGCCGGCCTGTAATTATCGATGGCCACTAAGGTTCACCAAATAGAACCTAATAATAGATGGATGTAATCAAATTGGCATAAACTCATTCACAGTAGATTCTTTTCAGTGTCAGTTATGTGACATCTTTCAACAATATTCTTGGCCCTATTAGTGTTTATTAAATATCTAATTAATTGATTGAATAATAGTTTAAACTAAATTAGAATATGCCATATATAAATATACCCAGTGATCTCAGTACTTGAATTAGAATGGTCTTAGTTCATTTTCACTTCAGAAAATGTCAGTTACATCTTCTTTATCTTTTTGGTATGATCAGGTAGAAATCAAACTTTGGTGGACATTTGTTCAGTTGGCCCTTAAAAGGAGTCATGTGATGTAGTGAAAGGGAAGAAAATTGGATATTGAAACAAGGCACCTAAGTTCTTATACAGGTTCTATCTTTGAATAGTTGAGTGACAATGAGGATGTCACTGAAATTTGCTTGCTTTTAATTTACTTTTCTGTAAATGAAGAGCAACACTAGTTTTACTGATGGACTAATTAATTTGTTTCATCATTGATTCAATAAATGATAATAATAATAATAATGATACTAGTTGCCAGGCATTTGTTTTAAACATCCCATATTCCTTAACATATTTAATCATTAAAACAACTGTGTGAGGTAGATAATTTTATTATTCCAAGAAGACACTGAGGCACAAATATAGTAAGTGGATTTCCCAAGGGTGGTGAGCTGACCCAAGACAATTTAGACATGTACAACTCTTCGATGCTTCAAGGTAAATAACAGTAGTGACCAAAAAAGTTTGAGGTACTGAAAACTACTTACTCTCCAAGCCTCCTGCACAGCTTATAATGAAAATCAGTCATTATAGGCTGAGTTGTATCCCCCCAAAATTCATAAGTTGAAGTCCCAAAGCCCAGTACCCCAGAGGGTGACTGTATTTTGAGATAGGAACTTCAAAGAGATAATTTAATTGAAATGAATGCTTTAGGATGGACCTTAATCCAATTTGACTGGTGTCCTTATAAAAAGAGACATGTTTTTGCAGAGACATGTTTGAAGGAAGACAATGTGAGGACAGAGTAGAAGAGAGACGTCTGCAAGCTGAGGGGAGAAGCCTCAGAAGGAACCACGCCTGCCAACACCTTGGTCTCAAGGCTTCTGGCCTCTGGAACTGTGAGAAAATTAATTTCTCGGGTTTAAGCCACACATTCTGTGGTATTTTTCTTTATGCAGTCCAGGAAAATTAATACATAAGTTTAGATCAAACTGGATACACATGTGCTGCATATTAACTCAACATTTATTTATACTCATTTAAAAAAATCAATTCATATAATCTGTTCTATTGGCTCAAGAATGTTCCAAATCTCCTTTCACATGTTCCAACTATTACTTTGCAAGAAAGGTTTCCTGAAGCAAATGCCATGACTGCACAGGAAGGGTTCTGTCACACTTATTGTCCACAGGTCCAGCGTTTATTGCTGGACACCAGATGGTTGGCAGACATAGGTTAATGTATCATTTCTAAGTGTATAGGTTGCACTGGATTTGTATATCCTGCTCATCAACACTGCCTAAATTATTTTTGGCAGTCCAGCTATCCTGAATGCATTTAATTGCATCAATGAAAGGCCCTTTCTAATATTTATTATGCCAATTAACATGTCACTATTTAAAAAAAATACAACCAGTGTAGTAGTCAGCAAAGTATTAACTATTACTGAAAGAAGGGAATAAGAGGAATGTTTGTAGCAGCCTTTTCGAAAGAAAGCTAGCTGACTTCTGAACTGTGCATGCAGGACATTGTGTTGGCTGACCATTTCTCAAATGCCCTTTTTTGGATAGTACCTGGGCATTGGGTTAAGTAATACATGCACATGCTACCCCACATATGGACTGAAGTATTCCAGACTAAATAACGAGTATCACAGTCCTAAATTTCCCTAGTCAGCAAGAAACAGAGTTGGGATTTGAACTCAGGAAGTTAGGCTGTGCCCCAAACCTGGCACATTAAGCACTTATTATGAACGATAATGTACAACAGCAAGTTACAAACATTATCTGACTTAACCCCAAAGGAAATTTGTGAGTGAGATCTTATAGATGGAGGATCAGGGAGTATTTCTCCCCAAAAATACATAGTGAGTACTCAAAGTGACGAGGCAAGGCCAGCTTGGGTCTAACTAGTACAGTCCCACAGGACCCCTGCTCTGAAGGGGGCCCTGTGCTTGAGATTAAAGGCTCTGTGGTTGCCCTCCTGAAGCTCTTAACAACTTTATATTTGAAGTGGTATTTTGTACATGAAGTCTGATGGGTTGATAGAGCATCGCAAGGGATTTGGAGCCTCTGCTTATGTTTAATCCTGCAGCCTGCCTCCTCCTCACCTCTACAAGATTGAGTCTCCGCTTCCCATTTCCTTTCTGCAGCCCATTGGCCACTGCAGCCCTTGGGCCCTAGCAGGGGTCTGGGCACAGGTACTGAGGAGGGTCAGGGTTGGGTTTGTGTTACTAGGGCTGAATTGTGGAGTGAGAATACCTGTAAGACCCTGTGGTCACTCTCAGAGTGGCCTTACACTGGAGGTAGTGCAGCATTAAATAGATCTACTTCTATTAGATCTATTAGCAAATTAAAAATGCCTAGACAGCCCAAGAGACCACAGAAGAAAGGAAAAAGTTTTTTTCCTATGTTTGAAGCAAAGAATCAAAACATTTTCGTTTTTATTTCACATTGGTTCCTGAAAATTGTGTAGCCAGTCCCATGAAGAGGAACAAAATCAGGTCTTTTAAAAGCAAGGCTGATATTCTTTCCAACATCCCATGATGTAAAAATTGCCTAACAAAGAGATATACAGATAGACTGTGCATTCATGTCACATCATCCCATTTGGGGAAGGAAAAAAGTAAGGTGGGACCAGAGCAGGTTGCAAGGTTAATGCCAAAATAGAACATGTAGGCAAGAGAATGGGCTACAGGTTGAGGGAAATTCTTGGTTGCTGCTAGCAGAATTAATACTGAGAAAGGTTTGAAAATGTTACAGAAATATAAAAATATTATGAAAGTAATTCCAGAATAAGCTTTGGTTAGATATTGGCCAAATTAAATTGGGAAAGAAGGAGGCTAGGGGTTTACAGCCAATTTTGTTTAACACACAATAATGGAAAATCTATGATATGAGGTTATATAAAGACTCACTTGAGTCTTACTTGGACTTTGAGGGATTCATTGAGAAAAGAGCAGCCTGGAATTAAGGAATCAGCTGTGTCCATAGTTATTCCTCTGCGCTGAAAGCATAGAAGCTAATGGTGGGCTGTAGGTCCGTTCATTATTATTTGGGGCCAGTCCTTTTCTAATCAGTAGCCATGCCAAAAGGGAAAAAGGTAGACATTTTTCTTTGTGACTTTGTGTGGAGGGCAGTCTAATAAATAAAGAATTAAAATTCAAGGGATGTGATGGGGGGCATACTGCTAGCTGGAGAAGTAAAAGAGGGAATGGCTAACACTGCTTGAGGACCACTAGCTGGCAGGTCAGGGAGTGGCTAACGCTTTAAGCTGCTGGGAGCTGCAGGTGTCTGAGGGGGGGAAATAAGCACAGGTGGGAGAGAGCTGAGGGCTTTGCTCAGGTTCTTCGGTGTCCAGTGAATAGTGTTTGATGTGTGGGCATGTCATGTGCCCTTGGCTGACGAAACTCTTAGGTCCTCTCTTACTATGGTTCTAAACGAAGCGACCATACATGGAAATGGGAAATCTTCAGAAGTGCTTTATGAAAAGGAGTGATGTGATCAGAATTGCCATAAGGTGGAGCTTAGAGGGACTGAAAGTTCTAGAAGAGTAGCAGAGAGAGGGAACCCAGGAGGGTCGATTGCAGGAGTCAGCCCAGAGGATGATGCGGTCTAACACTGAGAGTAGCTGTCTGCTCAGAGAAGGGCTTTTTTTGAGAGATTTTTTAACCACCAATGACAGCTTTACTCCTCAAAAAAATACCAATCTCAACTTCATCACTAACAATTTTATTGCATGATTCTATAGCCTATTATCCCTTCCTAAGTGGTATCCTGCATTGGTCCATTTGATTCCTACAAACCTTTGTGGTAACTGATAGTTGGGATAGGTGTTACCATTGCCATTGGATCCAGGGGACAAGCTGAGGCCACAGAGTCTGCTGTGGGTCAGAGCCCTGGACTTCTGGATTGCCACAAGGCTTTGCATTTCATGTTTTACATACTAACCATCTGTGCCCTGTGTGCTACCCCACATTCTGTGTACTATTGAGCCTCAGTGTTGTATTCCTATACCTCTCTCTCCAAATTCTCAAAACACAAATGTCCAAGAAAATCTTTGGCCACCCCAGCTTCTACTTTCAGTAGTAAAAGTTCAGACCTACGAAGATGCATTCCGAAGTCCATGAACTGGATTGGACTGTAAATCAAGTTTTGAATTTGTTCTCATTGTAGCTGTGATAAGTTCTCCATAGATGAAAATTTTATTTTATTTTATTTTTGGCTGACTGGACAGTTTCTTAAGACCCAATTTCAACTTAATTAGTACTTTAAGCACTCCCAGTATGTATTAACTCAGAAATAGTGCAAGGCTGTAAAGGGCTAAATAATATGGCTCAAAGGAGTTCTGCTTATGAGCAAAAGCCATAGCTGGGTGGAAAGAGGACTGAGATGGAGCCACAAATACTCGTTTGGAATCAAAACTGTCTTCTCTAAAACCTCAGCTTAAATACATTTGGACAAGTTAAATGATTCTCCATTTTTCCTTTCATAAGGAGGTTCATTTCTTTATGCAGTTACCATAAAACAATGCGCACTGAATTACAGTGGTCCTCACTCTGCCAGTTTTTGGTGTGCATCATGAACCTGTTAGACGAGAAATCCCTGGGACACAAAACTGTTCAGCCAAGCAGACATCCTCAGACAGATGGAGAGCCTTCAGAATACTTTCACTGAATTATGCAAGATTTTTTTGGTTTATGGTCATTAATGGCAGTGATGAAGCAGCTGCCACTGAGTACAATGTTGTCAAATATCACTGCAAAGAATAGAGATGATTACCGGGGTGCCATCACCCAGTACAGTGAGCTTTGTGCTACTATCTCTCATATAAATCCTTCCTTTGATAAGATTATAATTTGCTTGACTAAATATTTGCTCCAGGTATCACCTTGACATTAAAGGTTGAAAACAAAATAAATGTGCAATATGTGTCTATGCACTCTAGTGGTTTCCTGTGGGCTTTCAGAGGAAAGGCTTGAAAGAAATGTTGCCCTCACAGGGTTGATTTTTCAATGAAAAGAAGTGGAAATGGAGCTGCTTCTTATAAAGGACTCGGTTCCATTTCTATTTACTCTATACAACAAACAGCTGGTTTGAACTGGTTTGCAATGGGTGGGAGAAGAAACTGAAAAAAAAATGAATATCAAAAAATGCACATCTGGAATTTACCCAAGAACGCAGCACTCAAGTTTGAAAAAGACAGATGCACCCTTATGTTTATCGCAGCACTATTTACAATAGCCAAGAATTGGAAGCAACCTAAGTGTCCATCAGTAGATGAATGGATAAAGAAGATGTGGTACATATACACAATGGAAATTATTCAGCCATAAGAAGAAAACAAATCCTACCGTTTGCAGCAACATGGATGGAGCTGGAGGGTATTATGCTCAGTGAAATAAGCCAAGCGGAGAAAGAGAAATACCAAATGATTTCACTCATCTGTGGAGTATAAGAACAAAGGAAAAACTGAAGGAACAGAACAGCAGCAGAATCACAGAACCCAAGAATGGACTAACAGGTACCAAAGGGAAAGGGACTGGGGAGGATGGGTGGGTAGGGAGGGATAAGGTTGGGGAAGAAGAAAGGGGGTATTATGATTAGCATGCATAATGGGGGGGTGGGAGAAAGGGGAGGGCTGTACAACACAAAGACAATTAGTGATTATACATTTTGCTATGCTGATGGACAGTGACTATAAGGGGGTTTGTGCGGGGGACCTGGTATAGAGGAGAGCCTAGTAAACATAATATTCTTCATGTAATTGTAGATTAATGATAATAAAAAAAAAAGAAAAGGGGATTACTCCCTGATAGGATAAAACTAACTGCAAATCAACGATTAATGCATGCTTTAAATATCCTTAATTTTGATCATTTAAAGGGTGTCAGATGATCAACTATGGAAGTAGATTTTTCTGATAATATTCCTTTCTCTTAAAAAAAAAAAAAAAGCAGTGTCTGTGTGGTGACCTCCAATAAGTTCTTCACAATGGTATAAAGGGCATATCAAAGTGTGGGCAAAGGGTTTGTTTGTGTTTATACAGAGGATCAAAGCCTAATTTGGCTACCCAGAAAATGAATTGAGATACAATATGAAGAAGAACTTCCAACACCAACATTCTCTGGAAGAGTCATTCCAGAAGATGATCATCAAAAACAGTCAACAAAGATCCTGGCGCTGTTGCAGTTGTAGCTGCATTCATCCCCCAGGTTCCTGGACTTGCCATTGGGATGACAAGGAGATATCTAAGCTGGCCTGTGCATACAGTAAAACAACAAATTTGACTGGATCTATACTGTTGGAACTCAACCAAGAATTAGAAGTGCAAGTTGCAGTGCTCCAAAATCTTGCGACTATAGAATATCTACTGTTAAAAGAACATACGGGATGTGAACAGTTCCCAGGAATGGGTTGTTTTAATTTGTCTGATTTTTCTCAAAATATTCAAATTCAGTTAGACAATATCCATCATATCATTGATAAGTTTTCACAAATGCCTAGGGTGCCTAACTGGTTTTCTTGGTTTCACTGGATATGGCTGGTAATTGTAGGTCTGCTTTGGTTATGTAGCTGTATTCCTATTATGTTAATGTGTGCACGCAGTTTAATTAGTAGTTTAAAACCTATACATGCTGAAGTTACTCTACAAGAAGATATGTCAAAGAAATATTCAATCTTCCCATGTTTTCTTCCGCCTGCTACTTCTACAGCTTCTCTTCTTCCTTCATAATTACAACCCCTAAGTAGAATTCGTGCCTCATATCGAAATTACCGAGTATCATAATTCTTCCAAGTGGTAAAGATACCTCAAGACAAATGCTGGGCATAGAAACCACAGGGCATAAATCTGCAAAAAAAAGTAAAAAGCTAACCTTTTCAAACAATATTGCTTCTCTCTCACTTACCAACTTTACATTTCCCTGTATGGCCCCGGAAGATGACTGGTTAGCCAGAGACGGGTAAGATTCCTCAAGGGAGGAACAACCTAAGACA
Source organism: Manis pentadactyla (assembly GCF_030020395.1). Taxonomy (NCBI): domain Eukaryota; kingdom Metazoa; phylum Chordata; class Mammalia; order Pholidota; family Manidae; genus Manis; species Manis pentadactyla. The sequence goes on from NC_080029.1 coordinate 16,149,726, forward strand.
GGCACAGTCACAGGGAGGCCATCAGGTGAGAAATTGGGGATCAACAGAGGTGAGGCTTAGAACCTCACCCCCCCTGTTTTGAGAGAAATCTTCTGCATCCGTGGATGTTTTGTTGCCCTTGTCTAGCTTGGATTAATACTTAGTCTACAGGCACACACCTGATCATCTACATTTGCCCTCTTACAGCACTAAATTATGTTTTCTACCTTTATCTTGCATCTACCTACCACTTCAGCATTTTATTAAAAATAATAATAATAATAATAATGGGGAGAAATGTGGAATTCACATATAAATCAAGTTTAAAAATCAAACGAATAATCATAATTGACCTGATTGTGTATAGTTCATGATGCGTGATCAAAACCGAAAGTTTCTGTGATGACTGCCCTTGCACTGTTCACCATGTAAGAACTTATTCACCATGTAAAAACTTGTTCATTATGTTTCAGAAAATTGGAGACTGTTGAGAATTAGGCTTGGGGTTGATTAATGATTGTGCATTGAGTCCCCTATACAGAATTTTATTGTTGTTAACAACCATATGATCAATAAATATGAGAGATGCCCTCTCAAAAAAAAAATGCACATCTTTTCTGTTTCAACAATGACAGCAGCCTGGGAATTCAAAGATTATTTGTGTTTTCTGATGTATGAGTATTGGGATGGGGAAACAGATACGAATGCACTGAGAGACACATTACCCAGCTGTGAGGCTAGACTGGCACTGGGGGGACACTACAGGGACAGGGCAGTGTGCTCAATAAATAACGACTAAGAGCAAAGATTATGGAACAAATATTTGAACACCTCTGAGGAGAGAATCACACACCGAGGTAAATGTTTAGTGATGAGAAAAAAAAATCAAATCCAAAGAATAGGTTTTAGCAACACAGAACACTGAAAGGAGAATATAGCCTCACAAAGTGGCTATCTCCTCTAATGGATACTAAATATGAATGTATCTAATACACATATTAGTTTACTGGAGTTTTGTTTTTGTCTTTAAGAATACTAATGAAATATGTCTTATCATGAGGTAATGAAGAAATATCCTAAAGGGAAATTTGACTCTGAGTAGGACCAAATTATAAGAACAATCTCTCCTAAAGAGTACAACGATCTAATGGGTTTCTCATTATCAGTAGAGTCTAACTTTAGAGACATGCTTCAAAGAGACATAGATTTTCATATCAACTGACAAATATGTTTTAGCAAGTAATTTAATAAGTAATAGTTTTTATTTGTTAAACCAAAGAACCCTAGAGACATACTAAAAGGAAACTTTGCTCGAGAATTTATAGTATTTTTAAAGAAGGAACTGGCGGCAGTTTTGTGACAATTATTTAGTGCCTATTTAGAATAATACCATCTTGTTTCTCAAATGGCTTTGTCTAAGCATGTATTGGAGAGAGGGAGACGTGTAAAACACCAACCTTTATCTAGCAAAACATCTATATAAAATGTTCTAATTTTTTCACCGTTTTTATGTCCCACTTTTGATTAGTATGTACCTGGTACAGGTATTCAGCGTTTGTATGTGGGCTAGATGAAGGATTTGGGTAAAGAAAAGGGGAAGTTCCTGGCAGAGCAGTAGTAGGTGAAAATGCAGGGCCATCAGCCTGCCTGACACTCAACATGGGAAATGCAGGAAGGAAAGAAGAGTCGTCTGAAGAAAGTAATTTCTTTCAAGGCTGGACATGTCACAGTGAGGGGCTTGTGTCCTGGAACCTATTGGAAAGTCAGTTCCACAATCCATTTTCTGCATTTCAGGAATACAACGAGAGTGTAAACATATGCCAAGCTTGTTTGGTGGTCAAACCTAATTTGATTTTACTATGTTTCTTTAGATTTTTAAATTTATTCCATTTCATAAATTTTCCTATGTTTTCCAGTAAAATGTTAATGTGTTTAATTACTAGGTTCTGTATCAGTTCCCTGCTGGGGATGCTAGTAAAATACACTGTATATGTACCTTATTACATTTCTAAAATGACAAATTTTGAATTTCTAAACTCATCCTAACCCCAAGAGTTTCAGATAAGGGATTGTGAACACAAAAGAAGTTCACAGAGGGACCAAGGCATTAAGTAGACTTGCAGAGCTGGTTAAAAGACTTCCTTAGGTCGAGCACCTCTGCAAGTGTTTACTCAAGGTTTCAATCCAAGTCTTTCTGACTTTAACCTTGTAATTCTTACAAAAAATCATAGTAGCAGAAGAGAAAGAAGTCAAGAAATCTGCTCTAATTAAATGTATTCATTTAATCCTTAATATAATCTTATGATGTAGGTACTAGTTTTATTCTAATTTTATACATGAGCCAAAGTCCAGGGAAATTAAGCAACTTGTGCAATGACACAAGGTTAGTAAGTGTCAGAGCTGGAATTATGAACCCAGGTAGTCTGTTTCCCTACCCATGGCCATATCTATCATGTAGCACTCTCAAGACAAGAATATGTCTAGTTTATGAAGTATAAAACAAGGGAATATAAACCTCCCTGAAGAGAACACACAAAAAGAAGACAGAGAAGAAAGCATATGAACATAACAGTGATGAGAATGGGAAGAAATTCTAGTTTAAACACAAGGCTGGTGGGATCTCAATCCCTAAAAGAGAAAGGCTTAGTGGTTAAAGCCCAGTGAAAGCTGTCTGGATTAAATACACATAACTTTGAAAAGTTTGAAGTTATCTGTTTTGCATAATTAGTTTATATTTTATTAAGGACATGATTTAGTTGTTCTCATTTTCTTTCCAAAATCTCATATTAAAAGTTGCAGAGAAATATTATTATGAAAGTGGTGAATCATAAAAACACCATATAGATACAGATAAATGAACTATGATATTATTAGAAATGTCTGTCTTACTCTAGATTCCCTAGAAAACAGAGCCTGAGGCAAGGGTTTTGTTCTACTGCTTAACCTAGGAATCAAGAATTAGAGACAAAGAGAGGGAGGAAAGGAAGGAGGGAGGGGCAATTAGAGAATGTGGATGATTGCCAGGTATTGAGCATGTCCTCTATAACTTGCCAGTTTACTAGAGTAAGTGGAGAATAAATAAACTCCTATTCCCATTATCTACTGGCCAAAATTTCATCTTAATGTGCATCAAGTCTCTAGCACTTCCAAGTAGAGACTGTACAAGCAACAAATAAGGTCTTGCTTATTAATAACCACCCCTTGGCATCAACAGGGAATGTAGATGGTGGGGGTTATGCAGCCTGAGCAGGAGTGAGGTGGGATCAGGTTACACTTTCCTGACACTGATTGGAGCTAATGTAAAGCAGAGAACCCAACAGCAACTCAAATCCACAGGTGGAGGAGAGATAGCATCTGAAGTGGGTGGCGTATGAGAAGATTCTGATACATGATCTGAAGGGTTACTGTTGCATTTTAAGTGGTGCTTTCCCACAGAACTGACCTGTAGAATTACAGTGTAAAATGTTACTCCATGTGTCTGCAGTTGGCGGGTGGGAGTGTATTTTGAAATGTTAGAATCTTTACCTGTCCTCTTTCAAATAAGTAGTTTCTTACTCTATAAGTTTCTTAAGTATTTAAAAAATGGATTCTTATGAAATAATCTCTTTCATTCTTTCTTTTCCTTTGGTTCTTATAATTTGTCCATTGCCTTATAATTTATGAAGTGACTATAATAAAAAAAAAGAAAAATGTATTTTGAAAAGGTAAAAAACATAAATGGATACTAATTGGTACCTTTGTGTTTTACGGCTCTGCCATACGATGACATCTTCTAACAGGGATTATTTATTTCCCCTAGATTTTAATTTCTTTTATGATGATTTGGCTATTTGTCAACCCACCAAGGGCATTGGAATTGAAGAATGAGGGTCACTTGAGTGCCTGAAAATAAATCTTTAAAATATATTTTCTTATCCTACAACAGAAATCAAGAGATGAGATGAAGCCTAGGGTGTTGCATAGAACGTTTACCATGCTGGGAAGCCTTCATTGGCTTATGTTGTTTAGCTCTCCTCGGCAGTCTGAGTAAATAAAGCTGATTCATCTAGGGGGAATGACAGAAGCTCATATGGGTAACTGGATTATGCTTGCAAACGCCTGAATAACATGCTTGCCACCAGAAAGAATCAATTGCATTTAAGGTAAGGGTGGTGAGGCCAGGAGCTGTGCTGTGACCTAACAAATGCTCTCAGTGTGCATTGTGAATTGTGCAGAAAGATTCCCAGTTGTGAGTTTTTTTTTCTTAACTTTGGACGTTGTGATACACAGTTCACCATACTGCAGGCTGGATTCAGGGAGAACGTATGATTCTGTGACATGGTGGTTAAGAGCCTGGGCTTCGGTGTCAGGCTGTGTTGAGTTTGAATTCCAACTTCCCCTACTTTGTAGCTCTTCGTCTTGGGCAGGATGCTTAATTCTTATGAACCTCCATTTCTGAATTAATATTTTTATCATGTATCTACCTTGTAGAGTTGCAGAGAGGACAAATGTGTTAATACATTTCAAGTTCCTCATGGCCTCCAACTAGTGGTTGTGAGTACAAAGTTGTTACAACTCCAAATTTATTTAGATACTTCAAAAGCAAAGCTCACAATGCATCTCTTTAGCAGTTTTCAAGCTTTTGATTTAACTCCCTCCTTCTTACAAAAATTTGAGAGAAAAGTGACATTACCATAGAACAGGCAATGATCAGTTTCTCAATCTTGGAAGATGCTTTCTAACTGACCAGTCCACTTGAACTGAGTATGTATAACAATGATGAAAGAGCAGATAAAACAATCCATGTCCTATTCAGACAACAGCAGTTTCAATGACATCTTATGTCTCAGTTTCAACTCTCCTGAAAAATAAAACATATTTCAAAAACTCCAAGGTTTTCAGAACATATAAGTGAATTTGAGGAATCCAGGGCTCTTCAAGGTAAAACTGTTCCCCACGACCTGCTATCAATCTTTCTTCTTCCTCAGTGAAACTCAGAGTTTACTTAGGTTGGCAATTATATGAGGATATCAAGTTATGATTTTGCAACACAGACCTCCCCTCTTCCTTTATCCTCCTCGGGCATATTCTGAAAACCACTCAATGGATTCCCACTGCACATAGGATTAAATTTGAACCTGTTTACCTGGATTCCAGGGCTGTCTGTTTCATCAGCCTGCTACCTAGGAGGTGTTCAGTAAATGTTTAGTGTCTGACTAATAGTCTTTCTCTAGTTTTAACCCCCTTCTGTACATGCCAGTCACATCAGATTCCTTTCTGACACACCAAGCTTCCAAAACATGCTCATAAATCTGGGTTATAACACATGCAGTGAATTCTGCCTCCCTTTTTATCTCTTCCCCATTCCACTTTTGCCTTCTCCACCCTCTAAGACTCACTTTAGACATTATCTCAAGGAAGTGTTCTTTGATTCCTGGTCTAGCTTAGGTGTCCCTTCTATAAATTCCATACATAATTCTCCCCATTCCTATTATTGTATTTTACAATAATCAGTGGTTAGTTCTCTGACTTTCTGCTAGGCACCAAAATCCTTGCAGATAGATATATTAACTAAGCTTTTTTATTTTCTATATTTTGATTCTTTGACGTTTCACAAAGCCTTGGAGACACTGGAGGAACTGCCTCTCCCAGCTTTAGCCAACTCCCAGAGGTAGCAGGACACCTTCCGTGTGCAAACCCACCAATCCAGAGCCAACTTCCCCAACCACCTCTTCTTTCAGGCTCTCACATCCAGGACTACTATTTCCCTGCCTTCATTACCCCAGAGCCAGGTCCCAGACAATTAGGGTCTGTCTTAGGCCCCAGAGCCCACTAAAAGTTTTCAAACTACAAATCCTAAATCTACTTTGTGTGCCTCACACATTCCTTTGCATGGAAACTGCAAGAAAGGCTTTTCCCATGTTTCCTTCTTACTCCTTCTACTTCCTGAAACTCCAGTGCTCCCCCATGTGGCTTCATGACCCCCTTCTCTTGGGAATCTGGGAGTATAATAAAATATCTTTTCAGCGGCAATTATCTCCTGATCTGTTGACATTGCCATACATTCATGATAATAAAAATTATATTTTAAAGCAATAGAGACTGAGCCTCTTTTGTTTATGTGTGATATATGTATTCCGTATATTAGTGAATGAAATGTGAATATTGATGCTAATTTAGCACTGTGTTATTAGAATCGAATTCCCTCTGCTTCATTTCTATTAGTTATTAAATGGTACATAAGATATCTTCTTTGACAGTTGAGTTATGTTTTTACATTTCCTTCTAAATTGTAGTCTTCCAACATTGTATTTTTGCTTGTAATAAAACTTACTCCCTGGTTGAAAACGTACTCCATAGCTAAAAGCTTATTTTTCTACCACTTAGCTTGATTACTCTTAAAAGCCTCATCTTTTGACAAGACATTTGCTTGTGAATAAAATGTATTTCATGCTGACACATCTTTCTAAATACTGTTCATTATGATTGTACCCATATATAATTAAATTTAACTTCAACTGTCTTGTGATCTGACATAGTCGTGGGTGATTTACACGTGAAAATATTTTAGGAGATGGAAAGAAGCAAGGATAGACTATTTTCGACTTCTGAGTTGGCAACAGTCACATCTCTGCTGGTCACACCTGCCATATGTTGGCTCCACTTTTCCTCCAACTGTTTTCCTTCTGAAGAGTGACTTCGAGGCAGAAGATATCACTTCCCACTTCTGGATATGAGAAGTGCTTGTGTTTGCATATCAAATAGTTTGCTTTATCCTGCAGTCTCAAAGCTGTGTTTTGGCCATAGTGTATTTTGTTGAGGTACTTGAAATACTTACTCATCATCTGAGCCAGTTTTCTGAGTGCCAAAGAGCAAGGCTCTTTGTTCCTGAGAAGGGTTGACATGGGTAAGAGAAGAATTTGGGTAGCTTCGGAAAGCAAATCTCAACTCTTCAGACCATATCCATACGGTAAGCCAAATGTGAACTCTGCAGCATGCACCCAACAAAATGATCTTCGTTTCTAAAGGCCAGACACAGAATGGAGGCAAGGCTGTTAGAAGTAGAGATAAGATGATAATAGTGGAACTACTTCCCTCTGCTCATTTTTTTGAGCCCAAACATTGTCAATGACCTAATTTTCCCCAAAGCCAAACTTTCATTACAGACTAAGGGATTATTTTTCTGTGTTCCCCAGAATTATTTTCCTCGATCCTTTCTATTTTCAGTACACCTCGCATTTTTTTCACTCTTCTGGCTTGTTTTTTTGACTCTGTCTGCTTGATTCTTGTCATTAACTTTAAAGTGATTCCCCTAAAGTTTTAGTTATTCTAAGTAAAGATGAACACTTTGGGCGCTGAAGCAGTAATAAAAATGTAAGTCATGATTTTCACTTATAATATTGAAATACGAATAAGACTCTTGTCAACAAAGACTGTCAAACCAAGTAGGGTGTTTTGAGTCTTACTACTCCAGAGTTCCATCAAGGACAATTGCATATTTAATTACTTCCCCTATATGGGGCTCAGAGTAGTGTTTCTAGATAATATGTGCCTGGAGTTTAGGTAACCATATACATCAGGATTCATCAATTTAGAATTTAATCAAAAACCCATGTGAATCAAGGCAGGAACATTATGTCACAGCACCCAACCAATTCACCATCTGAAGAGAAGGCAGGAAACCTAGTCAAGAAGTTCAAATTAGGAGAAGGGTGTGCTGAAGACAGAGAATGTATTGAGATACTGATATTTGGATGCAGAGACTTTAAACAAAGCAAATCTAGCCTTGATCATGCGTCAATGTCAAGTTACTTAGCACATTTGTCTATCTCTTATTGTAAGCGGTGGAAAGGAGGGAGAATCTAGCAGATCAAGTGTATACTATATAGTAGAAGTTTGAAAACAACCAAATTTAAAAGATATGTGGTTAAGCATAAACCCTGTATCCAAGACAGGCTGGCTGTTGTGCACAGCCTGCCTCCTCTTTTCCTCTCTTCACGGAGACTCACCTTGTCTTGACCTCGCCATGCTGACAGAGAAGTGCTTTTTCATCCCGGCTTATGACTGAGATTGCTGAATGCTGATAATATTCGTCCCCCTCAGGGTTTTTTTGTGGTTTTTTTTGCCCTTGCTGGTGATATCAGTTTTATTTGAAGAAACAGTAAGCCCAGCTAAAAGAATACATTTCCCAGAGTCTCAAAAGAGTTTTGACCATGTTCCTAAGTCTTGGTCAATGAAACCTGAGCAGAGGCCTCTTGGTCCTTAGATGGTACCTCTTTTGTGCTCTGCATCTTCCTTGGTCCTATTGTCTAGACTGTAAATATAATGACTGGAGTCTCAGCAGCTGATTGAAGTCTCAAGCTAGTGCTTGAAGACACATGCCACGCCCTCCTGCAGTCTTCGTCTCTTCTCTCTGTGTAGCTAAGAGGTCCTGATTTTCCAAAACTTTTTTCATAAAATTGGTTGAAGAATGCCTAACACTCTTTGTGTTGATGTTATAAAAGGAAAAGAAAAAATATTTCTAAGACTAAATGTTCAAAACAATTAACAGTACAGCACTTAAAAGCACAGGCTTTGCATCCTGATGACCTGGGTTTGATTTCAAAGTTTTTCATTTATTAGTTTTGAGGGAATTATGCCACATACCTTTCCAGTCTCAGTTTCTTCACCTATAAAGCATGGACAATACTAGTTGCATTTAGAAGGTTGTGATGAAGTTTGATTGTCATAATGCATGAAGAGTATCTGGCATCTCATACATACTCAGTGAATCAGGATTATTGTTGTTATGAGTACTAGTAATAATGCCAATAAAACAAATAAGTCGTCACACTTTAATGTAGCCTTGAGAGTTCAGTGATCTAGTTAATATCTTCCATGAAATGACAATTCATTGGTATAAAAATGTTAAGAAATGAGGCAAATAAGCATATGAACATTTTCATATAAACCTTTTGGAAAGCTAGATAGAGAAATGGAAATTCAAGCTTGAGTTAAAATTTAAGAATCATAATTATTCCTCCATTTTATTTTCTCTACATGCACCTTTTTGGATTGATTTATATAAAGTAGGAGGAAAAATGGTTTTGAATAACTTTTAAAGGGCAGCAAATTGAATAGATCAATAGGCTTAGAGAGGTAGAAGATGATTAAATGGATATAAAAATGTAGTTGAAATGATATGAACCTGAATTATTGAGGAGAAAAGAGAACATTATGGTTTTGTTTGACTTATTAAAGCGAAATGAGGCTAGAGGAAGGGGTTCAGCTGTACCACCACAACCTGCAGCGGATATAACAAAAATCTTAACTGTCAAAAAGGACAAATAAATTAGATATAGGTAGTCTAAGATGGCTTTAAAATGAAATAGTCAATACTCCAAAGGAAAGATGCAGAAAGGACTTTGTAAAACCTCTTTTAAATACCTGCTAAAGCTAAATTTAAATAAGAACATCCTAAGTATTATATCCATAGAGAAACTTGGAGAAAGGAAGACCTCTGCTTACAAAACCAGTGTAGATTTTGGATTTCCACTTCATCCTGAAGCCTGGCAGAACAGCTTTGGAGGACTGGCGAAGAGGATCTCAATTTGAACTTCTGAGAATGGTGGGGGCCTGGGATTTGCTGGAGGGGGCTATGTGGCCTCAGTGCAAACCACTCCAACTCATCCCACACTGGCAATGGCTGCAGCTAAAATACTGTTAAGACATCTTGGCAGAGTTTGAAGAGCAAACAGATACTAAATGGAAACAAGGCAAAGAATATGTATAGGACAGTAGCTATTCTAGGACCTGCTTATTCCTTCAGACATGCAGATTACTCTCCCTTGACCTGCCAAAACAGCAGTAATGAACAAAGGGGGAGAGAGAAGAGAATGAAACTAGCATTCAGTGGATTTTTTCTAAAATTTATGATGGTATTATTTACAAATACTTATTAGGAAAATCTTTGTACCTGCGTAACAGAGAATACAAAGTCTTCAAACACCTATACACCAGTATTAAAAACCATTCATATTTTTTCCAGCCCTGGTTCATTTATTTCTTCCCATCTTTTGTTTGTCAGCCAGAATGTTCTAAAATAAATTCATGGCACCATGCCAATTTACCCCAAATACTTCATCATGTATATTTTATATCTATGTACATCAATATGTGCATATACATGTATATATAACTACATATATGTATGTTATATATATAATATCCACAATGCTGTTATCACACCTAACAAAATTTTAATAATTCCTTAATATTATCTAACACATAGTGCATATTTGATTTTCTCCCAGTGTCTTTATAATTGGTTTGCTTGAATTAGCATCCAAAAATGTCCACCCACTATATTGAGTCATACTTCTTGAACTCTTCCAGGTAATGACTGTTGAATAAATTGTGTCAGTAATACCTCACTTAGGTTATTTCCTTGTGGTATTGTTCAACTTGTTCCTCTGTCAATTGTATATTTGTAGCCTGGAGGTTACATCTAAAGACAGATTTTTTTAAGGATGAATAATTTACATGTCATACTATGCCTTTATATTCGTACTGCATTACCCTCAGAGACACAATGCTTGACATTTCAGTTTCAATGGGTCCACGTGGGTAACAGCTAAGTTGCTTCATTATAGAGTTTCCCTTCAACTTTTACCTAATAGTTTTACCATGTATTTATGACCATTGACTGGGCCAGTTATTTCACTAAAATATAAGCAGAATTTTCTTTTTTCCTGATTCTAAAATTTCTTTGCAATATTAGCTAAAATTTGGTATAGAATAAATTTCTTTACCCACTACCTAATTTGGTCACCTTCCAATACAGTTCACACCGAAAAGTAAGGCTAAATTAACTTTTTAAATTCTTTGCCTTTAGTTTATCAAATTTCAGAGTAATGAGTGGGTAGTCAATAGTGTCCAAAAAGTTTTATTTTATTTCTTTCTCTACTTTTGTTCTTTTTACTATCATTGTAAACTTACAGATTTCAATAAATTACATATGTTTAAATTGATTGCAATCACTATTATTTAATTATGAAAACATAATTAAAATAGAATGAAACATAAAAAAAGTAGAATGCTATAATGGACTCCCAAAACCCAGAATCCAGCTTCAACAAGACTCATAGCTGACTTTATTTTACCTATATAATCCTTACTACTCCCCAACTCCTCCATTTGAGCAGTTTCAAGGCACTATAGCATTTTAATCTATATATTTTTTTAAAAGATAAGGCTTCCATCCAAAACATAAAATTATGATATCATTATGCCACTTAAAAATTAACTATTGTTCCTTAATAAATCAAATAATGAACTTGGTGCCAAATTTCCAAAATTGACTCATCATCTGTTTTTTCTTTGTTTTCAAGATTACTTACTTGAATCATGATACAAATAAACTCCATATAGGTCATTGGTTAACATAATCTACAAGTTCACAAGCCTTTTCTTCTTTCATTTTTTCCCTGAAGTTTATTTGTTCAAAAAACTGGGTCCTTTGTCCTGAAGAATTTTCCAGTATCTGGATTTTGCAGCCTATATCCCCTCTGAGTCTTTTTTTTTTTTAATCATCTGTAAATATTTCAGTATATAACTCTAAAAGAGTGTTTTTATCTAATCTCAAGTAACATAATGACAGCTAGGATAATTTATAATCAATCTGAAATATCATCAAATAGTTAGACATTGCTCATATTTTCTTGATTGCCTATTTTAAAAGCAGAGAAAAAAATAAGTTACATGAATTATGATACAATGACATATTTCTGTGTCTCTCGATCACTTTTCCCCTGGCATTCATTTGTTCAAAATCCAAGATTGCTGTTCTGTAATTTCCTATGATCTCTACATGGATAATTTCATGTCTGGTAGTGTTGGTTCTTAAGCTTTTCTGGAGCATCCCAGGTCTAATCTGAAACCAGTCCCAGTTTGGAGGGCAGGGAAAAACAAGAAAGAGGCAGGCCATGCCAGATTGGTAGATGGCAAGTTTAATATGCAAAGGCAAGGGAACTTATGTATAGAGGCTTGCGGATGGCTGCAAGAGGAGTAGATCTCTGTACCTGCCCACCAAATCTTAAAGGTTTATATAGAAGCCTTAACTGGGTGCAGCCATTAATACTATCCAGACAGTGCCAAACCACATCACTATGCCAAGGCCGTGTCCTTGGAGCATCCTCAGGGAACAGAGAAGGCAAGTGGTAGGCAAGGATGGGGGGTAGGGGCTGGTGAGGAGCCTCCACTTTCCAGGGTCCTGCTCATTGGGTCTACTGGTGGTCACATCTTCTTGATGACCTCCCCCAACATGTCGGTTTTTTTGGCAGATGCTGTGTTTCATTGGTAGCATTGTATACTTCTATTTGGAGGCATATGGAGTCTTGTTGTTTCTTTTTCTGGTTTGTGGTATCCATTGATGGTCAGTGCCTAGATCCGTTAGTACATCAGGGGGTACAAAATAGCAATATCCTCATTCTTTCATTCTTTATTTATACTTAGAACATTTCTACAGATACACATATCCTTTCATCAACTGTGGAGTACACTGTGGTCCTTTGCAAATAGGAAAGGCAAGATAAATGCATGCTGCTTTCCACTGATTTACTACTTTTCAAAATAAGGATGTTTTCCCCTGGCATTGTATCTTTTGCCCGTTTTTCTATTTTCTTACTGGCTTGTTTTGTTCTTGATATTTGGGAACTCTTTATACACTAAGGATAGTATTCCTTTGATGTAAAATAGGTTGTAAATAGCTTTTACACACTTTGTCACTTATCTTTCACCATGTGTTTTTAAAAAATACAGTAAAAAGCAGGTTTTTAAAATTTCTTCTAGAATTTGAGTCAGAGTTAGGAAAGTTTCCCTCTTCCCGTTATAAAGGAATTCACTCACATTTTATTCTAGTGTTTGTATGGCTTTTCTTTCTTTCTTTCTTTCTTTCTTTCTTTCTTTCTTTCTTTCTTTCTTTCTTTCTTTCTTTCTTTCTTTCTTTCTTTCTCTCTCTCTCTCTCTCTCTCTCTCTCTCTCTCTCTCTCTCTCTCTCTCTCTCTCTCTCTCTCTCTCTCTCTCTCTCTCTCTCTCTCTCTCTCTCTCTCTCTCTCTCTCTCTCTCTCTCTCTCTCTCTCTCTCTCTCTCTCTCTCTCTCTCTCTCTCTCTCTCTCTCTCTCTCTCTCTCTCTCTCTCTCTCTCTCTCTCTCTCTCTCTCTCTCTTTCTTTCTTTCTTCTTTTTCATTATACCATCTCTGAGCCATTAAGAATTTATTTGGATATGTTATGTGAGGGTATATCAAGTTTTGTCTTTTAAACAACAATGTCTCAAGTATTTTTATTTTAAAAGTATATGTGATGGTGTTTTACTAAATCTCAGCAATATTTTACTAATTATACAAATTGATGAACTGAGTTACTTACACATTTCTTTTTTCAAATCCTCCTTTTATCTTGCTTAACTGGAATACATATAAATAAAGATACACTAGATAAATCAGTTGAAAGTGCATGATCTTGAACCTTCATTTTTAAAGTACCTTTCTCTAAAAAATGTTTTCAAAATCATCTTTTTAAATGCTACAAAACTTCTTATTGACCTAATTTCTTTTATTGTATATAATATATATATCATATTAATTTTATTATATATTAAATATGTAACCTTATTTATTAATATCACCTCTGTAATTATAGTTATTATTGACTTCACTATACATATAGGATGGACTGAGTCTTATAGAAACTTGCTCAGTGTCACACTGCTGTAGAGTTGGGTCATTTGAACTTCAATAGCGGTACCATGGCACTAGTTGGGACAGTATTTACTTATTCATCACTTTCTGATCTACAGTGAATAAGAAACATTGCTCTAAGGATTCTACCTTGGCTTTAGATGTCATAAGAAAATAAAGGTGTAACTCCAGAGGGTAAATCCCAGGGCAAACTATCTTTGAAACCGAAATCAGGCAAAGAGAAATAAAGTGGAGAAACTGGTTTATTTCTTACAAGTAGTCCATTTCTGCTCTCCTGTATCTCTCACAACCTGGCTGCAGAAGAAGAGGCCCCACCCAACCTCTCAGTCCAGATATGCCCTTGCTGGCCCATGTAATCACCTGTTGATATGGAGATGGACTACTTCTCTCCACCCCTTGGAAACACCTGTTGATATGGAGATGCACTAAGGCCAGGTGAGAGATTCTGGAAATATTGCAATTTTATTCACAGCCCACCCCTTCAGAAATCTCGCCTTACAATCTACTTGTTCCCCATCTTCCTCAATGGCCCTGTGTAAGAAAACTGGAGCATTGTAACCAGGTTAATGACATACAATAGAAACAGCAATAAAATCATAGTAATCTTAAAGCCAGAGGATTCACCTAGGTTCAAAATCCTATGCGGATTAAGTCCATAGCTCGTCCATTCCACAGGCAGTCAGTAGTTGAACAGGTAGGGAGTTCAAAGCAATTATCACGTGGCAACTGCAGCCTGGGGGTGGGGGCAGACCACGGGGACTGTAGAAGAAAACAACCTTAAGGGCAATAAGATACATGTTTTAATGACACCAGCATAGGCAAATCTTGTCCATCAGGTAGGATGCATGCAAGACAGTGGTCCTGGGATAGGACAGTGGCAGGAATGGGATCTCATCCTGGTCTAGTGTACCAGACTTTCAACCCCTTCCATGTGGGAGTTACAGATGGGTTAACATATAGGGTTATAGGAGGCACATGCACTGGCCACAAAGATAAAACAAAACTTCTCTCTAAGATGCTCTTACTTCCCGAGCATTTTGGGTACACTACCATGATCTTTGGGGGCCACTCTGCTGTTACTCCAGAAATACACAGGAGGCCAGCTTCCAACCTTCTTCCCCAAGGTGCCAGAAAGGGCCAGCCATCATTGGTCCATGTGTCAAAATGTCCAGGGCCACATCTACTCAACAGTATCTCCAGTGTTTAATGCAGTTGGGGCTGGCAGAAGGATGTTGCTCTACTGTCCATTTCCTGGCTTCAATAACTCCTATTTGGTTTGCACATACAGGTGTATAGGAGAGGCAGCAATGTGTGTTAGCATGTCCACAGGGCTCAAAGCCCTTTTCGGGACTTCTCATTCAAACACCGTAACACTGTCCATAAACAAATGACCAGCCCCATAGTCTACTGGTGTCTGACTTCAGGCCAGATTTCAACAAACCATTGTACCTCTCTATCATGCCTGTCCTGGTAGGGTTATATGGTACACGAAACTTCCGTTTTATTCCTAATTGCTGCACCCATTCTTGTAACGTATGTCCAGTAAGTGGATGCCTTGATCGTTCTCAATCACCTGCAGCTGGCCATAGGCTGCAAAGAGATGCTCTAGGCCATTTTTGGTGATTTTATGATCTACATGACATGCAGGAAAATCAATGAACAGGCCAGTAGCTGTGTCCACATGAATCATGGCACACTGATATCCTTCTGACACAGGCAGAGGCCCAGTGTAGTCTATCTGCTGTCATATGAGGTATCGGCCCCCTTACTATTGTTCCACATTTCTGTGAGACTAGGTGTAAGTCCCTCTTAGAGCACAGAAGGCACTCCTTCCAGGCCCTGCTGACTTCTTCAAAGGTCAATGGCAAGCCCCACTGACAGGCTACAGCCCACATTGTCTTTTGACCCATGTGGAACAAATGCTGATGTAACCCTTGGGCCACATCAGAGGCAGGCTTTCCTTCTAGTCAGCGCACCTGAACCAGTGTGCCTGCTTCATCATTCCCTGGGGATGCCAAAGGTAAATGGCCAGTCACGTGAGGTACAGTAACTCAGTCTGACCAGAGGCCCATAGGTCTTGCCACAACTCTCGCCCCCAAAGGGGCCTGAGACCAACCATCCAGTTGGCATGATACTATGTCAGCAGCCACACGGTCAAGCCCTGATAGACAGCCCAGCAGTCAGTGCAGACAACTATAGGGGAAGGCTCCTAAGTGATCATGAACCATACTGCCTGCAACTCAGCTCATTGGCTGCTCTTCCCCTCTCCATCTTCCAACCATATTGTCTCAGTCTTAGGATGGAAAGCCTCAGCCCTCCACTTCGGGGGCTACACATGACTGGAGCCATCTGTATACCAAGCATCTTCAGGTATAGGGGCTTTTCCCTTCTGGTATGGACTCTTGGCTACCAATGGCTCAAAAGCATGTTCTTCTTGCTTTCCACTGGTATATGTCACTGGCCCCAATCAGCACTGGAGTTCTCCACTTAAGGGACTAGTAGAGAGGGTGCTACATTGCCATAAATATGCACCCCATTTGGCCAGTGTAGGCATCTGTGCCACACCACTCCATGGCCTTTGGGTCCAGTCTTGCACCCACCTCACCATGCAATAGGTGGTTATTATCTTGGTTGGAGCTGTTCTAGTGATGGGCTCCATAGCCAGCAAGGTATGGTATGCAGCATCCTGTTGCTTCTTTATCAAGGTGTACCAGACCTCTGCTCCTTCCCAGAGTTGTGACCAGAATCCACTAGGTTGGCATGTCTGTTCAAGCTGCTGCCAAAGGCCCCATGCACAACCATCTTCCATTACAGGAACATCTAGCTCACAGGGCCTTGATGAGTCCATTACACTCAAGGCCTGTATGGCCTTGATTGCTCGTTTAGCAGCAGTAAAAGGAGCTGCATATGTTTCATCCCAGACCCACCTGATGCCTTTCGTATCAACAAGTATAAGGGCTTCAGAATTTGTGCCAAGTGTGGGATAAACACTCTCCAGTAGCCAAAGAGCCCCAAAACTCTTATAATACTGCCACAGTGGTAGGGGTAGGGAAAGCCTGGACCTTGTCTATGACTGCATCCTGGGATAACTTTAATTTAACAGACCAAACAACCCCCAAGAACTTAACAGACAAACCAGGTCTCTGAACCTTGGTGCTGTTCACAGCCCATCCTTTCTCCTGTAGATGTTGCAGCAGGCTAGGAACTGCCCCTTCTAAATCTGCAAGAGAATCAGACGTGATCATGATATTATCAATGTAGTAATACAGCTGCATTATTTGTGGTTTCTTCCACGTGGCCAAGTCCTGGGCTACAAGCTGTGACAAATGGTGGGACTGTGGAGGTGTCCCTGTGGAAGGACAGTGAATGTCCACTGCCAGCCTTCCCACATGAAGGCAAACTGTTGCTGATTTTTCTGTGCTATGTCAGTAGAGAAGAAAGCATTAGCAAGGTCCACAGCATAATGATACATCCCTAGTTCATGACTGAGTGTATCCAAAGGGCTGCTATAGAGGGGACAACAGTATGCAGAGACGATGTGACTTTATTCAGTTCCCTGTAGTCCACAGTCATATGCCAGGAGCTGCCTGGCTTTTTGTTACTGAGAAATTAGAAGGGCTATGAGTGGGATTTATGATGCCCACCTTCTCCAACTCCTGTAGAGTTTCTCCAATTTACTAGTGTCCCCCAGGCAATTTATACTGCTTAGTATTTGTCACTTGCTGAGGTACAGGCTGAGCTACAGGCCCTGCAGGATATCTACCCCCAAAATTTATTCAGGGATGAAAGAAATGTACACAGTGTACTCCTTTGGGAATAAACGCCCTATCCCCAATGGGAGTTGGGCTTTCTTCACTCTAATTGACTTACCCCCATAGCCATCTATCACAGCAGGGGTCCCGGGGAAATGCTCATGGCTGCCATAAATCAGAGAACATTCAGCTCCTGTGTCCACCAGAATCCAGTAGGTTGGCGTGTCTGTTCCCTGGGTATAAGGATGGAGCATAGAGTGCTCCACAAACTGGAGTGGGAGTGGCTCCTCCCACTGAGGAGCCCGTGGTTGTTGCGTTTATATTTTCTTCATTACAACTGAACAGGCCTTTAATACAGGAGAGGCTGGTGCCTTTTATAGCCAGTTTTGTTTTTCTCTTGAGTAGTTCTTGGGAATGGTGAGTAAGGCCAAAGAAATCTATCCATCTTTGTTTCTTTCTAAGAGACATTGGTCCTTTCCCCTTAATGTTAATACTGGTCAACCACTTCCCTTTAAATTTCAAGGAGCAAATTTGATTCAAGAGCCATGTTCCTCTTCCCTACCTTTAATATCGTTATTGAGCCTATTGTAGGACAGCCTTATATGACATTTTTATATTTTAAATTCAAACCCAGGTTTTCACATGATTTATAATGCTATTTGTTTGACAAGGTAATAGAATTTCAAACGCTAGATAATTTTAACATTTTAGCAATTTGCAAAAACTGTGGCTAGGAGGTATATCCTTGTATAGAAGTAAAAACTGCAGGCATTATAAACTATTACAAAGCTTTGCCAGATTATCTTTTTCTAAAATCATTGTCCAGTGCATGATCCCACATGAATTTCCTCCATATAAAGATAACATCCATTTCAAAAATACATTATGTAAACCTTAGAACCTGACAGACATTTTGTTAGAAGCCAGGAATACAAAAGCACATGGATCAATCCCTGCCCTCATGTAGCTTTTATTCTAGTAATGGAAATAGACTTGAAAGGATATGTGAAATACAGTGAAGCAAGCTTTATTTCATCAGTTTGGGAATGTAGGAATAGAAAAATAAATCAAACTGGCAGAAGAAAAACGGAGAAGCTTCCTGGACGACCACATGATGGTGAGTAAGCCAGGTGTAGAATGGGGTGGGTTGGAAATTCAGGCAAAGGGAAAACACTAACAAAGCTCAAGAGGAACACCATAGCATGGGGTGCGGGAAAACAGCAAGTATTTGTTATGGCTGGAGTGTAAAGACCAAAGAACAGAGGGGTATGAAAAGTCCAAACCGAAATGAGGGAGTCAGTTTGAGTGTGTACATTATCTCAAAAGATATGACAAATATTGAGTAAATGTAGGGAGCTGACGAAGACAAAGTAAGGAAGGTAGACAAAGTCCATGGTATGGGCCTCTTTTTTTTATGCCCCAATTTTTAACTTCATCCTACAGGAAGCAGTCAGCCATTGAAGGCTTGGAAGTGAACAAGCACAAACATGGTAAATTGCGTTTTAGACAGAGGCACATTATAGAGAAGAGATTACAGGGAAAGAAGAGTAGCAACAGGAATAGCAGTTAGAAGATTATTTTAAAAATTCATGTGAATAAAATTTGATTAGATCTAAATAATCTACCTGTGGTAGAGAGTTAAAAAATATAACATTATTATGTTAAAATGTTCCTCCAGTTTGCCCTTTACTGGGGAGATATAAATGTGTATTAGTGTTAGGTGACCTCATTATTTTGTCCTCTGCCTATCAAATAGGTCATCATTCTCTGTGACTCTATGTTCTAATATGTTTCATCCTCTGACCCTTCCAAAAAATTCTGTGACAAGTGTTTTGTTTTCCAATAACAAAATGTAAGATGAGGAGTCCTTTGAATCAGTTTAAATTCATGTATATTTGGGGGATAATTTTGGGTACAGTATTATTCATTGTGGCACAGTTTGTATCAATTGTTTTAAACCATATCTTCAATCTGTGATTCCTCTTAACATATTTTGGAATGTAACTACTGGTTTCCTGGTATTATTGAGTTTGCAATGTAATCCATATTCAAGTTTAAAAAATACTTCTCTCTCTTCATTTTTTTAATAAGAACATTTCAGATAATGTCGAAAATGAACAATTCCTTTTGGTATAAATCAACCAAAAGTTATTTCAAATTTTAAATTGTTAAATTGATTCCTGTTTCTATGAACTCTGACATTTAGAAGCAGATACAGAGAAAAGGGAAGGGCTTATAATTTGAGCTTTGTCTTTCAGATAATTACTTCAATTTCTCATACTGCTTGCTGGACAAAATCTACTTTCTTGAAATAGCAATGTTTCCAAGCAACACCTTGCCTTCCTATATAGTTTATGACCTCAGCATTTGGGGATTGTGTGACCTCAATCCCAAGGCTAATTTACTGTCCAGCTCAAAACTGTGCATAGCAATACAGCCCATGCTTGTCAATCACCAATACTTAGAAATCAATGTCATTTGTTAAGCAAAAGAAAAAAAAATCTTGTGTGTCTGTTATTACATTTTCTAGAAGATCTCTTATAATTATATTAAGCCAGAAGAAAACCTTTCTGAAAATATCCTGTTGACCTACTTTGAGTAAAGGTATCTAAAAATATGATAAAATATTTGTCAGCCAGATGTATGTTCACAGTTGAAACCATGGAGCTCTTGCAATCTAAATAGCTGAAGAATAGATTTTCTCAAGATTTTGCAAGGCAGAATCATTGCCATTATAATATTAGAAGATCGTAAATTTCTGTATTTAAAAGTTGGCCTTCACTTTTACCTCTGTTGTAACAGCCAAAATCCTTTTTAAGATGGGGAGCAAAAATTATTGTTTATTCATTGTGGGAATGCCCTAATACTCTTCCAAAAGATTGCACACAGTTTTACCATGGTGTAAAAACTAGGAGCCAGTCATGGAAAGTGAAAGAAAACTTACTATTCTAGAGGAACAGCTCCAAAAGGATGTATTAGTGAAGAAAAATGAATTCCATTGTTTAAATTTTCCTTGTTCATAATGGGAAATCCTATGTCAAAAGGAGTTGCTAAAAAGGGAATTCACAAGGAACATTCTTGCATTAAACCACAAATCAATTTCTATGCTTGATTTGGAATGTCTAACTTCATTCAGCCAGTGTGGCCAACAAATGAGGTGTGAGCATCAGAATCTCACTTGACTTGTGATGACCATTCCCTACTAAGAAATACTGTTTATGCCACTCTACTTCTGGTAAGAGATACCTTCATGGAATAAATGGCATATCATGGGTACTTTTACAGACCATCACAGTTCCTTTTCAAATTTGGGAATATCATTTCAAACCATCAATAACAAAGACTATAAAATAAATACGTGTATGAATGAATGGCCATGTGAATTATTTACAAATCCAGAACTGTTGTTTCAACATTTTTCTCAGCCATGGAACATACGAGAGATAACATTTTTTGGAGTCAATATCCCTAAGTTTTCACAATTACGGATCTAGTTCATGAACTATGGGAGTTCTAGAACGTTTATGTGTTGTCATGATTCCCATCACAGTGATGGTTTGCATTTGCTGACTCATCATGACGCTATGTTGATACACAAAACATAGAAAAAAGATGACCACCGAAGCCGAGGCTGAGTCCATGCCCAGAGTCCCCAAAGCTGGGCACT
Organism: Manis pentadactyla; assembly: GCF_030020395.1. Classification (NCBI taxonomy): domain Eukaryota; kingdom Metazoa; phylum Chordata; class Mammalia; order Pholidota; family Manidae; genus Manis; species Manis pentadactyla. The sequence goes on from NC_080029.1 coordinate 16,170,839, forward strand.
GAGTCAGAAGAGTAAGGCTTATTATTAGTAACTTGTTACTGATAATAGTTACACCACCAAATCCCATGAATAGTGAATAAATAATTTACCTCTAATTTAACTATCTTGTTTTCAATAATGGAGAGAAGGGGAATTGCATACTACCAGGGAAGAGGACCCAGGAAAGGTTTAGGAATAATTATGAAGCAGAAGTCATCAAACTGTTTGTTTAGAGGCACTAGAACTCACACCCTTTTCAAGAGAGCAAGTAAAGCTCTGCTGGTACCTTGTGCAGGACCTGCTGCATCACTTCCACCCACCACTGTATGGACATGATTTGAGAATCCATTTGATTAAGATTTTTCTTCAGGCCACCCATAATTTGTACCCTGGTGGGACAAGGCACTGTGTGAGGTGAGGAAGCACCTGGAGAAGGCTCTGCCACAGTCGTTAAAAAGAGAAGACTAAGAAACACAATAAAATGAAGAGAGAATCTATTTAATTACAAAGTGTACGGTTCTGAGAGTATATGCAAAAGGCAATCAGAAGGGTGGAGAGATTACTGCAGGTCTAAGGAACTGAAAGACCTGGGATTGTAGATCTCTTTATTTAAATTTGGAAGGATGAGAAGAATGAATGATGTAGAACATCACTGGGAAAGCTATAAAGCCAGAGAGGATGGAGCGACACGGAGAATTTTGAGGGCAGTGAAGTGATGATTCCTGAAACTGTGGCTTCATGTGGAAAATGGGCTTCAATCCAGTGCAGCAGGTTTCCAAAAATGAATCTATTTTTGGAATAATTATCTTAGAAGTGCTTCCACTCTATGTCTCTCCATCTCTTTACCTGTCTGTCTGTGTATACGAGTTTGCTAACATACAAGTCTAGCAACAGAAAGTGTCCCCAGAGACAAACATTTATAAATTTTTTCACTTATGAGTACAGAGTCACTCACTCCTCAGATTCCACACCCAGGATTCATTTCTTGCCACGGCTGCAAAAGTCCTGGAGGAAATTAGATGAAAATAATAGCCCTCATGACATACATGAGTTCTGTGAGAGACACATGGCAAAACTAACAAAAAAGAAGCCCAAATTCTAGTCCCATGAGGTTGAAAGCCATGTGTACTTGGACTCTATTCTAAAAAGCGTCCCATGAGAACACTCTTGATTCCAATCCTATCTCATGAAATTATCACAGACGTGAAAATGCCTGAAGATCAGTTTAGCAAAATTATCGCAACAGATGAAGCTATTGCCTTCACCAAATTAGAAGCAACTTATTAATGAAGGATTGCATGTATATACTTTAAAAGCTCCCATTTTACCATTAACAAGTAAAGGAAAACTTCTTTGAGGGCTTGCAACTAAAGGCCCATGGAGAAGAATTTCATACGGTATAGGAAATAGAATCTTAGCATCTCTTAATTTACTCCACCACATCAATGCCAGAACAAAAGTTCCAGAGCAATATGGATTATGCAGCAAAAGGAGTTATTTCAGGGGGGTTGAGTTTTGAAGTGCGGCTCTCTGGCAGACCTGTTGGTACATCAAGTGGAAACTTGAGGGCCCATGAGAGTAGTGGCCGAGTCTCCAGTGAATTAGAGAAATAAGCAATCCGGCTCAAATATCAGCAATGAAACATTTACCTGGAATATTTCTCCTTCTCACGGAATTCCCACATGTCAGCAACTATGACAGCATCGGGACTGAGAAAGGAAAAATTTCAGTCTGTGGTCAAATGAGCCAGGGAATAATTTCAACTCCTCTTGAGTCTGATGTTGATCAGGTAGATTACCCCTTACCACTGCCTGTGTTTCTTGTTTTCCCATTCTTTTTGGTTGCAGATAAAAATAAGATGAAAAACCCTGAATGTGATGAGTTGACATATTAAATATACAAATCTCTTCGTGGGTGTGTGTATAATATTAACAACTTTTATGCATCATAAAAGTCATTGCATTCGAGTTTTTCCATTGGTTTCATCCAGTCACTTCCAATGGAGATAAAGAGAGCTACGTAAATTCAATCACTGGCCTTACTTTGTGCTTTAAGTATCACTAAAACTTTGAATCTGGAAGTTCTCTGTCCAGAATCATTTATTCTTTTTGGGCCCCAGTGATAAGTATAATCCTATGAGCACTCTTATACACTATTGCTGAGTATATGGTTAATCCTATGTGTCCTTAACTAAGCCATGGTATCTAGATATTTAGTTATAGTCTAAATGTCACTTTGAAGGTATTTTTTGGATGAGATTAATGTTTAAGTAAGTAGACTTTGAGTAAAGCAGATTATCCTCCCTAATGTGGGTGGATCTCATTCAATCAGTTGAAGGCCTTAAGAAAAGACTGACTTTCCCTGATAAAGAGGGACTTCTGTCTACAGACTGCCTTTGGACTAGAGCTGCAATGTCGGCTTTTCCCTGGCTTTCCAGCCTGCTGGCCTGCCCTGCAGATTTCAGAGTTGTTAGCCTTTACAACTGTATGAGCCAAATTTCTTAAATCTCTCTGTCTTTCTAGATATACATGCATCTTGTTGGTTCTGTTTCTCTGGAGATCCCTGACTAATAAACACACTGGGAAAAGACAGACATTAGAAAATGTGTGTGTGTGTGTGTGTGTGTGTGTGTGTGTGTGTGTGTGTGTGTGTTGTGTGTGTTGTGTGTGTGTGCCTGCATGTGTGCAGGGACATGTGGCCTAAGGTTTTATTCTTATCCCTGGATAGTCTGGTGCAGTAATTTTCAGACTATAGTGATCATTGCAACCATATGTAAGTGAAATAAAAAGTCATATTGGGGGGCCAATGAGCATAAATTCTCCTTTGATAGGTCTGAGAAGGAACTGTGGGAAATGTGCCTTTCTACCAAACACGTGGAGATTGTTCCAATGCACTTGTTCTGTACAGTTTAGTTAGAAACAATAGCCATGGGAGTGTCACTTCTCAAGACAGGTGCTGTGGTCTGAATGCTTGTGCTCCCCCAACTTCATTTGCTGAAGTCCCTACCCCCGCAGTGCTATATTAGGAGGTGGGGCCTTTCAGAGGTGGTTAGGTCTTGAGGCTGGAGCCCTTATGAGTGGGATTAGTATCCTATACAAGAGGCCCCACTGGGCTCCCTCTGCCCTGTGAGGACGTGGTGAGAAGTTGGCAGTCTGCAGCCCAGAAGACAGCCTTCAGCAGAGCCCGACCATTCTGGCACTGATCTTAGACTTCTAGCCTCCAGAACTGTAAAAAATAAATTTCTATTGGTTTATAAGCCTCCCAGTCTGTGATATTTTGTAACAGCTGCCTGGACAGACTAAAACAGAAGGGTAGCAATTATACAATATTGGAGCAAGGCTTTTGGAACAATAAAGGGTTCCCTGAGGTTTGAGGGTGGTGATGAGGGAATAGCATGGGTCCTTTTTTCCCTCTCTTTCTCCTGGATTCTGAGTCATACTTTTTAGGAAAAGAAAAAAGGTTATTTGAGGATTATATGAATCAGATTCTGAATTCCTTGACTCTTGTAAAGACTAGTTGAAAATCATTTAATTTACATGAGTTGTTTATATTGTCATCCTATACAAATTCTCCCATGATTTAGTATTTCTTTCTCAATTATCCTGACAGGTGACCACCCAGTTTCATCCTGAGCACCTCTTGTAAGGAGACATTGAGCCCCTCGGCACACTGTGTTCATGCGGAATCATCCATTCACTAATTTGCTGAATGTCTTTGAAGCACAGACTGTATCTTGGCATTGGGAACACATGACAGCATTCTTATAAAACAGATTTCATCACTAACTAAAAATATAAAGCACTTAACAAAAACACATGTAAGTCACCGTAGAATTCTTGCAATCGAGACTTTAGATGTACCTTTTTTAAGGCGGAAACACATATAATTAAGTAGTTCAATATCTACTAGCATGGATTTTGAAATAACACAGACCTGGATTGTGACTTTAGATGAGTGACTTACATTTCTAAACTGGAAAATGGGGATAATCACTGTCTCTACCTCACAGGGAGAGGATGAGGATTAACCCACCAACGTAGTGCCTGCAAAACACTCACACAGTGTCTGAAATATATTGAGTACTTCATAAATAACTGCTAAAATTTCATGAGCAAAAGATAATTTTTAAGTGTTATGGGAAGGAAATTAACTTTTATTGAGAGTTTACTCCATTCCATGCATTGTGGGCAAGGCATTTTACATTTATAATGCAATCCAAATAGAGGGGCCATTTATGCTGCCTTCTAAAAGATTTTAGACATAATCAGATGATTTTTTTCTAGACTGAGAATGGAATACAAGGTATTAGGCTTCCTAACAAATTTTCATGAATGTACTGAAACATATTGAAGATTTTTAAACCTACCACAATTATTTTATCATATAGAATAAATAGTGATGCCCTTAAATCCATTTTTACAGCCCTGATTTCCTGCATGTCAGTGCAGTAATGAACGAAGACCTGCCTCAGGCTGAGATGAAGCCTTGAGAATTGTCTTTCTAGGAGATGGTAACTTTGCCCCAGACCATCTACCCCTCCAGATACTACTTATAGTCCAAATATCATAATTTCATGTGTGGAGTACAAGTAGAGTATGGAGCTATAGAACTCACTAATGTTAACTGGGCTAAAAAATTCCAACCTACACTTTCGACATTAGAGAAACCATCTGTTTGTTAATTTAAATGCCCAGCCAGAGACTCTTCTTTCTACCTAATAAATATTAATTAGAGCCTGCCAGATTCAAAGCAAGAATCAGCTTTATGTTTGCATTTTGATTATTTGATTCATAGCCCAAAGAAAAATCCCTTGATTCTGTGCATTATCATATTACTCTTAATTCTATATGCACTTATATAATCATCTAACCATTCAAATATCTATGTCATCAATCACTCACGTGCTGTTTAAAGCAGTGTTCTGTGTGATTCTGAATTATAGAGACCCTCCTTGGACAACAGGACTCAGTGTGTTTCATAAGCAGCAAAACACTTCTAATACTTGCTTGCATGTGTAATGAGAATCTGTGTTCTTGAAAAGCAGAACACCAGATTACGAAGCTCAAAGTCAGATCTCCAAGGTCCCTTTGGACTTACCTTTCCTTTTTTGCGTGAGATCTACTAACATCTGTTTGATGGCTAGTGAGTGACTCAGAAGAAAACTTTAGGAAGTGTTTGAACTCCTAATTCATTTGTTTATTCAACGAATAATTACCGCTTTCTAAGGGCCAGGCACTCTGCTGGGCACTAAATACACAGTGATAAATAAAGGAAACATGATCATTCACCTTTTAAAGTTGACAGCCTTGACAGAAGGAAAGTAAACAAAGAGATAGGTAAATAAGGGTTAAGTATTCGGTAAGTATTATGGGAGAAATAGGATGCTATGAGACCCAAGAGCTAACCTCTATTAGCTAGACAGGTCAGGGAAGTCCTCTCTCTCAAGGTGATATTTAAACTAAGTCTTCAAAAACAGAGAACCTGGCATTGTGAGGGTGTACTGAGAGCTGTATAGGGGAGGGATGAAATGTGCATGCATGCCAGCTGGTGGAGGACAGGGGCAGGAAGTAGAAGATTCAATAAGAATGAAGAGCATTGTGTGAAGATTGAATGGATAATTAATGATCTCTGAGATTTACGGCTATTTATCCTTCTTTCAACATGCTCACATTTGTTTGTGATTGTGCTACTCACCAGTGAAAGACTTCCAATGAGAAAGGATATTTATGCCAAGTTAAGTACAAAGAACGAAGGCTTTCTGCATGGATGATAGTGGGGCTTTGGTACTCTTGTCGGTGTCATTGGTCCAACTAGACGTCCTTTGCCAGGTGACCACCTGTTGGAAGTAGGACTGAGTGATACCTCTCTAGGAGGCAGCCTTGGTCTAGAGATGGCTTTACAATTCCTTACTGAAGCATTATACTTGGCTTCACTTTAGAAAAGAGCGTTACTCTTTTTGCTCCAAGGCTCCTGACAATGTTCTCACAAGGTCAAAGCCATGTAAAAGGAACTCTATCCCGAAGCAACAGAATACAGAGCTTGAGTCTGTTTGTATTTCAGACTTTTCACCGCTGACTTTTGTCCAAAGCGTCCATGCTCTTTATGAGCGGCAGCATACTCTCTGGGTCCATAACCTTGAGAGCACATCGTAGCTGGAGGTACTGCTCTCTCTTTCCATTCACTCCATGCCTGTTTGCTAATAATGCAGCCTGGTATTCAGCCTTGTCCTTCCTCCAAAGAATGGGTTCCTTCAAACTGAAAGACTTGGCGGTAACTTCCCGACTTCCCACAATCCTATCCATTATTCTGATGACTGGATTTGGTTCATAGTGACAGTCCAGTGGCTACGATAATCAACTCTTTTTTTTCCTTAATGACATCATGAACTTAATCTAGAAAGTCCTGTGTTACAATCTGCTGGGTTTGGGCCCACATATGTGGCTGCATAAACAAATCCTCCCCTTCTCAAGCTGTCACCCCCTTCATATCTAAATCTCAGTCATTCCTCCCATAAAGTTTTTTGGAATACCCCAGCTCACAGTGTTACCTCCCAGCCTTGAATGCCCGTGGCTCTTTATAGAACTGACACTCACTTGATAGTGAACAGACATTTTTTAAGATGTGATCCTCAATTAGACCGTAAGTTCTAAGAATAGAAAACTATATCCCCCACTCTGTCCTACTCAGCATCCTCTTATATAGATCAGGTGCTCAGTGGCTGATCTAACCTCAGAGTATTGATGTACTTTCTAAAAAAGTATGTACTTTCTGCCAGCAAACTCTTCTGTAGAATTTATTGCCACTGAGTCAGTTCCATGTACAGTAAAGATCATGGGGTTTTGATTCAGACAGACCTGAGCCAGAAAAACTACTCTGTTTATTAGGTCATCTTGAGAATAGCATCTGTATGCCCCTGGGTTTCTGAAATCCTTTCTAATTTGGGGAGTATATCCAATTCTGAGATTCCTCATGGGAAGCATGAAAACTGTTTCTTTTGGAGAGCTGAATTACAGCAGAAAGTTTCTTCTTCTGTCCACCCTTTAGGGCATGGGTTATTGGAATCTCATCTACAACTCTGAATCTTCAGTGAGGGCTGCCAAGATGAAGGACCAGCTAATGATTAATCCATTACATTGTGTCCCGTGACACCTGGGGGGATTGTCCACAAGTGCTGAGTAGAGTACTGAGCTGAGGGGTACCCCCTACCCTGTGGGACAGACTTTGCTATGTATGTGGCCTCAGTCTAGATTCTCAGTTTCTGACAATTTTCTATTGTAACTTCTCCAGCTTTTTGCCAGTGATTTTTCTGGGTAAGTTAACCAGAGTTGGCTTTCTGGGCTGGTGACTGATATCCATGACTGGTACATCCATTTAGGGAAATGAGATGTTAGTATCTTACTCCTTTCTATCTAAATAAAATGTTATTTATAAAATATCTGGCAGGTACCTATAACATAGCAACAAATTAATGGTTAATGGATATTTTAAAAAATATCTTCAGTTTTGTTATTATTTGCCAGTTTTGATGTCCTTACTCAAAATAACTACTCTGTAAGCTATTTTGGGAGTCTGCAGATTCATTTTTTTTTATTGTTTAATCATTTCTTTAACTTGCTTCAACCAGCCATGCTCACAGTTGGCTCAAGCCAGCTTGTTTTATAGGCTCTGCTTGGCTGCACCAGCTGTTGGCCCAGCTCCACACACCTCCCCAGCCCAGTGGGGCCAGGGATCTTCATTTCTATGGCCTTGATGTCACTGTTCTGTGCATGAATATTCATCATAGCCTAGAAGTGATGCTCAAGAAACTGTTAAACTTGGGCTCTGTGACTCTTGTAGGAAATCCATATCAAAGAATTCCTTGTGTCTTCCCCACTCCCCTCATTTGACAGTTACCTGTCCTTCTTATGAAAGTCCATGCTATTGTCTCTACATCACTCGGTGGTCGTGGAGCACCTCCTATTTCGAATTTCAGTTATTTTAGGCTGATTTTTTATCTTATTTTATAATCTCTTTAAGGTTGGGTCTTGGGCTATAACATGTCGTAATACATAAAATGCATATGTTTGATGACTTGTATATGTTGTTGGCTGAATACATTAATGATTACTTATGAATTGACATGATTAGAAATTACAGAGGATGAGGTCAAAGTGTTGCTGTTGTTGGATTGCTCAGCATATTTTTCAAGTTTTTTCCCCATTAGCTTAATACATATGATATTATGTAGAAATCTGGATGTCTCTCCCTGAACCAATACATGAGAAAAAATTTAATTGAAATTTCCAAATTCCCAGAAAAAAACATAACATGAAAATTGATTCAAGAAAAAAGAAGTCTGAATATTTGTATAACTATCAAAAATATTGATCAATAGTTAGGAACCTGTCTGTGAAAAAAAGAACATGAGCAGATGAGTTTTACCAATGAATTCTGATATAATTATTAGTAGAATGATAATACTGATTATACAGAAAAATAAACTATAAAGATGATAAATAAAAATAGTTGAGAATAGTGGTTGAATATGAGGCCATATGCAAAAATAAGATGCATTTCTATAGACCAGCCAATGTAGAAAACAACCAATGAGGAATGGGTCACACAATAAAAGCTAAGTGCCTAAGGAAACTGCTAACAGAAGATAAGTATTTGCAGTAAATTAACTTAAAAAGCTGGAAGAAGAGATAAACAAATGAGAGAGATGTAGTAATCATGCATAAACGTTGACTGATAAGATCGCAATTGTCATTTCTTCTCCAATTGCTTCATAAATTTATTTTGATTTTGATAAGAATCTAATCGTGGTTTTTGAGGACAAGCTGATCATAAAAATTATATAAAAGAACAAATCCCAAGAATAGGATGCTTTAAAGGAGAACAGGATTACCTACTACTTAGCCTGAGTTCCCGAGCTAAACTGATGTGCTTAAGCTTCTTTAGTGAATATAATTCCAGAGAAAGAAGAGTGAGGGGAAAATGGCAGTGTGTCAGGGAAGAAGTGGAGGCACATACATAAAAATAAAATAAAATAAAAATAATAAAAACACACATGAGCATTTGGTCATAGGAGTCAACCCAGAGAGGCTGAATGAATGCAGTGGGCTGATTAAAACCACTGGTCCCAGAAGAATTCTTGGGGTTGAGAAGAGCAGGCCCTTTCTCCTCTCCTGTCTCCCAGAGGTCCGAAACTGCTCCGGGCAGCATGAACTCCCTGTATGTATTGGTTGTGTTACCTGCTCTTCTGAGCAGCTACTGGGGACTCCAGATACCTCAACAGCTAGGGCAGCAGCCACAGCATGAGCCATAGTTGGTGTGAAACAGCAAGTGGGTGAAACTGGTGCTCCTCCCAGCCTGCCTGACACAGCTGTCGCCACCCAGGTTTGACCTGGCAAGCCAGTATTTGCACATGGATACAAAGAAATCCCCAAATCCTAAGAACTGACAAGGATGGGAACCCTTACTCAATGCTGGAGGGATTAAGATTTGATGTAACTACTTAGGAAAATAATTTTTCACAACTTTGTAAAGCTGAACATGTGTATATCCATTTGTATACCCCTTAACTTTGTGTGCAAGTATAGAGACATTTGTTCTTGGGCATCAAGTCCCATGTCAAAGACTGCCCATTGGGGGATTTTTAATAAAAGCAAAATAATGGAAACAACTTCTGGGGACTGGATAAACAAAATTCAGTATGTTAACACAATAGAATAACATAAAGCAGAAAATATGAATGAATTATAGGTATATACAACTTCATAGATAAAAAATTAGAATTATAATGAAGGAAATAAGTTTTTAGAAGACTGTATATAATATGATACTAGTTTTACAAGTCTCAAAACAAGTTGTGGGATATATATGAAACATCATAAAATAAAATAAGTGAACAGATTCTGGAGTCTTCATCTCTTGGAAAGATGAAGGAGATGAGATATGGAAGTAACACTCATCAGGTAGGTCCACATGGAGGTAATTGGTAACCTTCTAGTTCTACAGGAGAGTATTGTTTCTATGCGTTCATTTTGTTACTGTGCCTTTATACTACCATATATATCATTATATATGCATCCTAAATTATTTAGTAAAAACTGAAAATAAGCATTGCTTTTCTGGAATACACTGAAGAGGACATCGTATGCATCACATCATGGCCGCCTGGCTGAATCTTTCCATTCCTTTCTGCTCCCTCCTGGGTGGGTAAGGCAGATCAATGAATTTGGATAACACAACGCACTTTGAAAAGCACTGGTGTGATGATAACTCTCACATGATATGAACTGGTAACTCAGAAAGTCTATCTAATCTTGCAGTTCCATGCCTCCTGTATTTCCTGTCCTAGGGTAGAGTGCAAATGGCCTCCAGACTGCATGAGTGAGACACATGGATGCCATCCATAACCCCTGCCCCAGCCTGCCCATCTCATTTCTGTTCAATCACTAACTTCTCTTGTTTAGAGCTACTCAGTATCCATTGAATCTGTTCATTTGTCTCCACCCTCAATGTTACTACTGTAGACATGATAACCCTCATATTTAGGCCTCTGGATTAAACACTTTCTTTAAACAATACACCAAGGGCCATTTTCCCAAACACAAACCTAATTGTATTGCTCTCTTACTGACAAGGCTCCTCATTGGCCTCAGGCAAAGTGCAACATCCTCAGTGTGTACCATACATCCCTGCTCATTTTTCTGGCCTGGTGCACCCACAGCCTCACCTGTCAATATTACTGTTTTATTTCTACCCACATATTATAGGCTTCTGACTCTCCCCATGTTTCTCTTGCTTGCCAGTGATGCACTGCCTAGAGTGACCTTCTACAAATTCCTGACTGGCTACTCCCTCCTCCTTAGAACACACCGTACGTTCACCGCATGACGATGCCTGTTTAGATCACCTACATGCTCCCATGCAACTTCACTTATCCTTACCACGTATTTATTGCTGGATTTGGATCTTAGATGCTCCAAGCACTAAAAAGTCTACAGTTCCACCCTAATGGGTCACGTATAATTCACAAAATGAAAGTTATGCTGAATCATAGAGTATGTATATGGAAATCTAATAGAGTTGATTTTCCCCCATTAACTACGTGCTGCTTATAGTGAAATATCAGCTACACAATTACAAAAAAGCTGATGTCCCTATATTGCTGGGACTCTAGTGAAAACTGGTCTCTTTTTTTTGAGTAATTCACTGCTGCATGTATTTACTGTGATGTTTTGAAACTGTCTGTCTTCTTATATGTCTCTAGATTGAGGTTATGGATTATGCCTTTTTAACTACTAGACCCTCATTGTCTGCCCCAGAATAGCTGCCCCATACACATCTGTTAATGGAAAAAAGGAATAAATGAATAAGTGTATGCCCATAGATCTTCATTCTTCGTGCCTTGGTGCTAATTACAAAAAAGTAGCCTCTCATTTTTCTTAATTCTGCCTTATCCTACTTAACTAAATATTTTGTTTATCAGAATTGAGACACAAAACTATATGAGTAGACAATTATTCCATGACTGCTTTTTAAATAGTCTTGAGATAGAAGTCTCTTAAGCATTTATTTCAGCCATTAATTCAAAAGTGGCTTCCAGTTCTCCAAAATGAACAAAAAGCTATGAGAGATGGAGAACATCAGATGACAAATCCACCTCACCTTTTCATTTATATTTTCCAAATAGGTAATCTAAAGGCATTATTTTTCAATTTGCTATAGAAATTAGCTTACTGAAGCATAACAAATTGCTCTAAAGGTAGCAGCTTGAAAAGCTTAAAACAACAAACCCTTTTAAAAATCATAGTTTCTATGAGTCAGGAATCAAGGCACTTAGGCGGTTTGGGCTCAGTCTCTCTCACAGGGAAGCAACCAAGGTGTCAGCCAGGTTATGGTCCTCTGAGATTTAGCTGGGTCTGGAAGATCAGTTGCTGAGCCCACTCATGTGGTTGTTAATGCCTTGACATGTGGGCCCCTCCAAAGGTCTTCTGCTCATGACATATTTCCCCCAGAAGGAGAGGAGAAGGTGAGGAAGACAGATTGAGAGAGCGAGAGAGAGAGAGAGAGGGAAGCCCAAGACCAGTCTTTTATAACCCTATTGTGGAAGTGACCTGCCATTAGCCATATTCTATTGGTCACAGACCGGACCCTGATGCAACATGGGGGGCAATAATACGAAGGTGTGAGTGGGGTTGTTGGGGGCCACCGTGGGGCTGCACACAAAGAAACAACTCAATGACTTAAAATCCACCAAGTTATGCAATGATCCCTATAAAGCAGGTTTAGAACTCCCCGTTACCCCAGTACAACCATTCATGGCTGCTTACAGATAATTTCAGTTCTTAACCTCAGCCCCAGACAACCATTAATCTATTTGCTGTCTCTATGGGTTTGCCTTTTCTGGACATTTCATATACATGGAATCATACAACACGTGGTCTTTTGTGTCTGTCTTCTTTCACTTAGCACAGTGTCCCCGAGGTTCACCCATGTTGGAATGTGTCTCAGGACTTTGTTCCTTTTGATCACTGGATATTATCTCATTGGATGGGTGGTCTACATTCTGCTTGTCCATTTAAAGGTTAACAGACATTTGGATTTCCTCATATAATACTTTAATATCCATTTCTTCCTAAAGTGTTTTATATCTACTTCTTTATAGTATGTGACATATAGTTGTGAACAGCAAAGAAAGTGCATCTGATTTACTTTTCTTTGCCCATCGCCTATATTTACATCTGGCAAATTGTAGGTGTTCAATGAGCATCGGTTGCAACTGTATACTGTTTACATGACCCAATTTGCTAGTTCTTCTAGGGCATCAGTGATTACGGTCCTTCCACCTTCTAAGGAGCCAGCATTTCCGTTTCCAGGACTGTTTGCTGCCACTTTCCATTTTTTATGCTGCGCTTACTACTGTCAGGTGTTGCAGTCCCAGTTTGCACAATACCTCCTTTCATATTTCCTTAGGGCAAAGGACAACAGGCTTCATGGAGTTAAGGTCTTGATACAGGCTTTGGAGAAACAGCAGTCATTTGAATAAAAAAATTACCTATCGTTGTCATGTCCTTTTTTCCAGACCACATTATAGATCTGAGTAAAGAACAATAACTGTGAAAACATAAACATAAATGGAAACCCTTCAGTCTCAAGAGCTCCAAGAAGCTAAGAAAAGTGAAAATCTTAGCTTTCCTTAGATTGGGGAGGTATAGTTAAATTCCTTTGGATGTTTCCAACATTCAGCTTGAATCCCAATAATCAGTGAAGAATATTGGCATATGATTCCTCAGAGCATTCAATGAATACCTCCTTTTAAGGATTTAGTTTCTCTTTCACGCATTTTAGTAATCACTCATGCTGCTATGAAAATCGGATAATGGCTCACAATACATCCTGAAATGAAAAAGAATGTGAGGGGAAATAAAGCAAGAAAACCCACAACACGCAGGCATTATCAATTCAGACTCAATCAGGCTTTGCAGGTGGAATCAGTCTTAATTCAAAGGGGCCTCTCCTCAGAGATTGAGGCAAGTGATACTTTTCTTTGTGGCTTTTCAGAGCCTTTCATTCCACACAATCATAGCATACACCAAGTTTGAAAGCCCAGCCTTTGGAAATATGTAACAGGACATTGAAATGAGAAAAGGGAAAGAGGCAGAAAGACATTTTATTGAAAAGCATATTGTAGAGCTTAGCTTAAAATTGGACACTTGCCTTTGATGGGTCTGCTTTTAAAATAGGAAATTGATTTTCAGTTAACCAACTGAAAGAAGAATGCACAGCTACACTCTTGCTCTTAATCCTGCAGGCAGTCCTTCCCTCCTAACTGACTTTCCTTGTAAAGGCATTTGAGTACTTTGCAAATAGAAGGTGCGTAGGGTTTAGGCATGCTGTGCCCTGAGCAGCTCAGTCTAAATTTATGTTGCTGTGCCTTCTGTTTTCCCCAGGAGTGGAAAAAGAACACTTCCATAAAGGTAGGATGTGGTTCAGAGGAAAATGCATGTGCAGGCAAGGCAGCTCTTTGAAATGTGACAATGTGTACTAAGTGAATTACATTCTAGTATATAAAATGTGGCACGTGTGAATTAATTACTGATACTAACTTGATTTACATTAAATTGCCAGTGATTTGTCATTTTAAATTATCTATGAAAAAATTATTTTGGTTTATGATCCATTTCAAATGAGGAACTTTAAATAGGCAAGATAGTGTTGTGGAGTGGAAATATCCAAGAGATGTTTGGTTGTTTTCTTATTCTGCTGTTATCAGCTCTATTATCATGGGGACAATGTCTTTCTTCCTAATTTCCTCAGAGCCTAACATAGTGCCTGACACATATTAGACCCTCAAAGAATATTTGTTGAGTAAGTGATTGAATGACAAGTATATGTTAGCTGATATTTGGTATTCGATAATGATATTTTATTCATATTTGAATTAAAGAAAAAAATGCTCATTCTCTGCACTGGAAAGTGCCATCTGATGCAATGATCATAAAATACTATAAGAATGGGAAATCAGCTCATGCAATGAGCTTCTAATGACATTCAAATAAATGATCATCTTGTCTCTTCTTAAACATCATCAGTTGCAAGAGACTCATCAACTCACAGGGAAGCCCACACCGTATTTGGTTAGCTATCATTCGTAAACATACCTCATGTAATATAGAGCTCAAGTACAGCTGCCTAACTTCCACAACCATTCTTCCCTCTGTGGTAATAATATGTGACAAGATGTTAGATGGAACTCTTCTTGTTGTATTAGAATTTTAACCAAGACTCTAATAACCAAGAACAAAAGAGTTGATGCAAGGTACACTCACATCCTAACAAATATTATGTAGATGATCTATTCAGGACTTACAGTGAAGTTGGCTGCAAACTAGTTCCTTCTGCTTCGGCCCCACTATCCACAACCTGACGATATAAGCAAATGCTAAGAATGCATTGACAGAGGGTAGAAAGATTGCAGAGTGAGGATCATTTATCACAAGTTTTCAGAAAACTATGGTTGCTATTTCCTTTCTGATGTTTCAAGTCACGTAAGGGGATGCTTCAAAAGAACGAAATGCTTGACACACATTCCCTAGAGTTTGAAGGACAGAGAACTTGGCACCTAAATGTTGTCTGATAAGTTTAAAGGTAAGAAGGTGGCACCACATCTGGGAACAAAGCAAAGTGAAAGGCTTGCACTGGGAATGACACTACATTCTGAGTTGTTGCATTGGTTTCCAGCAGGCCAGATGTGGCCATCACAGAAAAATGTTGGATTGTATCTCTGAAGAGGGACTCTTCCTAAAAGAACAACTAGGAATTCAGATGACTCTAAAAGGAGGGCAAACTTCTAGAAACCAAACTTTCAGCTGGAGAAATCAAAAGAGGCCAGTTGGAAGCTACAACACCCTCATCATAGATACAAAATTTCAACACACTATGTCCACGACTCCAATACCTGATTCTAGTTCTTATTGATCAGGTATATCTCTCCATTGGCTTCAACTGGTGGGATCCATAGTATTCCCTGTTGAATATAATAGAAGGAGGAGCATGGAGCAGAGGTAAAATTGACCATAGTCCCTTCCCCTTCTGCAGATTTCCAAGTCAAAGTAAGGCCATGTCTGGGGAAGGGAAGATTGAATTTGGATGATATTTAGAGGCTTCATGTTGCCCCAGACTAGATTTTATTACCAGGGGAAAGGGATTTTTCATGCATTACCCAACAGTCAATGGGAAAACTATGGGCACTGTCTAATATCACATCCACAGTTTGGAAGAACAAATTTAAAGTGTGTATTTAAAGAGATAGTTGTGGAAAAAAATACAGCTGTTTCCTGCTAACATACTAGTAAATCAATACACTTAAAGGTATATTTTCATATAGAATATAAAATTTTTCTTCAAGGTATTCTTCTTTAAATACTTATTTGTATGTAAGTCTCTTTCACTATATCTGAATTTTTATCTCTTTTTATGGTAGAGGTGACTTGAGAGATGAGTTTAATTAATATATATCAGAGAAAAATGTGAAAATTTTGTAATCAGATTACTATATCTCCTTTCAATTGCATATTAGGCAGTGCTTTTATAACCTGATTTTGCAGCACTCCTTGCCTTTGATTGTCTGACCAGGTAATTGAACAACTCTGGAGAGATGGAAGTTAACCAACAGGAAACTGATAGTAATGCAAATGTTTCTTATTCATAGTTCTGCAAATGGTTTCTGTTCATAGAAATGAACAAGAATCTTTTCCTGTAGACAATATAAATCTCTCAAATCAAATCCTTATTTGAACAGGTTGTAACACCTTACCAATGCCCTCAGTAATTAGTGAGTTATATGAAATCTTTGACATGCATTCATTTTTATGTGTGTAAGAGCCATGACCACACACTCTTATTAAAAATTCCATTTAACAGAATGCTGAGGGAGTTGGCAGAAGGTATAACTTACAGAGTTCTGGATTCTCCAGAAGATTCCCAATGTAATGAAGTCTTCCTAGCTGGGAACTGAGTGTGGAAACAAGGTTGCTGAGTTCACAGAGTACTGTTCAATCATCTACTACCGTGGGATACATTGGGGCAGATACACTGAGCAGAGGGATATATTCAGGGGATGAGGAATATTAGAAGCACAAGAGTAGGCAGAATAAAGCAAGCTTTTATGGGATTCTGGTAAAATTGATGAGGGAGAACCTATCTGTGGCTAGTATTTATGTTCTTACCATAATATGAAGCTCCGAAACCCGACACATTAAAGAGCAAGGAATTAGACAGACATGCCCTACCAAAAGCTTGTGAATGACCAAGTTTATGTCTCATTCATCCTTATAGTCTCAGTTTTTTATCTCTTAGATTTCTACATATGATAAACACTTGTTACATATGTTCTGGATTGTTTTCTCTTAGCCTTCTGCAGTCTGGAAGACTCACTGAGAGACTAGAATATGTACTCTCTAACCAACACTTCCCATTTGGCATGATAAACTGCAATAGCAATCAACACACACTGGTGAAGTTCTATTTCCTCATCTGTTGCTCTAGAACTGCAAGCTCCTCAAGCATTTGCTTCCAAAGTTATTGCAGGAAACATTTTAATATGTTTTGCCATTGCATTATGAGTCACCACCCTTCCAGAATGAGTTTGTTCCCAGTTTCGTCCTGTCCATTATACTAATGCTACATATTTTAGTATTTTTCATGACAGCATACTATTTATCCTGGTGCTGATTAGATATCCATCCAGAGAGACTAGGTCATTTTGTGGCAATAAACAGCTCCAAAATCTTAATGGCTTAATATATAAATCTTTGCATCTCATTCACACTAATTTCGCTCTGAGCCCAAGCGACTCTAGTGCAACTGACCTCTGTGAAGGAATTAAACAATCTGTGCCTCTTCAGTCTTGTGTCTCTGCCATCACAACATGAGGCTCTCTCAAAATCACTGCAGCAAGTAATGAGAAGCTGGATAATTCTGCACTGGCAATTAAATGGCATGTCTCAAGAGTGAGTTAGGTGGCTTCCTTTAATAGCCCATTGTCTCAATGAGCACATGCTCCACTCATCTGGGGCTTACTAGGTCCTATTGTTCAGACTAGACTGTCTTGGAACAGTGCTCAGAACACTCGGCAAGGGGTGCTGCTTCTCTCTGATGGTATTTCAGGAGCTCAAGGGAGGGTCCTCTTTATATAAAGCATGTGATCTGAGGAACAAGGACTATCTGGCTTTTTCTGGTGTGACTGGGAGGCACACTGGGGCTGTTTATGGCAGTACCAGAAGAAGCTGGTAGTTGGCTCCAACAGCCACTGATGGAACATCACTGATAGGAACAGTGAACAAACAGAAACACAAATAAATGAAAGGAAATCTCCCTTTCACCTGTCTTCCATTGTTCCTGTAATGATTTCTACCGGCAGAATCTAAAGGCAAGCCAATTAGCAAGGATGTCTGGCATCCATAGTTTACAGAAGTCTAGTCTTAGTTTTACAAAGAAGAGCCAAGAAAGGAGAATCTTGACAGAAAAGAAGGTAACAGGTAAGTAAACTAGCGCCATCCGCCCCTTTGGCTTGCTCAGCAAACTTACACATCATCCTACACATACTTGGCTCTTCATGCAACAAAATAAAAATCACTTCCTCTGCCTGAAAAGATGCAACTGTGGGGAAATGGAGATGCTCTCACCTCTCTAGACAGGGAAGGAACAAAATCACAAAATGAGTTCGATTTCTTAGTTCAGTCACAAAATTCCTTGAATATTCTTTAATCCAAACATTAAATTATGAAGATAACTATCAGCAATTAACTGATCTCATATAAAATAAAAAGCAAAACAGGTGAAAAAAGGGAAAATGAGTATATTACATATTCTAACCAATTTGAGGCATCCTCTACAATTTCTGTGACAATTACACCGAGTATATTTGTGTAGTTGCTATAATCTAAATATTTATATCATGTCTGCATTTATGTGACTAATCATGAGATTATACTTTCTTTTTTTTAACTTTATTATTTTTACTATCCATTCCATATTGCCTTTGTCCTTAGCCTCCACTTGTCTTGGTTCTCCACCCGGTGGAAGGGCCAAACCATCAGTCCTATAGTGTCTAAATTTTCTGTGGATTCGTTTTTATTGGATTGCTACAGTTTTCCAATTTTATGATTGAGATGTGGGTGTAACAAGTGGCACCCTAGAGAATCTGCTCCAGGCACAGATTTCCCTGACCACAAAGTATAGCACCAACCCAATTTCCCCTTGACAAAGAGGGTCAATCTCCCAGCTAATGCAGCAACCCCTATTGGTGCAGTGGTATGAGAAACCCCAAATTATCAGGTGGCAATCTCATCTTCTAACTCAAAGGAAATGTTGTCACCTGCTGGTAGCATTCTGCCCTCAAGAACTAAGGGAGTCCAACCAGCAGAACTAAATTTCCAGAAAAGAAAAGAAAAATTTACAAGGGGATTATAGCAATGTGGTTTTTTTTCCCCCACACCACCAAGTAATTTTCCAGTCCTCAGTGGACACTGATCAGGTATCCTATAATTTAACTTTATTCTGACACTATTTACCTGGAGATTGTGTTGGTTCCCTTAGGGTAAGGGCTCAGTCCTACAAGACTACATGCCTCCCCACAACTTCAGATGTCAATTGCATGTCCAGGTTCTCACCTGTGCTTCTGATCGATTTTCTACAGATAGGAGGTTCCTATGAGCCCCTCTGTGGATTTGATTAATTTGATAGAGAGGCTTACAGAATTCAGAGAAGTATTTTATTTACTAGATTACCAGTTTATTATTAAAGGATAGCATTCAGGAACAGCCAGTTGGAAGAGATGCATAAGATAATGTACATGGGAGAGGTCATGGAACTCTCATAGCCACTTCATATTCATATTCTCTACTCATTGCACGTCCATGTGTCCCAAGAACACAGAACCCCTTCATAGCCCATCCTCTGGATTTTTGTGGAGGCTTCATTACATAGGCATGATTAATTAAATCATTGGCCATTGAAAACTGATTCGATCTCCAGCCCCTCTACCATCCCTGGAGGTCAAGTGGGTGGGATTGAAAGTTCCAGTCCTCTAATTATGTGGATTGTTCCCATGGCAACCAGCCTCCATCCTCAGGTGTTTCTAAAAGTCATCTCATTGCATAAACTCAAGTATGAGTGATAGGGTTTTAATGCTTATCAAGATATATTTATAGCTCTTATCCTTTAGGAAATTCCAAGAGTTTTAGTAGCTCTGTGCCAGGAATAGGTACAAATATTAAATATGTATTTCTTATTATACATCACAATATCACAGTTACTAAGTGTAAAAGTGAGAGAAGCACTCCTACTTCCACCCATTGGTTCCTCTACTTACATAGCCTATGGGAAAAGGAGTACTTTTATATTGGCAGCTTATTCAGTCCATGTAACCCATCCTGTAAAATATAACACGACCATTTCAGGGTCTTGTATCCCCATTGGCACCGTATCTGAGGCCCCAGCAGACCCTTTCAGCATCAGCTCAGGTCATCATAAGGGCCCTCTTACGAGTACATTCCGCGGGTGTGAGCCCATTGTCATGTGTCTTTGCTGGTTTGAGTTCCTTTGTCACAAGTCATGTTGTGTGGGACTTCATGATGATGAGTCAAATGTCATACGAGCCCATAGGCTGGCAGAAGGACTGTGGATAAGGAAGGCAAGGCATACCCATAATACACACCTATACTGGTACAGGAGAGAAGTCGTTACCACCTCCACGAGGAAAGAATCCGGGGATCAATCTTTCAGCGGCTGGTTTGTCCCACGAGGGAGGGAGGCCTCCGTGTTGGGCTTGCTATTGTTGTCAGGAAATCCAATCTGAGGAGGTCTTCTTGCGCGCTAGGTGAGACCTCAACCCAGCAGAGGGTTCTTGACGCTTCTTGAGCGGATGGAGCAGATACAAGCAAAGAGTGGTTTAATAAAGTGGAAGTGCACACTCAAGGAAGAAGTCCGGCCATGGCTGAGAGAGGAGCAGCAGCCAGTGAGGTTTAAAATGGGTAGTATTGTAACTGGAGTTTAAGCAGGGGGTGGAGTATTTGTTGGGGTAGGTAGGGTTTTCTCAGAACAGGGAGGGGATTTGGGGGAAACGGTGCTACACTCTCTTTTTGTCTTTAGATGGTCTGTGTTGGAACTGTCAGGGCTCCAAGGACTGTGATTTCTAGTCTGCTAATGAGCAGGTAATGAGCACAGCTTTGGGGTAGCTCTAAGTTATTTTTGCCCTCCATCCTGAATCTAGTTGGTTTGAACAAATTGTAAACTGCATTCTGTTTTGCCATCAGTTATTTTCCTAAAATCTAGCTGGCTAGTTTTTGTTTAACCCATTCTGTCAGCTAGCCACATGAACTGGCTTTTCTTGACTTGCAAATGGCCTGTGGCTCTTTTCCTGAAGTACACGGCCTACGTCCCTATGGTCAGGATAGGCATTCACTAGAGCTAGTAGCCAAATTAGCCTTGATGAGGAAGTCAATGTTTCTGACCCTATTACATACTTATTTTTCACTTAATGACACATTGTGGGCATTTTTTCCTATGTCATTCTATAAAAAGAAATCCATTGAAAACATTGTTTTTTAATGCACATTTAGATGGTTTTCTATGGCACATTTTCTTTAGGAGTAAAGCGCGAAATCAGTTTGAGCAAGCTGTGAGCTTGAGTCCCCATCCAATGAGTTTTATTTTTGAATTAAATGTAAAACAATCTTTTTTACAGTCCAGGCTTCTAGAGAAACAATAGTAAAGGCTGTCTTAATTACTGGCTGCTGTGTGCCTTTACCCCTTACAATTTTATTCATTTATATTAAATTGGGTGTGCCATTTTTATTCTGTTTTGACCCTTTCATTAGAAACACCATGGCTGAAGTTTAACTAAAGTAGCTTCAGGCTGCACGAGGCAAAGTTGAATTGACTTTGCACAGCTTGGTTTCTTCTAGTCTTTGGATAATTAGCTATGAACAGCTAGTTCCTGGGGCTTGGGGTCCATCAGGCTATTTTTAAAGGCACTCATGTGTCAAAGGAAAACACTATGGGGCATAGCCCGTACATTGCCTTCTACCATTTTGTGTTTCCCAGGCTTTTAAAATAAACTCTAAATCCCTCTTCTGTAGAAACTTCCTAAAAAACTGCCTCTATTTATGGCATTTTGTGTTCCTTAGTTGCAACTAATTAGGATCTTTACATATATTTACTATTTTTTTTTCCATTGCTGTTGTTTGTTATGACTATTTTGCCTCTCCTACTACTCCTTGTGATTCTGGAATCTTTCTTTATCCATTTGGTTCTTTACTATTATGTGAGGTTTCAGGTGCAAGGGTTTTGACTAGATAAAAGCAGTATTGAAGCAAAGACCAGGGGTTTCATAATCAGTCACATTTGCATAGCAGATCTTCATTTATATTACATTGGATGATTAAATATTTTTCTAAAGAAATAAGCCTTAAATGATGAACTGTCATGTATTAACATTTTGCACATGGGAGGATATAATTTTTGAAGAGGAGCTCTTCAGGAATTTATCACAGCAGGTTTATAGCTATCTATTCATATAATTAATAGGCTTCAGTGTTATCACTCGTATTTGACCTTTATATTTCTCTTCTTATCCATTGTCCTCCTCAATTGCATTGCACAGACTTTTTGTTTCCCATAGTAGGCACTCATCCAACATTTGCCAAATAAAGAGTAGCATATTATTTTTCTAAAGTTCCACTTATTTAAAAAAAATTGATAGATTTCATATTCTTCTTAGCAGATATCTCAGCTTCTCAAAGTGCAAGCAAGCAAGCAAACAAAATTTCCTGAGAACAACTTCTTAAATAAGAATTGTAGAAAGAACAAGACATTATCAGCACAGTTCTAAGAGATTATATCTGGATATAAAGAATCATGCTATCTGGTGCTGATTTAATAATACAAAAGAAAATTCAAGTGGGAGAGGAGAAATGTCTGACCAGATTTTGAACTCATGTCTTTGGAGTATTTGACCACAAATGTTGATATGGTTTCTGTGGGATGATCTCACCTAGGGAGTCTCCCAGGAGTCTCGCCTGCCTGACATTATATGGAAAGTAGGTATCTGACCAAGGTGGTCTGGTAAAAATGTCAGGAAGAAGGGTTAGAAGACCATCTGTCATAGGGTTCCATCTTACAGCTTATGACTACCATGGAAACTGCTCATGCAATCTCAGGTGGACATGGAAATTGGATAAAAAGTTTCCTGATAACAGGGAATATAAGTCTATATCATGCATTTTCATATTGATTTTATTTAACTGAGCATTTTATCATGCACTGCTGTATTTTATTTTTCTTTCTTATTTCATCAATAAAGCTACATGCTGATTGAATACACCAAACGTGGTTTATATATCTTTTCACTGCTTCTTCTCTCTCCACCAATTTCTGAGTTATTATGAAAAGATTTGAAATGTTAATGAGAAAAAAAAGGCAGTATAGTTCATTTTCTCTGTTCTAAGAGCTCTTTCAGGAGAGATGTTATATTTTATTCATCTTTGTATCTCTAGGGGCTGTCATGGTCTAGTGCATTAGGTACTCGACACACAGTCTTTGAGTGAAAGAGAAAAAAAAAAGTGGATGGATGAAAGTTTATATAAACAAATATATCTAAAATGAGTACTATTTTGGATTGTCAGAGATAGTCATGACATTAAATGTATAGTAGTGGCTATTACAGATGACCTAGGCTTCTAGGACCCTGAAATGCCAAATTTGAATCTGATCCCTTTAGTTAATCAGCCTTGAATAGAGACCCTTGATGCTGAGCTGTGTTTCTGTAACTATGTGGTTATCATCTTGGCCTTGGTTTGCTGGGGCAGAGAAGAGTAGAAGGACTTGGGCTTTTGCCTCAAACAAAAGAAAGATAGACTGGTTATCAGATGAATAGAGAAAGATGTGACTGTGCATAAACTGCAAGTGTGGGACAGGTAGGGAGCTGTCTCTTCTGTGCATAGAGACCTGGGCTTGGGCAGCTCAGGGTGAATTATAGGAAGCAGTGGGGGGGGCTTCATAATAACATTGGCTGCCGTAGCATTGAGCTAGTGACTTTGTTGCTATCATTTGAAATTTGTGTTCCAAATCACAGAGATTCCTTCGGCATGTAAGATTGTCTTTGTTACAGGGGAGCGGTTACCAATGCACATCCCCATGACAATGATGATAATGATGCTCTGGGCCATATTTTAAGATGATGCACTCACTTTTCAAATGCCTAAGGAAGTTTGATCTATTGTTACTACTGGCTAGGTGGCCATGTTAATAAGCCCAAAATATTACCAGTGGTTTTGGCTGCTTATTTATTCTAGGTGGCATGCTCAGAGAGACATTCTAGCATTTGGAAAATCTACAACTTCCAGTCCGACTTTGGTATGCCTACATGTAGTATTCAGTGGAGGCATATAGGAAATTTTATGCCAGTGAGCAGTACTATAAAATGTCTATGACAACAATTTTAATACATACCACCTATTTTCAGTTTTTCCTCATTTGTTTTCCTTCTATTTATATAAAGTTGTAATCTCCAACCAACAGCAATGGCTTCCCACATTATTTATTATTTCAATATAGGGGACAATTACACATAATTAGCTGGATGACACTACTCGTTGGCTGGTGGAATTTGCTATGAATGCATTTGCTGCTTCAGGGAGTTGCTTTCTATTTCCTGCACCACTGCTCTGATGTTTAGAGAGACCTATTTTTTTTTCCTCCTTATTTATTGCTTCACTGGTCCAAGGCAGGAAGAAAGCATATGAAAATCAGTATGCAACAGCCTGTGGATCCTAGCACAGGAGGCAGAGAAAGGGTTGCATACCAATTAGAAAACACCCAAATAGGCACAAGGTAAGCTTTCAACGACATATTCATTTGTGGGTGAAGAAATCCAGGTGAAATTGTCAGTTCCTTGTGATATGTTATGGAAACCATCATTTGATGCTATAGAAGATGTGATTTGCATAGTATTTTATTTCTCCACCCAATGTGTTCTGCATAATTTGATTATCCACATGGCCAAAGGTCACTATGTTGCACAAAACCTTAAAGTAATTAGTGTTTTCCAAAAGATCATTTTCTAAAACATATTGGTCTTCTTCCTTCTTAAACAGTTTACAGAACATAATTGAATTTACCATGAAATTCTCCAAAACATAACCTTAGTCCAGGCTATGCCCATAGGATAGGCTCTTTGACCCATTGGAGTTTGAGGAATTGAGACAAATAATCCAGTATTTCTGGAGTCTTATCCATGTGGCAGGCAATGTGTGCAAGGAAAGCTCTTTAAACAGCTGGATAGAGCATGCCTTAGAAATCTGCTGTCAAACTAGTAGTCTGCATTAGGCCACATCTGCCTATCTTGCCATTCTTCCTGTGCAATATGCAGTCTCCTTTATGTTGGGTCCCCCAAATGCTTTTCTTGGCCCCCTGCCTGCTTTCTTCCCATCCCAGATTACTACCTCTTTGGCTTCCTTTTCTCATAGCAACTTTAGATTATGGTTATATTAATTCTTGGCCTTCTGTACTGACTTCCTGACTTAGACATAGTAGTCTCATATTGCCCTCTCTATGGATTGGGTCTCTAGTACACTTTAAATGAAATTATCCCAATTGCTTATTATTAGGGTATGATAGCTTACCATCCATTCTGTTTTAAAACTGGCAACCAGATAGTTTTTAAAAAGATCACAAAGGCTTTCTTTTTTTTTTAATTGAATTGCGTATACTACATTCTCCTTTCCTCCTTTAGGGCAATGAATGCTTTCACCTCTCCCACTCTTAGGATCATAGAATACCATGTATGGAAAAGTTGGAAGAAGTCATAGAAATAATATAATCTAACACTTCTATTTTACTCATAGGGAATGGAGCCTAGGAGAGCAAAGTGGTTGGTCTAGAGATACAATGAGAACTGGGATTAGATCCCATAGTTCCTAATATAGGTAAATACTCTTTCCACAATCTGCTTTTCTCAAATATTTTGTCCCCTTATTTCTGTATCCCTAGTTACTAATTACATACCTCTCCCCTGTTTTCCTCTCTTCTAAGGCCTACTATGCTTAACCACTATTGTCCTCCAAGGATCCAAATAGGTAGTCACTATATATTCAGATAGTCATTATATTGTGTATATCTGAGAATCACTCATAAGCAAAGAATCTATGTGCAGGCTTTGGTGTTAACAAATCCCAAATCTGATTTACTCACCGTGTTAGTCTCCTTTTATTAACCACTAGGTATTCTTTACTAAAATGTCCTTATGATTTAAACACAAACTTCGTAGGAGACCTCATTTTTCCATATTAACTCTTTTTTTTCCTGATATTTGTCATTGGCATTTATTTTTCAAAATTACTATGTCTGGTACAAGTTTAACAAATCTCTAATGATAATGATGGGAATACTGTTTTTATGTGAACATTTTCCATTGTAGCTGCATAGGTGATCCCATAGGAAATAAAAACAATAAAAAATTGATTAGTTGTGTGTGACTCTTCTACTTCTTTAATCTATTCCTGGCATATTAATATTTCCTGGGTAAATTATTTTTTCCACAGTATAGAGAAAAGGCAGACTAAATTCCACCCAGCATTTCTCTGGCATTAAGTCAGTTTCTGTAATGCCAGTTGGCTAGACACACTTTCTAAAGGTGTCAATAAACATCTTCTGAGAAGTGAGATCCCCATTTTTTTTCTCGTCATGGACAAGAAGCTTCAAACTACTGAACATGTATTTGATAGCTCTCTCAGCCTTCCTCTTCTCAGAGAAAAAGACAGCTGGTCCAATCCGAGCTTTGCCCTATGCTAGCTGTGTAACCTCAGAAACTCCTTTGATGTCTTCATGACTTCCTTCCCTTATTTATAACATTTGGACAATTCTAATACCTAATTTATTGCGGGAATTAATTGAGGGGATGCACATGAAGCTTTAGCACACTCTTGTTTGCAGGACGAGAAATGGCAGCTTTTTATTTCTTTTAATTTTGTATTTGTCCAAGAAACATATAGCAGATAATACTTAACAAATAATACAGCTTTGATTTAATTTGATGCCATAAAACATGACAAAATATGTAAAGCACTTTGGAAAGGAAAATACACCCCCCCACCCCACCCCCACACACAAAATGAATGTTCTGGATCTTATCTTTAAGAAACTTAAAAGCAAAAGTATTTCTATATTTTTGTAATGCTTTCATTTTTATTGAATACCAGAAGCACTTGAAGTTTATTATTTGATTTTATTCTCATTGGGAAAATATTGTTTTTCACCACTAACTTATTTCATTTCCTTCCCATTTCTCTTCCAATTCCTGTGCACTTAATGCCATCACAAAATCACTTTGCATAGACATTATTTAACTTACTTTTATTTTATGGTCACAGACTATACACTTTTCTCTCGGCCAGAGGTCTTAACCTTTATATCTGTCACTGAAAAGTAGGAAGGGAACATGGATGGCAGAGGGCATGCCTTCACTTCTAATGATAAAACAACTCAAATTTCCTGTATTCTTGATGGTAAACTTGCAGTCTCTTAGTACTAGTTATTAAGGACAGCCCTTTACCTGGAGCTAGAGAAGAGCAAAATATTCAATAATGTATTTCTTTGTCCCTGAATATCAGTCTGAAAACAGAAGTTAAGTACTGTTCAATCATTTATTTAAATGAAAGTAGTGTCCTGGGGCTACAGGATCATAGGGAGGCATTGCCATGTTCAATTTATTTTTAGCTGTTGTCAGTTGTACATGAAAAAGACCCTATTGTGCAGTCCTGTCCTGCTGACATTTCCACTAGGTAATTTACCTTTCACTGCACTCTTTCTGGAAATCCCTCCAGTTATTTTGTGAGATAAACAATAGGAGCCTTTGCTTCAGTGAACTTTTGCTTGAGGTTAACGACCTGCTCTGACTAGATGCAGTCTCCTCACTCCTGCAGAAAAAAAAATGTTATTACAAACACCCCTTTGATTAGCAATTGCCTCTCAACGTCCAGTTTATTTTAGCTTTGGGATCATTCTGTGCATTGCCTTCTCCAATTTTTCCCTCTTAGCGGATCACAGATACCCACATCAGGAAGGTTTCGGTAGAAGTCAGTACAGCATCGTGGATGAGTTCAAAGGGTACAGAGGAACACAGTCTACATTTCAATCGTAGCTCCATCACCTGCTGGATTTATGGTCATGGACTGGTGACTTACCCAACCTATGACTCAGTTTCTCTACCAAAAAATAGGGAAAATAATTATACTTACATCATATGAATTGGAATGGGGGATTGAGATAATCCAAGTAACAGAGTTTGCATAGTGTTAACACCTAGTAAATATTAAATACTCATTATTTTCAGAATTAGTAATAATAAACATTAGTGATTTTAACCATTATTATAAATAGGACAGTGCTCTGGTTTGGGGATTCTGCTAGAAATAAGGCCGGCAACTTCAGTCATTTCCTTCTATAAAGCCCTTTACTGTCTGAAATTGATGAGGGGAAGAGCTGGAATTTTGGCTGGTGGGCATATGCGCATATGCAGTGTGTATTTAATTTTTTTCACTCAAGTATAACACTCATCTAGAAAATCAAACAAGTCGTGAGTACACAGCTCAGGAGATTATCAGAGTATACATACCTGTATAACTACCATCCCCATCAAGGACTAGAACGCTATCTGCACCCAAAAGGCCCTTCATGCCCCTACCTAATCATTGACCCTAAAGGTCATCACTATCTTAACTTCTCGCACCATATATCATATTTGTCTGCTTTTGAACTCTATATAACTGGAATCATATATAACACACATTATATTGTTCTGTTTTTATTCACACTAAAATTGTAAGATCCATCTATGCTGTTGTGTGAAGTAGTAGCTTAATTTTATTTCTGTACAGTATATGGCTTTGTATCATTTACCCATTCTAATGCTGATGGATATTTGTGCTCTTTCTAGGTTTAACTATTTTGTACCATAGTCTCTGAATATTCTTATACCTGTTTTTTTTTTTTTTTTGGTGAACATATGCTCATAGTTCAGTTAGTTCAGTTGAGTATATGACTTAAAATAAACTAGAATAGAATATGATCAACCTTGGTGGATGCTGCCAAACTTCTTCCAAGAGGTAGTGCCACTGGTAGTACGACTGTGCAGTTTCGTTGTCTATACTTCATGATATTAGTCATTTTTATTTTAACCATTCCAATGGATTACTTTATTGTAGTTTTACTTAGCACTTACCTGATACCTCGTTAAGTTAAACACTTCCTGATATGCTTATTGAATTTGGCATCTTGTTTTTTTAATTTTTTGTTTGAATGTCTTGCCCAGTTTTTAATTTATAGTACTAGATTTTTCTTTTTGTATCTGTGGGAGTTTCTTAAATATTCTTGAAGCAAAACTTATTTTGATTTATATATTATATACCATATTTTTCCACTCTGAATTTTGCCTGTTTTACTACCTTAATGGTACCTTTTGCTGTCTGGAATTTTAACATAAACCAATTTATCCATATTTGCAATTATTTTAGAAATTTTGTGACCTATTTTGAAAAAGATTCCCCACTTCACAGCTGTGAAGATATTCTCCTGTCTTCTAGAGTTTTTATTTTATTTTGTCACATTTAGATCTATGATTCACTGGAATTGACTTTTGTGTCTATTGAGAAGGAAGGGTAAAATATTTTTTTTCTACATGGATATGCAATTTAACAACACCATACATCATTTATAGTGAAAGTCCTTTCCCTATTGCTCCATAGTGCTATATTGACCATATATTACTTGATATGTGTCTATTCTTAGATCAACACCACAGTTTTAATTGGTTATCTTTACAAGTTTTTCTATCCAATTGAATGAGTCCTAACCCATTGTCCTTCTTAAAGATTTTCCAATCCTTCTTGCCCCTTTCAATTTCCATATAAAGATATTTAAATTTATATGTTATCAGAATTTTCAAGTATATGAAAAAATAGAAAAATAGCATGATTAACTCTCATGTAACAATTACCCTGCTTCAACAGTTATTGGACTATGGCCATTCTTGTTCTATTTATACTTCATGTGTTCTCCACCACTGCCAGATTATTTGGAAGTAAATTCCATCTGTAAATGTTTCCATATATTTCTAAGAGAAGATGAACTTCTTTTTACATATACCTACATGAACATATTATAACTAAAAATTTATTTAATATTGTCAAATATTTAGTCAATATTCAGATTTACCTGATTGTATCATGTTTAAAATTTTTCGTAGCATGTTGAAATTAAGATGTAGTAATGTTGATCTATTGGAATTGGTTGATGTGTCTCTAAATTACTTTTATTTTTTAATTTTTATTTTGGTATCATTAATCTACAACTACATGAGGAACATTATGTTTACTAGACTGCCCCCTTCACCAAGTCCCCCCCACAAACCCCATTGCAGTTACTGTCCATCAGTGTAGTAAGATGTTATAGAATCATTACTTGTCTTATCTGTGTTGCATAGCCCTCCCCATGTGCCCCCACATTATACATGCTAGTCGTAATGCCCCCTTTCTCCCCCCTTATCTCTCCCTTCCCACCCATCCTCCCCAGTCCGTTTCCCTTTGGTAACTGTTAGTCCATTCTTGGGTTCTGTGATTCTGCTGCTGTTTTTGTTCCTTCAGTTTTTTTCTTTGTTCTTATGCTCCTAGATTACTTTTAAATACAGGCACCCTACCACAGTTTTTTCCTTGCTATTTATTCAAGAAATCATCTTGCTTTTTCCTTTAGAGATTTCCACTGTATTTTTAAAAAATATTTTATTTCTACCTTAAAAATAATTTTAGACTTACAAGGAAGTTGCAAAAGTAAAACGTGAAATTCCTGAATACTTGTCACCCAGATTCTCCATAAACATTTTTTATCACAGTTTTCTTATTCTTTCATTTTTTCTTGCTTTCTCTCTTTCCTCTTGATATTTTTTCTGAAAGTTGCAGACATGATTCTTCTTTACCTCAAATTATGTCAGTGTGTATTTCCATACAACATAGAAAAATGATCACATTCAGATTTATCAGTAGTACAATTCTATTATCTCGACACACCTTATATGGTTCCAGCTTCACCGGTTGCCTCACTAAAATTTTTTGTGTACTAATATCCAATGGAGCAAGATACATTGAATTTAGTTGTCATCTCTTTTTTTGTCTCTTTAATCTGAAACAAACCCTCAGATTTTGTGTTTCATCATCATAGTACTTTTGAAGAGAACTGATCAGTATCAAGAATTATGAAAAATCTGAGGTTTTACCACACTTGAAAGCTGATAAGCTAACTTATAACGTTTTTATAGATGCAGAGAGGAAACAAAATTCCTGGCCTAAAGACTTCATTACTCACAGCACAGGAAGCAGCCTAAGCTCTACGTTTGTGTTGGTTTCTGGTGTCCCGCATCTCATCAGGCAATACAAGCACCCGGGTGAATGCTGATGGGCACTGGGTTTATGTAATCCCTGAAGAAATTCAAGCTTAAGGACCCCAAATCTTTTTAAATGGATGCTTAGCAAATCAATTTGTTATTTTCTTTTTTATATTGAACAGTAAATAAATCTTCCCCCTTAATCTTGAAAAGACATTGTCTCTATCTTCCAAGGCTCTTTTCAATAGAAACATCCTTGAAAAGATTGTCCGCAACAAATGACAGTTTGAGCTCTCTCTGCAAGAGACACCTGGAATTTTGTCTTCCCAAAATATCCACACCTCTTTTCTTGACTGTTTTTCAATCTAACAAACTCTTTCATGACTGTATTACTGTCAGCCACTCTAACTATAATGTGGCCAGTAGAGGCCGACAATAAACCCATTCAACTTGTCCCATAAGGTGTTTCATTAAGGCTACCATCAACAGGGCTCCAAGCAGTAGGATGAGACCAGTCTGCAGTACAGACCTCAACCGTGCCACCTTGGGTTGGGGACTGACCCAGATAGCTGAACAAGTCCTCAAACAGTCAGTCCACCTTATCAAGGCAGGTGGTATTGTCCATAAGTTTTTGTATTGACTTTCCACTTTGTCCAACAATTAATCAAGATACAATAGGATGTATTAGCAACTACTACATAACGGACTACACCTTGACTTACCAAGAGGAAGTGGAGGACCCTTCTTTCATCCATAACAACCTTGATAGTGAGTTGAAGCTGACTTGAATGCCTTTCAGGGCTGAAGGGGTTTCACTGTCAATTCATAAACAATCAAGAGCAGAACTTGTACCATCTTTTCTAATTGGATGACTATCATCATAAGAAAAAGATGCCCAAAGAGTGCTTATAAATAAAAAGTTTATTTAAACCTAGATATAAAACATATTTTAAAAATGAATTAGTTGACAGTTATTTCACCAGTCTTTGTACATGAACATGATTTTGTTTCTGTCCAACATGAAAAGTACACAATTGTGTAAATAAATTCACACTGATATCATTTTACTTGTATATAATTAACCTGGAAAAGCTGAGTTTCTCTTTTCGATTTTTCTAACACTTCCCAACTTGTGGGTTTGATGAAGAGGACAGCTCTCACAATAATGTTGAGTAAATCAAAAACATGAAAAATGCCAAACATACCTGCGTATTTCAAGCTTTCTTGGTTTGTAAAGCAAATGAGTTTATCTTTGGCATTGTCAGAGGCAGCTTAAGAAACCCAGAGAGAGTTTGAGTGTTAAAGGTATTTATTACTGTAATTTGAGGGCCTGAATTTGAAAAAAGGCACTGTCAAAATAATTGTCAAGGCAGAAAAGACATGAGCTTAAGTATTAGGGATAAAAGGACAACATTTGAGGTGATATTTAAGGTAAACACACTTTATTTAAGATAAACATTTGGTTACTTTGCACCAAGTAACAAAGAATTTTAGGATCTCTAGCTTTTTCAGAAGCAACTTATTAAAAAAAATTATTCAGGAGCATGCCAAACAAGTCACAAAAATTTAACAGGCCCTTGTGATATAAGAAACATTTGTTATCTACACAAAATATATAGAAGATGCAAAATTTAAAAAGAAAAACTGCTTTCACAGAAAGCAAACTGAATTCTAGTTTTACTTCTTTTTATATAACTGATATAAATTTTTTTTCGGTACTAGCAAAACAGTTCTTTATCTTACAAATAAAACTGTAAACACTGAACCAACTTTGTAAAAATTTTACACATTTTAATGCTTCTTTCAAACTCATTATTCACAAGTATTTTAAATCAAGGTAAATAAACATCACTATCCCTCCAATCTTCTACTACATTTTTTTTCCTTTTTTTACTATCCTTTTTTTCCAGCTACAGCCACAAAGAAGCAATTTTACTCTTCATCAATAACATATACATTTTATTTCACTCATGTATTTTTTGCAGCTATGATAAGGAGCACAGTTCTATCCACACAGAATAGCTATAACTTCTAACCAAAGTAGTTAACTTCTGTTTCTGCACAGCACAGAAAAAGCTGGGAGGTAGGTAAATGATCACTCTCAGTCATATTTAAGCACTGATTGGAGCAACAAAGCTCCAGGGAAGATTATTTGTGACTCATGAGCACACATTATGTGTTTCCATTCAGTCACACACATTTTTCTTTGTATTACTTAAGGTGGCAAATATGAACATGTATACCAGTATGACCTAGTGCTGCCTACCCATCCTTTCCACCTTTACAAATTATATATGTCTTATAATAGTTAAAAACATGAATGATATTTTTTCAAGAGTTGGGTTATTTCTGAATTAAAAACTAATTTGCACAAACTAAATTTTATATAATCTATAGAAACAGGAGGCAAAGGTGTCTGTATATTCAAAGTAGGTTAGCAACTCCATGGTCCTGTCAGAGATATGACAAAAGATTTTACTAAGATAGTGCAAGGAGATGGAGTAAATCATTATGATCTATAGCATTATAAGAACTAGTCCACTCTTATAAGCTATCACTTATTTATTTGAAAACATAATTGTTACACATAATTATTGGAAGCAAGCAAGCTAATTTGACCAGCAAAATAACTTATAGTGCATTCAGTTAGTGGAAATGTATTTTTAATTCAGAAATAACCCATCTCTTGAAAAAATATCACTCACGTTTTTAACTATTATAAGACATATAATATGTAAAACCAATATTCAACAATTTACATCAACTTGAATTATCACCTAATTTTTTCCCTGCTTTGATATGCCAATTAAAAAAAAAACTTCTAATTTTATTTAAAATACTAAAATTTTTTCCATTCCCATCCCTGTTCAGTTAACCTGATATATTAACGGTATCCGTTACTTCATTAACTGTTACTTGGGTCAGAGGAAATCAACACTGTAATTGGAAAAAAAATGATAGAATCAACAAATAAATCCAGTGGTTGTTAAAACTAGTTGAAACAGGTTTCTTCCTGAGCAGGGGAGAGAGGCAGCACTGGACTGCAGTTTGTAAGCAATAAGCGGATTTTAAACTTTATTTCTCCCTTTGACTGATTTTGGTTTCCCTGGGCTTATACCGAACCACTGTCTTGTACCATACACAAAAATTAATTCAGGGCGGAGCCAACATGGCGGCGTGAGTAGGACAGTGGGAATCTCCTCCCAAAAACATATATATTTTTGAAAATACAACAAACACAACTAGCCCTAAAAGAGAGACCAGAAGATGCAGGACAGTGGCCAGACTGCAGCTACACCAGCGAGAGCCCAGCGACTGGTGAAAGGGGTAAGATACAAGCCCCGGCCCCGCGGGACCCGAGCGCCCCTCCCCCCAGCTCCCGGCGGGAGAAGAGCAGGCAGAGCGGGAGGGAGACGGAGCCCAGGACTGCCCAACACCCAGCCCCAGCCATCCGGGCCAGAGTGCAGACACAGTGCGTGCCCAGGGGGCCCTGGATACTGGGGGAACAGGGAGTAAGACCTCTGAGCGGGTGGCAAAGCTGATGCCCCTGTGACAAAGAAAAGCGGGGGCTTTTTGAAAGTCTTAAAGGGACAGGGACTTAAAAGCTTGACGGAAACAACCCAGGTCACAGTACAGCAGCTGGAAATTACAGGGAAAACCGGGTGCACAAACCCCCTGGGCAACAGCTCTGAGACCCCTCACGGAGGCAAACAGTCAAGCAGCCCCCCCATCCATTACCCCACCGGGCGCTGCAAAAGCAGAGAAGCAGCCTGAGACAAATTCCACCCACAGAAAGGGAAATTTCTCCCTTCCGGCCGGGCAAGACACAAAGACTCAGTCTACACGCAATTACCCAACACAAGCCACTAGGGGTCGTAGTTGTCCCAGTAAAGAAAGGCCAGTAGCAAGTGAAAATTTTGGCCCTCCCAGCTGACAGTCAATAGCACCTGTCAATATGAAAAGGCAAAAAAATATGATCCAGACAAGACTAACCCAGACAGCTTCAGCATCTGCTACATCTTCCACTGAGAAGGAATCTGGGGAGATAGATTTAGCCAGTCTTCCTGAAAAAGAATTCAAAACAAAAGTCATAACCATGCTGATGGACTTGCAGAGAAATATGCAAGAACTAAGGAAGGAGAATTCAGAAATAAAACAAGCTCTGGAAGGACTTCAAAACAGAATGGACGAGATGCAAGAGACCATTAATGGACTAGAAAACAGAGAACAGGAACGCCGAGAAGCTGATGCAGAGAGAGATAAAAGGATCTCCAGGAATGAAAGAATTTTAAGAGAGCTGAGTGACCAATCAAAAAGGAAGAATATAAGAATTATAGGTATTCCAGAAGAAGTAGAAAGAGAAAAGGGGATAGAAAATGTCTTTGAAGAAATAATTGCTGAAAATTTCCCCAAACTAGGGGAAGAAATGGCCTCTCAGACCACAGAGGTAAACAGAACTCCCATGACAAGGGATCCAAGGAGGGCAACACCAAGACACATAATAATTAAAATGGCAAAGATCAAAGACAAGGACAAAGTATTACAGGCAGCCAGAGAGAAAAAAAAGGTTACCTACAAAGGAAAACCCATCAGGCTATCATCAGACTTCTCAACAGAAACCCTACAGGCCAGAAGAGAATGGCATGATATACTTAATGCAATGAAACAGAAGGGCCTCGAACCAAGACTACTGTATCCAGCACGAATATCATTTAAATATGAAGGAGGGATTAAACAATTCCCAGACAAGCAAAAGTTGAGGGAATTTGCCTCCCACAAACCACCTCTACAGGGCATCCTACAGGGACTGCTCTAGATGGGAGCACTCCTAAAAAGAGCACACAACAAAACACCCAACATATGAAGAAGGGAGGAGGAGGAATAAGAAGGGAGAGAAATAAAGAATCATCAGACTGTGTTTATAATAGCTCAACAAGCGAGTTAAGTTAGACAGTAAGATAGTAAAGAAGCTAACCCTAAACCTTTGGTAACCACAAACTTAAAGCCTGCAATGGCAATAAATTCATACCTTTCAATAATCACCCTAAATGTAAATGGACTGAATGCACCAATCAAAAGACACAGAGTAATAGAATGGATAAAAAAGCAAGATCCATCCATATGCTGTTTACAAGAGACTCACCTCAAACCCAAAGATGCGCACAGACTTAAAGTCAAGGGATGGGAAAAGATATTTCAAGCGAACAACAGACAGAAGAAAGCTGGTGTTGCAATTCTGGTATCAGACAAAACAGACTTCAAAATAAAGAAAGTAACAAAAGACAAAGAAGGACATTACATAATGATAAAGGGCTCAGTCCATCAATAGGATATAACCATTATAAATATATATGCACCCAATACAGGAGCACCAACATACCTGAAACAAATATTAATAGAACTAAAGGAGGAAATAGAATGCAACGCATTCATTCTAGGAGACTTCAACACACCACTCACTCCAAAGGATAGATCCACCAGACAGAAAATAAGTAAGGACACAGAGGCACTGAACAACACACTAGAACAGATGGACCTAATAGACATCTACAGAACTCTACATCCAAAAGCAACAGGATACACATTCTTCTCAAGTGCACATGGAACATTCTCCAGAATAGACCACATACTAGGCCACAAAAAGAGCCTCAGTAAATTCCAAAAGATTGAAACCCTACCAACCAACTTTTCAGACCACAAAGGCATTAAACTAGAAATAAACTGTTCAAAGAAAGCAAAAAGGCTCACAAACACATGGAGGCTAAACAACACGCTCCTAAATAACCAATGGATCAATGACCAAATCAAAATGGAGATCCAGCAATATATGGAAACAAATGACAACAACACTAAGCCCCAACTTCTGTGGGACACAGCAAAAGCAGTCTTAAGAGGAAAGTATATAGCAATCAAAGCATATTTAAAAAAGGAAGAGCAATCCCAAATGAACGGTCTAATGTCACAACTATCAAAATTGGAAAAAGAAGAACAAATGAGGCCTAAGGTCAGCAGAAGGAGGGACATAATAAAGATCAGAGAAGAAATAAATAAAATTGAGAAGAATAAAACAATAGCAAAAATCAATGAAACCAAGAGCTGGTTCTTCGAGAAAATAAACAAAATAGATAAGCCTCTAGCCAGACTTATTAAGAGGAAAAGAGAGTCAACACAAATCAACAGTATCAGAAACGAGAAAGGAAAAATCACGACGGACCCCGCAGAAATACAAAGATTTATTAGAGAGTACTATGAAAACCTATATGCTAACAAGCTGGGAAACCTAGGAGAAATGGAAAACTTCCTAGAAAAATACAACCTTCCAAGACTGACCTAAAAAGAAACAGAAAATCTAAACAGACCAATTACCAGCAACGAAATTGAAGCGGTAATCAAAAAACTACCAAAGAACAAAACCCCCGGGCCAGATGGATTTACCTCGGAATTTATTCAGACATACAGGGAAGACAAAATACCCATTCTCCTTAAAGTTTTCCAAGAAATACAAGAGGAGGGGATACTCCCAAACTCATTCTATGAAGCTAACATCACCCTAATACCAAAACCAGGCAAAGACACCACCAAAAAAGAAAACTACAGACCAATATCCCTGATGAACGTAGACGCAAAAATACTCAACAAAATGTTAGCAAACCGAATTCAAAAATACATCAAAACCATCGTATACCATGACCAAGTGGGATTCATCCCAGGGATGCAAGGATGGCACAACATTCAAAAGTCCATCAATATCATCCACCACATCAACAAAAAGAAAGACAAAAACCACATGATCATCTCCATAGTTGCTGAAAAAGCATTTGACAAAGTTCAACATCCATTCATGATAAAAACTCTCAGCAAAATGGGAATAGAGGGCACGTACCTCAACATAATAAAGGCCATCTATGAAAAACCCACAGCCAACATTATATTGAATAGCGAGAAGCTGAAAGCATTTCCGCTGAGATCGGGAACTAGACAGGGATGCCCACTCTCCCCACTGTTATTTAACATAGTACTGGAGGTCCTAGCCACGGCAATCAGACAAAACAAAAAAATACAAGGAATCCAGATAGGCAAAGAAGAAGTCAAACTGTCACTATTTGCAGATGACATGATACTGTACATAAGAAACCCTAAAGACTCCACCCCAGAACTACTAAAACTGATATTGGAATACAGCAAAGTTGCAGGATACAAAATCAACACACAGAAATCTGTGGCTATCCTATATACCAACAATGAAACAACAGAAAGAGAAATCAGGGAAACAACTCCATTCACAATTGCATAAAAAAAAAAAAAAATACCTAGGAATAAACCGAACCAAAGAAGTGAAAGACTTATATTCTGAAAACTACAAGTCACTCTTAAAAGAAATTAAAGGGGACACTAACAGATGGAAACTCATCCCATGCTCATGGCTAGGAAGAATTAATATCGTTAAAATGGCCATCCTGCCCAAAACAATATACACATTTGATGCAATCCCTATGAAACTACCAGCAACATTCTTCAATGAACTGGAACAAATAATTCAAAAATTCATATGGAACCACCAAAGACCCCGAATAGCCAAAGCAATCCTGAGAAAGAAGAATAAAGTAGGGGGGGATCTCACTCCCCAACTTCAAGCTCTATTATAAAGCCATAGTAATCAAGACAATTTGGTACTGGCACAAGAACAGAGCCACAGACCAATGGAAAAGACTAGAAAATCCAGACATTAACCCAGACAAATATGGTCAATTAATATTTGATAAAGGAGCCATGGACATACAATGGCGAAATGACAGTCTCTTCAACAGATGGTGCTGGCAAAACTGGGCAGCTACATGTAGAAGAATGAAACTGGACCATTGTCTAACCCCATATACAAAAGTAAACTCAAAATGGATCAAAGACCTGAATGTAAGTCATGAAACCATTAAACTCTTGGAAGAAAACATAGGCACAAACCTCTTAGACATAAACATGAGTGACCTCTTCTTGAACATATCTCCCCGGGCAAGGAAAACAACAGCAAAAATGAACAAGTGGGACTATATTAATCTGAAAAGCTTCTGTACAGCAAAAGACACCATCAATAGAACAAAAAGGAACCCTACAGTATGGGAGAATATATTTGAAAATGACACATCCGATAAAGGTTTGACGTCCAGAATATATAAAGAGCTCACACGCCTCAAGAAACAAAAAACAAATAACCCAATTAAAAAATGGGCAAAGGAACTGAACAGACGGTTCTCCAAAAAAGAAATACAGATGGCCAACAGACACATGAAAAGATGCTCCACATCGCTAATTATCAGAGAAATGCAAATTAAAACTACAATGAGGTATCACCTCACACCAGTAAGGATGGCTGCCATCCAAAAGACAAACAACAACAAATGTTGGCGAGGCTGTGGAGAAAGGGGAACCCTCCTACACTGCTGGTGGGAATGTAAGTTTGTTCAACCATTGTGGAAAGCAGTATGGAGGTACATCAAAATGCTCAAAACAGACTTACCATTTGACCCAGGAATTGCACTCCTAGGAATTTACCCTAAGAATTTAGCAATCAAGTATGAGAAAGATCAGTGCACCCCTATGTTTATCGCAGCACTATTTACAATAGCCAAGAATTGGAAGCAACCTAAATGTCCATTGATAGATGAATGGATAAAGAGGAGGTGGTACATATACACAATGGAATACTACTCAGCCATAAGAAAAGGGCAAATCCAACCATTTGCAGCAACATGGATGGAGCTGGAGGGTATTATGCTCAGTGAAACAAGCCAAGCAGAGAAAGAGAAATACCAAATGATTTCACTCATCTGTGGAATATAAGAACAAAGGAAAAACTGAAGGAACAAAACAGCAGCAGAATCACAGAACTCAAGAATGGACTAACAGGTACCAAAGGGAAAGGGACTGGGGAGGATGGGTGGGTAGGGAGGGATAACGGGGGGCAGAAAAAGAGGGGTATTAAGATTAGCATCCATAGCGGGGTGGGAGAAAGGGGAGGGCTGTACAACACAGAGAAGACAAGTAGTGATTCTACAACAGTTTGCTACGCTGATGGACAGTGACTGTAAAGGAGTATATAAGGGGGACCTGGTATAGGGGAGAGCCTAGTAAACAAAGTATTCGTCATGTAAGTGTAGATTAATGATTAAAAAAAAAAAAAAGCAGTTCCTATGTGGTGACCTCTAATGAGTTCTACACAATTATATAAAGGGCATATAAAAGTGTAGGCAAAGGGTCTGTTTGTGTTTATACAGAGGATCAAAGCCTAATTTGGCTACCCCGAAAATGAACTAAGATATGATATGAAAAAGAACTTCCAACATCTGCACTCTCTGGAAGACTCATGCCAGAAGATGATCAGAAAAAAAAAAAAACTCCAACAAAGATCCACGCACTGCCACAGGTGTAGATGCACTCATCCCACCAGTTCCTGGACTTGCCATGGGAATGAGGAAGGAGATATCTAAGCTGGCCTGTGCATACAGTAAAACAAAAAATTGGACTGGATCTATACTGTTGGAACTCAACCAAGAATTAGGAGAAGTGCAAATTGTAGCACTCCAAAATCTTACAACCACAGACTATTTATCGTTAAAAGAACATATGGGATGTGAACAGTCCCCAGGAATGGGTTGTTCTAGTTTATCTGAATTCTCTCAGACTGTTTAAGTTCAGTCGGACAATATCCACCATATCATAGATAAGTTTTCACAAATGCCTAAGGTGCCTAACTGGTTTTCTTGGTTTCACTGGAGATGGCTGGTAATTACAGGTATGCTTTGGTTAGGTAACTATATTCCTATTATGTTAATGTGTGTGCACAATTTAATTAGTAGTTTAAAACCTATCAATGCTGAATTTACTCTACAAGAAGATATGTCAAAGAAATAATCAATCTTCCCAGGTTTTCTTCTGCCTGCTACTTCTATAGCTTTTCTTCTTCCTACCTAATCACAACCTTTAAATAGAACTCATGCCACATGTCGAATTTACCGAGTATCTTAATTCTTCCAAGTGGTAAAGACACCTCAAGACAAATGCTGGGCATAGAAGCCACAGGGCATAAATATGCAAAGAAGTAAAAAGCTAACCTTTTCAAACAATAAGGCTTCTCTCTCACTTACCAACCTAACATTTCCCTGTATGGCCCCGGAAGATGACTGGTTAGCCAGAGACGGGTAAGATTCCTCAAGGGAGGAACAACCTAAGACAGGCACAGTCTCAGGGGCCATCTGGTGAGAAAATGGGGAGCAGCAGAGGTGAGGCTTAGAACCTCCCCCCTCATGTTCTGAGAGAAATCTTCTGCATACATGGATGTTTATTGCCCTTGTCTAGCTCGGATTAACACATAGTCTACAGGCACACACCTGATCATCTACATTTGCTCTTTTACAACACTAAACTCTGTTTTCTACCTTTATCTCGTATCTACCTACTACTTCAGCATTTTATTAAAAAAAATAATAATAGAGAAATGTGGTATCCACATATAAATCAAGTTTAAAAATCAAATGAATATTCATATTTGAACTGACTGTGTATAGTTCATAATGCATGAACAAAACCAAAAGCTTCTGTGATGACTGCCCTTGCACTGTTCACCACGTAACTTATTCACTATGTAAGAATTTGTTCGTTATGCATCAGAAGATTGGAGACTGATGAAAATTAGGCTTGGGGTGGATTAATGATTGTGCATTGAGTATTGACCCCCCTATACAGAAATTTATTGTGGTTAACAACTATTTGATCAATAAATATGAGAGATGCCCTCACAAAAAATATATATATATATATATATATATATATATATATATATATATATATAAACACACTTCCAATTGTAAAATAAATAAGTAACCGGGATGTAATGTATAGCATAAGGAATATAGTCAAAATATTGTAACAACTTGGTATGGTGATAGCTGGTACCTAGAATTATCATGTATATAAATGTTGAATCACTGTGTTGTACACCTGAAACTAATGTAATGTAATACTCTTGTCAACTACCCTTCAATAAAAAAAAAAACAAAAAAAAAACTAGTTGAAACAAACTAATATACAAACTATTTACTTATTTATTCAAGAAACTAAATGACTCCCATTAAAAAAAAAAATGTACTGTCAGGTGTTTTCACAGAAGGATTCTACCAACTTTAAGGATAAGAGAACTCCAGTGTCCTTTGCCATTTTTAACAAAGCAGCATCATTGAAGTATATGGGATATACAATAAATTGCATTTTTTTAAGTCCGCAATTTGGTAAGTTTTGATATGTATACTAACGTATATATAAATCTCATACATATACATGTATCATGAAAACATCACTACAATGAATATAACCATCACCCTTCAAAGTACCCTTGTAGCCTTTTCTAATCCGGCTTTCCGACCCCTCTTCCCATGCCTAGATACCTACAGGTTTTCTGTTCCTAGAGATTAGTTTGCATTTTCTAAAATTTTACACAAAGGAAATTGTATAAAGCACATTTTTGGTGGGTTTGGTTTCTTTCCTTTGGCATAGTTATTTTCAGATGTCGCCATATTGCGTTAATAGTTCATACCTTGTGTAGTTGACTAATATTCCATTGAATGAATAAACCTTCATTCATTTGTCCATCCTGTTGATGGGTATTTGGGTTCCTTTTGATTTCTGAATATTACAGATGAAACCGCTATGAAAATACCGTTTTTATAGACTTTTGCTTTCATTTCTCCTAGGTAAATACTTGAAATTGAATGGGGGAGGAATAAGTATTTTTAACATCATAAGGGACTTTCAAACTGTTTTCTAGAGTCGTAGCACCATTTCAGATTCCAACCAGCAGTGGCTGAGGATTCCGGCTACTCCTCATCCTTATCAACAGACTTGGTAACACTTGCTGTGGCCAGATTCTTCAATTAGAATCATTCTAATAAGTCATTGTGTTTTTTTCAGAAAGTTACATGATATTTTATTACTTATTTCCCTGACATACTTCTTTTTTTTAAGGCATACTATGTGGTGATTTAATATGTATTATATTATATAAACATATATTATATATATACATATGTAATATGTATGCATTGTGAAATGATTACTACAATCAAGTTAATTAACACATCCATCGCCTCATAGAATTACCATTTTTTTGTGTGTGGTAAGAATAGTTAAAATCTACTCTCAACAAATTCCAAGTATATAATGCAGTGTTATTAACTACAGTCACCAGGCTATAACTCACTGTGATTTTAATTCACATGAAACAACATTTAATTGGCATAGTTGTGCATTTTTTCATTTGCCTATTTTCCATCCATGTATTTTCTTTGTAGAAATGTCTGTTCAATTCTTTTGCATATTTTTTAAGTTCTGTTGGTTGTTTCCTTATTATTGAATGTTAACATCTCTTTTTTTAAAAAAATATGTTTGAATGCAAGTCTGTAATCAGATATAGGATCTGCAGATACTTTTCTCTTGTCTGTGACTTGTCTTTTCATTCTCCTAACAGTGTCTTTCAAACACAGAAATTCTTAATTTTGAGGG
Source organism: Manis pentadactyla (assembly GCF_030020395.1). Lineage (NCBI taxonomy): Eukaryota > Metazoa > Chordata > Mammalia > Pholidota > Manidae > Manis > Manis pentadactyla. Next base: position 16,214,292 of record NC_080029.1, read on the forward strand.
AAGTGCAATTTATCTTCATGTTTTCTTTTATGAATTGTGCTTTTGGTGTTATAGTTAAGAAATCTTTCTCAAACATAATGCAAAAAAATATTTTCCTTATGGTCTATAAATTTTTTATATTTAAGATTTGAATTTAGGTCTGTGCTTAATTTTGAGAGTTAATTTTTGTATATGGTGTGACTTATAGATCATATTTTTTTCTTCTTTGTTTCTTTTTTTCTGTTTTTTTCCCCACCTTCTCCTTCTCTTTCTTCTTCTTTCCCTCCTCCTCTTCCTTCTTCTTCTTTTTTGCATAAGGATATCTAATTGTCCAAGCACAATTTCTTTGAAAACATTTTTCTTTCTCCGCTGAGTTATCTTTGTATCTTTGTTGAAACCCATTGATGGTAAATGTGTGAGTCTGTTTCCGGACTCTGTTCTGTTACATTGTTCTATTTCTCTGCCTTGAGGCCAGTACTACAATGACCTCATTTCTGTAGCTTTATAATAAGACTCAAAGTCAGGTGGAGTATTTCCTCCAATTTCATTCTTTTTTCCAAGTTACCTGTTTTCCGTTTGGGCTTTAGACCTTTAAGATGTGCAGGGGTTGGTCAGTATAAGCACATTGGTGTTTTCTGAAGTGGAATCTGTGAAAATTACCAGTCCTAAGGGATGACAAGTGATTTACTTTTGAAACCTTTAACTATAGAACAAGATGCAAGAGTATACTATTTATCATAGATTAAAACCACCATGGGTATAACTTCAATTAAAATAATATGATTGTTAGGAATGTTAGGTAGAACAATAGACATGAGCAGCCAGAAAAGAGGAAGATAAGGCTCAAAGAAGAAGCTACCCAGAAAAGGTTCAAAGAAAAAGTTGCCAAACTCTGCCTGGGTAGGAGGCCCCGTGAGTCGACAACAAAGGTTTTGTAGGGATATAATTTCCTCCCCAACCAGATCCCATCAGACAGAACTAAGAAATGCCCAAATCACACCTCAGCCTGGGGAAGGACATGCTCACTGAGAGGGACGCCTGTATAGAAAGACCTGTCAAATAACCCAACCTGGTCAGTCAGAGGTGCATTCTAATGAGAATGCAATATAGAAGCCTCCCACCTAACAGATAAAGGCTGTTATCTACCTAGACTCTGGCCCGCTCCTCCCTCAGTGCATTCAAATAAAACTTTCACTCTGCTTTGCTACTGTGTCTCTGCCTTTCAATTCTTTGTTGGGGAGGGGACAAGAACTGAGGAGAACGAACTCAACCCATAACATTAATACAATGATTAGATTTCAGAAGCCATGAACTTAGAGATCCATGAACTTAGATATTCCACACAAGCTGGAATAGCATGCCATCCCAAAACCTGCCTCATCAATGTATAGGTGAGAAAATTGAAGTTCAGAGAATCTAACTAATTTGTCCATGCCCCATCAGAATATTAGCCTAATTGTTGATCTTTGAGGTTAAGCAGATATGGTTCCAAATGTCAGCCCTGCCATTTACTAGTGGAATCATCCTGGATAAGTTTTTTTTTTTCCTAAATTCTTAGAAGTTAAATTACCTTATTTTAAAATTGGAATATAGTTTTCTTTCAGGATGGATCTGAAGTTCCTGGCACAATTTAAGGGCTCAGTATAGTGTAGCTTTTAACACAAAATGGAGAAAGTAGAGTTTGTAACCTAGGTTTTCTGCTTTAAAGTTCAAAGGTCTTTCTTTCACAGTATTGTTTTTTATTATATTGATGATGAAATAAAAGGGAGAGAGAGGAGAGAGAAACCTATAAAAAGTGAACTTATTTTAAGTTAATTGCTTCTAGAAAGGCCCCATCATTACAAACAAATGATGAAGATAAAATATAAGACGAACATGACTTAAACACCTAACGTGACTAGTAAAACTATGCTAACAACTTGAAGCTTCTTAATCGCAGGCACTCCAGGCTTAAATCAGAGAAGGGAGTGACGTCTAGCAACCTAACCTCAGTAAAATCAAAACAACCCTGCCATTCAACCGGTCTTCTGGGATCAGGGTCCATCTCAAGCAAAACGATTGCTCCTAAAATATATTGCTTCCCTGGAGGCCACTGCAAGCTTTCTGTCTTTCCTTTCCCATCAAGCCATAGGCTAATCTTTTCCTCAACTCTTGTTTTTTTTTGTTTTGCAATAAAATTCTCACCTGGGCATTGTTGACCTAGTTCAAAGAATTTGTGGACTACAGTAGCTCAGTGCCTTTCAAACTTTAATGTACGTAAGACTCTCCTGGACATCTTTGCAAAACGCATGCTGATTCAGCAGGTCTGGGGTGGAGCTTGAGATTCTGCATTCCTAACAAGCTCCCAGGTGAGTCTCCTGATGTGGGTACATACACCAAACTTGGAGTTGCAAGGTTTTGGTTGATTTCCAAACTTGGGTATCTCAAGAGTTATCTGGGAACCTTTCAAGAATATATAAATTTGTAGTAACATGCCCAGATTTGCTAAATCAGATCCTCTAGCAAAGTAGAGTCTGAGAGTTTGTACCTTTAAAAAATCCGTATTTGGAAAACATAGGGGATCAAAATGGTACTAAAAGTAACTAACAATGAGTGGGGTATGTTCGTTGACCAATCAGAACGGGTACTAGCTGCAGTGCTAGAATGAAGTCCTGAAGGCCCCTGCTCTTCCAGGTATTACTATTTTGGTTGCTGAATATGGGAAAGTGGGGGCGACCCAGGGTAGATTTTGGGGAGACCAGGGAGGTCATTTTAGCACTGATGCTAATGCTCAGAACAGGAGGTCAGGGAAGCTGTTATTTACCAATTATTAGTGATGGATTTCAATATTCTATTAACTGTTTTAATTTACTTTGTTCTTTCTGGTATATTGTCAATTCATTGGAATGTTTCAAAAAGAAGCCAAGTATTGGTTCTCAAACTTTTGGTACATTAGCTAGACCTAAGGAGCTTGTGTGCAAGGCAGCTATTCACAGTCCAACCCTTAAGATTCCAGTTTAGCTTGTATGGGGTAGTGTGTAGGAATCTGCATTCTGAATAAACCCCTTAAGTAATTTTGATGCATATTACCCATGAACTCAAACTTGAGGATCCCAAGTGTTGAGAAAGAAAGGTTCCTGTGCCCAGGATTGTCACCTGGCCCTGTTTGGCTAGCTCGCTACACACGTGTGGGCAATACATCATTATGGACTCTATATAAAGAGCTCTGCCCAGTGCTCTGGGGAACACGGTAGCATGGCTGCAAGACCGCAGAAGAGCAGAGATGAGACTGGAGTGGTGGCAGCACCAAGGACAGAGACTGAGACAGCTGTGGGGATAGAGAGGCCCAGAGGCAGAGCCCAGCTTGCTGCATGCAGACTCTCTGAGTGGACAGGATTCTAGTGACTGACCTGCCACCATGGGAATAAAGCTGGGTATAAACCACTTCACTCCAAGAATGTTCCACTGTCATTTCTTTGGTCTCATTGAACCCATAGTGAACTTATCTGGGCTGAAACCCACTGGCAAGACACCAAGCATGAACAATGAAGCAGTTTCTTTGGAAAAGTACATTTTAGCTGAGTATCTCATGTCTTTATTCAATTTAGTTTAGCGGTTGGTAAACACAAAATAATTGAAATCAGTTGATAAATAATTTCATGCCCCTTCCTTGTATAATTCCTAACCAGTATCAATCATTTAGTATTATAACAGAGAATTTTCTGTTATTTATGACCCAACTAAATGGCTCTTTCCTCAATTTTGCTTCTCAGCTTCTGCTTTGACATATGATGATCTACTCAAGCATTACTTTTGCAGTAGAGAGCATGAAAGGCTGCTGACAATCCTAATGTTTGAAATGGACTATGGATAATTTTAATTTCCAGAAATTCATTTTTATAAATATGAATCTAACAGTGTCTTGAGCCTTTCAGTCAAATCATTGCTCTTTCTGAGAGTCCCCCACCCACCCTCTACAACATCCAGCGACAATGTCATAACCCAACAGGTTGCATTTAGTAACTGACCCTGCATGTTTTCTTACCTCCAAAGAATTTTGTGCATGTTCTTTCTGCTACTTCACCTCTCATTTAGTTTTTCAAGAATGTCTCGAATTTTGGCTGGGGAAATAACTTCATCAATATAAAGTGGGTACTTGGAAAAAAGAACATGTTCAAGTCAGCATCACCCCTCCCACCTGGATCAGAATCTCGGGAGGTGAAGCCTGTGAATCTGCCCTTGAGCAAACATCACAGGTGGACCCCATGTGTGAGAAGTCTTCTGTTTGCAGACTCTTAGCCTGTGCAGTATTGCTTCCAGCCCTCCTACTCTACCAAAGCCACTTGAAATCCCTGTGGCCAGTGCTTGTCAACTCCAGTGGTATTCTTGCTCTTCCACCCTCCTGTTCAAGAAAACACTTTTCCTGACTACTATAGAGAGTGGCTTGCTGTTGAAATTTATATAACATAACATTGAAATGAGAAGGGGATGCTGGTAATACAAAAATGCACCCTACCTCCCACCCCAAGCAAATCTTTAGGGAGCAAATATAATAGGTCTTCATGACAGCTGAAAAAGACTCAGTTGTTATTTTCGTTAAATTTAAGTAAATACTCATAAAGCTTTGTCACTGCACCAGTTCTCATACCTCAGCCTCATTTGCTCGGTCTTCCTCTAAATCTCACCACCTGATTACAGGCATTCGTTAGGTTCCACCCCACCTTGGGAGTTCAGGAAGTGAAGGAGGATCCTTATTTTCCTAGAAGTTTCTTTCAATGGCCTTCCTCTTCATTTCCTTTTTCTTTCAGGGTTCTGAATTCAAGTTTGACACTAGAAATCACATCTTCTGTTTCCTCTGAGGAAAATAGCTCCTACTCTTTCTTACCATTTACTGCACCTGCTTTACATGGTTTTGACCTTTAAACTTTGGCTCCATTCATGACTTGTCACTATTCTGTAGCCTTTTATTTTTCTTACACTGTATCTAAGTCCTGGAAAATATAGCCTATAGTTTGTGAAACTGACACCCCTACAAATCTTTATTATTTTAAGCTTTCTAAATATGAAATTCTCTGAAATACTATTTTGAAATTGTATTTGGGTGACATACCAATCTTTTGTTTTTCAGTTTTATTTTTGTTCCCTTGTATCACTTTCGAATTCCTCTGGCTTTCTGGTATTTTGCTTGCCCTGAGCACATTCTACAAAGGAATCAATGGCTTTATAATTAAAATCGAAATGGTTTCAGATCTCCCCAGAATATTCTAAATATACGCATTTCATCTCACTGCAAGAACTGGTATTGTCTCAAATGCTCAGTTACTTATTTCAAGGTCTTTATGATTTCTTGATGTGTGCCTGTGTTATTTCCCCTCCCTGCCTAGTTTTCCTATTTGCATTGTCTGAAAACTGTATTCATAGTCTGGAACAAAGAGACGTACTTACTCCCTACCTGCGAGAAGAGGTGGCAGCTTTCATCAAGCTGAGAATTAATTACTCCTCAGTATGACCTGTGCCTAGCAATGGATTCAGAAGTAAATGGCTGTCATTAATTGTTATAATTAAATGATATTTCCATGAGTTGTTCTGAGGCATGTGATTATAAAAACTGAATACTAAGTCATTTTAAAATCTATGTAAGGTCTGGTGCAACAGCTCTTGCTTGAGCAAGATATTTCTACCTGCAGGTCTGTGGATAAACTTAACTTCCCAGAAAATCATTCCTAAACACCTCTTTGACATGCAGCAAGAAAAACAAAACAAAACAAAACACTGTATCCTAGTCCATGGAAAGCAAGAAAAATCTGAAGGCTAATACTTCAAAGCTGCCCATAAACAATAAAATGACCACACTTTGATTTCATCAGTGAATAAAGCGATCTATGAAATAGTTTTCCTGCCCTTCTAACTAGAAAGGCAAAATCTAAATATTTTCCAGGTAAACTGACATGTTCTAAAATGGATTTTTCCCTGGTGAGTGGGAGTAGGAGTGAAGGTTGTGGAGCAGAGAACAATAACTTGCTTGCTTTTCTATTCACATTAAGGATACTTTAAATAATCCTTGCTAACATAGTGTCTTTTCACTTTTATCCAAAACCTACATAACTTCACTCTTAAAGGGCAGCATCAGAAATGCTGAAACATTTAAATTCCCAGACTGCATAGCCTTTTACTTTTATTTTGAAGGATGAAGAGATCTCAGCTAGGAAGTACCTGGAGACTTTTGCAGGATCCCCCAAGCAGAACAGTGTTTAATATATTACTCCTTTTATACACTAGGTATTCCTAGTGGCATAAGAAAATATTACCTTTGAGAGGTCACTTGAGAGGACTGCTCACCCACAGAACTTATCAGTTAAGCAGCAGCATTTCATTCACCATGTTTGAAACTTACCACCTGCTTCCACACTACAAAAGGCGGGTTTTGCATATTTAGTGCCAAGTCCAAAGAGCAGAGCAAAGAATATGGAGTATGTAAGGAGAGAATAGTGGACAAACAGGCAATTGCCTGCTCAGATAACTGAGCCACCATGCTCCCCCGCTTTGTTCTGTCAACTCTCCCACCACATCTCTCCCTTTTATCTTCATTTCCAGAGCCACCACCTTTATTAAAAGGCACCCACACATTCCACTCACACAGCTGCCCAGTTCATTGTGATGATGAAGCCCTGCTCTGATCACGGCACTCCTGCCTTCAGAAGCTTTGCATGACTTCCATTTACTTCCAATCTGAGTCTAAATCTCAAGTGACTCCAATGCAGAGAAATCTTCCTTGTCTTGTTTTTACCCTCCCTGTTCTTAAAGAAGACTCAGTGACTCGATGTGACTGGTAGACCAGTGCCGTGGACTGCCTGTGGGCTTGACCAGTTCTGCAATGACTAACAGTGCCACTTTCATTCTAAAAGTCACCCACCTTGGAAAATAAATTATATAGTCACTCTATGTATTGTCTACACATGACACTGCATTCTCCATGAACTGTATTCTAGAAATAGTCTCTGATCTAAACATCATAGTAATTTATGTTTTTCTTCCATATTATCCTTTTTATTCTTTCATTTTTCTTCTTTTATTGTTATCTTTTTTTTCTAATTGTTATAAGGAGAGACAAAGTAATGTAGTTTTATGGACTAAATGTTTGTGTTCCCCCTAAATTCATATGCTGAAGCTTGAACCCCCAGTGTGGCCATCTTTGGAGATAAAGCCATTACAGAAATAATTAAGGTAAAATGAGGTCATAAGGGTAGGGCCCTGATCCTACAGGGTTAGTGTCCTTATAAGAAGAGATACCAGAGAGAGCTCTCTCTCCACCATATGAGAATACAGTGAGAAGGGATCCATCTGCAAGCCAGGGAGAGGGCTCTCATGGGAACCTGACCTGCTGACACCCTGCTCTTGGACTTCCAGCCTCCATAACTGTAAAAAATATATAAATGTTGTTTAAGCCACCCAGTCTTTGATACTTTGTATGGCATCCCAAGTTGACTAATACAGTAATCTAGATTAAATTCTTTGTGGGCAAGGATTTGTTTTCTACAACTATGTTTGCATACTTGAAATATCAAGGACAATAACTTGCACATAGTAGCTTTACTCCATGCACACACACACATATACTTATGCTGATCAAAATTACAAGATTTTCAGTTAGCTTTAGTGAAACTGTTATACTTGAATAATCCACTTGGATTAATAGGATATAATCATTTTATTTGCTGCCTTGAAAAAGAAATGCCTTCCTTTAAAGTCAGTATCAGCTAAAATTTATATCCTAATGTAGAAACTGACCTAAGAGGCTGAATGGATTACAGTTTCTTAAGATGTAAATGTAAACAATATGTATCTGTCAGAATCAATTACAGGTGCACAAGGGAAGCATTGTTTTTTTTCCCTCCCTACAATTACCATTTTTTATCTTAGAGTTGCAAGTCTCTGAGAAAGGAAACCACTAGAAAACTAGCTCTGTCCTATCCTTCTTTAAATTCCTAATAATTTCTGTTTGTTTTAGGTATATTTCAAGGCAACTTAGCCTGGGAAGTTCACGTTGGAGTCACAGCCTTGGTGTCCCTGAAATGACTTACACTTCGCCAGCTGCTAAACCCTTATGGGCATTCCACCAAGATCCTGCTGCCCTGGAGAGCTAGTCTAGCCATCTTAGATGTCACTGGACTTTTTGAGAACATGTTGGAGATGTTAACACCTGGTTAAAAGAAACTAAACATACACAGATTTCCCAGAAAGCAAACATTTAATTCCCTAGATTCTCCATCAAAGTCTGTCCTTATAGTGATTTCCTCAATTCGTGGTTTCTGACTCCACAGTAAGAAGGTCTGGGATATCAAATATTGGTTTTATGTTTGTTTATATTTATACTCCAACTTTTGAACATGCAGTACAATGTAATGACTGGACTGTTAATAGAAAATAAAAGATACAATTCCAATACTTTTTAAATGCAGACCATCCATGAATTACTAATTAGCAATAGATTAATGCACCATGAACTCTCTGCTAAAGCTATAGATTGCAATTGTTAAACCTTCTTTGATGATTTGGTGGCACTGGGGGCATCATGCAGTCTCCAGGTCATTGTTTTGAGTATATTTCTTCCTGTACTATAGACATGCAGCTCTATTTTCCCCTTTACATGAAGTTTTTCCAAATTTACCCTATAGAACTTTATAGAGATTAACCAGACATTATGCTAAAATGGCAGGACTTTGAAATGTCTTTTTATTACTAATACCTAGTATGTTACCTAATTGATGAGAAGAGGAAAGCTAGTTTCTGTAGAATCTGAACATTTCCCTTAAGTATTTCTATCTAAATCTGGCATAATCTGACCTATATATCTTTAGGATTACTGCAAAAGACTAAAGTAACCTTTTCTTTAAAATGTTCTTTGCATTTTCATATGTTTCCACATTGCCAGTTCCTTGGACCTGATTCAAAAATATCAGAACTCTTGTGTTTCCATACTGGACCAAAGATAAATTATTTCTTAGAGAAGCTTCTCTTAGAAATCCTAACATTTTTTTTTCTAAGTATCTGAGAAAAACAGTGAAATATAAAGACCCATCAGTTTATTGACACACATTTGCTTAATGAGTCAGATTGCCAAAGCTGTGTGTAGGATGAGCTTAAATTAAATTGTTAAATTGAAACATACTATGTTTACCCCAGAAATAATCATTTTAGTTATTAAAATTGTATCATTACAAAATAAAACACTCCAGGGATTTTCTGGCACTCTGTTTGGGCAAAAATTTTATAATTCCCCAAGAATTCTTAAAATGCTCATAGGAATTTGAACAAAGGAAAGGTTAGTGATATTTTAAATTATTCTGCTCAGGGAAACAGATGAAATCTCTAGAAGAATGGATGAACCATTCATGAATGGACAGCATGAATGTGGTTCCAGCCATTTGAAACAGAGCTGAGAAGAAAAGCAGATTTCTTGGATTTAAGCACATTATCACAGATCCTCGGAACTGACGAAGTCAGACATTTCTGAGGTTGTTAGAAGAGTTCTTTCCTTACGTATGGAGACTGGAACATATTATCAAATTGCAAAGATTCTCCCATCCTCATTTACCTAAGGTGACAAATCCATTTAATGCATCCAAGATAAAAAAAAAAATGCTGGAATTTGCTTAGATCAATGATAGTATGGTATCAAGATTATTTTTAAAAATGACTTAAAAGCAATATGTAAAAACACTGATTATATTTTAAAGTATGACAAGTAATTTGTCTCTATGATAAAATTTTCATTTTGTGAATATTTCATCAAGATATTTAGACCAAGCCATTCCTCAACCTCAGTAGCAAGAAAAGAGCTCCTCTAATGTGAGGAATTGCATCTGTTTTGTCAAACCGTGTTTAACATTGAAATAATAGCCCCTGAGATTCTTTCCTCTCAATTCTGTAGAGACATTTTTATTTTCCTAGGCAATGGTGAATTTGAAATAATGTTCTCCAGGCAGTCTTTTTTAAAAGTAAATGCCTGTTCTCATAGTCTAATTAAGGAAATGCACTTGCAGCAAAATAGGCAACATAGAGTACAAATTAATTGCTGAAAAACTTGCAGAAAAAATTATTTAGAGTGATGGGGTGAGTTAATGTGGCAGAGACACTCCCTTCAAAGTTTCCTACTGACATATCCATGAAATCACGTAAGAAAGAAAAAAGACATAGCATCCACACTTAGTGAAAATAATTTAGAGTATGCTGGAAACCATTACACCTTTCTGCAAATTTCTAGAACAATGGACCAGAATTAAGAGACATAACTCATGAGAAATTATGAGCACTATCTAACAGAACATCATTTGGTCAAGACTCCACTAAATATCCCAATAGTACCTGAAATGACATCTGAACTTGAGATTGGGAGGACTGCCTAGCCCGCTGGTAGGTCCAATTTCAAATGCACTTTCAACGTCTCTACCTTTTAAGAGAGAAACACGTGTGTCTTCAAGGAACAAAGTGACATTCTCTGAGGCATTCTGCTATGGATATTTTACTAGCCCAGAGCTTTTGTCAAAAATCTACTCGATCTTTCTCCTTTTATAAGAAGTGAGTAAAAGACATTGTTCTCTATCGTGCATGTTAGGTTTGCAGTGGACAGCTAAAAAATGCTGAAGCCAGAGCTGTCTGAGTTCTATAGCCACTGCAGAAAGCAGAAACTACCTTTGCAGAAACTTGGCAGTGGCCAAGGCCTTTGGATTCTTGAAATATAGATGAAAGAGTGTTAAAAGTTCCTTATAAACTTCAGTAGGGCTATCCAAAGTTAAGGTGAGCAGTAACTGATAACAAATGAAATTTAGCAGGGAGAGGCTGTGTTCTGATATCCCAAAGAGTATTTACTTTGAGGTAAATACTCACATTCAAACCCAACTCTTGCCACTTACAAGCTGTATGAGACTTGGGCAAATTACTCAAGTTTTTCAAGCCTCAGGTTTAATATTGATGAACTTGCAAATCTCTCAAGATTATGGCCAAGGGCAAAGTGAATACATTTATAAAGCACCTAGTAGGATGCCATGCACACAGCAGATACTCAACGCTCCTCTTCCAATATGTATGAACGTTTTTATGTATCTAATCAGGTGTTCATTTAAACCCTCTCATAAATGTGTTAGGCACATGTCATTATTAGTACTGTTTGGACTGGTTTTATGGTTACTAAAGGCAGATATAAATCTTCTAGCCTCATATACCATGGGATTCTGAGGAGGGATGAGGGAAGAAGGAGTTTGAAGGGATTTCTTTATAATAAATAGATTTCTTCTCCATCTTAAATTCTTTTGCCATCCAGAGTGAAAACAGCCACTCCAATATTTTCTCTTGATTCAGGAAGACAGCCTAAGTAATGTAAGCTAATTCTCCTCCATCATTTCTCCTTGACTCTGACTCTGCTGCTCTGGGGGTCCTGTCTGCAATACCCTGACTACGTAGGCTAACACGGGTGACAGTTTATGCCCCTTCAACATGCGTGAGAACTTGACTTGGGCTATCACAAGCCCCTTCCCTGAGATCTCAATGCTGCCATCTAGAGTCCACACATCAGTGCCGTGGGGACTGGTGAGCTCTAGGGAGCTTGACGATTTCCAAAGCAAGTCAGACAGGAAGGGATGTACCCTCTCCCATTCTTAATACCCACACCTCACTGGGTTTCTAGTCTTCCTCCTCAGGGAGGGGACTGGCTGCAATCTCACCAACATCTACTATTCTCGTATTCCCTTAAAGTCTTCTTTCTCTCTCTTTAGCTTAAAGGATCTTTTCCTAGTTTGGGTGGCAGAGATAAAATCAGATTACATATTTTTTAAATTGTCCTTACACTGAATGTGATCCAAGCAAACACAAGAATTTGATGCTGGTAATGTTCTGCTTGGATAAGATTTCCCTGGGGCAAAACAAGGCTTCATGTCTCTTGAACCAAAATGGAGCAGGATTTATGACAGAATAGAAAGGAATTGGGAAGAAGTGTGATGTGCATAGTCTAATACTTCAAAAATTAGTCTTTTCCATTTCTCTTAATAAAAAATAAATAAAATGTATCTTGAATTAAGACAGTTTCATTTCATCCATCAGTGCCTGGAAAGAGAACAGTCAGCTGACACATTCATACAAAGCAAAATATCATTCTTCTATTTTTCTTTAAAGGACAGATAATAAGATTTGGAAAAAGATACCCTAACTAGCAACAATCAATTCCTAAAGGATTAATTTGGTAAACCGAAAGCTCTAAGCAAGATAAACATCATGGTGTGTCATCTGTGGAGGAATGTGAAGCCCAAATAGCATGACTTCAGATTAACAGAGTACTTGCATAGAGTGATTATGACTTCTGGATGTGTGAATCATTAAATACATGGGAAATGATAGCAGATATCAATTCATAAAATCTTTTAGATTCATATGAAGGTGGTAATAGCATTTTATTAAAAGCTAACATTAATTGACCACTTCCTTTGTGTTTAACACAATTCTAAGCGCTTAATATATATGAATTCTTCTAATTCTCTCAACTCATTATTATTCACATTTTGTTTGCCAGATTTACCAAATAAAAATAAAGGAAGCCCAGTTAAATTTGAATTTCAGAGAAGCAATGAATACATTTTATTATAAGTATGTCCCAAATATCAAATGGGACATGGAAATGAAAATTATTCATTGTTTATTTGCAACTCAGATTTAACTGAGCATCCTCAGTTCTACCTGGCAACCTCATCTCCATTTCACAGGTGAGAAACCTGAGGCATTAGTGAAATGTATCCACCATTCTAGGCGTGACTGAAACCTGGAGGATTCCAAATATACTTCTCCAATAAAAGCCCTTGTCAGTACCTCCTAAACTTTATGTTCCTTCTATTGTCTTAAGAAAAGTGATTCATCTTAATTCCTATTCTCTAGGAATCTCTTAATATCACTGCTCAGCATCAGTGCTCTGCCTAAAGCATAATGAGGAGCACATTTGAAAAAATTCTCTGGACTCCAGATTTGTCTCCCGTGTCAGTTACAATCGGTCGGCTTGCAATCTGAAGGCATCTTTTTCACTTCATGATTAGTTCATTCAAATGCTCCTTATTTTGGGTCTTTCTCTCAAACTTTTAAAATGTTTTCTTTCAAAACATTTCAGCAAAGAGCAAATACTGATTCTCAGTCGATCTATTTCCTAATGAGGGTGGATATTACTCTGATGATAAAATCAATACTAGGATAATATCCTGAAACCCACTTTGTCTATCACCCACTAATGGCTTGAGATCTTCAAACTAATTTTCAGCCACTCAGTTTCCTAGTTTCCCTTGTCACTGTAGCAACTTCTCTGAAGCAGGACTCTATTTTCTATGACACCACACTTGCAATAAGTCATGATTACGTTCATGTTTTTTCAAAAGTGATAATTTCAAGTTATTTCTAAATGTTCCTTTTGTACATGGTTTAGGAATTTCCACTTCACGCACTTTGCATGTCTCATACATTTTGTAAGAGTTTGTGAGTACTCATGGGTTCTAATCAGAAACCTATAGGATCAGACACATGTACAACAGACAAATAATTGGTCTCCCTCTGCAAATATTTTACCAAACGTTTATGGTATATTTTAGATGAAAATATTTCCTGCACATTTATTATTGGCAATCCTGCATGTTAATAATCTTTACCGGTAATAGTTTATTACTACATCAATATACAGTGGGTATTCATAAAGTACCTGTCACTATACTAAGTAACTTATATACATAAAAATCATTGAAAGCTCACAATAATCCTCTTGGCTTGATTGCAGTTATTCCCTTTTGTGGATGAAGAAACTGAGTCTCAGCCAAAATCATGTACCTAGTAAGCAGAGGAGCAGAAGTTGTAACTCAGCCAGGGATCTTAACCAGTGTGTAATACTGGGCTGTTTTACCAACACAAAAGACTCTTCCCATTTGTGAATGACAGGTATGCCAGCACGTGGAATCTCCTCACAAACCTTCATCTGGAGGCGGGGGGTAAGAAGGTGAAGCAGCCACTGTCCATCATACTCTTCTCTGGGCAGGCAGTTACTTGATGCAACCCACCTGGCATTTAGGGCCACTTTCCTCAAGTTAGTCCTTTGATGGTGGTGTCCTGTGCTGATAGAACCCGCATGCAAACCCACCCATCAGATATAGCACAAATCATCTGAAGGGTGTGCCTTGAATGGGGGGGAAGTCAATCATTCCCAACACTGTTCTCAAAATCTTCTTGCATTTTCTACTCATTTCTCCTGGAAAAAAAAAAACAAAACAAAAAACTCTGGCTTCATATTGGACCTGTGAGACCAGGCAATTAACATTCACCTTCGATCATCCCAATTAATTCTACTAATAATTAGTATGAGAAACTATACTTATCATGGTGAGCTTTTAATAATTGATGAATCACTAAGTTGTTAATGTGAAACGAATATACTATTGTATATAACCCATATTTCAATTTAAAAAAAAGTCTAGATGTCATTTGAATCCAAAATCCTACAAATTGCTATTTCTTTGAAGTTCCCTTAAAATGCAGTTTTCTTTACAGTGTTAATATTATAGACAGTCAGTTTCCATATCTGTGGCCATGATAACCAAAGCACTTTATGAACCCTGATGAGTGTGTTTTTAACACTAGTAACATAAGCAATGTTCCTAAAAGCTTTTTATCCACTTTGCATATATGTTTACAAGATAAGCAATAGAGTATTTTATTTGTAAATACAGAGCTGTTTTGGAAGCCAGATTGAAAACATATTTAAATGCACAAACTCTTCATTTTCTCCTTTCTTTCAACATTCGTCGAAATCTGCTTAAATAATGAATATTGTGTTCAATGCACATCATTTGTGAAGAACAGCCAATGGAAATTAGCATTTTAAATTAGGTGAATGGGTAACGATACAGATAGAAGTGTGACTGGTGCTGTGTGCCTTATTTAATAGTGAAATTGTCATTATTTAGGTAATATGCATAAAATAGACAATATGTATTTAAGAATTTGAGTTTAAACCCTGGTTATGTAATTGTGCATGATTTCTCCTTGAGTTGTAAAAAAGAGAATATCTATCTATGGTTTATGATAATTATATCTGGAAAGGAGTTAAAAACAGTTATAATTTAAAATCAATTGTAAGAGCTGTCAGAAATCTCTTTGAGCTCTCTCATGAAGATCCTTTAAAATCACTCTCAGAGTGTCTTCCCCTTCCCAGAGTGTAAACAGATTTATTATTTATTACAGAAAAAAATTTAATTATGTCATGTAAAATAACTACCAGTCTGACCAATGTAGATATGATACTCCAAATAAACACCCCAAAGCCACTGACACAAGATTTCATTTGGGAAGGGCAACAGGCATAGCAGATGATTGTAATCACTCCTACAAATAAATAAGAAATCCTCCTCGGGATAACTGTGGGTACATTGCCTACCTTAGAAAATGATGGGCAGGATCCCCATGTATTCATTATTTGAAGATCAATATAGAATATTAAATGATTTAATAAGGGACTATGAAACCTGTGCAAAATATGTGGGAGTGTGGGAATGACAGAATAAAATTCTCTGGAAATCTACCCCACTGTAAAACCAGTAAGAATACTGACTGGCAAAATTGTCCAAATTAATTTGGAATTCACCAAAGGTCTGCAAAAATCCAAGGAGAATTTATTGCAGAAAAAAAAAAGGATAAGTTTCAATAAGAACAGAGAGTTTTGTTGCATTTTAATGCATTCCCAACCCTTTCTAGCTTTGAAGTAGTCTTGAAAGAAAAATTCTCTTAATCATGGTAGTCTTGTAAGCCAGCAGGCTAGCGGCCAGAGGGGCACAAAGAAAATGCCATTATCTGTCATGTCTGGTAGTTCCTTGCAAACCCACTTGCTGGCTCACCTTTATGTGACCTGACTCAAAGTCATTCACTATAAATAACTGTTAACGCTGAGTCTACATTTGTAAAAAACAATCAGCAGCAATTATTTAAAATTAAAGCTGCCTGAAGCAATGATGATACTTGGGGCAAAAAAGAAACTGACCGAAAAAACATGAAAGGATGAGCTGGGGAAAAGGCTGTTTACAGCGGTCATTGAGAAGTTCCGACTATTCCTCTCTCAGAGGTAAAGTTGAGAACTTCCTGCCTGAGTTTGAAGGAATGCCCAAACAAGCACACGGAGGCCCTCTGCCAACTGGGAAATGTATAGGTTCAAAACACTGGGAAATATCTGCCTAGTAATTAGCTGACCACTAGCTAATTGAGCGGGGACTTCAGTAATCATGTAAGACAAGGAATATAGGTTTTCCAGAATTAGTTCAGGAAAGTCACTAAATAAATACCACCACCACCACCACCACCACCAAATAGAACACAAAACTCTTGGGGGATGATCTGATTTCCATATTTGCCACAATATATGACTTAAAATACCAATTTTTAAAAATAAAAACATGTGAGACCTTGAAAATAAAAGAAAATATAACTCATCCACAGGGGAAAAAACAGTCAATAGTAACCATGTCTGAGGAAGTTCACATGGACTTAATTAGATTGAAAATTGACTATTTTAAATATGTTCTAAGAACTAAAGGAAACAATGTCTAAGGATGAAAAACAAGCATGAGAGTAATGTCTCACCAAATACAGAATATCAATAAAGGGATAGAAACATAGGAAAAATAACTGAATAACAGTTCTGGAGTTGAAAATTATAACAGAAATAAAGATTTCCAAATTTGATTAATATACATACCTGAGGAGCTCAATGAACTCCAAGTGGGATAGCTCAAAGAGGGCCACATCTAATATATATATGCACAAGAATAAAATTGGAACCTTACCTGACACCATATACAAAAATAAATTTGAAATGTATTAACAACTTAAACATAAGACCTAAAACTATCAATCTTCTGGAATAAAACACAAGAGAACGTTTCATGACATTAAACTTAACAATGATTTCTTGAATGTGATACTGAAAGCACAAGTAACGAAGTATGAATAGATACATGGGACTACATCAAATTTAAATACTTTTCTGCTTCAAAGGACACAGTTAACAGAGGGAAAAGTCAACCTATGAATTGGGAGAATATACTTGCAAACCACATATCTGATAAGAGGATAATATCCAGAATATATAAAGAACTCCTATAACTGAACAACAATAACAAAATCAAATCAAATGTATCAATTAAAAATTAAGCAAATGAATTGAATAGGCAGTCCTCCAAAGATAATATTCCAAGTACCAATAAGCATTTTTAGAACTGAAGATGCCAGAGTGATTACAACTGTGCTTTCAGGTAAAGAGAGCCTGTAATAACACTGCTGAGTGATTCATGAACATATCAGCAACAGAGTTAACCCATATTTATGTGTTAGTCTTAGTATCTGAAGATATTCACCAGTTTTCAATGTGTAGTAAGAGAGCATGCTAAATGATTTTGTTCAGTTTTGTGTATCTCTGTGTTCTCTGATGGTTACCTGTATTGGTACCTTGTACAAAAAATAGATTTACTACCATTAAAAATTTCAATAGATTTAAAAGAATTTAAATCATACAAAGTATGTTCTCAGATCATAGTGGAATGAAATTAGAAATCAGTATTAGAAGAAAATTAGAGTTATCCATAAGTATTTGGAAAGTAAATGACACATTTCTGAATAAATAATGTGCCAGGATGAAGTCACAGAGAAATCAGAAAATACTTTGGGATGAATGAAAAGAAATTAATAAGATAACCGAAACTTAAGGAATGCAGGTAAAGCACTTTAAGCCAAATTTTTAGCTATAAATTCCTTTATTAAAAACAATCTCAAAATATAACTTAAACGTCCACCTTCAGAAATCAGAAAACAATGAATAAACTAAACTCAAAGCAAGCAAAATGAAGGAAATAATAAAGATTAAAGCAGAAATTAATAAAGTGGAGAAGAGAAAATTAATAAAACCAAAATTGGTTCTTTGAAAAGAAAATGAAATTGACAAACTTTTAGCTAGACTGTCCAAGAGAAGAAAAAAATAGAAGACTAAAGTGATTTATATCAAGAACGAACTGATTTTTGACAAGGGTACCAGAATAATTCAAAGTGGAAAGAATAGGTATTAAACAAAAAGTGCTGGACAACTGAACCCAAAAGAATGAATCTAAAATTCCATCTCACACCATATATAAAAATTAATTCAAAATGGTTCAAAGACCTAAATGTGGAAATGAAAATTATAAAATTCTTAAAAGAAAATATAGGTGTAACATTAGATTAAATTGATTTGATTTCTTAGAGATAACACCAAAGCACAAGCAAAAAGAAAATTGAGATTCATCTAAATGAAAAACTCTTGTGCTTTGAAAAATACCATTAAAAAAGTGGAAAGACAACCTGCAGAGTGGGAAAAAGTATTTGCAAACCATATATCCAGTAAGGTACCTGCACTAGATATAAAAAGAATATTATCTAATCATTAATAAAAAATAACAATTAAAGCATGACAAAAGATTTGAATAAGTATTTCTCCAAAGAAGATATACAAGATGTCAATAAACAGACATAAAGATGCTCAACATATTAGCCATTAGGATATTCAAATCAAAACCCCAATGAGGTAGCACTTTCCATCCACCAGGATGGCTAATCAAAAAGACCAATAATAACAAGTGTTGGAGAGGATGCAGAGAAACTGGTTCCCTAATAAAGTGCTGGTGAGAATATAAAATGGTACAACTGATTTGAAAATGGCTTTGCAATTCCTCAGAAAGTTACATATAGAGTTATTATATGACCAATCAATTCTACTTCAAAGTATATACGTATGTCCACACAAAAACTCATATACAAATGTTCTCAGCATTAATCATAAGAGCTGAAGTGGTATTTGCTACAACCCAAATGGCCATCAGTTCTGGAATTTGACAATGGTTCTGGTTACACAACTCTGTGAATATCTAACACCACTGATAAATCACAAATAAAAGTAAAGTATTACATGCATTGAATAGAAAAATATATGACTACTCTCATTTAATGATTAAGAAATAAGGGTCAGTAGTAAGACTGACTATAGAGAGAAATATTTTCTGGTTGAAATTGTGACATAGCAGTGTAACCTAGCATTCCTGATAAAACTGTGATCTGAAAATACTCAGATTAGATAGTCAAGAAACAATGTCTTGTTAAACAAATATAATTTTATTTAATTCATTAGGTTTCAAATTCTAAAATGCATGTCAGAACTGGCATCTATTTTTGAAAAAGAAACCTTGTGCACAGCTCTTGCAGCTCATTAATGAAAATGATCATTGAAATTTACTAACTCAAAATACATGTCCCCCATTGAAATGTGGGTGTCACTTGCTTTTTTGGCCATAACAGGATTAATCATGGCATGAGGAATTGGACTTTGTAAACGAGAAAAACACTTTTTAAACAAGTGAAACAAGTTTGAGGAACTAAGTGCATATATCATATCTCTTTTCTTCTTTTGATATTTGAAGTCATAATATAATTAAATTTGAGTGAAACATAATAAGAAAGTATAAAACATACCCACCAATACTTAAATCTTACTATAGCACAATAGCTGTACAATAAAACTATGTTTAGTCTAACTGAATCTGGATCAAATATAATTACTTGTGGAAGCAATACATCATCATTGTTAAAAGCTGGTTTTGCCAGTAGGATGCAGGCATACTAGAAACTGCTACCTCAATATATATGTGTAAGTGTGCATGTTAAATTCTTAAATGTAGCCATCAGATCTGACAAAACTCAAGGCTATCTTTAAAAGAATATGACCACATTCAATAAAATATTCTTACGTCTTGTACAATTATACAACATAAAACATGTTTTAGTTTTTAAAATTTTTGTACGAAGTATAGCTGACATAATATATTAGTTTCAGGTGTACATCACAGTGATTCAACATTTATATACATTAAGGAGTGCTCACCAGGATAAGTATAGTTGCCATCTGTCACCATACAAAGTTATTAAAATATTATTGACTATATTCCCTATGCCTAGGTACAGGGAACCAAGAGGTACAAACTTCCAGTTATAAAATAAATAACTCATGGGGATGAGACATAGTTAATTTTTAATATATCATCTTCATGTTTTCCACTGATACATTCCTTAGTCCTTTTTCTATTAGAAGATGTTCCCTTCTATTTGTTTTTAATCAACAGGTAATTGGTGACACCCTGAAGAAACACAAGTGCTTTAGGTTCTTGATATTTTCACTTTAAATTGTGCATTCACAGAATGCAGGGTCCACATTTGGACCTCAACCCTTAACCAGTGCGTTGAACATTGCAAGAGGGAAATAAATGATTTTGAACTGAAGTTAAGAGAGGGAACAGTCAGCCATGCACTACTGGTATTTCATACTTAATAATTGAATCACCCCATTTCTTACATATTTTGGTACCTGATACTTCTTATACATCCATAAAAGGATCAATAAATGATTTGCCTTTAATGGATACTAAACTAACAAAAGAGTTTTACTTTATCAGACAGATCAAGGCCTAGCACAAAATACTCTTTTAATAAATGTTTATTGAATGAATTCATTTCTAAGTCACCTTGAATCTGGAACAATCATTGGTTTGTCAAGTTCCTGGACAAACAAGTCAGGCATAAAACAGAGATAAAAGATTTAGTACCTTGTCTTTCGTCAAAGTTCATGGAATGCCAAAGCAAACATAAACCAAGTCACTCTGAGAGACTATAAATTGGAGGAGTAGAAAAGCTGAATTTTAATTTAATCTAATTTAATGTAATCCTGCTTCACTAAGATGGGAGAGATTCATTCAGTAGGTGTTAGGATCCAGTGCAAAAGGGCTCTATTTTAAGAAAAGCTTTTATCCTACACAAAACCCCAAGCCTATCAACCAATGAATTTCATGGGAGAATAAATTAAACAACTAACTTTTTTATACTGGAATTTATTTATTTCCTGAGCTCCCATTATATTTGAAAGATTTTCCTTTTACAACAAATGGACTTAAGTCCAGTTCTTCTAAATTTTATTTTGGTTAAAAGTCAGTGTCATCTAGACAAGTGGTCCCTACGTCTGATGGATCATCCAAAGCACAGGGAGGGCTTTTAAAAAACAAAACGAAACAAAGCAGATACACTAACGATATCTACAGTGAAGGAAGAGGTTCTCTTCACTTTCTAGAAGTGGTTTGAAAGAGTTTATGCCATGCAGTACTGTCCAGTACTAGCATCTGATTTTATGACAAAAAATGAGACCAAAATGGAATATTTCTGTTTACCTGAGTCATTCCGTGATCTTTTCCCTAGAGACCTTACCTAGTAGATCCGAGTGGGCCCCAGGTGATAAGCTACATCAGGACTCACTGATGTGGGTTTAGTACTTGTCCAAGACTGGAGTCAAAGATGGATTTATACCTCATTACTTACAAACCAATTGACTTATTATTTTCCTTTGGAAAAGCTTAGCTTCTGAGTTATTTTTGTTTAAATTGTGTTAACTCTCTGACCAAGTAAAGATTCATGTTCCTTCATCTCCATCTCTAATAATGTGTTTTATTGCTATACATAAAATATTGACTTTGCAGTAGAGCCTGCATGCTAGTAAAGTCCCTCCACTTGATGTACCCAGGAAATTCAGAGTGTATTACTGGAAAAAAAAAAAAGAACTTCATTTAGAATTATTTACAATGTTCATTCCAGAGTAAAATAAAGCTTACGTATTATTTATTACTGCACAAACACCAAGTTTTATTTTTCTATACTGAAATGCATGAATTATTAGCAAGCTGGGAACTTGATCATTGTTAAGATACCACAGATGATCCAAATAATCTTGTTTCAAATGCCAAACACCATTATAAGCAGATGTACTGGAGCTATTTTCTAGTGTTTGGCTCATTTGTATAATGGCAAAGAGGGCCTCCCCTGACGATCACTGTAATCCAGTTTCATTTCAGTGAATTTCCATTCAACCACATCAAACACCCAACTCTAGAAAAGTACTCACCAATTATTCAAGTTAGGATATCAGTGCCTAGAGAATTTATAAATACAGGCAAACAGGCAAAAATCCTATCCTTCCTTTACCTTTCATATTAATGTCAACTTGTGATCAAAATGGAAGAAATGCTCTCTTAGATGTCCAATACATCAAATTTTTCATCACTAGTTTGCCTCAAACATCAGTAGATTTTCACATGTGAACCCTAAGTTTCAGATCTTATTTGGGAGAAAAAAACCAACTCTGAATTCAGTTGGTTTATTTCCAGGGCTGATGATAGAAAAAAACAGATTTACCCATATCTCAGGCTCATTTCTTCATATGAAATAATGACATTTGGACCAGGGCATATGTGAGGCTGTTCTAGTCTTAAAGATTTTAAATTCCATGATTCTTCAGGTTGATA
This sequence comes from Manis pentadactyla, assembly GCF_030020395.1. Taxonomy (NCBI): domain Eukaryota; kingdom Metazoa; phylum Chordata; class Mammalia; order Pholidota; family Manidae; genus Manis; species Manis pentadactyla. The sequence goes on from NC_080029.1 coordinate 16,236,680, forward strand.
AGAATCTTCAGATTGGTGGAAAATTTGCAACAGCAATATTTAAATAAAAATAATACTCTTATAATTAAAACAAAATAATATAAATTTCTGTTTATATTATATAAAATATGAATTTCTTTATCTTGTTTTTCTTTCTTTTAAGTCTTATTCTTTTTTAGATTTTTCCTTTGATTTTATTCAGATATTTTGCCTTCTGTAAAGAAATATGACATTCATGATGTTCGTAATGGTTTATAGCTAACTGCATTTCAGGCATACGTTGTACTACTTAAAATTGCTTCCCATATGCATTTCATTATTTTAATATTTCAAAAACCAATAAATTTTACGAGAAATAGATAAATAAAATTGTTCCATTTTTCTTTCATTCGTGTACAGGGTTTTACATAGCAGGAACTCAAGATAATTTGTCAATACCAGCATGAAGCAGATTCCTTCATGAAACTTATTACCTTCCACCCACTTATGTCCTCTTTTTAAATTTCTTCTCCCTTAATCTCAGGCTAAGAGGCCAGGGAACTACCACATTCTGAATTATGTCTAGTAGAGTGCCTTGCTTTTAAGAAGCACTAAATACAAGGTTTTTTAACAAGAGAAGGAGGAAAATTTCAATGATGACAACTAGAACCTTAAGTTTTTAGATGTGGAGGCAAAATACAGGTTTTATTAGGAAATGTAAGTTCAAAGAATCATCACTCATTTTAGAAATGCCTATAGTTAAGGAAATTATCCTCTTTTCCTAGAAGTGGTCTGAAAGAGTTTGTACCATATTTGTCCAATATTGTCGTCACATTTTATAACAAAAAAGAGACCAAAATGGAGTGATATTTATGCTATGCCTGGGTCATTAAATGGTGGAAATTATGTTTAGAGAAATGTCAGGAATAAAACACTATAATGTGGTTCAAATGAATTGCTTTTCAGTTTGATCTCTCATGTTAACATTCCCTTTCATTCAAATACTTCCCATTTTTACTAAGACTTTAAATTATAATTCTCAGAAGAGAATAGGCTTACATGTCATGGGGAACTACTCTTCAGACCCAACCCAGACCATGCAAAACAGGGTATTGGAAAAAAAATTGTTTTCAATCCATTTAACAAGGAGTCATTATATTTTAGATAATCGACTAACTCAGATCAGCTGCCTACCTCACACCGGAGATAAGTATTTTAAGTTTTTATTCCAATGACAGTCTATACAACATAGTTTTCAAAATCTTTGAAATGAGGCAAAAATTTTGTCCCTTCCAAATTATAGCACATCCTGTCCTTTGACTTTCTCACCCGATGTCTCTTCCAATGCGAGTATAGTCACCCAGACAAGACTATTCAGGCAGATTCACACTCCTAGTGACGCTAGAGCAACTTGCTTCCTCAATTTATTATATGAACAGCCCTTTTTTGAATAACCTATTCTGAGAGTAGGACAAATTTTTGCCCAATAAGAATGGGTCATTCTAAGCCTGGAGAAAGCTAGTTGGTGTTTTCCATTCATCTCAGGGTGGCAGTTTTTTAAACTTGAAAGTGGATTTTACCTCATAAAGCTCCAGACCGCTGGGTACAACTACGTGACCCAGTAATACAGTGGGTTCACTGTGCACTGCTCAAATTTGGTCTTACCAAGAGCTCTCTGGGTGATAGCAATCTGCCAAAACTGTGACCGAATGGTACTGTTCTGGAACTCTGCACAGAGGTGTCAGCCAGCGTAAAATGGCACATTTACTAACTCTTTGAGCCATGCACTGAAATCATATTTTAGGTCTTAAAGTAACTGCCATTTTATTATTAGAAAACATTCTTTCTTCTATTTAGTAGAACCAATGTACTTTGGAAACAAGCTCAAATTTACCTCTTGTTTTCCCATATAATTACTAGCACCTGCAGATAATACTAGTTTAAAAATACTAATTTAAATAAAGTTTAACTTTAAAAAAAACTTAGAATAATATAATAGAAACCAATTTTAACTTGCGATCTTTTATATTTTTCATACTGTGTTCCAACTCATGAATTCATCTTCTCAGTGCCTCAGGTAGATGAGAGGGAACCTCATTAAATTCTCTTGTACCTCCCATATTACCTGAATACTGAGTGGCTGTCCAGATGCTGAAATAGGATGTCTGCAGCTAATGGCATTCACATGGCTAGCAAATCCTTCAATAGCCTGATTTCAGTTGTAGAGACAGCCAGAAACTGGAAAGATTGCAGTGCACTAGTTGCAGGGCAAAGAGGAACTGCCTAGCAGCTGGTGAGAGAGTGCACAATCTGACAGGCACTAGCAAGATTGTTAATGTTTTGTGAAGGATAAGGAATGGGCTGGATGTGTTGAGAAAAGGAAATCAACAATTTTCATTTAGTTGAGTTTTTAAATTCCACTTTTTTGGAACACTTGGTCGGTACACTGACATTTTAGACTAAATGGGTACCTGTTGTGGAGATGTCCCATGCATTTAGGATATGTAGCATCATCATTGACCTCTACTCATTAGATGTCAGGAGTCCCTACCTGTCAATTGTTACAACTAAAAATGTCTCGATATTGCGAGGGATGGTGTATGGGGAACAGGCTCCATTTAAGAAGAGTAGCTCTATAAGAAAACAGTATGTTTTTTTCAGTTGCTATATTTTCGGCTTTAAACACATGTAAGATGTTAAAAGAACAGAGTGATGACTTGATGTTAAGAGCTCATCAGCACCAATTCAACAAAAAGAGCAACCATTTGTATATTCCCCTTTCAACATTCTCAATGCTTATGAAGAAGTCATAATATAATATATGCATATAACAATATAATGTTCTAAACAAACATTATAAATGAAAAAATGTGCAGTGTACATGGGAATCCATCTTTGAAGAGTAACATACGAATCACCGGGTTAAAGTGTAAGAATCTTTAGGACCTGTCATCATTCAGAGAGTAACACTCCCTAACACTGTAGGAGTTGTATTCTCTCATTAGCTATGAGAAATCATTAACCACACAAAGTCAGTCTTTTTTTTTGAATAACCATTCATCATTAAAAATCATTAGCTCCCTCATAAAATTAAGAATGCAAAATTATTTTTCAAAAAATCATTAGTTACAAGGCATTGCATTGTAAAAGCACAGGTCTATTACTCCATCCTTTTCTGCATAAAAACATGTCAGATATGAAAGATCATTTATGTTGATAAATAACTTTTTAACTAGGGCTATTGTCTCATGGTCAGGCTGATATTAGCTGTTCCATTTTAACAGTGATTTTTATGGCAAGGTCATTTTTTAGATATGAAAAATCCTGAAATGAGAGAGAGCAAATACCATTTTTCATCCAGCTGAAAACAACATTTTAAAAAGCAGTTTTGTTCTGTGTAATCTGTGGCTCAGAGACTAACTAGAGGCAGCTGCTCTCTTCTGTTTACCAGCATTTTATCACTGCCTGGGTTCTATTCACTGAAGATTTTGGCTTCCTTCCCTCCCATCTCTGATTTTTTTTAAAAGCTTAAAACAAGTCTCATGGCCGCCAAGAGTATTGTCTAATGATTTTTACCCAAGATATTTTGTCATGGAAGATAAATGTCACACCTACTGTTGGCCTCTGAAATGAGCTATAAAATGCCATCTCTTCCCTTCTCCCACTTCTCCAAATTCCCAAGGTTTTGGAGTGAAGTAAATGTTGAAAAGTTGGATCATATGTTATTTTCTCTTTTTGAAGGAAAGGAGAGTTTGTTAATTTTTAGATGCTGATCATTATATCTTAGAGTGGGGCCATCATTGTACGTGTTCCTTTGAAGGTTTTTGATGACCTACATTACCAAACAGGGATAGTTAGTAGGAAATGAAATAACCCTAACCTAAACTGAGTTCATATAAAAGGGAATTTATTGCTTCATAAGGAAGAAAAGGCATGGAAGATGATAGGCATGTCTGGAGGATATAGAGTGAAGAGCGTTTTTAGATCTTGGGACAGAGGGCCAAAATGATTTCTCCAGGAACCAGTCTTTCTAACCAATTTGTTCTCTTTATTTCACATTGGCTTAATTCACAGACTCCTCGTGCTAGTAAAATAACTTCTCTAAGCTCTAGACCTAAATCTTTCTATGTCAAACCAGGTGGAAATGAAGAATGACAGTCAGTGAACAGTCCTCACAAGAATCTGTTCTCATTGGCTCTGACTGATCATGTGTTCATTTCTGAATTAAGCTAGGTAGGTGGCAACGCTCTGATTATCCAAGAAGGAATCAGGGCATAACCCTAGATTCACAAGTGGGTCCAATTTTACGTGCAGCCAAAGTAAAGAGTGAGGGAAGGCAGGGTCTTCAGTGGAATGGTGAGTGGATGCTGGCAAACATAAGCAATGGATGTCCCTTACATCTGCTCTCCACCTTTATACCAAAATGTTTATAGAATAAGCAAGTAAAACCAGATGCTACAGGACAAGCAGATAAATGTTTGCCCTTAAATTAGAGAAATAATAAGAAGCGTAACTGAAATACAGGCTAGTGAGAGCTATCAGGCACCATGCTATCTATATGCATTGGAGGAACTCTTTACTGGGATTCTCAGGGGAGATTTTTAAAGGAACTAGCTCTTTGACTTGGACACGCAGAAATGGAGGTAATGAACTAATGGAGGTTATTTGTGGAAGAGTAAATTCATCTATATCAGGACCCAATAAACTATGGCTTTGGGATAAAGTTTGTTTTTGTAAATAAATTTTTATTGGAACATAGTCATGCCTACTCATTTACATAATGTCTGTGGCTGTTTTTTCAATCCTGAGTACTTGTGACTGACCTTCCTGTCTGCAAAGCCTGAAATAGCTACTATTTAGCCCTGTACAGAAAAAGGTTGCCAACCACTGCACTATAAGACAAATTATGGAAATTATCCTGGAAAAGTTGCATGTGCATATAGTATTGAGAAGACTGTATTTAATGTTCAAAACAATGGAAGAAACATTGTAAGGTGCTGAGAAGTAGATGGTGTGATTAAAATTGATCCTTACTAACACTAATCTGGCAGCATTGTACAGAATGCATTGGAGGAAGGAAATGCTTTACTAAAAAGGCTTCGACATGCAGAATTATCAGGGAGCTTGCAACACAAGCAAATTCCCAAATCCACCTCAGAGAGGTTACTTCAGAGATGAGGACTCTGCACTTTTAACTTGTCCCCGCCCCCGGTCATTTCATGCTGTTAGTTCACAAAGTCCAGACTTTTAGAAAGGTTAAACAAAATTTCTAGGAAATGGATAACAAGCCTTAAGATGACTATGTAGTCGTGTGAAAGATGCAGCATCTCACTAGAGCAGTGGGCAGATTTGGTTCTATCATTTTTCAGAACTAGTGTTCAAACTGAAACAGAGACACCCAGCCTCCTGCACACTCCCCTTTTCTTTCAACTCTAGGTTCCATCAGTATGACAAAGGGTCTCTTGAACATATGGACACCAAGACCACATACATGTCCTCCCTTTCAACAGCCATGTCAGGTACACTGTTCTTGGGAGGACAGTACTGGGAAGCAGGTCTGGGGCCACTTGGACAAGGTAGTCTAGGTATGGTACCTGAATCATCATCTAGAATGGGATGTTCGAGCTTCAGATGGGTAAATTCCCTTGGTCTTTGTAACTTTTTGCCTTTTAGTGAAGCATGTAGGCCTTTTGGAGGAAGGCCAGAGTAGAATCCCCTATAAAATGGCAACCCAAGCCTGGGACCCTGTTTACCTGATCTAAATGTGGGGCTGAGAAAGAGATGGAAAGCAAGAGATTTGTTTTTCAGTTACTACTCTGAGAAAATTGACAGGACTTGGTAGCTATTTTGGTACAGATGCTAGAAAGGAGAATGAGGCAAGGGAAACAAAGTTTTCCAGCCTCTGAAATGGGGGAAGTGTGTTTTCACCTAAAGTTAAAAAGTCAGGAGAAGGAACATGCTGGGAGAAAACGTAACTGTAGGAATCTTGTAAATGAGGAATAAAATGAAACAAGAATTAAATTGAACTGGTAATGACCTACAGGATAAATATGGGAGAGTGATTAGAACTAGAATATACAATTCATATTGACAGGATAATCTTCTTGGTTCCCTTTACTTATGAATAAATTCTAATTTGTTCTAATTGTGCCAGTCTTTTATTTATTATCTGAACTACTTTAAATAGATAAATGACCAGTCATCAGTTACTTGGCAATACAGATATCATAAAGAAAAACAACATACATGACTCATATTTATAAATGTTTGAACACTTCGTTTTATTTAGCAGCTTCCAATCGACGAGATCGCACCCTAGAATTCTCTAAAAGTAAAGAATGAGGATTTGTTTGCAAAGTAAGCTATAAGTTGTGGGTTTTTTTTGGGTAAAATTACGAACTCAAAGATTTAACAGATAAGATTATTTAATGTGTTTCAATCCATTGCAATTATCTCTACTGATTCAAATTATCCCACATGTGGCTAGTGGGAAGGGTCTTCAGTTGGCCCCTGAGGATTTTGCCATGACCCTGTAGTGTTCAGTAGCTTTTGTTCTCAAAGCAGTTTGTACCTTCCTTTCTCAGACTTGGATTTAAGTGTTTCTCCAAGGAGTCTTGGATCCTTTTAATGAAATATACTTTGTAGAGATTATAATATGGATAAGAAAAGTGCTTATTGCTCCTGGGCTGCTGATTACTATTAGCGTCTTTTTAGTGGACAGTTCTATAAAGTGCATAGTGGTTTTTTTTGTAGATAATTATTTTTTTATTGAAGGGTAGTTGACACACGGTATTACATTATATTAGTTTCAGGTGTACGACATAGTGATTCAACATTTATATACCTGACAATTCTAGGTACCAGCTATCACCATACCAAGCTGTTACAATATCTTGACTATATTCATTACATCCCGGTTACTTATTATTTTACCATTGGAAGTGTGTACTTTTTTTTTTTTTTTTTTTGTGAGGGCATCTCTCATATTTATTGATCAAATGGTTGTTAACGACAATAAAATTCTGTATAGGGGAGTCAATGCTCAATGCACAATCATTAATCCACCCCAAGCCTAATTTTCGTCAGTCTCCAATCTTCTGAAGCATAACAAACAAGTTCTTACATGAAGAACAAATTCTTACATAGTGAATAAGTTACATGGTGAACAGTACAAGGGCAGTCATCACAGAAACTTTCGGTTTTGCTCATGCATTATGAACTATAAACAGTCAGTTCAAATATGAATACTCATTTGATTTTTATACTTGATTTATATGTGGATACCACATTTCTCTCTTTATTATTATTATTTTTAATAAAATGCTGAAGTGGTAGGTAGATACAAGATAAAGGTAGAAAACATAGTTTAGTGTTGTAAGAGAGCAAATGTAGATGATCAGGTGTGTGCCTGTAGACTATGTGTTAATCCAAGCTAGACAAGGGCAATAAAACATCCACGGATGCAGAAGATTTCTCTCAGAACAGGGGGGGTGAGGTTCTAAGCCTCACCTCTGTTGATCCCAAGTGCATAGTTTTAAGAGGGAAAAAGTACAGTAATTTCACCAAACACTTCCATTTCAGTATGGTTATATTTAACCTAATCAGTCTTTCCATGTGCTCTTTCTCTCACACCAAAAATCACAGTCATTAAGGGCACCAATATAATTAATTTACTTCCCCATACCTCTCAGCTTTTGCACATTCCCTTTGTTTGCTCCACCTGCTCTGCCTTCCAGGGAGCCCCCAGGGAATGTCTTCTTCCTCTTGCACATCAGATCCCTTAATGATGATGTGGAAGTAGTCACACTGGGCCCTTTAAGAGGGCCTACCTTTGAAGAGTTGGACACATGGATAGGACTTTCACGTTTTTAAGTTTTATATGCCTTCTACATTGCTGTAGACTTAAATGCATATTGCATTTATAACTTAAAGTAAGGAAACCAAAGAGGAGAAAAAAATCTCGAATCTCCTTCTGAAGGCTTCCTTGTCACCTTCTCTGAGATTTAGATAACCCCTACCCAGATTCCATTTGCTGTTTATCAATCCACATATCCATGTGTCTTCATGTGTTTGGGCTGCCATAACAAGGTATCACAGACTGGGTGTGTTAGACAAGAGACATTCATTTTCTCATAGTTATGGAGGGCAGAAGTCTAAGATCAAGTTACCAGGAGAGTTGGTTTCTGGTGAAGGCTCTTTCCCTGGCTTGTAGACAGCCTCCTCACTGGGTCCACACGTGGCCTTCCTTCTGTATGTGTTCTGAGAGTCAGATGGTGAGAAGATGGAGAAAGAGGGAGAGACAGAGAAGAGCTCTCTGGTGTCTCTTCCTCTTCTTAAAAGGACAATGGTCCTATCAGATTGGGGCCCTACCCTTATGAGCTCATTTAACCTTAATTACCTCCTTAAAGATCCAGTCACAGTTGGGTCCTCAACATACGAATCTTAGGGGCACACAATACAGCCCCTAACACCATCTTTCATCTGTCTATCCATCCACCCATCCATCTATCTAGTTATCTATTTTTGTTTAATGCACTGGTTACTTTGCATGAAACTGTCTGCTTAATTCTTAGAAGATAGAAAATTTCTTTCTATCTTCTAAGTTTTGCCTTCTGTCAGAGTAGATGTTTTATCATGATAAATTTGAATCCCCAGAGTCTAGCATATAATAGTTGCTCCAAAAGTATTTGCTGAGTAATGATTCAAACACTGGTCTTTGGGCGTGTGATTATATAAATACCACAAGTGTCTCTCTATTCTTTTCCTGAAGTTTCAAATAGTGGAAAATTCCTTTCTTTCACTGATATCCAATAGATACTATAGAATTGTTTTAGAACAAAATCAGGCAATGCAATAGTGAAAATTAAAAATGATATTTTTTTAAGTAGAAAGCAATATCAAGTCTTTATATAAATTTTTAAACATGTATGAATATATGATGATTTTCAGTAACAGTTCCCTATCGGTTAATTTGGAAGTTTAGATACCTTTGTCTTTCATACATTGTCTAACTATAGAGCTTTATAATAGTTTATAAAATAATCAGTTTTATTGTTTTCATCATGCTGTTTATATGCTGATAGAAAAATATGCAGACAGCTAAATTGTTTACAATTTATGAGCAGTTGCAATTCCCTTAAATTTATTGAACTGTTTACCTGTGCTTCTAAAGCTGACTTTGCAATGGGAAGTTGTTCTCTGATCCTGCCCAGTGCATCAGGAGCTAGAAGGTCAGTGGAAACTCATCAAACACATTAGGGCCATTTGCAGCTCCCACATGTAAGACATCTGGCCAGGAGGTCATCCAATGGGACTTTTGCCAAAAGACTCATCTGTGACAGGAAACAACAGAGTGAGGGGAGATTCCTGGGATGGCTTCAATTTCTCCCCTGGTAGGAGGATGATGCCAGGCTTTCTATGGTGTAGAGGGGATGGTGGTTATGTGTTCTAGGTTCTAGAATCATTTGTGAAATGTTACATCTTCTCTGAAAGACTAATGTCCTGGATGCATGTGAGTTTGATGTTTCTTATTGTTCTCTGAGACCTTCAGCAGAGCTTATTATAAAAAAAGAAAATGTTAATGAATTAACATCTTCTAACCTCTGATAGTCAGGAGACAACCGATATGGCTGGTTCGTTCTTCTGTCAGAGGGTAACCCTCCTGAAAAGAAAATAACATGGGATTTGAAAAAAGCCATTGCTGGGCTCACAGACCATATCTACCTACCTCCGTGTATAGATAGTTGGGCAATCTACTTAATCTTCCTGGAGTAAAAAGAGGATACATACACTTATTTTTAAAACTATCCAATGGATTAAATTCAATCACATATCTGAAGAGCACAAGTGACACCAATCAATAAAGTTACTTTTATCTTTCTTGTATTTGTTCTTTGCATTACATCTATTTACAATACTTTTTCTTCATAGCACAAGATAGAATAATTTTCTAAGGTAGCCATTTTCTAAGGTAGCTATGTCTTTTTAGGGCTTTGCAAATCTAAAGATTTATTAGCATGACACCATAGCTATCACCTAGCACCTCTCATTGAATATATTCCTTGAGTTCTTCTCTGGATGCCCTTAATGTCTTTTGTCTCTATCCTTACCTTCCTTCCTATGCCCAGCAATCCTGAGAGACTGGCCACTGTTAACCAATGAAATGTAATAGCAGAATAGGGGCATGAGTTCTGCCATTTTCCAGTTATGTGAACTTGAACTTGACTTGTTTAACAACTGTATTTAGCCATTTTGTTATTACCCTTAGCTTGAACTCCCATCATTTTAGGCCTGGGTTTTCACAACAATCTTTTTGTTCACTGGCCAGACTCTAGTCAACCTGCCTTCAAGCCCACTTTTTCTTATAATTCAGACTAACAGACAAAAACATCTATGCATTCAGCCACCCAAGAAGGTGATCAGGCATTGCAAAGCCTCTTCCTGTTCAACACCTGTTCCCACATTGATTCTTTTCCTGCTTGTCACCAAACCTTTGGCCTAACTATTTGGATCTGGCAGTCGTAACTACTTTTTCCATTTCTGACTGTCAGCTTTGCCTTAAAGGTTCTGGCTTGAATATGAGTTAGCTCTTTCCAGAAATTTAACTTTTGTCTTTGTCTGTGAACTAGGCAATATAAGGCAGGAGTTTGAATTACAGCTCTACCACATATTTGCTATATGAATTTCAGTAAAGGACCTTAACTCTATTGGACATATGTAGTGGATAATTTTATGGATCAACCATTGGCTAGGCCCTGATACCTAGATATTTGGTCAAACGCTATTCTAGATGTTTCTATGAAAGTATGTTTGGATGGGATTAACACTTAAATAAGTAGGATTTGAGTAAAGCAGATTACTCTTCATAATGTGAATGGACCTCATCCAAACAGTTGAAGACTTTAAGAGAAAACACTGACCTTCCCCTAAAAAGAGGGAATTCTGCCAGCAGACTGCCTTTGAACTCAAACTGTAACTCTTCCCTCCATCTCCCACCTACCAGCTTGCTTTACAAAGTTTTGGCTCGCCAGTCTCCACAATCAAGACAATTTCTTAAAATAAATATGTCTCTCTCTCTCCTTTCCTTTTCTCTCTGTCTATATCTATCTATCTATTCATATATAGATGTAGATAGAAAGATATAGATAAAGCGAGAGAGCACCTATTGCTTCTGTTTCTCAAGAGAACCCTAACATACCACTAATATTCTCAATCTAGAATACAGAAGAGAATTGAGTATGTCTTACCAGGTTACTGTAAGAGAAACCTGCTGTTGCCTAACTCATTATATGGCAGCTGGTAAATGGGAATAATCACTGTACTTAACTCCTAGGTTTACAATGAGGACAATTAGCTTAATGTAGAGCATGTAATAATTGCCAATTATCTTCTATTACTTATCAGTTCCTTTCATAACTTGGTGCCTTTGATCATGCGTTTCCCTCCACTTGGATGCCATTCTCAATTACTTCACCTGGAAAACTCCTCCAGGATTCACTCCAAATGCTACCTCTCCTGTGAAGCCTGCCTAGATGGCCCCCAGGCATGGTTATTTATGTTTATGGCGCAGTATGTCCATAGTTTGCCTAACTGCATTTTTTTCTTTTTGTACATTGTCTTCAAGCAGAGGCTCAAATGTCTCAAGCCTTTCAAGCTCAGAGACTGTAATTTTTATATACCCAGCACCAGGCTCAAATCCTGGCAATGTTTGCCCCTCAATGAATATTCCTTGAATGAATATTAGGAGAAGTCTATACTTCTTGTGTTAGGAATGGAGGCTTTTTGTCACATCTCTGTGGTGGTATGTGAGGTAGTCAGAGTCACTGATTCATGAAACATTAATCGAGTGTCTGTGGGCAAGGATGGAATCAACCGCTTAGTTTCAGCTTTCAGGAGGCAAGAGGTCTACTGGTAGATACACAAGTAAGTGAGGCTTAAGGTAAAGTTTCCATTTGGAAGGCATAAGGAAATGGCATGAAAATCCGGAGGGAAAAGTCTTTCTTACTGCCAGGGTGACTCAGGGACAATCTTTCATAGGAAATAGCATGTAAGTTTAACCTTGAAGTAAAGGCAAGATTTGGAGGAGAAAGTCATTCCAGGTAAAAGGAACAGAGTTCAAAATGCTCAGATATGTTTGAAGAATATAAGCAGCGAATACTAGAACCAGAGCCGAAGGGGCTGGAACTTCATTCGGTGGGCAATGAAAGCTCACTGCAGGCGAGTCGTCTGATTTTCTCAGTGTATGGTAAAGTGTTAAAGGAAATGCTGAATGCTCACATTTTTAGCAGGAGCTTTGTTACACTGATGATGAGAGTCAAGAACTTGTGAACTGAGAGACAAATGGCAGTGTTTGCACTGAAGAGAGGAGTCCAAAGTGGAGAGCTACGGTGTCACACTATGAGCCAGGTTGCAAAAGTAGCAAGAAAGTAAAATTTTATCCAAGGCTCCCAAAGTAATCTTTTCGATGTCACAAATTATAACTAACACAGAACACTTCCTATGTGTTAGGCATTGTTCTAAGGGCTTTATAGGAGTCCACTCACTTATTCCCTATAAATGAGTATTTTATTTATTGTCCCCTGTGATGGAGAGCTGAGACAACAGAGAAGTTAAGGAATTAAGGAACTTGCCCAAGATTACACAGCAGGTGATTCACAGAGCTTTTACATGACACAACTTGGCCCTCTGCCACCTAAGAGGATAAGTAGTGGGCGGCTAGGGCTGGCCTCTTGAAATACTGCCGCTTTACAATAAGAAATGGAATGAAAAAAATACATTATTCTCTTCCATTTTTTTATACCTCTTAGTTGAAAACAACATTTTCCCTCTCCTTCAAATAGCATACCTCAAAAGTATCTTGGAAGCCACAGAGACAAGTTAAACTCTATATGAGCAATTGCTCTATCAAGGGAAAAGTGCCTGCCTGCAATACTTTACAATTCTCCAGCAAGCCACCAGGAAAATGACCCCGTGGTGCACAGGAGCCGAACTACTCCTTCCGTACAACTCTCGTTCTAGAATACAGAAGAGAATTCAATATGTCTCACCAGGTTATTACAAAAGAAACCTGCTGTTGCCTAGCTCATTATGTGGCAGCTGACACCAGGTTTTAAACCCAATAAAACAAAATAATGTATACCTTTATTTTTAGTGGCAAGAAAACCTTTTCTTGCTTTATTCATTGATATTAAGCTGTAGGTTTGTCTACCGTTGCTTGTAGATCGATTTTGAGACCACACCTGCTTATGTATGCTTATCTTAGACCCAAAGAAAACCAAATGCTAAATCTAAAACACTTGAAACAAGTAATAGGTGGTTTTGCAACACAGGCATTATTTACTTTATTTTTGTTTTCTTAAGGAAACCTTGTCTTCTCTAAATTTTCTATTTCCAAAAGTTCTTATTGCTGGTGATTATTTTAGTTCACTAATGAAGGACTCCCTAAGCAGAGCAGTTTAATGTTGCTATTCGGCCCTGCATCTTGTCTTTGTTTTTTCACTCATTCACCATTTATTTCTCGAGGGCCAAATAATACGCCATTTGCTGTGCTAGCATGACATGGTGGGAATTATGGGATGGATATGCATTCATGAGCTGGTTCCTGCTTGAAGGAGTTAAGCCATCTAGATGAAAAAGAAACTTACATGTGCTTTAACATGGAGGGAAGTTGGATAGTGTCTAGGAAGCAAAATAACAATCCTTTGGGAGACTGAAGGAATTGGGGATTAAGTAAAGACAGATTTTCTAGGTCTCTAGGTGAGCTACACATCTAGGCAGGTCAGTGCTATTTCACTCCCTGAGAGGGTCTTGAGAACATTCTCTGAGCACTTGACTGAGAGGCAATCCCTGTTTATAAAGACTTCATTTCCCATTGTCTCTTTCAACAACGTCTTTGTTCCTGGCTCCCGTTCTAACAAAAGCCCAACAAGTTGTGAAAAGTGCATTCTGCTGAGTAAGGACAAGGCTTAAACCAGATGCAAATTTCTTAATGCTTCCTTTCCACTTACTTACACTTGCCATTTATATGCAAATGTCAGTCTTCTCTCTGGGCTCATTGCAACTCTTTGTCCCCTTCAACTTTGCCCCAACCAGGCTGTAGAGAATGGAGAGCTATTAGTTAAATTTAGATTCAAACTTGACTGTCCACTCAGTAACTCAAAAACCAAATGTCTTGGGTCATAATTCTTCAGGAAATAGATCTCCATAAAAATGTATATCAGAGTCCTGGTGATAATGTAATCATAAACTGGGTGTTAGTCAAAGTGCTTAAAGGTAAATTTCTTGGCTGTATTCCCACATCTGTGAAAGATGATCAGTTTAGCAATCTGACGCCTTGGCAGAAATGTGCAGTAGTGGATAACAGGCTTGTTTAGCATGTACAAAATGCGATCAGGACATTCACTAATGTATGCATCCTCATTGATTTTTCTGTTTTTCTTAAATGCTTATTTCTGATGAAATCTGTCTTGTTTGCTCAGAGGATAGAAGCTGAGCTCTGCATTATTCGGAGCAGCTTAGGGAGAAATAACGCTTGTCTAGTACTGTATGGCTCAATGCCCCTGTGTCATATCTATACATGCCATAAAAACAGTGATAAACATGATATATTTTTATGACTCTGAATGCTGTATGTGTCAATAAAATATTTTTTAAACTGGATGAAGGCTGCAGTGAACCTGCCTCCCTACTGAAGCACTGAGTCCCAGTGTCCCGGGTCTGATTCAGCCTGGATGGCAGAATCATCAATCGTCTGTGATGAAATTAGGTGCCTAGCGCTTGTGGCATATGCAATGTTTTAGTCCCAATGGTCTACGAGTTTTTTTCCCTGATACACATTGAGAAACACTTCCCTTGCCTCTGGATGGGGAAATGGATCACAGCTATAATCGACCAGATGAGCTAAATGACCTTTCCTTATTTGAAATGCCCTGGGATTTTACAAGAGGAAAAGATCCATATATGCAAGAGAAACTGCAGTGTAAACTTTTCAAAGGCACTTTAATAGGCTGCTTTTAAAATATAACTTAAATGTGGAGGAACTCCTTTACAGAATACTTACATTGGCGAAGATAAGATGCCTTTCAAACTTTGGAAGTGTGACATAGTCTATTCTGTGACAAACAACTAATGTTGAGATGCTGTCTATAGTATTACTTGTATCTATCCAGTGCTTACTATTTGTTAAGGCATATTATGTTTATTTCTTGCATATTATGAGTTATGTATTGCTATATTTTATAGTACATAGAGTTTAAGAAACTTTATATGGTAAATAAATAATAGCGTTGGGATGAGAACATTTATGGATGGTTGTAACTGTGGGGGAAAATCCTGGGGCAAAAATACCTTTGAAACCGAAATCAGTCAAACGGAGAAATAAAGTTAAGAAACCCATTTATTTCTTACAAGCAGTTGTCCTGTCTCTCTCTTGACCAGGCTGCAGCAGAAGAGCTCCACCCAACCTTCTCATACCCTTGTAATTACCTATTGATATGTAGATGATAACTTTTTCCATCCCTTGAAACACCTGTTGATATGCAGATGCCCTAAAGCCAGGCAAGGGATTTTGGAGGTATTACAATTTTACCCATAATGGGTTAGAACAGAATGGATCTATCTTACCTTACACTGTCTCCCCAGTATTTTAGTAGGAACAACAAACCATCCAATAATGAAATTTTTTTGGGTGTAGTACAATGAATAAGAAAGCAAACTTTAAATGGTATTCTAACCAGTACTTTAATCACCACACCCTTCCCATTTCACAAAGAAAGGTCAAATTAAATACCCAGTCCTGCTTTTGAAATACTTGATGAGGAGGGCATTTCACTGCAAGCTTTCAAAGTAGTCTGAATAATGATACTTTCTCTGTACTGATTATAAAACACATGTTTTTTATTTCCCTTAGTCAACTCTCTATCTGGGTTTTATTGTTGGGGATTTGATTTTGTTTTGTTATCACTGGAGATAGGTAAGTGGCTGTAAAAGGAGCTAATATTAATTTGTACTTATTATCATTGGCATGAAATTCTGGGCCCTGGTTAAGTACTTTACATCCAGTAAGAGGCCAGAGCCTTGGAACAACTTCATAAGTTGATCTGCTTTCCATTGGCATACTCCGAGTTACATTTCCAAGGGACAGGGAAACCTCCTGTACCCTGGGATAGCGCTCATTAGCACAGGGCTCTACATTGCAAATCTCCCCAGAATTGCTGACATTTACATGTCGATTAGACAGGCATTAGAGTTTTAAGGGTGGGTGCTCTAAAATGTTAGCTCCTTGAGCACAGGAACTGGAAGCAAATGCATAATGTTAACATTGCTTTTCCATTCAATTACATAGCATTTTGGTTAAAAGTTAAGTTGACACAAGTCTGCCAATCCCCATTTTCTATGAGAGCCAAATGTCAAGTACATTGCAAGTGAACATTGACATATGACAAATCGATAAGAAGTCAATGTTAATAAGGCATTTATGGAGGCCCAGATTACACAATTCAATGAGAAGAGATGAAAGTTTATAAGAAAAGAGATCAGGGCAGGCTTTAAGTTCTGGCTCCTTCTAGGTGATATGCTGCTTTCACTTTACTGTGTGATAATACCCTTTTTGAAAGTTAAGTGTGGCTAAAACTGAAATATTTCTAGAATGTCTTGCCTGGGTTTAGTGCACCTCTACATCAATAGGTGTTCCAAAGGGTGGAGAGAAGTAGTTCATTTCCATATCAAAAGGTAATTACAAGGGCAACCAGCACTTATCTGGACTGGAGAGGTTAGGTGGGGACCCTTTTTGAGGCCAGGTCGCGAGAGACATGGGTGAGCAGAAGTGGACTGATTGTAAGCACTAAATGGGTTTCTCCAACTTTTTTTCTCCATTTGACTGATTTCAGTTTCAAAGGCATTTTACCCTGGGCTGTGAAAATATTTTCCCCACAGAGTTACAGTAAGGCAGCTGAGCAGTAATAGCACACACAGCCTGTACAAGTGTGCCTAAGTTTATGTTGAGATATTTTTAATGTCACAGGTGTACTGTAGCACACATATAATTTACTTCTTTATTGTCAGTGCATTCCAAGTCTAGAGGAATCAAATGACTTCACTCTGGCCTCAGAGAGAGTCACAAAATGTGTCAGACCCACAATAAAACTATGGCTTATTAATTATAGAATTTCAATGTTTTAAATTATTGGTCCCTGATCTTTCATAGTAGCTTGGATTTTTGACACTTCTCATTTGAATGAGTATGCCAGGAATGTTCAGAATGTTCAAAATGTTCAAAACAATTAAATTGAGAAAAGTTAGAAAATGGCATATTCTAGATGTAATCAAACCATTTCATTTCACTGAGTTATTTCTAAGGGAAGTAAAACATTAGTTCAGTGTTTGACACAGAATTTCAGGCATATGTTAAGCATTCAGAATATGAAAACAATTATTCTTAATTTGCTTTCTTAAATCACCACTACCATGGAATATGACAAGGTCATGTGATCAGTTTTTGTCAGTGATCAGGATTAACATACCACCTCTGCAATTACTATGTATGACTCTAGGAAAATCACTTATTCTCCCAGAATTTCTGTGCTTTCATCTAAAAATTGAGGATTGAAGAATATTATCTAGGATTAATACTAAGGGAAGGTATAAGTACAGGAAAGATCAAATAAAAAAAGCAATAAAAATGAAAGACATAATAATACTTAGTATATAATTAATGTATATCAATAAATATATAATTTGAAAATATAATATAAATAACAAATATAACTTATATGTGCAATATGTGCAATTGATACATAAATGAAATCTATTATCATAAATATTATATTATTTATTATTGCTATTCATATTTATGCATGGGCACACTTCACAATGTACTTTTGCCAACAAACTGTTTCTACTTTTACTTTTAAATGACAGAGGTATTAGGAAAGCGATTATCTTTAATAAATCTTTACCAAAAAAGGAGTCAAGACTAGAGAATATTTTAAAACTCAGTGATCAATGAACATTAACCTCCAATTGCAGAAGAAAGAAAGGAAGGAAAGGATTTCCCAAGGAGTTGAACTACATCTAGGTCATCCGTTTTTAGCTACATTCTATTCTCAATTCTATCTCTTTGCAGGTTTAAAAAATCTATTCAATTACTAATAAGAAATAGGAACACAACATTCCTTTCTTCTCAGATGAGACCCTCCTCCATGGAGATCTTTGGGGATATTAGAGAGGGGACAACACTGTTAACCATTACACTTTGCACTGCTATAGTTATTCATTCCTTTGAAACTTGACATTCATTTATTTAGCAAGAGCCACACATGGTTGGTCACGTCTTCCACCCTGTTGGTTTATGCTAACCAGTGATGATGATGTTTTGATCATTTAGACAGAAATGTTCCATTTCTCAACATTCTCTAGTAGTAACCTAGCTGGTTTTAAACTCAATTCACTAAACCATTTTGGATTAGGCATACTGAACAGCAAAAATATTTTAACTAACTGGTTTTCGCTTCATCTCAATGCTTTAGTAATAATAATAGTAGGTAACACATGTTGAGTATTTCTTCCATGACAAAGCCCCTGTGGATTATGAATATTATAAATGTGGAAACTGATACTCAGAAAGATTGAACAACATACTGAGAATTGTTCAGCTGGTGAAGATCAGAAGTTGGATTTGAACTCAGATAGCCTAAGTACAGAATTTAAGTTAATCATTTTTACAATGTACAGTATTATATTGACCATCAATCTCATATCCTAAAACATAGACACAAGGCTAAAGGCTAAAGACATTATATAAAAATATAGAGCAAATGCTTGGGAGAGCTGGAATTTAAATTCAGTGATCTTTAATCTTTATACTAAGGATTTTGATTTGGGGATGAGGACAGAATTAGTGAGAGATGTGATTTTACATAATTCCATTTTTCTATTAGCTGTGTAAGTACAAACTTCAGCAATTTCTAAGCACTGATATTTCTCTCTGTTGTTTGCCTTGCAAACATATGGAATTGGCAATTAGCGGTTTACAGTCCTGATGTTTCACTTTCACTGTCATCTGAGCTTTTTCTCAGCTAAGTACTGTAAAAACCTGCCAAGCCTATAACAAGCTTCAAGAGATGGAGCATAGCACTTGGGAAAACAGCTGACGTGATGATCAGATCTGATGTGTGTGTGTGTGTGTGTATTAGCCTGCTTTCAGTCTGTTGCAGTGACTTCTCTGGGTCCACAAGTTGAAGTTTGTGTGACTTGGCAAAACACCCTGACCACAAGAGTGGGCCATATTTTCTTCATAAGGAAATGTTGAAAGCTGCATGGGTAACTCAAATACTGGCTAGTAAAGAATTTGGTTTTAAGTAAAGAGAGATCTGGCTATTGCCCTCAGCTTCTAAGAAATAATGTATGTCATACACAATTGGAGTGCATTTGTTTAACGTGGAGGCAGATGGCCATACCTGAGAGTCTTAGGGTGCAAGCTTACCGCAACAGAAAGAGCAATTAAGTTGATTGTATACAATATAGTATAATATAGTATAATACAGTACAGTATAATTTGACCTTGAGACTGAGTTCAACACTGTAGACAATTAGTCACTCAGTCATGCCTATATAATGAAGCCCCAGTAAAAACTCTGGGCATGAAGGCTCAAGTGAGATATGCTGGCTTGTGGAGTATTGTCACACGTCAATGTTGGGAGGATGATTGGTCCTGAAATTCATATCTGGAACCCACCTAGACTCTGATGTATGCATGTCTTCCCTTGGATGCTATTAGTCTGTATCCTGTCCCTGTGATAAACCACAACTGTGATTATAACAGCTTTTAGAGTGTTCTGTGAGTCCTAGTGAATTATCAAAACTGAAGTTTGGGAATTCTCTGAACTTGCGGTTGCTGTCCTGGTAACTATGAACTCAAACTTTGCAGTTTAGTTGATTGTGGGTAGATACAAAGCTCCTTCACAGAAGAGAGAGGGAGAATATCCGGCTTTGAAATATTTTGATTATGCCCAAATCTTCATCTGCTCTATATTGGTTATTTATCTTGGACAACATATTTCAACTCTACAGTTTTCCATATAATAATATGTTTGTTGATATGATGTATCTGGCAGTATTGCTGTGAGGATCAAAACAGCCTATTTACAGGATGTTGCCAGCATGATGTCTGACACCCATAGGTGCTTCATAACCATTAGTTTATTGTTCTAAATTCAGGACAGGCTTTTGCAAACAATCTGAGAGAGATATCTGTTCTTTGCTGAATATAGTCATTTCAGGCACAGGTTCTGAAGAACTGTAAGAGAATTAGGGGCAATGTAAGGGTGTTTGAGTTGCCTGTTGTGAATAGTTAAATGTGAAAGAACTTCTCACCATGTATCCAACAGAGAAAGAATTCAGAAAAGTGTTTGGAGAACTGCGATTGGAAAGGTGAAGACTGAGGATCTGCTTATTTGCATGGCTTCACTGAGGAATCACAAGCCACTAAATGTAGGTGGTATTTATGTTAAATCATTTATTTCTTCAAAAAATATTTATGAAGAATTTTTGATGTGCTGGGCACTGTTCTAGGATCTGAACAATGATGAGTTAATAGACAAAATTCTTCTTCTCACGAACATTTATGTTTTATACTTATTTGAGATAAACATACATAAACATAAATATCAGGTAATAATAACTGACATGAAGAAAAATAAAACAGCTCAGGAGGCTGGAGTTTGGGGAGGTGAAGCTCCTTGGTGATAGGTGGCACTGGAAGGCCTTTCTGAATATGACATGTGATCAGAAAGCTGAGCACAGTCAAGGGAAAAGCTTTGTCAATGTCTGTGGAAGAATTCAAGGCAGGGAAAAGCCTAAGGTGAGACATTCCTGGGTATCGGGGTAGAGCAGCAGCAGATCAGCATGGATGTAACATTTAATTTTACTAAAATTCCCTTATTTATTTTAATTTAATTTAATCCTATTCAATGTAATATCTTTAAGTTAGGAAAAATATTTCTACAGACTTCTGAAAGAATATATAACGAAGAAATAAAATTTAAAGGACAATGTGGTGAGCTTTCCCCAATGAGCTATTAAAAAGGATTATAAAATGACAATGAGAATATATAGTGAAAAGCCAAGATTCAGCAGCCAGATTGCTGTAAGTGACAGCCTGGAAATACTCCCTGAAATATGTTAACTAACATCTAATATCATTATAGAACAACTGGGAACCAATAGTAAAGGGATAGATTATTCACAAATTATACTGGAAAACTTTGCTAATTGGGACCAAAATAAGTGAGGGTCTCTCCATAGGCCAAGAATTTTTTAGATGAGTTATTTAAATATAAGATTATAATCCATAAAAATGAGAAGAAATCATGGATTAGTATTTAGACAATCTTGGGATAGTAAGCAGTTTGCAATATCTTTAGCTTAAATATAAATTTTAAAAAATGAACTCATTGAAACATAATAAATCCATCTCCAAAATGATCTGGAATGAATGTTTCTTAATCAAATAAGAAAAAATAGTTGAAGGAAAATGGCATTTTTTCTGATGTCCCAGTATTTCCATGTTATTTTTCAATTTCATTTGTGTCCTAAGCAAACGCTTGTTGGTGCAATCTGAAATTTATTTTTCTTAGCTAATACTTTCAAGTTATAGTCACCATAATTATTAAATTCAATATTACATGCAATCAATCATGTCCAAATGAAATATTTAAAAGTAATGCTTCCTCATAGAAGAAACAGAATTCTAATAAGCTTCAGAAAATAATCATGTTGCTCAGACATCTGTACAATTTTTTTATGAATTGTATGCCTTGTCCACCACAATATTTCTGCAGACCATAATAGAACCCCCATCTACTGAAGAAGAAATTTGAGAACATTAGGTCCCACTTTGAAAGGAGGATGTTTTATTTTCCCCTCCATTGCACTCACAATCAGAAACATATGGAACGTTTTATTTGCGGGCTACAAAAACAAATCAAAGAGACAATCCTGTGTTGGAAAGTGTTCATTCTTCCTGTGGCTAAGAAGCTGAGCTCTGTGTCCCCACTTCCAAGCCCATCACTTTCTTTCCAGTCATCAAGGTTAATGGACGCTTCCGTGCCCTCTGTTATTGTTTCCCTGCCAGGTGGTGTTATCAGGGCTGGCCTTTTTTTCCCTACAGATGTACATTATTCTGTCGTCGTCTTCTGTTTCTTGGAAGTGCTTTGATAAAACCTGAGTATTGCCAGTTGATCTGTCAGGATTACTGCTTGTGTGGTTGTTTTGCTGATAAGGTCCCTTATCTCATTGCTTGAGTCCCTTGGATTTCTATCCAAAGACATTCTCTGGTCATTGTACCTCATTCTCACAGGAGTTTGATTATGAACCTAGAGGGAGGCAAATGAGGACATCTCCATAGCCAATCCCTACATGTCATAACCCTCGCACACAGCAAAGGAGGAGCTGAAAACGGCATTAACTATTGCAAAGCTTAGTTGTTTCATCTGACAGTAGTTACATCTTTTTCTATTGGAATGGTATATTCTCAACAGGGCATTATGATTGAATGGAATGGGAGGATAGTGGTGGCTTTTTAGGATTAGACACAAAATCTGTTATTTGATTTTCTGCTAGTGGGTTGGATCTAATTACTGATAGTATTTTACAGCTGAAAGCCTCTTTTACAGCTGCATTTCTTAGCTGTCCAACAATGTTTGAATAGCATAAACTTTGCTAATAACCTTACCTTTTCTCCTTCTCCCTGGGACCACTTCTCTTTAGGCTTCATTCTTACCTGAAGGATGTTAAAGAAATCCTATCAATGATCCTTTACCTCCTTTCTCCATTTTAAGAATATTAGAGCAACCCCAAAACATGTTCTTTGAAGTAGAAAATGGTGATTATGCACTATACAAAGGTGAAAAGAAAGTATTTGTGAGAAAAATGAATCAGAGCTATTTGAGTCAGCAGCTGTATCATTTTTTAAATTGGGGTATTGTTGATATACAACATTATGTTGGGTTCAGATGTACAACATAGTGACTTGATAATTATATACATTACTAAATGGTCACCACAGTAAGTATATTACCTAGTTATCATACCAAGATATTACAATATTATTAGTTACATTCTCTATGTTGTATTTCTATTCCTGTGGCTAATTTATATTATAATTTGAAGTTTGTGGCTTTTTACCTCCTTCACCTATTTTACCTAGTCTCGCAACCCTCTCCCTATGGTCAGTATTTATGGGTCTATTTCTTTTTGTGGTTTGTTATTTTTGGTTTTTTAGAGTCCCATAGAAGTGAAGTCACATGGCATTTGTCTCTGACTTATTTCACTCAGTACAACACCTTCTAGGTCCATGCACACTGTCACAAAGCAGGGACTATATTTTGCTCTAGATGCTGGCACATTGGATGTGCTGAAAAAAATTTGTTCACAGTAGGTGAAGGTATATAGATGAATTGATATAAGCAATAATATATAGAAATTCTTCTAGGCCACAGAAAGAACACCTAACTGCTTTCAAAATATTATTATGGAGAAGTATTCACTTGTAGGCAGGGGGTAAAACAGTGCAAAATGAAATTAACTACTAAGGAATGGTGGCCTTCTCTATGACACGAAAATTTTATTGCTTTGGGGCACTTTCAGTTTTATGACCACATTCATAGCAGTATCAGAGGTGAGAAATAATTGGGTGGGTTATGTTTTAAAGTCCTTTGGAGCCTGTCCTTATCAACTATCTTATCAATGTTCTTTCTCTTGCCATATCCTTTCCTTATATAGTATGTATGGAGAATGCTGACTGATTTTTTTTTTCAGCACAAAACATTTTAATTTCTCCAAACAAATTTTCAACTGGCAAATGAACAGAAATTCAAATGTTGCAAATTTGCAGCTGCTGTCTGTGGGAAGAGGAAAACTGCACCCATCAAATCTGCAAAATATACCAGAATGTAGAAAAATCAATTGATTGGCAGCTGTGGATATTTACATCTCTTTTTATTTGCTTAAAATCAGTGAGTTGGGAGACTTCACTAGACTTGGCAGCAATTCAAGTTGAGGACTATTCTTCTTTCGGTAGGAGATTGAGAAAGTTAAAATGTGTACGATACACTAAAAAAAAAAAAAAAAGGAAAGAAAAAGAAACTTGGAGAGATGCTGGAAAGTTATCACCAGAGAAACTGGAAGTTCAGCGTCACAGCCTCAGGAAAATTAAAGGAGGAGAAAGTTCAAGGAAGCCTGGAATTATCATCATTAAATGCAGAGAAATTAAATATCATAAACTGATATAGGTTAATATATTTGAAAAATAGCAGTTTAAAAAAATTAACATTTATATAATTGAAAATAGGGTTTTAATAGAAGGGAAGTATACTACTGGGAACTTACCCAAACAAAATACATTTGATATACTTGCTAAGTAGGTTGTTAATTTATCAACAAAGTAGGCCATGCTGGGATAATTAAATATTATGAGCCATTTCTCATTTTATTTTCTTTTCAGTTATTCTACTTCTCTTATATCATAGTCCAGAAAAACTAACAATAGAAAGACAGTAGATAATGCAATTATAAGACCAATTATGAGATTTCAGTGATTCTCTTTTGTATGTATGCATGTGAGGGAGTATGTTTAGTGTGATGTGAGGGAGAGAATTAACTTATGATTTATGTTTTCACTCAATAAACGTCGTGTCAACAATTTCTCTGATCCAGGCTCTGTGCTAAGGACACAAAGGAAAACACTCAGCTTGAAACTTAGAGATATTCATAATGATGTTAGGATACAGTATCAGTCAGCCTTCCATACAGAAATTCCTATTGACATCATATTCCATTATTTCTAGAACACACATATAGCCACCTCTACAATGTCTGAAATCATAAAGTGTCTTAAAGCTGATGGTATATTATATTTTAATGAGATGCTTTCAAAATTCAGGGAGGTAAAGTTCATGGAAATTTCCTCCTAGTTTTAAGAAAATAGGAATTATTGGAACCACAGGGAGCTACTTCTGTTGATTTGCAGTTGCCTGTAATGCTGAAGGTGTCCTACCTGGAAGTCAGGACATGCCTCAGGTTTACCACTGACCACATGCCTACCTATTGCAAGAATGGCGGCAGTGGTTTCTTCTTTTACATCTTCAAAATGTCATGGGCTATCTGTCATTGACCGAATTTAAGTAGAACTCTTTTGGCAAGAGAATCAGCTATATGGTTTGGAGGTTTTTATCCCCCATCACAGAGGGAATAACTTACAGAGCAGGGATAGTATTGAGAATCAACTGAGAATATCTGGCAAAGACACATAAGATAATGAGGAAAGTGCTTAAGCAAAGCTGAGGGGTAACATTTGGATTAGAATTTGCAAGGCACTGAAGGTAAATTGAAGTTTATGAATTTGCTAGTTTTTAAGAGAATTTCATATAACATAGACTTATAGTAAGTATAATTAGCAACATTATATTAATGAGGAAGTCAAAGTTATGAAATGTTTTCCAAAATACTTAATGTTATAGTCAAGATTTGAATCCAGGTTTTGAAAGATAAAAACCCATGATCTTTCACCTATGCCATGCTACTTCCTACGAGAAGCCAAGAAACTAATGTTGCTACTGTTAAAAAAGACAGACAGGCCCAAAATAGAGTGACTCATGTTAACCCCCATGACACCTAACTTAGTTATAGTTTCAGCCTCTTGCAGGAGAGGAATCTTAGGCCAGTCAATCTGGAATTACCTTGTCAGCACTAGCAAGATAATAGTTCTATCTGTAAGAGAATCAGAGGTGAACATAACATCATATGCAACATTAGATTCCCCTATTCCTAAGGGGGTTTAGGCTTATTCCCTTCTGACAGTCCCACCCCTGCATAGGTGTGGGGGCCTTAGGACACACTACACACACATTTACTAGGGACTGATCATTCACTCAACATGGGGCCTTTGTTGCAGAAGGCCATACTCAGGCCCCCAAGGCAGGTACCTTGACCCTCTCCTCAGTCAAACCATAATGTCCAACGATCCTCTGGCAAGGGTCCAGGCAGACTGCATGTTCTCCCCCAGGAAGTCCTGAAGGGTCACAGGCCGGACATGGGGTTTTGCCTCTGGCTTCCACATCCTAGACCTCAGTGGCTGGAACTGCTGCTCTGGCTTTAATTGGTGCCACAGTTCTAACAAGATCCTATTGGGCTGCCCATCAAGTTTTTCTTTCACTACCTCACCCTTTATCAAATCAACCCACATCTCTGTCCTCAAGACCTTCACAGGGCCCTTTGCACCTCTCCTTTAAGTTGTAGCCCATACTTCCTTCCATGCTCTTATTGTTTCAGCCTCCCCCAGATCCGTTAAGTACAAGTAACCTCACTTATGGGTTGCCCTGTGTGGTGGGAGCAAGAATATTCAGAAAAAGAGATGGCAGAGCTGTATGGAGCACCAGATTTCTCATTCCTATAGTGAACAACTCCTCATCAGGGCCCTGGGGGTCTATCTTATAGACGATATTTTTCATGCCCAATTCCCATAACACCTGCTGGAGCTCTGCATATGTTTTCCAGCTCGTAGGTAAGTATGGTAAATCACCCTGATTAAACCAAACTGCCCTGATGGCAGCTCTCAGCCAATTCAGAAGTGCCTGATTGAGGTGTGACGAGCACTTTCTAACCGCTGCTGGAAGAAAGGGTGGGTCGTCAGGGAAGCCAATCTTCCCATTTCAGAACCCGACATCACACTGTTTTCCATGCCCATATCCCAAAGATGCAACAGCCATGTAGGCAGAGGTTCTGAAAGCTTCTTCAGAAACCAGACGCTCATGTCCACCAGCTCATCTCGTGTACAGGGTCAGCGCATGGCGTGTTCGACAGTCTGGGGAGGGGGCATCTCCTCCTTCTGAGGAGCCTGTGGTTGTTGTATTTTTATATTGTTAATTACAACTGGGCGGACCTTTAATACGGGAGAGGCTGGTGCCTTGGGCGGTGGCCTTTGCAATAGTTCGGCTCTCGGTTCCACCCCCTCTTCCTCCCCTGACATCTCCTCTGCCATCTCTGGGGCTGAAGGCACCGCTCATTCCTCCCCCTTCCCCATGGCCTCTTGAATCACAGGTTCTCCTGCTGACCTCTCCCTTGCTGCCAGTGTGTTCTGCAGCCAGGCGACCTCGGTTCTCAAAAGCTGTCTTTCTTTCTTGAGGGCATCCCATAACTCATTGCCCAGCTCCTCCAAGCAACACTAAAGTATGTCTTTCTCCTTGGGAACCTTTTTCCAAACAAAAATCCCATAATCCTGGTGGCCACGGACACTCAGGACTTCTAAGCAGTCTTCTATCTCACAGAGGACTAATTTCACAGCTTCTTGTGTCTCCACCCTTCCCCAATTCTGGCGAAGGGCCCAGTCATCTAGAAGGGGCTTTGTCCTAGACCAGTTCCCCACTAGGGGCTCCCTGAGTGGAAGCTTCATGGATGGGGGGTTCCTGGGTGAAGCTGCCCCATGTACAGGGTGGTCCCTGCCCAGCAGCCACTGGGGCCTCCCCACCATCCACAGGGGGGTTTATGGATATCTTCCCACCATCTCTAGGGGTAACCCGTCTAAGCATCACATCTATGAAGACAGACTTGGGGTTCAGAGGTCCTGCTGACTACCACCAGGTATTACTTTGGGGGGAAATGTGTTCCCAGCCTAGAGCAAATAAACCTTTGTAGCCGAAATTAGTCAAAGGGAAAAGTAAAATGGGAGAAACTCATTTATTGCTTACAAGAAGTCATCTACTCCTGTTTGCCCCTATCTCTCCCCACCTTGGCTCAGAAGATACCCACCAAAAAAACCTCTTTAGTCTAGGAGTGTGCTCACTATCTACCCTCCTTGTAATAACCTGTTGATATGGAGATGCACTAAGGCCAGGTGAGAGATTCTGGAAATATTGCAATTTTACCCACAAGCTATAAAATCTTTAAAATTTATTCATTTGGATTTTGTTTTTAATACCACTTTGAATGTTTATGTTTAATATATAGTGTGAAACCTATTATTACAAGAGTGATTATAAAGGGAACTTGTAGAACTATTTTCTACTACTGCCTTAAAATAGGATAGATTTTAGTGATCACAAATGTTCTCTATGTGCTTCTGAGCTCTTGTGTATGTTTTAAAAATGTCATTTTTAAGTTTTTATAAAGATATTTTTAAAAACAATTTAGAGATTTCTCTTCCTCCATCACTTTTTGTAACACATAAATCCTGAATATAAAATATTTTTGTACTTCAAATTCTTAAACACATTTAAATCAAGTAGCCTTTCTATCGTAGGGCATGTACCACTCTTTTTTAGATTATTTTGCAATACCATGATTTTTAGTACTCTAAATCCCTCTCATTTCTCTTGTTTTACAAATTGTCTGATACTCACTTATTTTATCATTTGACTTTAGGAAATTGTCACATGCTACCCAAAAAAATCACCATGGAAATTTTTGCTCAGTCTTTTTTCTTCTAAATTAAAATAAATTTTCAATTGGAGCCATTTCTCCAGAGGTTCTTCATATTTTATTGTTCATTAAAGTTTTTGTTACATTCCTCAGTAATGCTCTGTAGATTTTCTAAGTTTTCTTTTTCAGTTTATTCCTAACTATTTTGTAATATGGTTCATATGGACAGTTGGGTTTATTTTCCATTAAGCTTTCTGTGTTTTTATTGCTGGTATAAAGAAAATATTAATGGTTCAAGATGTTTACCTGTATTTACCCAAACACACCAATAAATTTTAACAGTTTGCTTTTGCCTAATTATTCAAGTATGTGATCCACAATTAGTTATAATCATCCCCTCTTTTTGAATTTTATGACTACAACTTGTTCCTTTTCCATTCCTCTTCCTTCTCTTCCTCTATTTCATCTTCCTTCTCTTCTTTTTCATCTTTTATTTTCCTTCTCTTGTCCATTGCCTCCTCTCCTATCCCCATCCTTCTCTCCCTCCTTCTCTTCCTTCTTCTAGCAGTTTCTAGAACTTTCAGAGTATTGACAGATAATAATAAAAGTGAAAAAGCCTGGCCTCTGACACTATTGGTTATTGTTGGTCTTCCATTCAGTCATCAATTCTTCCTCACTGCCCTCGACCCTATGCCTGGAATGTTCTTCCCACAAACAAACACACAACCAGACTCTTCACCTCATTGTGGGTCTTTATTCCAAACTCATCCACTAGTACAGTGTAAATTCCATGAAAGACAGGAGCTGTCTGACATATATTTACACCAGGTGGAGCTTATAAAAAACCTATTGGTCAAAATTGTTGAACCAGTGAGAATCGTGTTGGTTGGTGACTTGAAACAGCTCTCCTTTACTAGGTAAACAATTTCATAGTATTCTTCCTTTGCTAAAAGTTTGTGCAGGCCTGTGCTAAAAGTTTTCCTAAACCTTTTAGGCATTTTCTTTTAACTTTTGATCTAATGATGTGAGACCTGTATTATTAGATTTTCTAATATTAAACAACCCTCGCGTTCTTGTAATAAACAGTACTTGTTTGCAGTGTATTATTTTTAATATCATGCTGAATTTGATTTGCTAGTAGTTTATTTAGATTTCACATCTAAATGCAAAAGTGAGAGTTTTCTGTAGCTTTATTTTTGTGATCTATTTGTAAGGTATAGGTATTCAGCTTCTGTGAAGCTTAAAAGTAGAAATTGGGATATATTCCACATTATGTATTTTTAATGTTGTATTGAGTTTTATAACCAAACTTTTTCTAAATTCTGTGTTTAACTGGTTTCATTGTCACTGGCTATTTTATACCAACATTTGCAGAGTAGCTGTTGAATTCATCTCTTATTGATGGAAAGTTAACAAAATCCAAAGCCTGCTCTGCCCCATTTGCTGGAATGCTACATGGAAGGTTTACTTTCTGCACTTTCCATGTCTGAGATATACTTCACTCACCCTCACATAAGAATGACTTCACTGGTTATTCCTTCTCCTCACAAAACTCTGCCAATATCTTCTGTCATTTATAATGGGAAAGAAGTTTGAAGCTGATCTATGATTTTACCTATGCATAGAAGCATCTCTTTAAGCCTATATATGTTTTGATTTTTTTTAATCTTTGAAATGTATCTTTTGAAGTTTTAGTTTTCCTTGTAAACCCAAACTCCAATTTTTTCTCATAGAATTATAATTGCTGAATTGTTATTATTTAGTTTTCTTCTATTTTTCATATTATTTCTATTCTGTGTGTTCTGCTAAATTTTCATAGCAGTGATGTTTGGCCAGGTTTCCACAGTCTGCTTCCAAGGAGACTAATCTTGTAGAGGAGTGGAGATTACAAATCCATCCTCCCAGCCTCCTGTAGACAGATCTCCCCCACACTAATTCCAGAGGACATTTTTCAATGTGTATAATGTATTAAGGGTACCTTTCTACGTTTTTGGACTTTTCATATTTTTCTCTGTTATGCATCTTGAAGCAATTTGAAAATAATAAGCATTAGCATGTTAATTAGAAATTTAGTGTTAGAATTCCTGGATCAAATGTTTCCCTCCATATCAAGCATAATAGCTGGCAAATAAGAAATGTTCAAATTCCAGAAGGTAATGAGAATGGATGAATGCGATTCTTTATTCAAATGATATGTTTTAGAGCCCAGCCTTGGAAACCAAGATTCATCCAGATATTACATTTATGGAAAGATTCATGGGGACATACCAATTCCTTATGATGACAGACATTCTTACAAAGGAAAAAAAGGGAGATAGAGACAACTCATGGCTCCTACGTGCACAAACAGCATCCCTGGTCACCTTGTTGTGAGCCTTACCACTTCGCTCCTGGCTGCACTGGCCTCTTTGTTATGTCTTTCTAGGCGTGGATGGTTTGTTTTCCCCTGTATCTTTGAATTGCCTCCTTTTGATCTTGCCCGTGTGTGGCCTGCTTGTCGTCACTGGCTCTCCTTAGGCTGGTGGGCTTGTCTCACGCCTGCCTTTGTGCCATGGCCCTTGCCCTTTCCTCTTCTCGGACTGTTCTCTCCACAAAAACATGTAGATTCCTCACCTCCTTGTGGGTCTTAGTTCCAAATTTACCCTCTCACCCCACCTATAATTTTAATCTCCCATTCCCATTATATATTCTCATTCCCTGGGTTCCTTATGTTTCTTATCACTACATAAAATGCTTTGCATTTCACTCTTGTATCTAGTTTAGAGTTGGTCTCTTTCCTTACAACATAAGCTTCATGAGGGCAGGACTTCCAGTCTGTTTGTTCATTATCACCACCTCAGTGCCCAGAACAGAGCCTGGCATCTTATAGGGACTCAATAAATATCTACAGAATGAATAAATAATGAGACTTAATAACAAAATTGGCAATGATAGAATTGATTACTTAGGGAATACAATTTACAATATCCAGACTACCATTGGAATTTCCACCTGGAACTATCATTGAGGAATAGGGAGATGGCAACCTTTGGGTTAGGTTCTCTCTTGGATGGCCTTGTGCTCTAAGCAATGGGTGGCACAAGTGACAGAGGTTTATGAAAATCATGATGCTGGTGGATGGCTGTAATGGCAAAGCATGAGAAAGGCTATTATTCTTTTGCAAACTTATTTCCAGCCAGTGCTGCTTTTACTTACTGACATTTATATTATTTAGCAATTCTCCTAGAGCTGACTTCCAACCAGCATCCCTGTTCATGTCCATTCTGATTGTTAAATATTGTGAATGCCATCTCAGCTTAGACATTAAGAAGCACCTTCACTGGAATTCTATGAAGAAAAATAACTGTTGCAGGTCTGAAATGTTTTAGCTCCTCACTTCCTTTTTTTTTTTCATTGAATGTTTTTTATCTTGATTTGTGATAAAGCCATTTCTTAGAAATTCAAAAATTATATAAGAGTGGAACACCCTATAAACTGTCATGGGCTCCACTGGTAATTTTGCATTTGCACTTTTTCTTTGCCTAGAATGGGCTTCCCTGTTACCTTGCACAGTGGAGTTTTTCTCAGCATTTACTTTTCAGATCAAATGTTACCTTTACAGAGAGACCATCCTTGGTCACATGATATAAAGTAGCTCATCCCAACATTCTTTGTACTCAGTCTTTTTTTTCTCTCCACATGTCATTATCTGAAGTTTTTCACTTACGCATTTATTTATATATATGTAAATTTAATTTTCTTCTTCACTAGAGTATAAACTTCTTATTGGCAAGACCTTATTTATCCTTCTAGTACTGCTCCCCCATCACCTAAAACAGTGCCTGGTACATATTAAACATTCAATAAATGTTTTGTTGATCAAATGGATTAATAGTGACCTCCTAAAGTAGCTTGATAGCTGCGTTCATCAGAGAACTGGGCTCACATTAGCACTGAATCATGGAGCAGGTGTTACAAACAATGAAAAGAGAAAACAGAATAGTTCTCAGGACACAAACTAAAATTAAAGGCCACCCAGTTGCCTTGTGTGTTATTTTTTCATCTGTGGCATCTGGAAGCCGCTCTTACCAGTTCTATTTTCATACTGTCAACAAGCTGCTGCCACATCCACAGAGAGTGATGCATTTATGCACCAGGGCAGGAGTGTTATTTTCAATTTTGTTTCTCTTGTAAAGCACTCAAAAATACAGTTCTAAAAGATAAAATCCCTGGGGGAGGATGGGTGGGAAAATTATGTGATTCAAACCAGAAACTTACATAAAGACTGAATCTGCTCTTCAAGTGGTAGTGGAATTTTGGAAAACTGATAGAGTTGGCTGAGCTGTAGGTGTGCTCTCAATGGTATTATATGATGTGATTTGAATCAAAAAAGACATTTAACTAAATTCTTATTTACATTAGCAGTAGTCTTCAAAATCACCTACAAATTTTGTTTAGAAGTATATTATGGATTTTCAGTATTCTTATGGAAAAAATGAGTCCCACATCATTCATTCAGTACGTATTTTTCAAGCAAAAAAAGTACACCTCAGGCCCTGTGCTAGGGATTCAAGATAAACAGAAAATGGTGACTGCTTTCTGGCATTCTACACCAACTCTATGAAAGTCAGTCTGCCTAGCTGTAGGGACAATGTGAAGCTAAAGTGTTATCAAGGGATACTGTGAAAAATTAAAATATCATAAACTACATGACTAGCCATGCGATTGGCACCCAGTAGACATACAAGTAAAGATCACCTAAATTTGCATGTATGGGAGTGGGGGTTGTTGTGTTTGTGGTGAGTGTGTGGATTGGATTCCAGTATAGTGGGAGAGAGGAAATATAACAAGACAAATCATACAAAGGCCATGTGTTCAGTGTTATCTGCGTATCTATGAGAAGTGTTTCAGACTTTCAGAGGAGGAAGATAGCTAAACTCTTCTCCAGTTGTTGAAGACTTGTGCAATTTGAAACAGACCTTAAGGGATTAATATGAATTAAATATATAGAAAAAAGGAGAAGGGAGTTGTGTCTTTGTCGAACTGATCAAGACTTGGTGGGGACTGGATTAACTCATCTTTAAGGTCTCTTGAAATCTGGAAATTCATTGATTCTTTTTTTGGGTCACAGAGATAAGATACAGCTAGATAAATTAGGAAAGTCAAAGAATATTTTGCTAGGCAATGATTCTCAAACTGTGACCTCTAGATGCAGCTTTAATACCCCTTGGAACTTTTAGAAATGCAAATTCTCAGCCCCCACCCCAGACTACTAAATCAGAAACTCTGTGCAACGTCCATCAAGCTACATTTTAATAAGTTCTCCTGGTGATTATGATGCATGCATGAGCTTGGGAACCACTGGTTTAAGGCCTGGGTATATAAAGGAATAAAAAATGAAAAAACAGGGAGTGAAATTAAAAATCAACTATAAATGAGCTTTGGGGTTGGTCGCAAGTCACCTCATTTCAGATGAGGGATCTTTGCAGGCTCTTGGCTAGGAGACCTTGAGGTGACCAGGTCCCCAGAGCAACGGATACTGCCTGTCTCTTGATCTGTGTATTTGTTTTGTCCTTTCCTCTGTGGTCATGCTGTTCACACCTTCTGTATAGCCTTTCTGTCTCCATTTATGAAATGTACCCATCTTTTTAGAGCTTCCATGAAGAGCACCAGAGGCAAACAAAGGAACTCTGTCAATGTGTCTTACCAGCAAGACTTTCAGGATTCTTTCTCCTAGCTTTTTGCTCTTTAATACTTAACTAACTGCCTTTGAAACAAACAGCTGGAGATAAACCTTTCATTTTGAAGCATCACCCTCTCTATCTTTACCTTTCTCTCAGCATCACCTCCTGACATGTCCTGCCCTTCTTCCACTACTCTTGGCTAACCTGTCCTGGCATGAGGGAGGTATGAATCCTCACTTCTCTGCAGCACTGGTTCATCCTCTTTAGACATGACCCCTTGTGCATTTATTTCCTCTTTGGTGTTCATCCATTAGCCCCTAAAATATAAGCTCCAGGAGAGCAGAGATTTATCACTGCTGTGTTTATTGTTGCCCCCAAAACATCTAGAACAGGGCCTGACACATAGTAGATGCCCAACAAATGTGCATTTGAAATAATGAATTATATTCATGAATAATGACATTTTAAATCAGTAAGTATTTAAACTGAGGGCTATTTGAGTTGGAAATGTCTTGGCTCTGCCGATGACTAAGAACTTGGTCAGTTAAGTCAGAAACTTCCTGGTGCCTCAGTTTCCTGCTTCATAACACTGGGTCTGTGGAAGTTATCAGAGGTCTCAAACTCAGTGGAGAGCATAAAGAATGACATGAATATGGTGACTCTCACAAACAGGCTTTCTAAGGGGCTGCCTCCTCTCAGCCCCAGCAGATTGTTACACAGGGAAACAGTGCATCTAAATATTGCTTCAGATTCTAGTATTTCTAGAAATTCTGCAACCCCAGATTTTTTCTTTGGTAAAACTCTCATGAAACAGTCACAATTATTTCAATTAAGAAATTCAAAACGTCATTAGCTGTGAATCACCCATAGTGTCATTCCTTTTGTTCTCGTGGCTACATAAGTACCTCCAAATCATTGGCCCATTCATCACTTTACCTTCCTTGACCAAAGCTAAACTCATCAGATTTCTAAAATACATGGACAGACTTGTAGAGTGCATGTTTTTGTATTTCTGAAAGAGAGGGGGTAGTATTTCAAAGTGGTCTTTCCTCCTTGTGTATATACTTTTGTAAAATGGGATTTGGATATCAGACCATTTTGATACATGCCTTGAGGACAGCAAATTGGTCACTAGTCAAGTCTTGATGACCACTGTTTTTTAATTTCAAACAAAATAAATTAAGGTACTATATATGAATATATCCTCATAAAGTTAAAATTTCCTGTACACTTAAATTTAATCAGTAAGTAAAAGAAGCTTAGTAAAGAAGTTGACCAATGAAAAGTCAAAAACAACTTAGATACCAAGCAATAATCTCCACAGGGGAGTGTTGAGCTATAATCTACTCCTTTGACAAAGTATTGAAGTTTTCAAAAATGACAGTTATTAAATCTCTTTTTCAAACATGAGAAGATACAACATATTTAATATTAAATACAAAAGGCAAAATATAAGATATTTGGAATAGGAAACTATTTTTAAGTTGCTGTATTAAAAATACTGGTAGAAAAAAGTCCTAAATATTAAGAATGGATGGGTTAGGGAGGAAAACTATAAATGACTTTAAAACCTTTTTCTACATTTTCTGGAAAGTAACTTTATCAGTTATAATTTTTTTACATATTCGTGTGTGTATGTGTGTGTATATGTATATTGCATCTTCTATCAAATTTATTACACACTATCAAACACATATTTATTAATGAAATGAAATGAAAACTAGAGTATCTGAATCTTATCCTGCTATGTTCATGAGTTTTATGCTGTGTTTGATTCTTAACTCTGCTTCACTCCACCCATATGCATGCCTTCCCTGCAAACTCAGATGGAAGAAGATTTAAAAAGAGACCAGACGCTAATTTTCTTAGCATCTTCTCTTCGACAAATAGCCAGATGCTTCCTCAGTGGGGGAAAGTGAGCTGTTGTAGTTACCACCGAGATTTATAAAAAAAAAAAACACCTAGCATAGCACCTGCAGGAGCATTTAAGGATGAAACCATCTTTGGGTGAATCCCCTGGGGCTGGATCAGGCCCTCAGTCTGTCTGTCTTAGGTCAGGGCATCTGTGCAGTGTATGTTTGACACCCTGAGAAAACAGAGGTTTAGAAAGAAATGTCAGAGTCAGTCCAGGGAATTCGTTTGTTGGCACAGCTTTGTTGCAATGTTTCAGGGAGAACAAGATAAAACTGTGTTGCTCAGAAGTCCTACTTAGAGTTCAAGGCACATTAAAAAATATTAAAATGTCGTGTTTGATCAGTTTTTACACTCTCAGACTCATGCAAAAATGAAGGAAAGGGCATGTATTCCTGGATGGCTGTTTCTATCTTTAGATCATGAATAAGATTCAAGGATGGAAAAAAGACAGTATCATGGATAAGAGGGAGAAAGAAAGAAATCAACAAGAAACTGCCTGGCAATATTCAGCGCTAAGCAGATGATAAATGCTAAAAGTAACTGAGACTCCAATGACAAAACCAACCCCCCATTGG
Organism: Manis pentadactyla; assembly: GCF_030020395.1. Lineage (NCBI taxonomy): Eukaryota > Metazoa > Chordata > Mammalia > Pholidota > Manidae > Manis > Manis pentadactyla. The sequence continues at coordinate 16,273,200 of NC_080029.1, forward strand.
CAGATCGCTTGAGAGAGCGTTCCAGGGGGAAGGAATGCAGCACAGGATCCAGTATTCCACCTGAGTCGTCCAAGAAATGAACCGGCAGTTATTAGCACCAAACAGAAGGCTGTGAGGATCTGGTAAGGGGAGAGTTAGGCCTGAAGGAGGCGGCCCTGAGCAGGGAGGCAGGAGCCACATCACACAGGGCCTATTAATCCAGGTTCACACATATTTTCTTAAATGCCTTGGAAGCCACTGAAGGTTTTTACACTGGGGGATTATGGTGACCTGATTATGATGGCTTATGATGATGTACTTTTCAATATTTTTCACTTTAGAGTCCTGCCTTTGAATATCCAGGCTCTAATCCAAGCCAGCAGACACGAAATGGAGACATGATTAGGAAAAGGCTCTCTTTATAGCACCCATTCTGGGGCAATCTGTAGCTTTTATGTGCACATTAGCATTGCCCCTGAGCCATAATGGGCCTGAAATTGGAGGCAGCATTCCACCTGAGTCATCCAACCCACTTTATGAAGCCATCGTCTATATAAGTCTCTAGGCACTCATTCAATTACTCATAAGGCCCAACTTTTCTCAGCTTACAAGGAATATCACAATCACAGGTACAGATGCCCATATTAACTCCAGCTGGAGTAATTCTGTTTCATAGTCACCAAGTAAGTCTCCACACATTAAACATAACCAAGAGAGCCACCATGCAAATGGTTGTGTAACTCAATGAAGGATTTTTTTTGTCTTTTTTCACTTAATTTTATCCTAGCCCTTCAATGTCTTGGCAAAAGGCAAATATTATTATTTTGCCAGACTCATGTTATTTCAAGCAGAAAAAGAAGGGCCATAAAGGCAGAAATAAGTCTGTAGGGAAATTAGGGATTTTTTTTTTATAAGTCACTGTGATATCAAACTTAATTCATGTGTGAATGTGCTCAGCTCTCCTTCTCCCAAAACCTATAGCTGGAGTATATTCTTTCTTCTCAATCTCCCAGCCCTTAAAGATAGTCTGATCCTTGCCAGAGATGTTTCTGGACATTTGTGATGGAGAAATGGGGAATGTGCAAAAGAGTTTTGTCTTGCCAATGGGTTTCAGCCCTGGGCAAGTTCACTATGGATTCAGTGTGACTAAAGAGATGTCAGTAGAATGTTTTTGGGGTGAAAGGGTTATACCAAACTTTATTTCCATGGTGGCAGGTCACTAGAATCCCATCCACTCAGAGTGAGTCTGCATGTAGCAAGCCAGTCTCTGCCTCTGGGCCTCTCTGCCTGCACAGCCGTCCTCTAGGCCTCTGTCCTCGGCACTGCCACCACTCCAGCCTCTGCTCTGCTCACCTGCAGCCTTGCAGCTGTGCCACCATGTTGTCCAGAGCACTGGGCGGAGCTCTATAAAGAACTCTATATAGAGTCAATAACAATGTATTGCCCATACATGTGTAGTGAGTTAGCCAACCAGGGCCAGGTGAGAATCCTGACCACAGGAACCCTCATTTTATCCAAAAGGGGCCATCACTAGCAGGAAAGTTGAAGGAGTAGCAAGATCTGGATTTAAAGGGTCTCAGTAGGAGTGACCTGGGAGAAGGGAGGGCAGGTGAAAGGTTTTTCAGCTGAGGTGGGAGAATGTGATGAAACATCAGAAGGCCTGGTGGAGTGTGGAGTGTGAGAACTGGGAAGGAGAGAGGGGATTTAAGAGCAGCGTGCTCAAATATGAATGTGATCAGAGTGCTGTCTCTCTTTTCCAGTCCCAGTTTTCTAAAAACACTTGACTGCTTGAAATGCTCGGATCAGGAATTCCCAAGCGTATACATACAAGTAATTGTTCTTTTATTCATTTGGTAAGAAGGAAGACAAAAAAAGAAAAGAATAGAAAAAAACACAGAGACAAATGGAAGACAGGAAATTAAAACAGGAGAGGAAAACTGTCACACGTTATGAAGGTTTTTGTCTCTTACCTTTCACTGTGCAAGCAGTATGGTGTCGCTTAAGACCTGAGAGATGCCCTTTTCCTCCTCAGGATTGTGTGTGGACCCAAGGCACAGCTACTCAGCATGGAAACACAGGCACATGGGGATCTGCACTAACCTACCTCTTGTTCCCCCTTCATTTTCGTCCACAGCTTTTGCCATTCTTCATCTGTCGGGAATAGGCAAGTCCTCGGCATTCACCGACATACAGACTCATTCACTGGCTTCTCAGCCGGCATTGCCTTTCTCTTCCTCTTCTCATTAATTTATTAAACAGTGATCTATTTTGCTTAATCTCTGTGTTCATGGCTCTAGACACTGTGGTATTCATGCTAATTGAGAGCAAATATTTAACCTTCCACTTTCCCAAATTACTTTTGGAAGTGTATCAAAATAATTTTAAGCATAATACAATACCCTAAGCAAGTATCCCAATCATCATTGGACCCTGCAATACTTCCTTAATCTATTTGTCTTTCTCTGTTTCACAAAGCCGCACACAAAGCATACACCCATGGCACACATACGTGTATACGCACAATCCTACATTCTTCCCCCAATCTCATGTGTACACTAAGGGAAACAAATCTTTAGGATTTAAAAAACTATAATCTAGAATTGCACACAAAGGATCTCAGTCCTGTCCTGACCAGTGAGAGGCTGTGTTCCTAGAAAATTCACAATATTTCAGGTTATCCCCCTCAATAAAAACGAATTAGCTCCTCCAGTTTCAAAATTGTAGTAAATCTATACCTAAAATTTTAGGATTTAAAAGACTATTTTTAAATCCTAACATATGTATTGCATACATATGAGTGTTCTCACATACATCCTAATTTATTTTATACCTTAAATATTTATAGAATTTAAAAATTGTGACAGATTATTCTAGTTAGTTATTATGGGGAAGTTGGGGTTCCTATGGCCAGGATCCTCACTGAATTTAAACCACCTGATGACGTAACTGGCCTGTTGCTAGGCTACCACTTCCACACCTTTAAGCAATAAGTTATTACTGCACTATAGAGAGAGCTTGGCTCAGAGCTCTGGGCGGAGGCAGAGATGCTAGTGCTTGACCTACCTCCGGGAGAACAAGCCGGGTACTAAACCCTTTCACCCCAAAGAATGCTTTGCTGTCAATTACTTTGGTCACATTGAATCCAAAGTGAACTTGCCCTAGGCTGAAACCCATTGGCAAGACAGTTATTAAAAAGGGAAAGAAGAAAAGTTTTCAGTTGAATAACTATGATTGCAAAACTTGAAGGGATATTAAATGACTGTAATGCATTAATTAACTTTGTCTAAGCATATAGGCAATGTATTAATATGGCTCATCAAATGCTTTAACAAATAAATCTAACCACTTGGAAGGTTGACTAGGAATGGGAGCCTGGTCACCAGACTAAGGAGTGATTATCCTTTACTGTTCAGAGAAAGGAAACCCATTCATGTGCCAAATGAAATTCTATATCAAATCTTCAGTTTGCTGTTTATATGTAAAGTAGTCAAAACATTACTTGATTAAGCACTTAATTTCATAAAGTAGGAGTCTCTAAGAAAAGGAACTTAATTACATCAGAGCTGCAATACTAAACAATGATTTTCATTTATAGCCTACTAACAAAAAAGGCCAAAGCCATTCAAAGAATATTCATGAATAAAAATTGTTTTCAATTATGAAAGAATTATACAAAGTGCAGGAACTATATTTTCAATAATATCATTGATCAGTGATAATATTTATATTTTTTTCTTTAATAAAATAAAGATGAAAGAAAGGAACTCAAAAGACAGAAATAATAAAAATGGTAATGTGTCCACTTCCTTGGCTCTATTTCCACAAGTACTTATGAATAATTCCAAGATGTGACTAGGGGCTAGCTTTCTCTGGGTGACTCCAAAATCATAACAACAGGATCAAAATAAAGGTTACTTTTGTAATTATTTGCATTAGTTGCAATAGATGAATTAAGAATTGTAAGTTTAAGGGCAGAGCCAAGATGGCAGCGCAAGTAGAGCAGTGGAAATCTCCTCCCAAAAACATATATATTTTTGAAAATACAACAAATACAACTATTTCCGTAAAGAGAGACCAGAAGATACAGGACAACAGCCAGACCACATCTACACTTGAAAGAACCAAGCGCCTCGCGAAGGGGGTAAGATACAAGCCCCGGCCCCGCGGGAGCCGAGCGCCCCTCCCCCCAGCTCCCGGCGGGAGAAGAGCAGGCAGAGCGGGAGGGAGACGGAGCCCAGGACTGCTGAACACCCAGCCCCAGCCATCCGGGCCAGAGTGCAGACACAGTGCGTGCTTGGGGTGCTGGAAACTAGGGAAACAGGACAGTAAGACCTGTGAGCAGGTCCCCGCAGCCAGAACCCCTGGAACAAAGAAAATTGAGTGCCCTTTGGAAGTCTTAAAGGGACAGGGACCCCACAGCTGGATGGAGGTGTCCTGGCACAATCGGCTCAGCAGCTAGGAACCCGGGGAACTCCAGGCGCCCTAACCCCCTGAGCTGCAGCACAGCTCCGAAGCCCCTCATGGCCTCCCGCCCATTCCCACTCTGGCAAAACCTTGCCGTAGAGGAGCCCAAAGCAACCGCGCTCGGAGCTTCCTTCACAGCTGCCAGGCAAGAATCAGAGACTCCATCTGAGCGCAGCTGCCCAGCACAAGCCGCTAGAGGTCGCCATTCTCCCAGGAGAGGAAGACCACAAACTAGCAAGAAGGGACGTTCTCCCAGCTGACACGTGCCAACTACCCACGACTATCTCTATCACCAGGAAAAGGCAGAAGAATTTGATAAAGACCAGATTAATTCTCTTCTGAAAAGGAATCTGCGGAGACAGACCTAACCAATCTTCCTGAAAAAGAATTGAAAAGTAAGGTCATAACCATGCTGATGGACTTGCAGAGAAATATTCAAGAGCTAAGGAGGGGGAATACAGAAATAAAACAATCTCTGGAAGGATTTAAAAGCAGAATGGCTGAGATGCAAGAGGCCATTGATGGATTAGAAACCAGAGAACAGGAACACATAGAAGCTGACACAGAGAGAGATAAAAGGATATCCAGGAATGAAACAATATTAAGAGAACTGTGTGACCAATCCAAAAGGAACAATATCCGTATTATAAGGGTACCAGAAGAAGAAGAAGAGAGAAAAAGGGATAGAAAGTGTCTTTGAAGAAATAATTGCTGAAAACTTCCCCAAACTGGGGGAGGAAATAATCAAACAGACCACAGAAATACACAGAACTCCCAACAGAAAGGACCCAAAGAGGACAACACCAAGACACATAATAATTAAAATGGCAAAGCTCAAGGACAAGGACAGAATTTTAAAGGCAGCTAGAGAGAAGAAAAAGGTCACCTACAAAGGAAAACCCATCAGGCTATCATCAGACTTCTCAACAGAAACCTTACAGGCCAGAAAAGAATGACATGATACATTTAATGCAATGAAACAGAAGGGCCTCGAACCAAGAATACTATATCCAGCACGATTATCATTTAAATATGAAGAAGGGATTAAACAATTCCAAGACAAGCAAAAGTTGAGGAAATTTGCCTCCCACAAACCACCTCTACAGGGTATGTTAGAGGGACTGCTCTAAATGGGAGCACTCCTAAGGTAAATAGATGTCACCAGAGAAAATAAAATCACAGCAAAGAAAGCAGACCAAACAAATACTAACTAAAGGCAAAAATAAAATCAACTACCCACAAAAGCAGTCAAAGAAAACACAAAAGAGCACAGAATAAAACACCTAACATATAAAGAAGGGAGGAGGAGGAATAAGAAGGGAGAGAAATAAGGAATCATCAGACAGTGTTTATAATAGCTCAGTAAGTGAGTTAATTTAGACAGGAAGATATTAAAGAAGCTAACCTTGAACCTTTGGTAACCACGAATCTAAAGCCTGCAATGGCAATAAGTATCTTTCAATAATCACCCTAACTGTAAATGCACTGAATGCACCAATCAAAAGACACAGAGTAATTGAACAGATAAAAAAGCAAGACCCATCTATATGCTGCTTACAAGAGACTCACCTCAAACCCAAAGACATGTACAGACTAAAAGTCAAGGGATGGAAAAAGATATTTCATTCAAACAACAAGGAGAATAAAGCAGGTGTTGCAGTACTAATATCAGATAAAATAGACAAAACAAAGAAAGTAACAAGAGATAAAGGAGGATATTACACAATGATAAAGGGGTCAGTCCAACAGGAGGATATAACCATTATAAATATATATGCACCCAACACAGGGGCACTGACATATGTGAAACAAATACTAACAGAATTAAAGGAGGAAATAGAATGGAATGTATTCATTTTAGGAGACTTCAACACACCACTCACTTCAAAGGACAGATCCACAAGACAGAAAATAAGTAAGGACACAGAGGCACTGAACAACACACTAGAACAGTTAGACCAAACTGACATCTACAGGACACTACACCCAAAAGCAGAAGCACACACATTCTTCTCAAGTGCACATGGAACATTTTCCAGAATAGGCCACATACTAGGCCACAAAAAGTACCTCAGTAAATTCAAAAAGATTGAAATTCTACCAACCAACTTCTCAGATCACAAAGGTATAAAACAAGAAATAAATTGTACAAAGAAAGCAAAAAGACTCACAAACACATGGAGGCTTCACAACATGCTCCTAAATAATCAATGGATCAATGACCTAATTAAAATAGAGATCAAGGAATATATGGAAACAAATGACAACAACAATACAAAGCCCCAACTTATGTGGGACGCAGCAAAAGCAGTCTTAAGAGGAAAGTATTTAGCAATCCAGGCATATTTAAAGAAGGTAGAACAATCCCAAATGAATAGTCTAATGTCACAATTATAGACATTGGAAAAAGAAGAACAAATGAGGCCTAAAGTCAGCAGAAGGAGGGACATATTAAAAATCAGAGAAGAAATAAATAAAATTGAGAAGAATAAAACAATAGAAAAAAATCAATGGAAACAAGAGCTGGTTCTTTGAGAAAATAAACAAAACAGATAAGCCCCTAGCCAGACTTATTAAGAAAGAAAGAGAACCAACACACATCAACAAAATCAGAAACGAGAAAGGAAAAATCAGGACAGACCCCACAGAAATACAAAGAATTATTAGAGAATACTATGAAAACCTATATGCTAACAAGCTGGAAAACCTAAAAGAAATGGACAACTTCCTAGAAAAATACAACCTTCCAAGATTGACCAAGGAAGAAACAGAAAATATAAACAAACCAATTACCAGCAAAGAAATTGAAGTGGTAATCAAAAAACTACTCAAGAACAAAACCCCTGGACCAGATGGATTTACCTTGGAATTTTATCAGACATACAGAGAAGATATAATACCTATTCTTTTTAAAGTTTTCCAAAAAATAGAAGAGGAGGGAATACTCCCAAACTCATTCTATGAAGCCAACATCACCCTAATACCAAAACCAGGTAAAGACGCCACCAAAAAAGAAAATTACATACTAATATCCCTGATGAATGTAGGTGCAAAAATACTCAACAAAAATATTAGCAAACCGAATTCAAAAATAATCAAAAGAATCATCACCATGACCAAGTGGGATTTATCCTAGGGATGCAAGGATGGTACAACATTAAAAAATCCATCAACATCATCCATCACATGAATAAGAAGAAAGACAAAAACCACATGATCATCTCCATAGATGCTGAAAAAGCATTTGACAAAATTCAAGGTCCATTCATGATAAAAACTCTCAACAAAATGGGCATAGAGGGCAAATACCTCAACATAGTAAAGGCCATATATGATAAACCCACAGCCAACATCATACTGAATAGCGAGAAGCTGAAAGCTTTTCCTCTGAGATCAGGTACAAGACAGGGATGCCCACTCTCCCCACTGTTACTCAACATAGTACTGGAGGTCCTAGCCATGGTAATTAGACAAAACAAAGAAATACAAGGAATCCAGACTGGTAAAGAAGAAGTTAAACTGTCACTATTTGCAGATGACATGATATTGTACATAAAAAACTCTAAAGAGTCCAATCCCAAACTACTAGAACTAATATTGGAATACAGAAAAGTTGCAGGATACAAAATTAACACACAGAAATCTGTGGCTTTCCTATACACTAACAATGAACTAATAGAAAGAGAAATCAGGAAAACAATTCCATTCACAATTGCATTAAAAGAATAAAATACCTAGGAATAAACCTAACCAAAGAAGTGAAAGACCTATACCCTGAAAACTATAAGACCCTCTTAAGAGAAATTAAAGAGGACACTAACAAATGGAAACTCATCCCAAGCTCCTGGCTAGGAAGAATTAATATTGTCAAAATGGTCATCCTCCCTAAAGCAACATACAGATTCTATGCAATCCCTATCAAATTACCAACAGCATTCTTCAGCAAACTGGAACAAATAGTTCAAAAATTCATATGGAAACACCAAAGACCCCGAATAGCCAAAGCAACCCTGAGAAGGAAGAATAAGTGGGGGGGGGGGATCTTGCTCCCCAACTTCAAGCTCTACTACAAAGCCACAGTAATCAAGACAATTTGGTACTGGCACAAGAACAGAGCCACAGACCAGTGGAACAGAATAGAGACTCCAGACATTAACCCAAACATATATGGTCAATTAATATACGATAAAGGAGCCATGGACATACAATGGGGAAATGACAGTCTCTTCAACAGATGGTGCTGGCAAAACTGGACAGCTACATGTAAGAGAATGAAACTGGATCACTGTCTAACGCCATACACAAAAGTAAAATCGAAATGGATAAAAGACTTTAATATAAGTCATGAAACCATAAAACTCTTAGAAAAAAACAGGCAAAAATCTCTTAGACATAAACACAAGTGACCTCTTCTTGAACATATCTCCCCGGGCAAGTGAAACAAAAGCAAAAATAAACAAGTGGGACTATATCAAGCTGAAAACTTCTGTACAGCAAAGGACACCATCAATAAAACAAAAAGGCATCCTACAGTATGGTAGAATATATTCATAAATGACAGATCCGTTAAAGGGTTGACATCCAAAATATATAAAGAGCTCACACACTTCAACAAACAAAAAGCAAATAATCCAGTTGAAAAATGGGTAGAGGAGCTGAATAGACAGTTCTCTAAAGAAGAAATTCAGATGGCCAATGGACACATGAAAACATGCTCCACATCGCTAATTATCATAGAAATGCAAATTAAAACCACAATGAGATATCACTTCACACCAGTAAGGATGGCTACCATCCAAAAGACAAACAACAACAAATGTTGGTGAGGTTGTGGAGAAAGGGGAATCCTCCTGCACTGCTGGTGGGAATGTAAGTTAGTTCAACCATTGTGGAAAGCAGTATGGAGGTTCCTCAAAATGCTCAAAATAGAAATACCATTTGACCCAGGAATCCCACTCCTAGGAATTTACCCTAAGAATGCAGCAGCCCAGTTTGAAAAAGACAGATGCACCCCTATGTTTATCACAGCACTATTTACAATAACCAAGAAATGGAAGCAACCTAAGTGTCCATCAGTAAATGAATGGATAAAGAAGATGTGGTACATATACACAATGGAATATTATTCAGCCATAAGAAGAAAATAAATCCTACCATTTGCAACAACATGGATGGAGCTAGAGGGCATTATGCTCAGTGAAATAAGCCAGGCGGAGAGAAACAAGTACCAAATGATTTCACTCATATGTGGAGTATAAGAACAAAGAAAAACTGAAGGAACAAAACAGCAGCAGAATCACAGAACCCAAGAATGGACTAACAGTTACCAAAGGGAAAGGGACTGGGGAGGAAGGGTGGGAAGGGAGGGATAAGGAGGGGGAAAAAGAAAGGGGGCATTATGATTAGCATGTGTAATGTGTGTGGGAGGGGCATGGGGAGGTCTGTGCAACACAGAGAAGATAAGTAGGGATTCTGCAGCATCTTACTATGCTGATGGCAGTGACTGTAATGAGGTTTGTTGGGGAGACTTGGTGAAAGGGGGAGCCTAGTAAACACAATGTTCTTCATGTAATTGTAGATTAATGATACCAAAATAAAAAAGAAGAATTGTAAGTTTAGCACAAAGTGCATACATAATAGAATTTATTCACCATTTGGGAATTCATTAGCTACTTAAATACACAATTTATACCTCAGTTTGTTACTAAAAAGTAACAGAATAATAAGACATAAGATATATGCCATTTGTGTTTAATAGCACTACTGTGTCAGAAGTAAGATTTGAAACTTTTCCCCACATTTTAGAAAGAGATTTCTGGACCTTTATTGTAGTGTTTTCAAAACAATTTTGTTTTGTAAATGGGGTTATTGGTTTTTTTTGTGTCTTTTTTTATGTCTTGGTTTTGAAAAGACAAACAAAATTCTTACTGTATCTATATAAATTATTAAGTATTGAGGAAAAAAGGAATAATTTTCATGAGAAGGAATGGAAAGTAGAAAATCTATCACAAATATCTGTAATAGAAATAATTGTTTATGTTTAGAAAGTCAGTAGTTTATGGCAACCATTACGAGCTAAGAGTACACAATACAACTAATGTGAAGGGAATACAGCAGTAAAATAAAAATATAACAGTAAAGCGACAAAACAGTAAAGTAAAAAATTAAAAAATAAAAAACTTTTTAATGAGAACAAACTCCATCCTTTTAAGTGTAACCAGAAGGATTATAAAAAATATACACTTTCGCTATCAAGAGAGTTTGAACACAAATCTGCAACTAAAACAAGAAAGTGAGAGATTATTATATGACCAGCTTTTGAGAAAGTGCAGATCATAACTTGCAATATGAATATCTGGGAGGCAGTGGGTAAGGAATACAATAGAAGCAATCCTTTCAATAGGCACCCTCCTTTGCTCCCAACATATCCAGAGAGATTTCCATCTTTAAAGGACCCTTCTTTCCACAGATGGCCTTGGTACCAGAAAGTGGCACTCCCACAGAGAGCATTTGCAACGAATGGAACTGGCACGTGGTGTGGAGGCTTCTAATTGGTTCTTGCAGACCAACCTCCAGCGAAGGCTGTCGGCTGAAAATTATCCTGATGAAGTTCTTCAGATTTGACTGTCACTCTCAAATATACCTATTTAAAAAAAATTGATTTATTGATTATGTTCCTTTTCTTCCTCGCAAAATTTTCAATTCTGTGAAATTTCAGAGTTAAAGTCTAGAGGAAACCTCCTGAAAAGAGGAAGAACTATGAACTGATGTACAAGGTACTCCATCCTGTGCTTCCTCTACCTTCAATACCATTTTTTACCCTCTTCTCTAGATCTTTCCACAAAGAGGATCTGCTATGGCTCACTGTACTCCAGATATTGCTGTTTTAAATACATATGGCTGTCATTGACAGAGAGTAATCAAGTTGCTAAGAGCAACCTATGGAATTCTCCAGCAGAAATAAAATCTATAAACATAAAAATATAATTAGTGCAAAAATATAAAATTAATATAAACCTGTGAGATCTGAAACTTAATATAAAGTATGAATATTTAAAACTTACGATTTCTATCCAAGTTGATGTTATTTTACACAATTGTTGTTTTCTGAAAAAAATTGTATGTAAACTGTTCAATGTAGATTTTGACAAAATTTGATACTAATTTTATGTAAACCAGAACTATTTCTTACCTGGAGTATGAAGGTAAGTTATTTAGAGAGTATAGAGTTAATATTTTCTGAAGTTACAATTCTTCCAAGTTTTAAACAGGTACTAAACTTCATTTATTTACTTTTTCATAATGTGGACATTTAAGATGTTTTCATAAAGCAATGAATGCCTAGAGAATCAAGCAATGAATGTCTAGAGAATCAAAATGAAATAGGAGGTTTAGTAATTGCCTGGTGGGTTTATTGATTGTAGATAATCACTTTCCAACCTGAATAACCTGTCCTTGCTTTTATGAGGTGAGGGGTGAGGATGGGGGATGGGAGCCTCATGTGTGTCATTTGCACGTTTCCCCATCTATTTTGGCTACAGAGTCGCTGTGTTTAGAACAAGCATTCTTTGCTGAAGTTACTCGAGCATCTCACGCAGGGATATGCTACACGTCAGTGTGTGCTAGCCAAATTGGTGTGATGAGCGCTCAGTGTGAAATTATTATGGGTATTACCACTGCTCTGATTCACATCTAGCCTGTGTAATCTTTCAGCCACTGTTCTTCCTTCCAAATATTTCTCCATGTTTGTCTTGCCTCAAGAAAGATTATTAATTACTCATTTGATTTTTTACGTTTTTGTCCCCTTCTGGATATGTTTAATAGAAGCCCACATATTTTACTCTGACTTCGAACTTCCAAGACTTCTGATGCTCCATGGGGATTATGAGAAATTTCCAGTCCTAGAAATAGCCAGGCATCCTTCTGAGATTTTGTTAAAGCCTGTTTTAATACAGTATGCATTTATTCAAACAGTGCCAAAGAGCTCCTTGGTGGTGGTTTCTGCTTATAGCCAAAGGTTGAATAGGCCACAAAGAATAAGTCTAAAGAGTGAAAGAGGTTGTTCTGTGACAAGCTAATGCCCTCTGGGGAGGAAAGTGCTAGCGATCGTACCCTTCACCTTTGAGGAGTAGGAGTCTTGTCTTCATTTCTCATTACTGGGCCATTAGGCTTGTCAAATTCTAATATATTGTTAAGGTTTCATAGGAACCCAGATATGAATGCCCTGTTTCTCCTTGCTGGGATGGAAGAAATGTACAGTCATATCTCCTAGCATGTGAGGTGACAGGCTACCGGGCCAGAAAAAGAGCCCAACCCACACACAGGAGACCAGAATACAACTTTATCTTTCTATTATCCTGCTATGTGCAAATGACTCCCTATTCATTTTTGACGACAGGAAAATAACCTGTTCAAACTGCAGAAAGAAGTGAAACATGAATACACAGTATAACGTTTCCTGAATGCACATAACAATTGCTTGATAAACCACAAAGGAAAGGAATTTTAGACCGATTAGCCACTGGAGACTTAAATGCATTATGACCTAAAAATTAAAAGATCGTTCCACAGTTTACCATTGAAATGGAGGAAGAAATGCTTTTTCTTTCTTCTTTTCTCCTGTTTAAAAAAAATATGGGATTGGTTGTGTGACTTTATTCAAATGCCTTTTCAGAGATTAAGCCTCCTGACAGTGATCTTGGCAAAGCCACTTGCCTTCAGCAACAGTGAGACCTCATCTTTCTGTCCCAACTGATTCACATGCTCTCTCTCTGGTGTCCCCAGCAACAGGTGTCTCATTAGCACCTGAGCGATGCCAGCTTCTGAGGAAGGCTGTGAACTGATTAAACACATGCTCCATTTTTATCTCTTTATGACTCATTACTTAAAGGTTTTATCACCAGATTGCCACACTTAATTACATGGAGCCATAATTAAATATGAGTATTCTTAGGCCTGCTTTTTAAAATTTTAGTTTAAACTTCAGTGGTATGTTTTGCTGTTTCTAATTTAAAGCTATCTTTAAAAAAGCTGTAGGTGGTGCTTTTTTAAAGAGGGCTGAGTGGGACAGAGTTTTTCTTTTTTCATACGCCAGTTACTGTTTTTGTTTTCTTTTTAATCTGGGGAGAAAGAAAACAAAGCCTACATTGCACTTAAAGACCTCGAGAGTATCACCAGAAATAAGGGTGATTAAATTAGCATGTGTTGAGTTTGTTTTTATAGGATGCAAGGAAGTAGGGTATGGCATGCCTTATAAATTACAATTTAACTAGGATATTTGGAAGCCTCAGGCAAAATCAGATGAAAAACTGAACTCTCCACTGTGTTCTGAAGATATCTTTCAATAATTGAGGACAAAATTATCCATCTTATCAAGAGGATTATAAACAGTAAGACTTTCTTTTTCCTGTGTTAATTCGCTTTCATCTCCTTCAAATGGTCCTATAATTCAGTACTGAGCTAAAGCCCCTTTCCACATCCCCCTTTTGCTAACACATAGGGGAGATTAGGAAGGTTTGGTTTTATTTTCATGCTTGTCCATGGCCTCTCCAAGACGCTCTGAGGTCATGAATCTTTTAATATTTTCCAAATTCTTAGGGGCTGATTGCCATAAACAATTTTATTACTGCAGACCATGAGCCTCAGACCCCTTCATGGCCTATCCCCACCCTATGTCCCTCCCAGGAACAATGAGAAAAAGTTTTTTCTACATGTCCTCCTGTGTTCTAGAAATGAATGTGCCAGATTGTGTCAACTATACAGGTAATGTCAATTTCCTTACCAGAGATTTAGGGATATCACACAAAGGAATTATGAAAGAGGAGAGAATGTCCTTTCCTCTTGAATGTCACATGAGAAGACACCTCAGACCTGAGGGTGGTATAAGAAGGACATTTGGGGAAGTCCTCCTGTACTTTATGAGCTTGCTCATCTCTCAGGTTCCCTGCTTTTCAAGAGTCACGGGATGAAACTCAATTCTCCTATGTGGGGAAATTCCTTCCCACATGGCAGGAAGTAATTCTGCTCTGGTTTCCTCTTGGGACACCCAGTCTTGTGAAATGCCCTGGGTATCAGCCAGAAGGAGATAATGTTTCTTCTGCCTTATCCTTTAGGAACTAGAAAGTGTCAGTTGGAGTGATTGTGGAGGACAGGCTGTCATCACATATACAAAGATCCAAGTTGACTCTTTTTGCAAGTTTTTATTTTAAATCTCCCTTTAAGTAAGAACTGCAATTCTATTGGTTTCTGCACTAGTTGACCAACCATGAAAATTTGTATGCCTTACATTATAAATGCAAAAAATAAAAATGAAAAAAAGAAACAGATGTAGATAATAGGCAAGGAAGACTTTATTCAAGACTGTTTCAACAGAGGAGGGAGATTGACAACAACCCCACTGAAACAAATAGCAGGAAAGTTTTCAAGCACTGGGATGAGCCCGTAGGAAAGTACATGAGGATGTTAAGAAAGGAGTTCGGTCAGTGTGATGAGACCATTTGTGTTCACTCACCTGTGCTTGAGTCTCAGTGCTTTTAGAATTTAGGCTCCTACCCTCCCAGAGAGACTGAGTGTGGGGAAAATTGAAGTTCCTCTGGCCAAGATCCTCACCAGAACCTAAACTGCTTGACGATGTAACTAGCCTACTGCTAGTCGGCTGCTTCCACACCTGTAGGCAATGAGCTGTTATTGACTGAGTCACTGTATAAAGAACTTTGCTCAGTGCTCTGGACAGAGGCAGAGATGAAGGAAGATTACAGGCCTGCAGACTGTTGGATACAGACATAATTCTAGTGTTCAACCTATTGTCAGGAGAACAACCTGGGTAATAAACCCTTTTACCTCAAGAACGTTCCATTGCCATTTCTTGGTCCCAATGAATCCATAGTGAACTTTCCTGGAGCTGAAACCCATTGGCAAGACACTGAGAGAACCAGGATTCTACCTTTCTTGATTATTGAAATGATTATATTTCAAGAAGATGGTTCTCATATCCTTGAGAAAAACGTTCCTCATTGTAAAACTGACAGGAGATAGGCAAAAGATTTGCATCTTAATGGGACAAAGGATGAGTTTACGATAGAAAGTTTTCTAAAGTAAATACTCTCAGAGAAGGGAGATCAGAGGTTTATGGCAGGAGGAAATATGGCCGAAGTTTCGTCAAGCTGAGAGGAACATCTTGGTCAGAGTGAATCTGCAAATGAGAATCAGAGGCTTTGGAAGAACTTGCGTTGAAGACATAAGCAATTAATAGCGAGCTGCTAACCACACCTTCTGCAAAACTAAACTCCTTTTGAGGAAAAAATGGTGGCTCAAAGACAAGGCTTTGTCCATGTCCTTAGAAATAATGGCTCCCATTACTGCGCTGAGTGCCTTTGGCTTTTTTCTGTTTTGCTTTGCAGCAGGCAGCTTCACACTCCAGAGTTTTTCTACAATTCACAGGAAAAGGAAACATCATATTAAAAAACAAACAAGACTATATCAAATGAACTTGATTTGGGTATCATCTTTCATTTACGCAATTCCAAATATTTTGGAAAGGGTATTTACCTTGTGGCTGCCTTGCTGGGCACTCCTGACCCATTATTATCATTGTCTATTAATATTACCTGACTTCATTTGTGTGTGTGTGTGTGTGTGTGTGTGGTGCCGGCTTTGGAGTCAGAGATTTTGATCAAAGCTCGCAAGTAGGAGCACTAAAAATTCAACCTCCTGGGGTCTCTTCTTAGGTAGTATATAGACCTGCACTGGTTGAAGGACCTTTCCCCAAAAGGCATTGCTTTTCCTGTTTTAGGGAAAGCATCTTTCTCCCTCCTGAGCCACTTCTCTGTTCTAAACTGAGTAGAAGTCTCATTGCTGACCTCAGAAATATGCTGAAGCCTAATTCCTTAAAAGAGAAGCTAAGATGAAGAAACTTGATCTTTAAATAAAAAGGGTTGGCTGTGTTTCCAGCTAGGGAAGCAGGGAGAGAAAAGTTTTTTTCTTTTTTAATTTCATTATGGTTCTTATAACAATGAGAACATAATAGAAATTAGCACTTCTATAAATTATCTTGCTATACAATTTTTAATGTCTTCTCTCTCTTCTACCCAGGAAATAGCTCTGGCCTCAGTTAAATTATTTTGATTTATATTTTCTTTCTGAGAGAAGTGGGTGGGATAGGATGTGGTGGAGAGGAATTTATCCCACCATTTGTAGGAATGTGATTACCCAGTTTATTTTGCATTTAAGTAGGACCACTTCATCCTGCTAGATTTGCACTTTAGAGCCCCTCCTTATGAATTTAATTTTTGTCTTGTAGACTAAGTGCCTTGGAGAAAGAATAGACAGAGGTTAATCTGATGGAGTTCTAACAACTATTGAGTTCTTTCTGCATACACTTATTTTCAGGCCTCACAGAGAAGTGCAAGATAGGATTTAGAAAAATAGGCTACTTGGAAAAAAGAGAATGTGAGAGCAAGTAGTGATTAGTTAAAGAGTGAAGGGAAAAATCTGGGAAAGAAAATGACATTAGCAATAAGAAACTGTGTGCATTTCAGGAAGAAGAAATTAGTCAAAAGTGTGTTAGTGCTGAGAAAGATGGTTTAATGGTCAAATGGCAGGTGAAAATAATGAATTATAAAGAGTGGTTTTTGTGTTTGGAAAAAGAGAATTCCTAAGATTGTGAGTAGGATTGATGAGAATATGTCCTTTTCATGTGTGTTAATGACACTTCAGCTACAGTCGCATTGTGAATACATAATAATTTAACTGCTCACTGTTTTTCCCGAGCCATCATCGGTGCCCACTGAAAGCTTGTGGAATAGAAGATATTTCAAAATTTACCTCTGATTTTTAATCTTTGTTAATGGATGTTAATAATGCCAAATCTCATCTTTTAAGGACACCATTTCTATGCTTTAATTTGTAGCAGAAATAGCAAAATTTGGGGTGTCAGGAAACATATGAACTATACATTGTATAGTATGTAATTTCTTTAAATAACGTTTATTATTCATGTTCTCTTTGAGATAAATACCTAGGATATCCAACTGCCTATTCTGCTATAATCAATCCTCTTCCTGCCCTCACCTGGGGGTCTTTTCAAGGAAATTATTGGAAGAAACTGTGGGAATTCAAAATTCCATGTTTATCCATTAAGAATTTATATAAAAGGGAGACATGCTGAGGAATTCACACTGCCTATGCTGATGTGAAAGGTAGACAGCACACAGCCTTCACCAACATTTTTGAATCTTAGAGGACCACTGATTTGGCCCTAATAATGCAGAGAGACTAGTGGGAGCCACTTCCTATTTACTCTGAAGCTTTTTTTCCTAATTCTCAACTCTTCTAGTTTAAATGTTTAATGTAACATCTTTATTGTGCCTGCTTTGCAGCAATATTTTTTCCAGAGATTACGCTGTATTTTGTGGGTTACTGCTGTATGTATGTTTCCACATAAAAATGTTTCTCATTGAGTGTTTAATTGCCAATATTTTAGTTTAAAAGCTACTAGAAATAATCTAACATTTACATTTTTCAAACAATGGACAGTGTCAGATATATCATATTGACATAGAATTCATATTTTTCACTAGTGCAAAAATAGCACTACAACTTCCCCAACGTTGAAGATTTTAAAGGATGTGTTAAGCGGCTGTCATGTCAGTACAATTCTAGGAAGAATTTTCTGTTGTTAGTCATTTTTTTAAATCCCAGATACTATTAGAAGAAACAAATATAAAATAAAATAATGTCAGAATATTTCTCCTTTAAAGGATTACAGTTTGGGATAGAGATGGTGTGTGGCTTCCCCCCGCCACACACACACCAAGCAATTATGCAAAGCTAACTGAATGTCCTACAATTTCACTCAATCTGGCACTATCTACCTGGAGATAGCCTCGTATCCCACAAGTTAAGGCATCAGTCCCACAAGATTAGAAACCAAATGCACGCAAGCAGTAGTCCCTCAGGTTACCCACAGCTTCTGTCCAACTTGGCTACAAATTGGAGGTCCTTATGACCTCCTCCCCCATGGATTCAATTATTTTCTAGAACAGCTCATGTAACTCAGGGAAATACTTACATTTGTCAGTGTATTAAAGATATACAGATTAAAAGCCAAATGAAGAGATACTCAGGGCAAGGTCTGGGAGGGTCCTGATTGCAGGAACTTCTGTCTTTGTGGAGTTGGGGTGAATCACCTTCTTGGTCCATGGATGTTTTATCAATCTGGAAACTCCCCAAATCCCATATATTGGGGTGTTAATGGAGGCTTTTTACAGGCATGATGAGTTACTAATTCCCTTCTAGCCCCTCTTCTCTCTCTCTAGAGAATATGGGGGTGGGTCTGAAAATTCCAAGCCCCATCCAGAAGCCTTCCAGGAACTCACCCAGAGTCACTTCATTAGAACAAAAGACACTCCAATCACCTAGGAAATTGCAAGGAATTTAGGAGCCCACTGTCAGAAACTGGGGCCAAACACCAAATTTAGAACAGAAGATGTTCCTAGCGCACTTACCACTTAGAGAATTACAAGAGTTTTAGAAGCTCAGTGTCAGGAATCAGGGTCAGGGATTAAATAGGTAAGAGTCCCCTGGCACCTTTATTTGAAAGGGTTTCAAGAACCTTGGGCTGGGAACTGAGAACAAAGACCAATATATGTATTTTCTATTTTTCTCACAGATGAGCAAACAAAAGAGTAAGCACAATACAGGCTGATACATGAATAACTTTATTGGACTGATTCTTCTGCAGGGAATTAGAAATTTGGATAAACATTAAAATAAAACCAAAATCTTGAAGGCTCCAGAGAGCAGACAAATGAGGGAGGCAGGAGGCTGACTGACCTAGAGAAAGGTCTGGCTCTGGTGAGTTTTAGGATTTCAGTGTTTTTATCCCAAGGGCAGATTCCGGTCTCTCCTTTGGAGCAGCTAAATCTTCCATAGAAAACCCATTATTTTTGGGGCCTGTAAAACCAAAGACGAGTTCAGGAAAACCCTAGTCACTGAAAAATAAAGATGGAAATGCTTGAGAGGAGAGGGCCTCAACACGGGATGCCCACAATCCTGAACCTAGAAGCAACACAGATATATTCCATTTATTATGTAAGCCTCAACCCTAGTGCCTGGAACAGTGGTTTTGCACATAATGGGTGCTTACAGCAATAGTGGGTAATGCTTATCGAGTACCTGCAATGGCATTAAAATTGAAGATATAGCAATAGAAATTTTTCATGTGACAAAAAGAATAAAAAAGATAAAAAGCAAACAAACAAAAAACGAACACAATAAAATGTAAGCTCTGTAATAGAGTGCTATAGGAGCAAGATGTTAAGGCAATTCATTTTGCCAGAGGGTCAGTGAAGAGTGACTTTTGAACTGGACCTTTTCAAAGAGAAGTAGACACATGCTGGCCAACATAGGCTTGGCAAAGTGAAAAGCAAAACAAGGACCAGAAGAACTGATGGAAAAATAAGGAGAACTTAGAGGCTTGGATTCAGGGATAAGTTTACCAAAAGGAGAGTGGGGAGATGTACTACTGTATATGTGACAAGGATTTGGCAGACAATAGGAAGCTACGACAAAACATGGGTCTGTAAAAGATAACTGGGGAAGGAATAGATTTTGAGGGAGATACTGAATCTATGGTTCTGTACAGCTTTCAGATGGTTTTTTCTACATTTATTTCATTAAACATCCTATCAATCCTTACTAAAGTGTATTTCCTTCTATTAACCACATCTAAATTGTTACAGCAAATTTTGCTGATTTTTCACCTCCTAAGTATCCTAGGTTTCATCTATCTTTTTATTATTGTTGTCTCCACTGCTACAACCCTAGGCTAAGCCACTTAACATGGCTCGTGGGGGCACTGCAGTAACCTCCTTGCACTCATTCTTGATCAACTCCAGATTATTCGCCATGTAGGAGACAGAGCAGCCTATTAAATTATATCTGTGTTCATATCATTCTTCTATTTTAAGCTCTAAGAGGGTTTACCTTTCTTTGTAGGATCTGAAGGGTGTGGAAATCATGAACATGGCCATCAATGGAAAAAAATAAAGACTGCTATATATGTTTTCTATAGAATCCTATGAAGTTAGTTTCAATGAATAAATATCTGTTTGCATCAACATGAACATTTCATAAAAATGGTAATGAGTGCAAAAAAGTTTCTGAAGAATCTGTGCAAATAATGTCACTGATGGATATTGAAAATAACATAAAACTAAGATGCTGTGTTATATGCTGTTTTAAAGCACATCTATTTACTAATATATTTCAAAGTAAGGGTAGAAGATACTACATCTTTTTCAGAGAAAACACTTTTAATGTCTTTAAAAGTTTTAAAATTCTTAGTAAAATAAAGTAAATGTGGCAAAATATTAACATTCATTAAAAACGGGCAGTGGAAATATTATACTATATTATTTTTTGTTTTCCTTTGAAATATTCAGCAAGTAATAATTTTTAAAAAATGCCAGATGGACAAAGCTTTGAGATGCTATCTATCTCTATTGTTCCTACAAAAAATAATCAGTCTTATAACACCAAATACGGAGGAAAGATGAAGAGAATTCCTATGGGAATGCAACGATCATACAAATACAGTAAAAGACCCTTTGTTACTATCATTAAAACTTTCATTTCTGGATATTTCTAAGTATGTACTGCTTCTCCCAGTAGTTCTCAAAAGTTTGGAACTGTGATCACTTTAAACTCTTAAAAATTATTGAGTGCACCAAAAACCTTTGTTTATGTGGATTTTATATAGTGCCATTTACCATATTAGAAAATATGAGAATACATAAGCACATATTCTTTTAGTTATCAGAGTGTTGATGTTCACATGTCTTTAGAAAATTATTATACATTCCTAAGAGCATGAAAGTGAAAGGAAAATAATATCTTAATATGATTATGAAAAGGTTTTGATCTTGTGGACTCCCTGAAAAGATCTCAGATCCACAGGTATCTGCAGAGCACTCTTTAATATCTAATAACCTAGAGAAAATCTTGGCATGTGTGCATCAAACTACAGGTATGGGGATATTACTGGAACACATTTTTCAGAAGGGAAGATTCAGGAAAAAAACTCTAAAATGTTCATCAATATAGGAATGGATAAGTAAGTGTTGGAATATTTTGAATTAGAATCCTATGCAGCCCTTAAAATGCTTACAGTGAATTTAGAAGTTACAAAAGTATAATGTTAAAGGGACAAAAATATATTGCAGAAGGTATTGTTATGAACTGAATGTTTGTTACCCACTCCCAAAATTCATATGTTCAGATCCTAACCCCTGGTGTGAAAATATTAGGAGGTGAGGCCTCTGGAAGGTGATTAGGTCATGAGGATGGAGAGACCTCATGAGTGAGATCAGTCTTCTAATAAAAGAAAACCCAGAGAGCTTTCTGGTTCCTTGCATTTTGTGATGACACAGCAAGACATGGACATCTGTGAACCAGGAAGCCAGCCCTCAAGCTATTGTCAGACACACCAAATTTGCCAAAACATTGATCATGGACTCCAGATATGAGAAATAAATTGCTGTGTTTTATAAACCACCCACTGTATAGTATTCTCTTACAGCAGCCTAAATGGGCTTAGATAGTGTCTACAATACATTGCCTTTTACTTACAATTTTAAAATTAGACCAAACAATACTACATATAGTGTATATTTATAGATATATGTATGCACCTTTATGTGAATATAAATATATGTGAAAGGACATGCGCCAAATTGGGTTTGGGTTTACCAGGTTCGGAGAGAAAAAAACAATTGGGAAGAAACCAAAATAAACAAAAGCTAATTTAAATCTACATGTCAAAATACACTTTAACTTCAAAATTTCAAAGGAGAAATAAACCCTGTGAATCTGCCAATAGGAGCTATATATGTATTTCTAGTAAAAAGTTTAAGAAAACAGCTTTAGGGTGTTATAGAATTTTATGGCATCAGGTAAACAAATAACTTGCTATACCTATTTATAATGTTAGAACACCATTTTTCAATAGATACACCATTATTGTGAAAAATTAATCAAAAATATTTTCCAAAAGTCATTTAAAATTTACTTCTGATGTGATAAACTTGCAACTCCTCATTTTTCTTTTTAAAAAAATCCATAGATGATTTGTAATGCTTTTAGTGGGGATGAATGCAACAGATCTAGTTTACCACATCATGGAGCTGATATTAAGAACATTTATCTTAAAAGTAACCTTTTGTCTGTTTACCCAATAAACTGCTAATCTGAGAAAAATCTGATTAGTTCCATCCGGAGTGAGATTCAATTTAGTGGGGACAACCGTTGCTTCTAACTGAGTAGGCACAATTGCTTCTCTCTTTTTATACTTCTTTCAATCACTCTTCATAGGTTCGGGGCAAATTTAATCACTTCAATGCAATTGATCTTAAAATTAATGGCAAAAATGGCCAGAGCTTCTGATGTAGAATAGGTCCTATCCTTTTATATAATATTTATTTCAACTGCTCATCAGTGCCTCTTACCTGTCATATGTTTGGACAAAGATGAATAATGATGAAATCATTGCAATTCTTCAAGAAAATACACAGGTAATGGGGGAAATAAGCATGCATAGAATTAGCTTAAGATATGGAAAATGAGACTGGAGACAGATCAAGAAGCTTTGAAAGACTTTGTAAAGACTAGTTATTTTTCTCAGGGAAAAAAAGAAAAAAAACAGCCCAAACCTCACTTCTACATGAAAGCCAATCTTTCTATTTGTCAGGAACATGGAGAGGAGTTGTAGGCATCTTTTAGACATTTGTTTTAGGAACTAAGTCTATCTTTGACAGACTAATTGCTTGTTCACTGGAGAGAAACCCCAACAACAGATAATGATCCCCTTTAGTTAAACAATCCCTCTTCCAGCGATGTCACTGTGCTGGTGTTGGAGGGAGCTCCTGAAAAATGCTTTGCACTTAAAAGGCACTTTCTCTCTGATGGAAACATCGATTTGTCCTCGTAATCCCCATTAAAAAATAGTAAAATACATACACATTAAAAGGCCTTGAAGGAGTGACTGCATTTTTCCTATCTATGCAGCTAGTGAGTTTCAGATTATTGGTTGCTTCATTTATATTCTCTACTTTCACTAAGCATCATTAAACATCAGGGTACCAGTACTAACAGTGCAACCAGAGAGATCTTTTTCTTGGGTTTGCATTCTGTTTTGAGATATTTGTTTTTTGAAGGGTTATAAAGCAAACAAAAGAACAAGTCAGTTTGCAGGGCACAGTCAGAGATTATGACTTAAACAAGCAAACTAGTGGTTCTTGATACTTTCTTTTGTTTTGTAAAGAAAATCTACCTTTCTAGATAAGGGTGGTTGTAGTTTCAGTGATTAATAGGAATAAATATGTGTGCTGCTTTGAGGTCAGAATTCACGTGAAATTTCATGGGGGGGGTCATATCTTAACAATCAGTCATCACATTGAAAACATCTAGAAACAGCAAACAGGAAGGTGAAGGATTCAGAATCCATGTGCTATTTGAATTTTTTGAAGGATACTGTAAAAGTTAATGGGGGGAATAGAAGATGAAGAGTAGGCAGGTTTGATGGCTCCATATAACTGAGACATGATCATGTACATGAAGAGATCCCATCTGTGCTGTTCCAGATAATAGAACTAACACCAGTGAGTGAACATTACAGAGAAGTAAATTTTACGTCAATGTAACAAAGAACTTCTTTGCAATCTAAGCATGTAATTGTTCATTAGTATATGAACTTACTTCTTTTCCTGTTATTTGTGACACTAGAAAAAAGATATTTGAACAATGCATCTGCTGCTTTCATGCATTCGAAGATTGGATGTTTTACTTTATTCTCTTTGAGTTTGATATCTGATTTGTCCTATTTGGGTTAGAGCCCAAGTCAGGCATTGTGAAGTAGTCTTTGATGCAATGGCCACAACAGTTTCCTTACAAAGGGGGTTGGTATGAATTGATGAGTAAAGAAATATATTGCCTTTCTCAGAGATACAGTAGAAACAATGACATCATGCTGATATAAATTGAATTCTTAACCTAAATGTGATAGAGTGCCTATTTCTGGCTGCCAAATTAGTATTTAGAGGTGATACTGAGTGACACCAATTTCAGTCAATTTCAGATGTTGGTTGCTTTAGATAATTACAAAGAGGAGAAACAGGACAAGGATCTCTAAGAAGAGTTCTGCAAAATGTGATGTTTTATTATGACCTGGGTATTTATTTTAGGAGTAAAATATGCCATTACACTTGTCTGGTGTTGATTTCATAGTACATACTACCAGCCACTTTTTCTTTCATTAGTTCATCTAGTTTATAGTTTACTGAACAAACATCTGTACACAAGTGCTAAATGTTGGCACAGCAGACAATGTGTTTGAAAAAATGTTTTCCTCCATAAATAATCTATTCTAGTGTGTTTTGGGAGGGAGTAGATAACACAATAA
Organism: Manis pentadactyla; assembly: GCF_030020395.1. Lineage (NCBI taxonomy): Eukaryota > Metazoa > Chordata > Mammalia > Pholidota > Manidae > Manis > Manis pentadactyla. The sequence goes on from NC_080029.1 coordinate 16,298,098, forward strand.
GTTAGTAAAAAAAGATATAAGGTAATTTCTGACTCTAAGAGTTGCTATGAAGCAATAGGCTGTAAAATGATTAAAAAAAAGTTATGTGATAGATTGTGTTTGCTGATGTGGAGTGAGAAGGAATTCTAACTCTGGGGAGGTCTATTAGTTAGGATTTTTCCAGATAAACAAAACCAGTAGAAGTGTGTGTGTGTGTGCGCGCAAGATTTTGAGAGAGTTTGTGTTGAGGTTCAAGACAAAAGGTTGTCAGGCTGGTAACACAGGGAACATACAGCTTAAGTCTGACATACTTCTGCTGCAGAATTCTTTCCTGCTCAGGTGAGGTCATTCTTTTGTTCTATTCAGGCCTTCACCTTATGGGGTGAGGCCCATTCACAAATTGAAGGGCAATCTGCTTTACTCAAAGTCCACCAACTTAAACGTTATTCTCATGCAAAAACACCTCCACAGAAACATCCAGAATAATATTTGACCAAACATCTGGGCACTGTGGCCAGGACAAATTGACACATAAAATTAAATATCACAAAAAATGACATTTAAGTTAGAACATGAATGTGAAAGCTACAAAGACAAATAGAAAGCTGGGAATTTTATTGGCTGGAGGTAATGCAGAATGAAGTACTGGGCTGCTAGAAGGACTGGAAACTGGGTAGAGAGTAAGCCTGGAGAAGAGTTACAGAAGAGGGGAACCCCAAACGTACATATTCCTCAGTAGACTTCGCTGAGTCCTCAACTGCATAAGCATGGGGGAGACTCCAGTATAAGCAAAGCTGATAAGCTGAACAGAGACTTGAGCTGCTGCCTGCAGCACAAGACACTTGAGTTTAGAGTGTGAATCCAGCTGAAGTAGAGGAACTAAATAAATCTCTAGATTTCCTCTAAGTTTAAGAGCATAAGTGAAGTCTAGAGACATTTAATAATGATAAAGGAACCAATCCATCAGGAAGACATAACAGTCATGAATATGTAGGACCTAATAATAGAGTTTTAATACGAATTAAAAAAAATAGAACTATAATGAGTAATAGATAAATTCACAATCATAGTTGGAGATTTTAACACTTCTCTTTCAGTATTTGAGTAGTTAATATAAAAACTAGACCAAAAAAGCAGCAAAGGCATGGAAGTTCTCATCAATGTGATCAACTACCTTGATCTAACAGGATTTATTGGACATTACAACTGGAATTGAAAAAACACATTCTTTCAGGGGCATCTGGAACATTCATTAATGCAGACTACTTAGTGAGCCACTAAATGTCTAATAAATCAAAAGACTGAAACCTTACTAAATATGCTTTTTTGATCAAAATTAAATTAAATAAGAAAACAATGAAAATAAGTTACCTAGAAAAGACCTCAAAAATTAAAAGGACCTTTACAATTAAACAAAACCCAAATGGGTTTTAATAATGACATATCAATAAATAAAAGGAATTCGTAAGACATTTGAAACAAAGTGAAATCAAAATTATAAAATATCAAAATTTGCAGATACAATATACAGTGCTTAAGAGAAGCTTATAACTTCAAATGCTTGCATTAAAAAAGAGCAAATGTAAATTCCTAGGAGTGGAATTCCTGGGTCAAATGATATTTCTATTTTTAGTGTTTTGAGGTACCTCCATACTGCTTTCCACAATGGTTGAATAATTTATATTCCCACCAGCAGTGTAGGAGGGTTCCCTTTTTCCACATCCTCGCCAACATTTGTTGTTGTTTGTCTTTTGGATGGTGGACATCCTAACTGGTGTGAGGTGATCTCATTTGGTGTTAGTTTGCATTTCTCTGATGATTAGCAATGTGGAACATCTTTTCATGTGCCTGCTGGCATGTGAATTTCTTCTTTGGAGAAGTGTCTGTTCAGATCCTCTGTCCATTTTTTAATTGGATTATTTGCTTTTTGTTTGTTGAGGTGCATGAACTCTGTATATTTTGGATGTCAACCCCTTATCAGATATATACCCTAAGAATGCAGGAGCCCAGTTTGAAAAAGACAGATGCACCCCTATGTTTATCTCAGCACTATTAACAGTAGCCAAGAAATGGAAGCAACCTAAGTGTCCATCAGTAGATGAATGGATAAAGAAGAGGTGGTACATATACACAATGGAATATTATTCAGCCATAAGAAGAAAACAAATCCTACTATTTGCAACAACATGGATGTAGCTAGAGGGTATTATGCTCAATGAAATAAGCCAGGCAGAGAAAGACAAATACCAAATGATTTCACTCATCTGTGGAGTATAAGAACAAAGAGAAAACTGAAGGAGCAAAACAGCAGCAGACTCACAGAACCCAAGAATGGACTAACAGTTACCAAAGGGAAAGGGACTGGGGAGGATGGGTGGGAAGGGAGGGATAAGGGGGAAAAAGGGGCATTATGATTAGCACACATAATGTAGGGGGAGCACGGGGAGGGCAGTGCAACACAGAGAAGACAAGTAGTGATTCTATAGCATCTTACTATGTTGATGGACAGTGACTGTAATGGGGTATGTGGTGGGGACATGATATGGGTGGAATCTAGTAACCACAGTGTTGCTCATGTAATTTTGTATTAATGATACCAAAATTAAAAAAAAAGAAAATGTTTAAAATAAATTGTTTATGTTTCCATCAATAAAGATGGATATAGAAAGAAAATTAAACCCAAGTACAAAGATGAGAAAAATTAAAATAAGAGCAGAAATAAATTAAGTAGAAAAGAGAAAAGAGAGAAAATTAGGGTAAAAGATAAATCTTCAGAAAGATCAATAGATTGCTAACCCTCTAACAAAAGTTCTAGGAAAATAAGAGACAAATGGAATTTGAGGCATAGTATCATTACAGATTATAGAGACACTAAGGCTATAATCAAGAATATTATGAACAAATTTATGACAATAAATCTGAAATCATAGATGAGCCAGAAAAATTTTCTTAGAAACTTATTAAATAAATTGTTAGGCACAGATAATTTCTCTCTGTAAATTCTATCAAGCATTTAAGAAAGAAACAATGACAATCTCACAAAATTCTTTCAGAAAATAGAGGAAGAAACACTTCCCATTTCATTTTGTAAATATACAGCATAACCCAAATGCCAAACCCTGACAATGAAATTATAAAAGTGGTCATAGACCAAATATCATTAAGCATAGACCCAAGAAAACCTTTTAAAATATTATTAATTTGAATTCTGCAGTATTCAAAAGAATATATCATCTCTCAGTTAGTGGAATTCAAGATTACAAGGAATACCTGGTTAATTTATCATTTGAAAAATATCATTTCAATTCACTATATAATAGAATATGGGGTTTAAAAAATCATACAATTTTAATTGATGTAGAAAAAGCATTTGACAAAATTTAGTGCCATTCATGAGTTTAAAATATGTTCTAGCAAACAGAACAGAAAGGAACCTTTTCAATCTGAAAAAGGTAATCATCAAATCTCAAAGTTACGATCACACATGAAGGTGAAACACTGAACATTTTCTTTGTGAGAACAGTGGGAATTGCGAATAATGTAAGATTGCCTGATTTTACCACATTTTCTGAATACTTTACTTGAGGAATAACATGAGAAAAATGAGTAGATGACAAAGACATTGGGTAGGAAAAGGTAAAATTTATTACTCAGAGATTAGTGATAGTTAATGTAGAAAATATTAAAAATATGCCAATTAATTGCTAGAACTCATATGAGAATTTATCATGATTATCGTCTCTACGGTTATTATACAAAAATTGTTTCTATTTCTTTATAGTAGTGATGCTGGGGTTCTTGTTCGTGAAGTCGAAGAATAAACTTCGTGAAAGGACAAGGCAGAAGATTTATGGAGTTTTTGCTCAGTTACAGAGGGAAAGAACTTTATTTAGGATAAGAGAAAGTACGGCACTCTCTGCAGGTGCAGGGAGGGGCAAGGTTGCCACTTGGGGTCTCGTGTCTAGGGTTTTATGCATGTTGCAGTGGGAGTTTTCTATAGATTCAGCCACAATGCTAGTTCTATTTTAACCTGTGTCTGTGAAGGTTTCCCAGATACTTTATTGTAAGCTAATGGACCTATGCAACTATGAGCAATGAGCTGTTGTATACCACTGGGTTTCGATGGGGAATAATAGTTACATTGTTTCCATTTCAAGCACCCTGTTTTGTGAGACTTTGTCCTTTTCCAGGGCCCACACTATACTCTGACTGGGCAGGAGTTATGCCCTACTGCCTCCCTGTCTCAGTAGTAGTAAATAATTAGGAAAATAAATTTAAAATTCCATTTTAATCACATCAAAAAGCATAAAAACCTTAGGAATAAATTTAACCACAATAGGCCAAAACTCTGCAAAGAAAACAGTAAACATTAATGAAAGAAATTGAAAAAGAATTCAACAAACAGAGACTTAAATAGTTTTCCTGGGTTGGAAAGTGTCCATTTTCAGCAAAATTGATGTATGGATTCAAAAACCAACCAAAATCCAAACCGTTTGTTATTTTTCAGTAGGTTTTGAAAGGCTAATTCTTTATTTTGCATGAGAATGTGTAAAGGTACTATGATAGGTTAAGCCATCCCGAAAATAAATAACAGAGTTAGTGGATTCACATTACCTGGTTTTAAGATTAACCATAAAAATATTGTAATTAAAATGGTGATTTCGGTATATGAATAAAAAAATCAAAGGGACTGAATAGAGACTGTAGAAACAGTCCTACTCACATTTGGTTAATTGATTTTCAACCAAGGATCCAAGCCAATTCAATGGTGAAAGGAAATTCTTTTTTCCAATATTAGATATATTGGGAGCAGAAAAGGGAGTATAGAGAAACTAAGTCTCTGTGTGGGGAAAAAAAAATCCTCAACTTCTGTCTCACTCCGGACGCATAAAAATAATGCAATTCAGATCATAGACTGAAACATAACAGCCAGTATTATAAACTTCTAGAAGGAATCATAAAGGATTATCTTCATGACCTTGAGGTTGGCAATGACTTCTTGAACAATACACGCACAGAAAAAAAACACTAGCAATAAAAAGAATAAGAAAAAAGCAGAGTGGAGTTCATCTAAATTAAAAATCTTTGCTCATCAAAACACAAGAAAGCCAAGTACATACTGGGAAAAGTTCATGGGAGAAGTACCTACTTTGTAAAGGACCTGAATACAGAGTATATAAAGAACTCCTGTAGATTAATAATAAAAATAAGACAATTAATTCAATAAAAGTGGGCAAAAAATTTGAATGAACACTTCCAGAATGAAAATAGACAAATAACCAAAAGCACGCGAAAAGATGTTCAACATCTTTCAGTCATTAAAGAAATGCAAATTAAAACCACAATGAGACACCACTCTGCTTAGCAGCTTCTTCAGCTTTTAGAATGGCTAAAATTAGACTAGCAACACTGAAGTTTTGTAGAGGATGTGGAGCAGCTGGAGTTCTTACAAATTTTTGATGAGGTATAACCACTCTAGAAAGCAGTTTGGCAATTTCTTATAGAGTTAAATACGCACTTACCATATGATCCAGCATTTCCAGTCCTACATATCCACTCAAGAGAAATAAAAACATCTGTCTGTACTTAAACTTGTACACAGATTTTCATTGTACCTTTATTCAAAATAGCACAAAACTGGAAACAAGCTAATGCTTATCAATGGGAGAATGAATAGATAGAATTGCTGCTTATTTACACAATGGAATTAAACTCAGCAGTAAAAAGGAATCAACTTTCAATACATGTAAAAACATGAATGAATGTCATAAACATTACACTGAGTGAAAGAAATCTATGCATTGATACAAAAGGATACACATTGTATGGGTCCTTTTTTGGGTGCTCAAGAACCAGCTAATGAATCTGTAGCAAAAATCATCAGAATAGCAGTAGTCTAAAAGAGAAGGCTAGAAATTGACTGGAAGTGGTCATAAATAGTTTAATGAAAAGACTTTATGCCTTGATTAGGATGAGTGTATATGTTTACTGGAAGTCTTCCAATTGTGCACTTGAAGTTAGTGCATCTGAATTTGACCTCAATTTTAATGGTTAATGGGTAGATGTAAATGAAAGCTAGAAGAGTTAGAAGGCCAATTCAGCAGTCTAGACCAGAGGTGATGGTATTTCAGGATAGGATGTTAGGAATGGGGAAACTGGCAGTAATTGCTAATGGACTTGGTGACAAGGAGCAAGAGATAAAGAAGTTTCAGGGATGCTTTTGTGATTTTGGTAAAGACAACTAGGAGGACGACGTCAGTTTTCTAAAGACTATAAATATTAGGAAAGCAGCAATGCTGCAGAGTGGGTGTGCATGGTAAATCCCTCATGGTGTGCAGAGTTCTGTTTTGCCCATGTTAAATGTGCAATACCTTTTGGATGTGCAAGTGTCGGTATCAGTCAGGCACTTGCATATATTGGTCTGGTCTTCAATGAAGAGGTCAGAGCTGGGTGTACCCATTTGGAATCATTAACATAGAGATTGTATTTAAGAACATGGAACTTTGAGATCCAGGTATGTGTTGTGTAGTTGTACAGGTAGGTGTTTCATTTCCTCTGTACAACTAGATTGGAATTCTCTGAAGGTAGAGATAGTGTTTCACTTTCCTTTCTATTTTTTACAGCAGTGTACCTTGCAAAGTGAAGGTACTCACTAAATGCTTGTTCAGTGTATTAACTAACAAGTGAATGAATACCTGAAAATGTAGGTCTTTTTTTTCTTGAATTAGAAAAAGAAAAGACTATCAAAAGAAAAATGATTAACTGGTAAAGCACCAAACAAAAAATGAAACTGAGTAAGCAAAATATTTGCCAATATTTTCAGATAATTTATGAGAATAACATGTCTACAAATTTTATTTCAATATATGAAAGGCTATGGGAATTGTGATAATTTGGGTTCTGGCTGTGCCATTTGAAAAGTAATTTTGGGTCAGTTGCTTAATGACATGTTTTTCTCTCTTTAAAATTGGAATAATCAAATGCATAATGTGGGATACTTACACAGATCAAAGGAAATACACAGTATAAAGCACTTTATAATGGTCATGAAAAGTGAAAATGCTAGTCTTTACTGGTGCATTTCTTTCGTTATTTATTATAGCAATGGAATTAGCCACATTTCTACCAGTCTTTACCTCATAGCAACATGTTAAAGTATTAGACTGGAAGGGATTACCAGAACTTACTGAATTTTAATTTGTGTTATCAGATGGAAAAGTCTAGAAAGTATGCATCGTAAATGGAAGAATTTAGCATAACCTAAATGATGGAGAACTATTTCCAAAAGGCAGTCTTTCTCTGAAACTTCAGAAAACATGTTACACAGGGATATGTACTTCCCAGGCTGACCCTAGCAAGCAGTCTGAACACCCCAAGCACAAAGAGGTTTCATTCTCCTTGGGGTGGGTCGTAAAGGGATTTCCCCTGAACTTTGTCCTTGGTGAGGTACAAAGGCAGCAGGCTCTGTGTCAGGAGAATCCCGTCAACCCACACGGCCTGTTCCTGCCGAGGGGGAAGGTTGAAGAAGCCGGAAAGCTGCCATGCCTGACTGCGCTGAGAAGCAGTCAGTAAACGCAGTCTCAGCCAGGACTCCGGGCTTGCATCGGTGCTCCAGTACTGAGTCACTTCCCCCAGCCCAGGTGGTAGACAGCTCTGGGTTTGTACAGCTGGGGGAGATCACGCAGACACGGGACTATCACAAGGGTGGAGAGTGCCATGGGATGTATCCCGGACACAGATGCCAAGCAGCTGCTGCAGGCTGACGTACCAAACCACAGCTTACAACTGTGGTTTGTATGAAACATAGCATGGAACATAGCAACGACAGTCTCCCCTGCAGCCATTTGTCCTTGCTAATGCTCTTCCAGCAGCACACAGCTGGGCGAAGTAGAAGTGCACTGGATCTGTGTTAGCAGACCTGAATTTGAGTTCATTCTCTATGCTTATTAACCTTGTGACCCTTGGTGACCTACTTGCTCTCCTTGTCCTGTTCAGTTTTTCACTGTAAAATCAGCGGATATTATTACTTATTTGTTCAAAATAATTTGAAGGTTATGTGGTGCAAATTATAGAATATCATGCAGTTTGGCTCACTTTAAGTCTTCAGAATCAGTTAATCTCAATCTCCTTACTTGTGCTATGGTCTAAACCAATCTTGCCTAATAGAAATATAACATGAATCACACATACAATTTTAAACTTTTTCTGAGAGCTACATTTAAAAAAAGTACAAAGCAACAGATAAAGTGAATTTTAATGTTATAGTTTATTCATCACAATAAATCTGCAATGTTATCATTTCAACAAGTGATCTAATATAAAATTATTGATGAAATATTTCCCCATTTTTGTTTATATTCAAATCAATTAAAATAAAGTAAATGAAAATATTTCAGTTCCCCAGCCACATTTTAAGTGCTCAGCTGTCACATGTGGCTCTGGTATTGGACAGTGAGGGTCTAGTGTTAGTTGTCAAGGAACAATGTATAGATACAGAAGAATAAAATCAGGTTGGCCAAGACTCACCAGCCACTACATTGGAGAAATGAGATGGAGTTACCAAAATTGGTGTTGAATCTGGCACCTGGAATATATATAGGGTTATCATTTTGTAGAAATGGGGAAGTGGAGTAATCCTGATGGACAGACGGATTGGAGATGAACATTTCAATTGTGTATATGCTGACCTTTAGACGTTAGCAAGAGAGCTCTGTAGAAGATGCCTAGAAAATAGATGGTCGTCCCCAGGGAGCATGGGCAAGAGGAATTCTTCTCAGAACAGGCGTGGATGTCAAGGATATGGACAAGTTCTCCAAGAGAGAAGCTTAAGAGAAATACTCAATGGGAATTGAGGAACTTTGGGTAGGTTTCCAACACAGGCTATGAAAGGAAAAGGAGCCAATCCAAAAAGAGACACAAGAAGACAGAAAAGTAGGTGATCCAAGCAAATGTGATTTCATAGAGGCTCAGACGTAAGTGACTTTCTGAGAGGCGGTGAATAGTTGGTCAGCTCCTGGACAAAGCAGGGCTGTGGGGAGAGAAACAGCTGCCCGCTGGCTCCGTTGCACCATCCCTTTTAGCTGCATCTGCTCTTCCTGTCCTTCCTGCTCCACCTGACACCCCACGTGCTCTCTCACCCTCTGTTCTACTTCAACAGTCACGGTTACAAAGAACAGCCGTGTTATTTTTGCTCCTGTTTGTCTTACAGATAACTTTGGTCATTTGGTAGTTTCATTTGACTTGTTCATCCATGAAACTGATATGCTTATTCAGCCGCTATTTCCTTGTGTTCAACGCTGGGGATACAGAAACGAACAAAGTCCTTCCTTCTCTAAAAGAATGACGCTGTTTTCAATGAGATTGTCTTAGGTGTTTGCCTGTTCTAACTCTTACCAACTTTTGTTTGTATGAGGAGCAACATGCCTTTCCCTTCCTCAGAAGGGGTTCTTTTGATGTCTGGGAAATTGCCTAAGAGGATGAGATGTACTCCTAGTTTCTTGGAAGTCTCTCAGCTTTAGTGTTCCTGGTGGCATACTCCAGCACTTACAGGCTTCCCGTCTTTATATGTTAATTGATATTGGCTTTTAAACTTAGTAATGAGGTTTCCTTTCCTTTATATTTTAATATAAATATATTTCAAGTTAAAAAAAACTTGATTTAAAAAAAGAATTAGAAAATGAGAAAATACAACGTATCATCAGTATCAATGAGACTGCATGGCGTAGACTCTAAATTCTCCAGATATACAGACAGAAGGCACCCAAATACGACTTCAGCCATATTCTCAGAGTTTGAAACAGCAGTGTCCATGTCAAGTACCAGAGTCAGTTTTTACCCTACTTGCAAGTGAACAGTTGGCCTCCCACACTTTCACGGTTGTGTAGAAGACAGTTAATTACTTAACAACAGTAGCAGAAGTCTGAGCATGAGTATTTTTGTGCCGGTTCCCCAAACCCCTTTTCCCACTGCGTGGTGTGAAGAGGACCCAGAGGTACCTGCACACGCAGTGGCTTGCCTTTCAGGAAAGGAGCATGGAGCTTAGGGAAGCTGTAACAGGCAGAAAAGATCCTTCCCTATGTTCTTGAGTGACAACACGTTATCTGTATTATACTAGACTTAAGCATACCTGCCCTTTTCTCAGAGGGAGACTCTATCTCTGTCCTCACTAAACAAACGCTCATGAACTGACAGTGCAGAACAAAGGGGCAGAGGGTGCCTCATTTCACAAGACACACAGAAATGTGACAGCCCTATGGAGAACTGTCTTCCAATAATCCGTGTCTTAATTGGGCGAGAACAATCCCATAAAAAGTAATTTTGATCATTGTACTAGATGACATATTGCAAATCATAGACCCATTTGTTTACAAGCTGAAAGCCATTCAGTAACTCTTTATTTCTGGGGTGGGGACAATTCTAGAAACCAGTCATTAGTTAGACTTGAAATGAGTTCTTTCATTAAAGTGAGTATACCTTGAACAACCAGAGGTATTTGTGCCCATGGCCACCCATTATTGAATGCAACTTATTTGGGATAAGTCTTGCCTATTTTATAATATTCACTTGGAAAAAACACAATCATAAATCTGATGGTTTCTGAGTAAAATACTACATATATGGATATGACATTTTAGGGTTCTATTATGTGTTATAATAACACTTATTATGTGCTTGCAGAGGTGGGAGAATTTCAATTATGCTAGAATCTCACAGTGTGAAGAAATCTTGAGCCAAGCACTGAATCAAAAGATTCTGCTAATTACCCTTGGTAGTGTTTTGTTTTCTTCAAATGCATGTTGCATATGCCACATGTGTCTGGAATGTTTCTCTTTGATTAATGACAAAACCTGGGAAATTTGCATTGATAAATTGTAACATGTTAAATATCTTCATTATAAGCTGAAATCTTGTTTCACAATACAAAATTCATTGAAGTCTACATTTTCAGGGAAAAGTTGAATCTAATTTTGAAAATAGAAATCACTGGGTAGACAAAATGCAGAGTGGTTAATTTGGAGGAAATGCAATTAATATAATACATTCTATGTGAGTTTACTTTCTCCAATACTCAACAAAGTTATTAGAGGCTAGTTTTGGGGAAAACTATTTGTTTATCAAAAACAAATAAATATGATGTATATAACCCAAACTGTGTCCCTTTGAATGGATATAAATTCTTTTTCAAAAGAGTTTTCTTCTAGTGGTACTTAAATTGGAAAATAATTCAACATTGGAGAAATGGAATTATTCTCTAATATGAGAGTATGGATATTCATGCTTTAGTTCATCAGAGGTGATGCACCTTTAGGACTTAAATTTTATATTTCTAAATTAAAAAAAGATTTTACCTCTGATTTTACATAAATACTTAATTGAGGTGATACCATACATTCTATTAAATTTTGATAAAGTATAGAAAAATTCTTTCTTTAATTACTTGGTTTCCCCTTTTTCTCTGCTTCTCCTCTAACCACATTATACGACCATCATGTAACTGTCTTAAATGTATCCTTGTGCATTTTTCTTCATGCTCTGATAATATCACTAAATATACATATGTAGAGTCTAATCATTATTTTATAAAATGTCACAATAGAGAAAAATGTATTATATTTTACCTTTCTTATGTAATATTTTTAGAAAACCCTTCAATTTAAGGAGTTTATTTCTAATTTTTTATTTTAGTGGGTATATAAAAAATATTCCATGGCAAAGATACATTATAATTATTGGTGCATTCTTCTAGTAATGAGCATGTATTTTTTTTCCAGATATTTTTTTGTCATTATCAACAATGCTATCTATGATCAACTTCCTTGCACATATATACATATGTACTAATGTTATTATTCCTATGAATAGATTTCTGGGATGTGGATTATTTTAGGGTGAACAACATTTGCATTTTAAATTCTTAAATTAATGTTACTATGTTGCTTTCCAAACAAGGTGATGGGTATTCACATTTCCTACAGAAATGAACTCCAATAACATTTTCTCTATAATCCTCTCAGTACAGGTGTCTCACTTTAGGGTTTCATACCCTGGCAACTTCATTACAGATTTGGTGAGACTGAAAAATCACAACAGAATGTTGGGAGTAAAAACGGGCCAGCTTTATTCTCATGGTGGCAGGTCAAGTGCTAGAATCATGCTGGCCTCCGTCCTAGCAAGCCCGCCTCAGTCTCTACTCTTTTCTCTTGGCTCTGCTCTCCTGCCTTCTTCTGCCCTTAGCACCTGGTGGGACTCTTCTTACAGTGATACCAGCAGTGACAGATTGTTGCCAGTGAGGATGCAAGCATGCGCCTGTGCTATTACCTCATCACACATACACAGTGGGTATCAGGTGAGGATCCTGGCTATGGAACTTCCATTTTCCTACATAGGTTTTGAAATTCTTTGTAAAGCTTAAGACCATAACAAAGGGAGCCAAATACTCAGGAAAGAACTCATCACATCTCATTACTAAGAGAGGGTTCTCACCCTTTATCATTATTGTCCTTAGCCTGAACACATGTGATTATGATGAAGATGATCTACCTGTTAACTAAAACAAATAAGACTAGGTTGAACCACATGGAGTTGCCCATAATCAATCATTTTTCACCTAAAGAGCTGCAATGTCATGTGGTTCAACTTCACATTTCCATGGTATATTCTTGGTTTTGCATTGCTGTCACAGAGCTGTTAATAGCTACGATAACTTGAGAGAGTGGCCATGTGCTTTGCGCCAGGTACACTGCTCAGTGCATTTTCTCATGTGTTCTTTACAACAGTCGACTGAACCTACTCAAGGTGAGACCTGGTAGACTCACCAGTTTGGCATCCCTTTCTCCCTGCAGTAATTCCAATTTCAAGTTCAGTCTTGCTCCGGGCATTGCTTTGCTCCTCCTTCTCCTTTCCTCTTTGTCTAGCTGCTTCATCCCCCTGCCATAAACACCATCCTGAAGGCACTTTTGTCAAAAAACGCACTTGGTACCTCACCTCACTTCACCCACATGTCAGGATTCCAGAAGACACTCTATATTGGAGGACAAGAGTTTAACCACTGATACTGATACCATCAAACTTCAAGTCTGAAAACCACTTCTCAGGACATTACCTATTGTTGGAACTTCCTTGAAAACTACTGAAAAGGTGAATGAGTATCAGTAGCTACTTTCTATTGAGACTAATGTCAATGGTAATGAGTGATATCAGCTAAGCAGCAACATATAATCAAGGCAGATTTTAGGAATTCATATTTAAACACAAATTAAGTAGAGCAAGTAAATGTCAAACGAACGGCATGTGAATAAAGGTACCTGTCATGGGTTAGTAGAAATAACTGAAAAGCAGTGATAACATAATCAGGATGTCAACAGAGATAAATGCCATTTATACAGGTGAGAGGAAGCAAGATGACAGGTGGCAAAAATATTCAAGTCCCTAAATGTCATTTGGTAATGAGTACTTTTGACATCTTTATCTAGGACCAGGGCTAAAATTCTAGTAAATGCATTTTTATGAAATTTTAAAATAACATGGGTAATGCTTTCTCTTTTGCTCCAGCTTTTTCTGTATATTTTACCATTTCTTCTCAAGTGGTTTGTACTTCCTAATGACCTAGGGAAATGGCATAGTTGGTTCTTTATTTACTTCTCATAGCGAAAGGTGCATAGCAACAACTTAAAAAATGTTGATTACTTGAAGTTCTGACACAGTGAACCTTGGAGGAAGAAGATGGTGAGTCTTATATTACAAAATGTGCATAGTAATAACCTGATATTACTGTAGACTACTATTGTGTTGAGAGAAGTAAGTATATGATAACAGTTAGAAATTCAGTCTCTTGGACCAGACTGTCTGAGTTCATGTCTCCTTCCCTGGTGGTATAATTTTGAGCAGTAACTCAATTTAACCCTGTCTCATTTCTCTCATTTAGAAAAAGGAGCTGATAATAGCATCTTCTTAATAGGCTTATGGTGAGGCTTAAAAGAGTTTTTATACAAGATCTACAACAACATTTGGTATGCAGTAAGTACTCAGTAGGTGTTCATTGTTGTAACCATTTCTTTGTGATTGCTGATATTATTCAAATAAAAACAGGAATTCAGAATTTACCAATGCACCAATATCCTCAGCCTGGATAAAATTTAAGGGCAACAGAGCTTTGATCTAACAGACTTGGGCTCCATTTCTGGCTTTTCCCCTCTCCAGCTATGGGATCCTAAGTGAGTCAATTGTTTACAACAGAATGTCAGCAGGAAAGAGATGATCCACACACTAAGGATTGAGGAGGCTTTGATAAAGAGACTTTTCAAAAGTGTAGTCAGTGTTAGAGAAAGCCATGGAGAAATAGCAAACACCAGGGCTTGGGAAACCTGGACCATTTCATGTGCTAACTGAAGGGGCAAAGGCAAGAGGTAGTCACTGGATCTCAGAGAGGAACAAATAGAGTACCTGAAATAACAGCCAGCAAAAGCACTGGTCACCCTGCTTTACTAGGAGGAATCCCAGCCCACTCCAAATTCCAACCTCCTATCTTCTGCCTGTGTTTCCCATTGATGAACCCAGCCAGAAGTCAGAGGGCAAAGAAGCCCTTTGATGAAGCCTGTATGGATCCTCCTTCCAGAGCAGAGAACAAGGCAGAGAGAGGGGGAGCTGACCTCCAAGGATGGACTGTCTAGTACATTGTTTAACTTCTCTGAGCCTCATGGGCTCAGAAGAAGATGGTGAGTTTTATAGTACAAAATGTGCATAGTAATAACCTGATATTACTGTAGATTACCATTACTCTCTGTGTTCCATCAAGTGCCTCAGCCTTGAACACTGTCTCTAAGGATGGCTTCATGGCTGGCTCTAGGACTGAACTCTTGTAGGACTTGAGTTGCTCACTAAGACTCTGTGAGTCCCCTAAGGAGGAATACATGATGATGGGTTTGAACTCTTTCGAGAAAATCATCTTAAATGTAATCAAAGCATTGGATTTATAAGCAAATAATGGAATATATAATTAGAATGGTCTTTCCCAAAATATTTTTCACTGAATATGTAAAATGCTATGTAAAACGCAAGCAAAGAAGAAAACAAAGCAAGCAAGCAAAATGAATCAATCAAACGACATGTGGTCAAATTAGTTTTGAAACTACTGGGTTTAGCGAGTGATTCTTTTAGTAAAGGGCTTTAGAGATCTTTTAATATGCTAATATTGTAAACAACCACTCAGACACATAGATAACAAAGTCATGTTCTTCTAGACCAGAGGATTTTATGGTTGGTTGTATGAAACATATTTTGGTACTAGGTACCTCACACTATGGATTACACGAAGTGGATGTTTATGCTATTTAGTGCTAGAACATGTTGGAGTACAGTGTCTCAAACAACCTTGGTATTTTGAAATCTTAAAGAGGAAGCACTTTTGTTGGTAATAGCTACTGGGGGTGCCTCTCTTCCCTGAGTATCTCTGGCCTAGTTGAATAGGGTGTAATTGCTTTTTATCTAGAGAACACGTTTGTGACAGCTTCTGTCTTCTACAGCACAAACTCAAGATGAGGAGAAAAGATCCCCTAATGTCATGAATCTGTATAAAAAGCCATCATATATTTAGAAGATATTTAATTATTAAGTATGTTTTGAGCATTTTGGTAACTGGCACAAAATATAGAGGATATTGCCAATCCATTGTTAATAACCAAGTCGGGAGGTGAGTCTTAGGTATAAAATATGAAAGACAAGAAAAACCTAATCATAGCCAAGCTATAAATACCAAAGAAGCTGAGGAGAAGGTGCTCCTTTGGTTAAGGAATGTTTTCAATCGGTTCTGTAATTGAATTCATTTGTGTTCATGTGCCATTTTTGAAATCTTGGTAAGATTACTCTTAAATATGGAATTTTTACATCATGCTTATTCTTGACTTGTGAAAAAGAACAACTACTCTACTTGGTAGAAGTAAGTGAGGATGGAAATTTTAAGAACACAGGAACAATTATCTTTTTATTTGGATGGATGGTAATTCCTTGTATTAGTTGGCAATTCCCTCCCTCCTGAAAAGAGCCCTCTCTCCACTTTCTATGAGAGAGTTTATGCAGAGATGTTTGCCAAGCCCAGAAGAAAGACTGTGTGTGTGTGTATGTGTGTGTGTGTGTGTGTGTGTGTGTGTGTGTGTGTGTTTCTATGTGTGTCTTAAACTCTCCAGGGCTTTGCCTTGAAAATGTCTTATCCTCTTGCTAACTCTAGAACTTTGAAGTTGAGAGTTTTCTGTGTTTTAAAGGGAATCTAGTTTCATTTTTCAAGGAGATCTTAGTTCAGAGAAGCTATCATCGGCTCTGTCCCTTTCCTTTCAGTCCAATGAAACCAAATCCCAAAAGCGGATTCCTTTCTCCTCCCACAGGTGCACAGGCATGCCTTTGAGAATTAAATTACTGATCTAAGGCAAGGAAAGTGACTCAAAGTCAGAACCCAGGAGTAACGCTGCCATTCTGTCCCATGATCCTCAAGATCAGGGATAGAAAACCTATGTCAAAATGAAAGCAGCTGCAGGCCCAGCCCCCTAGAATCAGGAGGGGCTGCACCCAAACTCTGGTTACTTGACTGTGGAGAGTAGTTTCAACCAGCATCCAATTCAGATGTTCACCCTGCATTTGCATGTGCAAATAGCCTTATTTGGCTATATTTCTTAAATAAAAGAGTATATATATTTCTGAGAAAAGTTAGGTCTCTTCCTAAAAATTGTGTGCTAGCATTAATCTTCTATTTAGTCAGTATTTCAAGTGGTAAAGAATGAAGTTTCTGGAACCACACTTCTTGGGTTTGAATTCCGGCTTTACCACCACTGGGCAATCTTGAGAGAATCATTTCACTCCTCTGTATTTCTATTGCCTTACCTGTTAAATGAGTAACCTCAAAGCACCCATTTCAAAGTGTTGTTGGATTAAATTTGTTAACATATTTAAAGCAACTAGAACAGCATCTGGCGTTTGGTCATAGCTGTACAAATGGTAACTTTTACTATAATTAAGTTGGTTATATGACAAAATGGTCTTAGTTTTGCTATGTTTGCACTCATTTGCTGCCATTAAATGAGGAAGGCATTCTAGTTTTTGGAATCTGTTGTCTCGTCTCTAAAATGTGGTTGTTGTATCATATGCCGGCATATGTAGAAAGGAGGTAGTGGTATTACATAGCGGCAGCTGTGTCGACTATTTGATAGGATACTCAAGTCAATACAAAACTAGGAACTAGGATTCCAATTGTAGCAATATGTTTAAAATATTTGTGGGTAATTGGTATGAGTAATGAAGTTTTATACAGATCCCAAAATGCAAAATTTAGAGTCTTAGGTGTCCCATTAAATTACTAAATACTCTCTTTTTTTTTCTACAGTGGCCACCACATCCATAACTTTTAAACCAGAAGAATCAAGTTTATGCTTGACAAGAACTCTTTAGGAAGGCTAAATACATGCATTAAATCAAACTCCAGGTGCAAACACCCAAAATACAGGCCATTTTCTAAAAGCCATGTTTCAACTTCAGTACACATTTGCTGTTATGTAGAAAAAATAATCAGTGGGTTTTTTTAAAGATGAATTTATAAACCTGATTTGGAAATGGCTCATAATATTTCTGTGTATGAAATGGAATAAAGGCTTAAGCCAGGTCTGGGTTTATTTTAATCCTTAGCTGGCTGTTTTTTAGGGTAAGGGAGTCTGAGGTAGTTCCTCTTGAAAAAAACTGACTTTGAAATGACTACTGGCCTTCAGGAGGTATGTGGTTAAACCATCAGTATTGCTGATATTCGATTTTTTTGGCTTACAAAGAGTCATTTTATGTAGTTCAACCTAATATTATATGCTATTATAATAAAAGAAAAATCTGTTGAACCTCTATTGTGTTGGAAATTCTCTACATCTGTACTGCTCAGTATGATAGCCACTAGCCAGGAGCAAAATGTGGCTAGGGTCATGGAGGGGCTGAATTTTTAATTCTATTTATTTCAATTAATTGAAATTTAAATAGTTCCATGTGGCTAGGGGCTACCTTATGAGACAGCAGAGTTTAGGGATGTAAGTCTGAAAATTACCCACATCAATATGGGTAGGACACTAGAAAGTTTTGTCAGGGCAATGAATGGAGTTTTACATTTCTTATAGAAACCTTGTAAAAAACTATGAATACTTCTTTTATAGATGAGGAAAGTGCAGCAGAGCAGCAATTTATATTTGCTTTGATTCATCATGTTTGGGGAGGAGTATAGAGATATGTGGCTTTAGGTCAGCAGGGGTCAACACCCTGGAGACAAAGAAAGGAACAATCATGAGTAATGGGGGTGGGGGTGATAGGTCTTGATACAGACTTCCGAGAAATCACTTCAGTGATGATTTGTTCAACGACCTGAACAGAGTAATGGACAGAATAATGACCACCCCAGTTCCAAAGATGTCAATGTCCTAATGCCCAGAACCTTCAACATGTGACCTTACACGATAAAAAGAACTTTGCAGAGATGATTAAGTAAAGGAGTTTGAGATGGGAGATTATCCAGGTGGACTCAGTATAATCGGGAGTTCTAAGTAAGAGGCAGGTATGAGTGACCCAAGAGATGGCTGCAAGAGAAAAACTCATCCTTTCATTGCTGGGCTTGAAGATAGAGCCACATAAAGAAAATGAGAGTTCCTATGGCCAGGATTCTCACCTGACCCTGGTCGGCTCACTCACTGCACACATGTGGGCAATCACATTATTATTAACTGTACACAGAGAGCTCTGCCCAGAGCTGCGGGCTGCACGGCTGCAGAAGAGCAGAGGCTGGAGTGGTGGCAGCGCCAAGGACAGAGACTGAGACGGCTGCGGGGGGCAGAGACCGGCTTGCTCCAGCAGACTCACTCCGAGGCGGAAGGGATTCTAGCGCTTGACCTGCCTTCATGGGAACAAAGTTGGGTGAAACTCTTTCAGCCCAAAAATGTTCCATCTTCATGTTTTGATCTCACTGAATAGAGAGTGAACTTGCCTGGGGCTGAAACCCTCAGGTAAGACAAGCCACAAGGCAAGGAATAGGGACAGCCTCTAGAAGCTGGAAAAGGCAAGGGAATGGAGTCTCTCACACCTCCCGGTAACATAGCCCCGCCCACAACCTTGATTTCTCTCCCATTCTGACTTCTGACCTGCAGACCTATAAGGCAGTGAGCATGTATTCTAAGCCATTACATTAGAGGTGATTTGTTACTGCAGCAATAAGAAACGAATACAGAAGGCAACTAAACTAGCCAAGGGAAAATGAGCTATTGGGTGTTTTAATAAAAAAAAAGAAGTGGTTCGAGTAGTCTGAACTTAACAGCGGTAATGGGAATAGAGAGAAAAGAATACATATGAAACATGAATCAATCTGAATCAACAGAAATGACATCAAAAGGCAGGGTTTAGACAAAAAGATAGACCACAAGTCCTTAAGGCTTTTCTCCTAAAGATGTTCTCCTTCTCAAAGATCTCTATATGTGTTCAGCTAATACAGCATACTGTATTGAAAGTAGACCTCGGGCTGAGAGACCTCTCTGACATCAGTTCATAAAGGTCTTTAAAATCTCAGAGAGCTGCCCACGCTTGGCCCAGCTTACCCACTCTTGGCTTTATTCTGCATGCTCCATATAAAGCAGCAGCTGCTGGCTGCATCAACATTGCTGTATTATGAAAATTATGGGGGATGTAATTTTTCTTACGTTACTTGGCAACATATTTCTGTCCAGGTGTTTGAGAAACTCAGACCATAATTATGCCAAAGCGAGAGTAGATGGGAAGTTCAGTCAAGGAAACCAGATTGCTTTTTGTCAAGAGAGTCTGTCAAGAGAGAGAGCCTAGTGTGGTGGAGAGATCGTGAGCTTTGTAGAAAATGCTGAATTTGCATACTGATTCCGCCACTTACTTGTTATGAGACATTGTTCAAGGAATTTTTAAGTTCCCTGAACCTCATTTTTTTTTCATTTGTTCAGCACAGGTAGAATGATATCTAGCTTGTAGGATTGCTGCGTGGAATAAATGAGTTTATAAATACAATGCGTTGACATGGAGTGGATCTTAGTAAATGTTATATACACAAGAAGGACCCTAAAAAAGGTAGAAATTAAGCAACTGATCATATTTTTCAAGAATATTTCTTTTCTATCTTAAAAATGAAAACCTTTTTTATTGATCAAAACTATAATCACACTTGCTGTGAAATAAAACTTGTCACAAGATAGATGGGCACAACATCTAGAATGTAGAAGCAATAAAGTTGGGCCAATATATTATACAGATGACAAAAATAACTTTCATATCTAGCATTTCATCTGTTTTCCCTACTAGGAGAGTGTATATGATGTTTCATTATTTTACTATCTTTTTGTAGACTAATTTACAGTAGAATGTAGTGGGAATAATTGGAGGAAGGGAATTTTTGTACAGGCTGTAATGAAGGATGGAGGGGAGGAAAGAAAGGAGAATATGAAGACAGAATGAGGAAGAGAAGTAGGGAGGAAAAAGGGAAATAATTACAGTAGAAGAAATGGAAAAGTTTAGATAGGAAGGAAAGTTATAAAAAGCGGAGAGAAGTAATGTGTAATTATTTATTCCGCCTCTTTACTGTGCCTGGAGTTAAGTAACACATATAATGTGCTAATTAATTCATCTGCTTATTTATTCATGCAGTGGGTATTTATTGTTTCCTAGAATCCAGGAATATAGAACTGAATAAGATGGACTTAATCCTTACCATCATAGAATTTACAGCAAGGAGGAGCATCACCGACCAATATTTATTTAGTCCTCATTACCACATAATAATTCAGTTGGCATCATTACTATTATTGTTCTATAGATGTGGGAGCTTGGTTGTGGTTAGCTAGTGAGTGACAAACCAAATTTCAATGCTGGCTTGTCTGGCTTTGAGTTAAGCTGTCATTCTGCCTCCCTACAAGGCCATGATGCCAGGGAGTGTTGAACCGATGCATATTGTGTGTTCGTTCATGTGTGTGAGAATTTGAAAGTTCATTCATCTTTTGCATCATGTGAAAAAGCCATTCAGCCATTTTTTTATGGCATTTGGAATACTGGCTGCCATTTCTACTCTCCTTGGGGAAAGAAATATGACAAGGAGGTATATTGGTATTAGGAGTTTAGCCCTGTATGTATAGTAGGCACTCAGTGAATATATGTTTAATTATAATATGTTTATTTATTTATTTATTTATGCATATATAATTATGTAATATAAAATATTTTGTAAAATAAAATATACTGCTGAAACCCAGATAGATGCCCACCTTCCTACCCAATCTACACCTTCAGAATACTGTAATTTATTATACAAATATTCAAGGAGCATACACTGTGCACTCGCCTCTCTGCTGGGTGAAACTGACACACAAACTACAAGGCCAACAGTGTAACCTCTAGGAGCTCCACAAAGGATGGGAGACAAGGTGCAAAACAGATGGCAGCAGACAAATGGGTAGCTAATTTTCATACAATATTGTGTCAAGGAATCGTAAAGAATACAAGGAAATTAAAACCATAGATTTTTCTGTAGTAAGGGAGGGACAACAGAGCATGAAGAGGCGAAGTTAACCAATGGATTCAAGAATGGCAGAGCGTTCACTGTGTCTAGAAATCAGCCGTATTGACCGGAGACAGTTAGAAAGGGAAACTGGATCTGGTTGTGAAGAACCTTGCAAGCAGGGCCAAGGAGTGTGGATTTCACCATTCAGCACATGAACTGGGAGTCCCTTGAATGCTTTCAATGCCAGACAGGCATACACAATTCATAACCTACTGATCACTTCCAATTAAGATATGTTGGATTGAAAACACGTGGTCAGTTTGTATTCTGAGACTTCAGTAGTTATTTTTAAAAAGTATTAAATGCACAAGGTTAATGGGATGGTAGAGCCTCGGTAATAACGATCTGAGAACTGGAAAGCGTATGGGCCTGTTGTAGGTGACCCGGGAGAATGTACTTCCCTGACCACTTGCTCATCAGGGGGGATTCTATGGTCCCTGACCCTCATCAGTGAGAGAGCCAAGAACTGGCGAGTATACATCACAACCCTCCCCACAATCCTTCAACTGAGGATAAAGTTAGGACAGAAGCAGGAGAATCTTTTAATGTCTGATCAGGGAGTGTGGAGAAACTTGAGCTCCTCCCCAGTGCTCTGCAGTCAGCCCACTGTCCCTCCCTGATTCTTGCAGAAAGCAAGATTTTTATTTTCTGGAGGTTACTCCTTATCCACAGAGATTTGTAGAGATGGAATGTATGGCAAGGAGACCCAATAAAAATTGAAAAAATAAAAGAAAATGGGAAGATCGGTCCAAGAAGTTCTATATACAAAGAACAGAAATTGTAGAATGAGGCAATAGAGAGAAGAAAAGCAGATGTAATCATCCTATAAATCATCATTCAAAACTAAAGCACAAGTTGTTTTGAGAATAAGAGGATCCACCTGGTGTCCAGCACATGGCACATATACCAATTCACATCATGGTGAAAAATCAGCAACAAAATGCTGCTTCATTCCAGGGAGGAAAGAAAGAAAAGAAGAATGTTACATATAATGAATCAAAAATTACATTTCAGTTGAATTTTTTAATAGCAACTCTGCAAGCTAGAAGACAGTGAGGTAATGTGTTCATAGCTCAGGGCAAAACCGATTTCCAATCTGGAATTCCAATCCCAACTAACATGTGATGTAAGAGAAGGATTAAAACCATTTTCACTACTCAAGGCCTCAAAACCACCTTACACGTATCTCTTTTTAAGAAGCTACAAGAGAACTTTGTCCATCAAAACAAGAAAGTAAATTAAGATATTAAACACAGGAAAAAGGATAAATAATGTAAGAGAATTGTGGATGCAAAGGGGATCAGAGAGGGTGGTACAGATGGAGGGCACATGGTGATGGCTCTTCAACTAGTTCTGACTTGAGCAAGTCAGAAAACTCTAGGTCAATCTTCTGGAAGATTTTGTAGAATCCTTGGTATGTTTGAATCTCTCGAGAGGAGAATGACAAGAATAGGGTAGAGTTTAATTGTATGTACATAGAAAACTAAGCATATTGTAAAACAAAACGTCTCATAGCTCCAGGGATTGTAACATTCTGTAAGAAAGGAAAGGAATCTTATTAACCTTGCTTCACTTTGAGTAACATTTAGGTCACAATAATAATAATGATGATGATAATGATGATGATGATGATGATGATAATGTAAGCAGTATTCATTCAAGGAAGTTATAGTGTGGGCTTACTGAGAATCTGGTGGAATGAAGATATATGGGTGTCGTGGAAAGAGACAGCCATGGGGTGCAGAGAAGATATCCAAATTTCATGTTCCTGAGTTAAAGCCAAAAGATGATGACAGAAACTAGAAACCAAGAAGCAGCTCTGTAATGATGTTATTGAAATATATGGAGGCAGATTCCAGAGAATCTGAAAAGAATTGAAATGAATTACTTTTAGGATGCAAGCAATGGATTTGAGAAGGGAAGGTAAACACTGTTTTTGTTATTGTTATTTTTTGTTTTTAAAGACAGAATTTGTGTGGATACAGAATTTTAATGTACTTAATATCAATTAAACATACAAAAATTTAAATTCTGTCCCAACTGCAGGGAAAGTAGACAGGAAAGGGGCTCATGAGAAGCACAGCGGCCATTTAGGCTCTGGGTCAGTTTAGGACACGGAGAGGGGAGGCTGTTTGGCGTGAAGAAAGATGACGGCAGGGCATCGCAAGATTTATATTTATCACAGTATTACTTGACAGATTTCAAGACAGTTTCAAATATGCAAAAATAATTCTTCTTAAAGTTGAACAGAGTTGTTGGAACAAGAAACTACACGTAACTTGGAATTTTATGTTGTTTCTTATTGCTCCCGAACACTTCACAATAAGGATTCTCATTTACTTTTTATAGCAGCCCTGTGAGCCTGGCAAGGCAGACATGGCTGCATCCCTTTTACATATAAGCAAATTGTGGATGAGAAAGATAAAGTCATCATTGAGTTTGGAAGTACAGAGCAGATCAGTATCAGTACCCCCATTATTAAAGAATCTCTTTACAGCATATACTTTAAATAGAAAGTGACTTTTCTAAGCTTTTTCTTGTTTTTGCATTGTGACACTATGATATAATAAGAAATAAATATTTGGTCTTTGTCCGCAGTTCCTGGTATGGAGCTCCTAAATGCCTTGGAATTTCCTAGGTGATAGGAGCATCTTTTGTTCTAATGAAGCAATTTCATGGGCTCCTGGATAGCTTCGAGACACTGTAACCAGTAATGAGATCATTACCTAACCTCCCTGAACCTGCATGTCCTCATCTATACAACAGAACCATGTTCACATCTGATTGATTGCCAAAGAATTAAACAAGATGGAGTATGGAAAGACTTAGCAGTGTCTGGCTCATTATAAGCAACCAATGAATGATAACTATTATCCATGCTAATTACAGAATTGTCCATGCATAATACTATGAATAAATAATAAATTAAATAATTGTTAAATTAAAGGTGGTAGGAATGGTATTACTAGAATAGCAATAGTGCAATGGCAGAAGAGAAATAATATTCCTTAAAGAGAGCTTGGTAATGCATTTCCCACTTGGCATTTGCAACAAAAATGCATTCCATAAATTTTGTAAGCAGATCGACACTGACTCTTTTGTACCAATATAGTTCTTAATTCTGACAATGCACAACTTATCAGAAACATAAATGTATGTGTCACAAACTTTTATATGTGTCATAATTCTGTGTATACATATGTAATTAAGCATGTATTACAGTTTTATATATTCCATTGAGACAGGGACTGTGGGTTTAGACAGAGTAGGGTAAGGGCCTCTGGAAGAAGCAAAATAGGATAATTTATAGTCAAAACTATGGAACAATATGCAGAGAAACTCCTACTGAAACTCTGAATTAAACACTAAGCAAACACAAATTGTCAGAGTAACACAAATTCTTTAGGATAGAAATACCAAATTAGGAATATAGGCAATTTTCAGTAGGGCTGGTTAAAACAAAAAGGCAGCATTCAGGCTGGGAACAATAATCACTAAACACCTCATTTAAACCTAAAGATATAAACCTCTAGACAATGCCCAACCATGGACTCCCTTGGCCCCTCCTGGGGTGCTCCAGGAGCTCTCATCTTACCTCTAAATAAAAGCCTCTTCCTTGCTTTCTACCTTGAGTGTTTGCAAAGTTCGTTCTTTGACTCCGTGAACAAGAACCCCGGCATTGCCATGACTATGGGTTCTTTGAATTTCTGGAAGGCAGAGGTTGAGTTTTCTCCATTTACAGATTCCCAAACTTTGAAAAGTTTCTACTACCTAGTAGGCACTAATATTTATTAATGAATGAATGAATTAATAACATGCTGGGTGTTCTTGTAGTCTTTATTTGACATGTATTAAGTATATGAAAAATTCTTGAGAGGATGAGTCAATATCTAATTTATACTGAATGCAGAATAAATTTAACATTGGAACAAAGTGAGCCATTTCCATTCTTACAGAACTGTTTTGACAGTGAGCCACTGATAATCTGAGATAAGACCAAAGAAATACAACAATTATCTTAACTCAAAAATTTTGCAGTGGTGACATGGAACATGGCTGTACTAATGGGAGCATAATATGACTGACGTATGCTTACCATCAATTATATTAATCTATTCTGTGTTTCTAGGTGCAGAACTACACCTATGACAGGAGCTCAATGTGAAATGAATATAACTTAACACTGAATTTTGTAGCTAACATTGGTACAATGTCAACTTCCTTCACAAAATTTTCACATCCTTAAAGCAAAATTCTGGCTACTTATTTTTATTGGAAATTGATTAATTT
Source organism: Manis pentadactyla (assembly GCF_030020395.1). Classification (NCBI taxonomy): domain Eukaryota; kingdom Metazoa; phylum Chordata; class Mammalia; order Pholidota; family Manidae; genus Manis; species Manis pentadactyla. The sequence continues at coordinate 16,323,944 of NC_080029.1, forward strand.
ATTTATTGCACATGTACCAAAAATACAGCTTATTTTTAGAATAGCCTGAGTGGATAATTTGAACATACGCTTGTATTTTAGTTCTTGAATATTGATTTACTTTTTATAGAAGTAGGTGAAATTTATCTGCACATCGAAATATTGTAATAAAGCTAAGAAGATGCTATAGAAAACAATTAGGCTTTTTACTGATTAAATATATGCAATTGCACATGTCTATATTATCAGAGCCAATATGAATTTTCATTTGGAGATATAGACAGGATTTTGCTAGAATTCAAATGTGCCGTAGTCTAATTTCCCCCCAGGAGCTAGAGTAATAGATTTAATTCAGAGAGTTTATATTAAAGTTAGGAGTTAGAAATCTGGTTTTAGCTAAGTTTAGATTCTTAAACAGTATGATGAAAAAGAATATATACATTTGGGAAGGAATTATTTCTATATTAATGGATCATAATAAATTATTGGATACCAGCAACTTTCAAAATCTGAAGTAATTATTATGGGTATACTTTATGTGTACTATGTCAGAAGTTTTGCATATGTTATCTTATTTAGTCTCTGACAAAAATAAACAAGGTGCACATTCTGGAATGTTGTAAATGAGGAAACCGAGGCTCACAGGGATTACATGGGTTACACAGCCAGCAACTGAGATAAGATGCAAATAGCAATTTGAACTCTTAAACTAGTTGATTTCAATTCCAAAGATAATCTGATTATTACACTGTGTTTTGTTTGTTTGTTTCTTGGTCTCCCTTTTATACTGAACAGTTGGTGGATAATAAGGCATTGGAACCCATAGACACCACTTTAACCATCTTCTCCCCACTTCTGAGCTTCACTTCTCCCCACTCTTAAAATGAAAGAAAAAGGAACACTGGGGGGAGGAGGAAGGGGAAAAGAAAGACCCCATATTTCTGAATTAAACACTAAGCAAAGCAGGTGTGGGAGGAATGGGTCAAAGTTTTTCCTATTTCTCTTTTCCCTGATTACCTTCACCCAGAGATGTTACAACAGTGGAAAGATTAAGAATGGATGGAGGAAGAGGAGGCAAAAGACGGCAAAGAAGGAAGACAATGAAGTTAGAATTAAAGTTGAATACAATATGGAATAATTAATGACTCAAAATTAAGGTCTATTTTTTCTTGATTAGTCTTTGAGGTGTTTTTTCACACTCTGGTGGATGTTGCAGTATGGACACAAAATGAAGATCTAGGAACACACCCTTCATAGAAAAAAATTAAGAAAGAAAACAATTTTGGGCCATGTAAGATTGGAATATCTGACACAAAAAATAATAGGGCATTAGTTATCCTGAAGGTAGTATTTGCTTCAAATGATACATTGCTTAGGTGCTGTTGATTTTAATATATGTGTATTACAAGCTTCCTAACTACAGAAAATATTACCCAGGAGTCTCAAAGAGTGCTTGGTATACTCACTGGGCCTAGCATTCATTAGTGTAGGTGAGTCTGGTCTCCTCTCTACAAATATGCCACCTAAGAAATCCAGAGACAAGCTGCTCTAGAGATTTGCCTTTTTGCCTTTCTAGCCACAAAACTCAAGTTCTAATTCTCATGCTTCATTGGTGGCCAGAACTGGGATCTACCACCAGTGTACTTTTTAATAATTTTTCTCTGCACCCACTGAGACAAAACTAGGACACTCTGCTCCCAGATATTATCTAGGAGAAATTTATGGTACTGATGCTTTCCTATTTGCAAAGCAAAACATGTAGAAAGATCATAAAATCTGAGTGAAATGTAGGGATTGGATCAGGCATCTGTATGGCACCATGAATCTGAGGCCAACATTTCATTGAAAATCAGATGAATCTAAATGCATATTGGAATAGGTCCATTCAAAAGCTGGTTAAGCAGGATGAAAACAATCTGATCCTGTCTCAAGTATTTAAAAATATGAAGAATGAGAGATGAATTGGACATGGCATAATAATTTTAGTTAGGAAAGGTTGCAGAATGTTGAGCAAAGTCTGATCATGTTAAGTGCTTCCTATGTCATTCCCCAGCTGATGATTTCCCTCATTAAAATCATTAGTGTGATTATGTGTCTGCTCTTCTCTGACATTCTAAATTTTGGTTACTTGACCTCTGAAGAGAAGGATATTTAGAAACTGCAGCTGTTTAAAAAAAAAAAGCAAATGTGATTTTATTTATTTGATGACTTGCAGGTTTAACCTTATTCTAGTTCTGAATGCTTATAAATATGTTTACTAACATCAAAGTAGCATTAAAACTCATTTAAAAATGTTACTATTGAAAAGTAGGTGATGCTGATTTTTTAAAAAAACATAAAATCAACCAGAACTGTATGGAACCTGCCCTGTGCCAAATCTCTTGCCCTGTCCCTCAGCAAGCCTGCCAAACACTCACAGCCGGAGTGCCATGCGAAGGGAAAGCCACTTATCTGGGGATGAAACTTTCTCTCTCGGTACTGCCCAGGGTGTATGTCAAAGAGAATAAAGAGCCCAGTTTAGGGCATACTGCCCACTCCTTGAAGCCTCCCAAAGGCATTCTCAGTGGGAATTTCATTCCAGTTGGTCATCACTGGATATATATTTCATTTATTCTTACACAGAAAACCAGGAATCTAGGGAGGATGGATAGTGATAAAATAATAGAAAAATATAGGATATTTTTTCCTCTTCTTTCAATGTCCTTTTCACTTAGTTTTAATAATGTATTGGAGGCATCTTAGTTACAATTCTCCTGAGAAACAGAATCTTATCTATATATAATGAGATTTATTATATCATATATATAATAATATATATATATGTATATGAGATTTATTATAAGGAACTGACTCATGCAGTTACAGTGGTAGAGAGGTCTCTGAAAATGGGATTCCCAAGAAAGCCAGTGGTATACATTCAAGCCAAGTTAACACATAGCATTATATATCATAGAGGCTTTAGAAGGAATTCTGTTACATCTTATTTTCAAGTTAATCTTAGATTTCTTCCAAAAAGCATTGATGAGTCAATAGATATCAAAGGATCCAAAAGAGAACAGAGAAAACCTCTCCCTTCAGTTTGCACTACAGATCAGTAGCCCTTACACTTACTTTCTTCTGTAACAAGATGAGACAGATGTCCCCGTGGGGTCCAAGGTTATACATGTTGCCCAGGAGGACTGAGGGTCCAGAGGAAGTAGGCAGGCTGCCATCTCTCCCATTCTTATCCCACTCACAAATGCATGTGGGAACATACTGAGTGAGATTCTGCTAAAATTATTGTTTTAGAATAAGTGAATGTCTACAAAGAGAATTTTTACGAGTTTAGTTACACCTCACAACCTAACATAACACAAGTCTGTCTTGAAGCTGGAGTTGGAAATCACTGGATTACTCTCAATTTTTAAAAATTCATGTTCCAACTGCACTTTCATTATAGATACTGCCAGAGTGAATAGAAGTTCAGAATCATTGGGCTGAATCATGTTTTAGAACAGTGAAGACAGGGAACTCCCAAAGCACAGCCCCTAGGACCACACATGGCTGTCACTCCACTGAAGGCAGATCATCAGATTTATTCTGTATTCGACTATAAAGTCCTCAAAGATGTACCTCCTAGTCAGCTTTATGAATGTGGCAAGTTATTTAAGCATTCTTAACCTCAGTTTTCTGTTCTGAAAGTGAGGCTGCTTATGTTTTCTTGGAGAAGATTTGTTACTAATAAGAGATGATTTATGTAAAATCTTTGGCATAGCCTTTAGCAGAGCTAGGTCTATTATTGACCCAGGGTGTTTTCCATTAAATATTTGTTCATGGGTATGATGTATGTGCTTTGATCAGTGAAGAATGTTGTTAAGGAAGAAGACCAGGAATGCAGAAGAGAGCACCTACTAGGTGCCAACATTCATGCAAGCTTGCTTTATACGTGTCATCAAATCTAGCTCTCACAACTGTGTCCAATACATTTTCTTTTTCCTATTTTGTCGTGAAGACACTGAGGCCCAGGGAATTGAAATAACAGGCCAGGTGACAATGCGTCATGGGAGGGATCTGAACCCACATTTGTGCAAAGTCAAAGCTTGTTTTCTTATTACCACAGTAAGAAGAAGAATCAATTTCAGCTTAGCCAGTGCAAGGAACCCTCTGGCCATACACAAATGGGCCGCCCCAAGAAAAGGCTAATTATGATTTTTCTTACTCAGGAATTACATTGGTAAAAAGTAACAAAAAATTATTTTATGAGAGAGTTCACAGAGGGGATTTGAATCACATTCATAGTGAAGTATGGATTTTAAAAAAATGCCTATCTTTGAAAAGAAGGACTAAAAGAAATAAGCTCAGGATGCTCATGGAATTGGCAATGAAGTTACAAGTCAGAGTATTGGTCAGTAAGAGAGCTAGAAGGCCCCCAACACACTAGTGTCAACTTAAAAGAGTTCACACAAATCAACAGGCTGTGTTAACTCAAGATCCAGGGCACATCACACAGGAGGGGCAACTTTTAAGCCTTTCTCCATCCCTGAGTCCATGAAAGGCCTTGATTGAGTGTGGGCAAAAGGGAGGTGGGACACTAGTGACATACAAACAAAGTAGTTCTTTTTATTCCACTTTGGGAAGGAGAGGTGGGACTGACAAGTCCACATCCCAGCCCCAGGCTTGCTCTCTCCTTGCTGAAGCTGGAGAAATGAAAAGATGGCTTTGTCTACACGCCTGCCTCCTTCCTTACCTCCACAAGGTGGCTGGCGCAAGAAGGAAATGAGGGATGGTGTGTACACCCAGTGTAAACAGTCTGGTTCCTGTGAGTTCCTAGGGCCAGGAGTTAATGTATTTCTAACTTTAAAATAGACTTAGTCACCATATTTCAAATGATCTACATGCAGTACCTATAAAAACCTCATCTCGTTAGCTCTTCATCTCCTCTCTCATTACCTTCCTGTAGTATATTTTAACTCTCTAGATGATTTAGTGAACATTTCTGATCAACACCATTTTCTGTCTAGGAAGTTTTGTCAAGTGGATTTGGAAATCACATTTATTCCATGAAAGTAATTGAAGGGGAGTGGATAGAGCTATAGATTTTTCTGTTCCTTACTCCATGTTTCCAGTGTTATATAGTAATGAGATACTGCTCATTAAGTTTTGATCAAATCACATAAAATCGTCCATGTTAAATTTTAGAATTCAGGAATGCTATTTATTTCTAATGTACTAAGAATAGCCTTTTTAGTTTAGTTAGCTTTGTATTTTGATTTCACATTACTAATTTTTACTGCTATGTGAGTATTAATTAGAATCACTCATGGTTATTACAAATAAAAATTAGAAAAGGGCTAAGCAGAATATCAAGTGTGCTGACTTAAAGGATAGAAAGCAAATACTCTATTCCCCTGTATGCTATATAAAATTGTTAATTTCCATAAGAAATTTAATTATTTTCTTTATAGTCATCCAGAGAGATGAAACTAGATGGAATAAAGTTCATTCAGACAACTTCACTATTGTGTTAATAATTTAATTTGACAAAAGTTAACACAAAACAAGGACCTGGCTTTTAACTTACTGATGGTGAGATTTAATTTTTCTGTTTGAGAGCTATTATATTCAAGATCCAGGTCTGACATACCTTTGTGACAGGAAAATTAAAGACATGGAAAACTGCCATAATTTTCTCCCTAGTTCTTAAAAGACCACTGTAATTCAGAAAGCATCCACTTTATATTCAAGTACAAAGCTAATAGCTTATAGTTACAGAGATTAAGAATGGTTAGAAAAAATATTACTCCCAGTTCTCCATTTGTGTGTCAAGGGAGACAGGAAAATAAATTTATTCTAAAATAAGCAAACTTACTTTCATCTTTTCTCCATATGTCTTAGTCTTGTAACATTTGCTTTAGACTAAAGAATGCTGTGTTGCCAAATTGCTTACATCTTAAACCTTAAAAAATTCTCTTTGGACTCACAACAAGACTGCAAAGTGTAAAGTGCTTATTTATTGTTATTATACTGTAGCATAAGAATTAACATGGAACAACTGAGTTGTGGAGGAGAGACAGGGCTGGTGCTTGGACCTCATCTCTTTTAGTCTATGCTCACTGCCCAATGATGTCATCCAGCTTCATAGGTTCAAACGGCATCTATATGATCACAACTCTCAATGTCTCCAGACTAAACCTTTCCTTTAAACCATGGACTCATATGTTCAACTGTCCACTTGACTTTGCCACTTGGGAAACTAACAGGTGTATTGAATCTTATGTGTGGAAACTGATTTCACCCCTTAAACTTGCTTTTCCCTCACTCAGTCTTTTCCATCTCAGTAAATGGGAACTCTAGCTCTTCAACTCAGATGAAAAACAATATTGGCTTCCTTGACTCTTTCCCTTCTCTCATGTTCCATGTTTAATTTAGCAACACATCCTGTTGGCTATCACTTAAAGGCTAATTCAAAGCCCACCGACATCTCACCCCTTCCTTTGTCCCCACCTTGGTCCAAGTCTCCACTCTCTCTTGTGAGCTTTCCTGCAAAGTTGTCTTACCTCTGTGCTCTGCTTTCACCCTTGGTCAATTCTTAACAAAAAGCCAATGTGCCTCTCTTAAAGCATGCCTGATCAGGTCACGGCTTTGCTCAAACTTCCCAAAGGCTTCCCCTATTTTCCAGAGAACACAAGAAAGATCTTTGAACTGTCTACAGGGCTTTGCATGGTCTGATTTCTTCCAGCTCTCTCCTTTCCAACCACACCAGCCTCTTTGCGGTCCTCTGTACATGCTGAGCACAATTTGGTGAAAGAGCTTTTAGCACATCACCTGGAACATAGTAAATATTTGGTAAATGCTATTTTGAGTGAATGAAAGAAGGAAAAAACAAACAGAAGTCATGAAAGCTTTTGGAACTTTCTAGTGGTTCCCAGCTCCTGATGATATGTTCAATTGGTATTTTGTTAATGGAGATATTCCTGACATTACAGTATATAGATTGAATTTTATGGTAGTTTCAAATCGGTATTTACTCAGTGACTACTACATACCAGGGATGATATGATTTGGATCTCAGGTATATGAGCTGCATTCCATATAGTTCTATGGCTCAGGAACTAGCAATCTTACATTGCCTTCTATTGGTACCTTCTTCCCATATGATGCATAAGTGAAGTGCCTGCTATGTACCTGATTATGGGCCTAGCACCAGCTTACATTAACCAGAGGCAGATGATAGAACCCTATGGGCTGTCGACAGCAACAAACCTTCTTTTTTTGTTCCTCCATTTGACTTGGTTGCCAACATTTAAACCTGGGGGATGGAGGTAGGGCAGGATTTTGCAAAAATATGTATTTCCATTTTCTCTTGGAAAAAAATCAGCAGGCCTGGCCTGCTTTGCAGAATTTTGCTATAAATGAGTAGCAGCTGCCCACCTTCAAAGAGGGTTACCGGCTTCAGATGGTCAAAGGGATTCACAGTCCAAGGGGAACAAAAGGCATGATAAAATGCCAATTTTTCTTTTGAGTACCCTTTTGTATTCTGTAAATCCTTCACGTACTGTGTTTCATGGTATCCTAAACACAATCTTCTGGAGTAAATGGTATTATCTCCAATTTTACAGCTAAAGAGGCTGAGTCTGAAAGGGTTTCACAGTGTCTTAACAACTCGGCTTATAAGGAACTATCATCACCATCGTCATGATGATCTTTATTTATTTATACATTTATTTACATATTAATTTGAAAATAATGTAACTAATACTTACATTTATTTACATTATTTATTTATTATTGAGTGTTAGGAACCACACACTATCTTTATATGTAGATGCATTTAATCTTTCCAATAAACTCTGGGAGAGGCATTATTATTATTCTTATTCTTCAATGAGGAAATAAATGAGTGATAACAACAGTAACTCACCCAATGTTTCCAAACTGGCAGAGATGGTGCCAGAATTTAAATTCAGGCAGTCACGTCTCAAGCCCGGTTGTTAACCACTGCATTACAGTGTCATGTTCAACACAGCCTCGATCTGCCTAACTCAAGACACTATTCTTTCCACTCATTTACAGGCTGTGGAAAGCACAGAGTGACTTGGTGAACCAAATGTGGATTTGAGCATCAGTGGACCAAAGAGGCTCCTGGAGACAGTGGAAAAGACCCCAGCACCTTCTCCTTAGGTACTTTGAATCTGCACAGGGGTGTTCTGCCCGTGTCCATGCAGTCTGCCTTAGGAATATTCCAGTGCGATTAAAGGGCAGCATCTTATGGGAGCTCCTCTGATTTGAATGTGTTTTTCTCAAGGCTGAGTCTTCAGTGCCTGCTCCTGTGCAAGGTGCCCCTGTAGCTATCTGCTTACAGAATGACTTCTGCGATGGCTTGAAAATTGGCTGACTTTTCCAAAACCTTTACAAGTTTCTGCATTTGACCAAATTGAATGCTGTTACAGGTAAATTCAAAAGAAAAGATGGGTGTCATGGTCAAGGTAAAGATGAAATTGGTGTTAGCTGATGGCAGAGTCTTGTATTTCTAGGAAGGAACAATATTCTCCCAGTTAACACCTTCTTACTTAGAATGAATGTGTCTGGTAACAGATGCACTGACACCTCTTCGATCACAGTTAAGCTGCCATGAGACCATTTCCAGTAACTTGCTTTGCTCTTGAGGAGGAAGTTACTATGGTCTAACTGAGTGTCAATGCTTTATTTTTATAGACAAGGTGAGCAGCATGTGTCCCAACCAGTTGATGGGAATAATGTGGACGTTTTCCACCTCTCACATCTAATCAGCACATTATCTCTTCCAAGGCTATCAACAGTGTAGTTCATTTTTAATTGGCATAATACCTCCTAAAACTCAATTGAGAGAATAGCAATTTATTTTTGGCTCAAATCCTTTACATTATTTAGAGAGTCAGGATTTTTAATAGAGAATGATCAAAACATTCTTCAAACTGGGTCAACCTAGTCGGTACTATGTTTTTTCCCTTTGGTTTATTGAATGCTTTTAACCAAACAGTGGTCAAGAGATGAACCCAAACTTTGTCCCTATGATATTTGCTCTTCCTTTATCTTCCCACCTCTCTTCACCTTAAATAGAAAAGAGATAACCCTCTGAAAAAAAAGCAAAAGCTTCCAAATCTTCAAGTTTCCCTAATTCTATCTTATCCTCAAACTTGACATTATTAATAAAACTTTAAGAAATACGTCCTACAAACTCAATAAAAATTTACTGAATAAGTAATGCGTGTGAATGAGGATTCCCAGCTTGTTCTAGTCATCTCTTGAATACTCATTTCTACCACTTGAAAATTCACCGAAGTTAAGCAATTGCACTGAGATGATTATAGTGACGTTTTTAATTGGAGAGCATACTGGTATCCTGGCTATGCAGTAATAAACAACTGCAAGCGGGGTGACTTTCAAACAACAGAAATGTATTCTCTTGCAGTTCTGGAAGCTAGAAGTCTACAATCAAGTCGTCAGCAGACCGAGCTCTCTGTGGAGAGTTTAGGGGGACATCCTGCCGTGCCTCTTCCTAACTTCTGGTGGCTCCCAACAACCCCTGGCATTTTTTTTTTTTGATTTACTGACTCCCATCTCAGCTTTCATCTTCACATGTTCTTCCCTGTGTGTTTCTGTGTATGCCTGAATTTCTTCCTCCTCTTTTTATAAAAACATCAGTCATCAGATTGAAGGTCCATCCCAGTATAACTTCATTTAAACAAATGATGTGTATCAGCAAAGACTCTATTTCCAAATCGAGTCTCATTTTGAGGTTCTAATATATGGGGGGGGGGCACTATTCCACCCACTACAGATGGGCATATGAAATTTATGCCTAAAAATGTTAGATATACCTTTAGAGTGAGATTTTATGTTTTTTCTGGCTCGTAGTTTGCTGTATTTACTGTTTACTATAGCCTGGATGTGAGAGTGTAAACTTTTTCTCGTGTCCTTGTTTTTTTCTTCCTTTTGTTTTTGGGTTTTCTTAGAGATTCCTTAAATGAGACCCAAGGCCTTCAGCTCTTTTAACTGTAATCCCGGCTATTAAACAAGACCCCTATTGATGTCATGTAAGATTTTAGGGAAGAAGAAGCATTCTGTGGTCCCTGATTACTTTCAGCCTTTCAGGGAGCCTGAGTTGAGTGACTCCCTTCCTCCAGGTGGCTGAGGAAGGGGCGGGGGTTGGAGTTGGCTTTTTCCCTCCACCTCTGTGTAAGGGTTGAAGCCGCTGAGTTGAATATTTTCTTTCTCTTGGGTTCATTAAGCTTCGGTAGACTCAAGTTGGTTAAGATCTGGTAAAAAAATAAGTTGTCCTTGGGGGCAGGCCTTGTTAAGAACAGAGAGTTCTGGGTATATTTCAAAATGGTTATATTTCCTCATCTATTACTAGCAGCATGAGGGTTTTCTCTGGAGGAAACAGGGACTGGGCTCTCTTGGAGTTTTAAATTCTCATGATAGCCTACTCTGAACACCCAGTGATTCTTCAATTACAGTTTAAACCATTCCTAAGAATACTGGCTACAACTGCAGGCTTTTTCTCATAAGCTGTGATTTTCTGTATCTTCCTGTCTGTCTCTTCAGTTTTCAGGGAGGCAGTTTGCCCTCTGACCTGAATTCTCTGACAGATTCAATAAAAGTTTTTTATTTTCAGTTTGTTCAGTTTTTTTTCTTGTTGTGAGGACAGGGAGAATGACTCCTAAGCTCTGTAGGTTGCACTGAAAACCCCAGAGATCTGAAATGGAGATTATGATAATAACAGCAATCTACTTCTGTGGTGTACCAGACTTTCTGATCTTCATAAGGAGTCAATGATGTTTTATTATCCATTATTCTGCTTGTAGAACTTCAGTGTCTGATAGGTTGTGCGACTTATTCAAGAGGTAAACCTGGGATGTGAAACCAAATCACCGGGTTCAAGCTGTAACTACCATATGTAGTTACACGTAACAACACAAGCACAGAAAAGCTTGTCTCTTGTCTCCACATAACAGCATTAAGACATTAAGATACATCTCCTGACTTCACAAGGAAAAGAGCTCAATATGTAATAACGTGCAGGTAAGGCTCAAGGGTAACATGCATAGATCAGCTGCGCCATCAAGCATTTCATTCCTGTCTCCACACGAGCTGTCTTCCATGAGCCAGTGGCTGAACTTCCTGACCTCTAGCCAAGGATGTTCCCCAAGCTTCCCAAGCCACAGTCCAGTAAAGAAATAATATAAAGGGTTCTTCATATTTATAGTTAATAACTTGAGATCTCCTTATAGTCCAGCTAGAGTCATATTATCAGCACAAATTAAATCACTGTGACTGAATGAGCAGTGGTCTATGTACAAGAGAGAGTTGTATGCCAGTTCTGAAGACTGGATTCTCGCCCTGCTGACCCACATACTATCTGGGCAACATGCACAAGCTGAGCACAGGTCGTACAACTCACCTGGGCCTTGGATTTCACACTTGGTAAAGAGCAGGTAATTTCTTAAATTCTTGTTTCAGTCTATGCTTTTAAGTATTGATCTGAAACAAAGAAGTGTTGATCTCTCATAAATATTAAGAAGGGGGAGGCAGAAGGTGGCTTGAGGTGATCTGTATAGGACAACATCCATTTTGAAATCTCTTTATACTCATTAGGAAAACCAGGTAAAATCAAGGCACTAAATATTAGGGTTTACTGTCTATTATGTCTGAACTCAGCTCATCAGTACAGCCATCCAGCTCTTTCTTCAATTAACAGTGCATCCTAAACCATTTTATCCCATTAGCAACAGCTGAGATTTCATTATTTGATTCTTAGAAAAATTAAAAACCCACCCTACTTCCTAAAAAAATTGATCACCATCTATTTATTTGTGGTCATAGAAAAGATTGGTATCAAAATAGAACCTGTGTGTGCAGTGATGACCCTTCTGTTTAATGCTTTCGTAAGCAGAAACCCAAAGATACTGGGAATGGCAGGGCCAACTGCATGCGACTCAGGAAACCTCTTGAGACAAAAAGGCTCCTGACCACCTTTCCTGTCCTTTTTGAGCTTTATGATTAATAGAACCTGTCTCAAGATTGACATAGTCTGAAGTGAATTTGATGAGAAATGAAAGACACTGATCTCCATGGCAGTTTCTGAAAGAAGAACTTAATAGCAAATGATTAAGTCACTTGAATTGTTGACCCAAGCTGTACATCAGGACCTGGGAATCATGAGGAATTTCTAATTCTCTTAACCTAGCTATTTGGTAATTTAGATACACTTTGTCATTACTGTCACTGGATATACATTTTAAATAAAGTACCATAGTCAAGGGTGCAGAAACATGGGAAGAAGGCTTTATAGTGTGGATAAAATGAGGGTTCCTGTGGCCAGGATTCTCACCTGGCCCTGGTTGGCTAGCTCACTGCACACCTGTGGGCAATACATGGCTGTTGACTCTATATGAAGAGCTCCGCCCAGTGTTCTGGGCACAACACAGTGGCAGGGCTGCAAGGCTGCAGGAGAGCAGAGCAGAGGCTGGAGTGGTGGCAGCGCCAAGGACAGAGGCCCAGAGGATGGCTGTGCAGAAAGACTGTGTGGGACGGCTGTGCAGGCAGAGAGGCCCAGAGGCAGAGACCAGTTTGCTGCATGCAGACTCGCTCTGAGTGAATGGGATTCTAGTGACTGACCTGCCACCTGGAAATTAAGTTGGGTATAACCCTTTCACCCCAAGAACATTTTGCTGTCAATTTCTTTGGTCACACTGAATCCAGAGCGAACTTTCCCAGGGCTGAAACCTATTGACAAGATAATAGTATAACCAAGGCACAGAGCCTTCTTGATACCACTTCACTCCTTCAGAGAAACAGTGGTTCTAGCTGAGGCATGAACACAGCAAGACTGTCCCTGAGGCCAACCTGCTTCACCAGTGATATAACCAAGGCAGAGGATTTTCCACTCCTACCCCGAGCTGGTTGCAGTTGGTTCTCACTTGGTGCCTCTGTAGTGAATTCCTCATCGTTGGCCAGAGTTCTTTGATTGTATCATATAGGTTCCTGCATAATGTTAGATGGTTGCACCTTGGAGGTCATCCCTGCCAGCTAGGTGAGACCCGGTCCCTCAACTGCAACCAGCTTGGGGACTTTGCGAACAGGTTGAACAAGTGCAAGCAAGAAAGGAATTCACTAAAAGGCAAGGAGTAATGAGATTCAGTCTTGTACAGTGCCAGGAAGAGGGGCTTTTTATTTGTGCAGCGATGCAGGAGGTGGAGAACAAGGAAGAACAGAGCAAAAAAGGGAAGTTCATTGATCTCTTGGTTGGCGTGGGGCAGATACCTTGCTAACTCCTAAAGCCAGGGATCTCCTGGCATCCAGGGTCTGCTTGGATCTGCATGGCACAGGAGTTGTGTCCCCACCACCCCAGGACTCGGGGAGCCAAGGAGAACTGGAGGGAGTGATTAAAATCTGAGAACTTTCCAGAGCAAAGGAAGGGAGATGCTGGGGCAAGCCGTGAAAGAATGTGATCGAATGGCTGCAGTCCCATCTGGTTCACCCAGACGTCCGAAAAGTGCAGGTCCCCCCTACCCAGAGGTTTCTGAAGCCACTTCGTTAATGATCTGAAATAAAACAGAGAGAGAAAAGGATTGCATTTAAAATCAGAAAGCTGAATGAAGAGGGAAGTGACAAAGATGCTACCCACTGGTGGGCGGTGGGTGTTCGTGGGCTCTCATCTTTGTTGCAAAAAAGATTTCAGAGACAAAGCACAATAGGCTTAAGCGTCAAGAATGTTTTATTTAAAGTAAAGTACACACTCAAGGGGGGACTGTGAAGAACCTCTCAGAAGAGGCATCAGGCAGGTTTTATTTAAAGAGACAGTACACACTCAAACAGGAGTACGAGAGACCTCAGAGAAGAGGTGCACTTAAGGGTCTAGGGTTTGGGATTTTATAGGGCCTTTTGGGCAGGAGGGTCAGTATAAGGCATGATGTATACAGGTGATTAATATTTCCTTTGAAGTTTTGTCTTAAGAATAGGGTTGTTTGGGTGACTGTATTGGTCAGGATCTTGGCATTCTTTATCCACGTAGCAGGTCTGTCTTCCATCCTGTTGATTAAGGTGACTGGAAGAAGGGAGAACAGCATAAAGTTTAAGTTAAAGACTCAACTAGGCCTTTGTTCACAAGCTAAGTGGATTTTATAATGGCATGACCCTCTTCCCATGTGTCTGCTCTATCTCAGTGTGGCAGGGCAAGCTGCCTGATTTGAAGAAATCAGCTCCTGATGGGGTTCTTATGGGCTTTGAATCTCCAGGTAGAATCTTTGATCTCTGCTCAAAGGGGAATCTTTATCAAGACTAAACTGTATGGCTATGCATTTTAGGAAATGGAACTGATTTGGGGAAAACAGATATCCTTGTGTCCTGATAGGAGTGCTGAGTTATATTAGTTGGCAAAGCAAAGGTATATCATTTAATTCACACCACCAGATCAGTAAAGTGAGACATGCTAGTTATGTCGCTGATCATTATGTCTTTAAATCTCATTGCCATGAAGTTTAAGAGGCTGACATTGATTTTGTGACTAATTAAATTGAATGTAGCGATTAAAAAGACGGATTCTAGAGTCAGAATGCCTGGGTTCACTTGTTGGTTCTACCACTGACTGGCTTTACGATCTTGGTCGTTTGTTAAGCATCCTGTCTCTGTTCCCTCACCTGAAAGTAGTGAAGAAATAATAGTCTCTATTCCATAGAGTTGCTTCAAGAACTAAACAAGCTAATGAAGAGTACTTAGAACTGTTTATAGTAAGGGACTAAGTCCCTCATAACTCAAAATTATTATAAATGTGCATCTTTCATAAACAAAAATACATTTTTCAATTAACTGCACCTTAGAATTGCCATTGTATATAAACGTGCCTCTAAATCTGTCATCAACAGAAAAGCACTGACCAATTGAGAAAGCATTCCTGCTTAATGAGGGAGCTTTATGCCACTGAATAAATCTGTTCTCTTACTATGAAGCAACTGGTGGCAGTGGCCTGGGTCAGCCAGGATCTGAAGCCCACACCATCTTGGGTTCTCAGGAGACAGAAGCCGGCATTCTTCCTTGCTGCCCTATGCCCCTGGATCTGTTAATTGAGAGAAAGGCAGATGTATGAGATACATAGCTCACCATTGAGCACAGATGAGAGATTCCCCAGAGAAGTTTTAAAAGCCTATTTTCTTTGGAGTCGGGCCTTCTAATCCTGACTTCGTTTTTCCAGCTGCATCTAAATGGGTGTGTGCATGTGTGTTTATCTTCAGACCTTTCCCCTTTTCTCTGAGTAGCAGTTGAGCCAGAGCTCACATAGTTCACCCTTTCTTGCAAAGAGGTGTTTGGGGGAGAATTGTTTTTCTTTTACTCTTTAACGGATTTTTTTTTTTTAATGTTGAGTTCCTTCTCAGGGCCTCTTCTGAAAATGGCAAATTGAGTTAAATTTTAGGGGTGTAGTGATGTGCTTGCAAAGGAGAACAAGATGTCTGGAGCTCAATTTGAGTTTGGACTTCCTAGTGAACAGCAGCCTCAAACAATCATCTTTATTAAGACCCTTGACATGAGCATTTTTTAACACCCATTTAGGAAAACCATCAGAATTCTAGAGGAAAAATACAGTCATTTGAGTGAAAAAATCAAGTTATTTTTATGCAGTTGAGTTTTGGAGCTCTTTCTTTAGCAATAAGGAAACATAAAACATATGAAAGGAGAGTAAATATTGTGATAAGATAAATGTAATTTCTTAATGAAAAGCAATTCATAATCACCCCTTTTCCTTCAGAAAGCAAAACAAGAAAGAGAATGTTTAGGACTTTTTTAAAAAAAAATCTCTTTGTTAAAAGGCCAATTTTGTGTAAATGTCTGTTAATATGAGCTTTTATCATGTAAAATCCCAAGGTTTCTTTGGTCCATTATCTACAAATTAGAAATAAAAATAAAAATCACATGTCTTTGAAACCAAACATCTGTTTTTAGGGAACTGTGCTGTAAAACTCCAGTATTTCTATTGCCCTGTATTTTAAACAATCTTAAAATCTTTTGTATGACATAACATTTATTCATTCTTCAAACATTCCTTGATTGCCTATTAAGTACTCCTAGTCAATGTCCTAGTTGGAATCGGAGGAACGTGTGTTTCTGACCCTCAAAGAGTTTAGTGATTGAGGGAAAGAACTATTTCTTTTGATACATCATCTCTGCTATATTATTGACTCTGAAGGTACTGAGTTCATATACAATTCCTTATATTCTCATTGGCACCTAATACAATGCTGGCAAATAGTCGATTCAACTCATGTTGATAAGCACAATGTTATGGAAATTAGTCTATTTGACAACTGTCTTTTTCTTCAAAGACATGTATAATAGTACAGTAGTAATACAAAGATTGTGATCAAAATCCAGTCTTTTATGTGACTTTCCAATTTCTCTGAAACTTTATGCAGGCATTCAGTGGAGGAAATCTTCCCCTACTCCAGAAGAAAATTTCCACCAGATCCCATGACCTTGTCTCATCATTCCTAAGTCCTGTCAATACTTTAAATCATAGGTCGAGTCTCAAAGCAGTAGTTAGCATGTCCTGTCAAGAACAGGAATTAAAGCTTGAACTTGACATAGGGTTAATTATTTCCTTCCTCAACTCAGACCTGACTCAGCCTGAATCAGAGACTACAAGTGGCATCTCTACTTTTTTTCCTGCTCACCTCCTGCCTTCCTTTTTAGTTGCCCTTTGCCTCCACCAAAATCTCTCCAAGTGTGTGTCTGTGTTGAGGGGCCAGGAGAAAGAGGCAGAGTCTCCCAGCTGACCCGGCCACGCTCTTCCTCTCTGGGATGTAGATCAGCAATGCCATCTGTCACCTTCTCTCATGGCACCGGCACGGAAACCTTGGTAGTTCCCTTCTCTACTGTAGCTCTCCTTTCTCAGTCTTGAACTTTAGTGGTATAACTCTAGCTGCTTTCAGGCTGCCTCTCCCTCACTTTCTCGAGGGGTGTATGGACAAGACCCAGAGCAGATTCTATACCAGCTCACGCACGAGTGGGTCCTTACTCTGACTTCAAGTGAATAAGAAATGCTTTGATGCTTCTGCTTGACAGTAGAGGGGAGGAAAGACTTTTCCTCTGCCTTCTTAGACTCTGTGATGGAGGTCTTTGAATTGAACTGACAAAAGCAGATTAACAAGAGAAAAAACATACATATTTTATCTGACACCAATATTTTTATGTGGCACAGGGGGCTCCATAGGAAGAAGTAAGAGCTTAAAGAAATGGTTAAATCTGAGAGCTTACATATCATTTTAACAAAGAGCAATAAGTTGTAAGGATGTGACAACATAAAGGAGAAAGGGGCTTGGGCTAGGGGTGGTAAATTATGGGAAAGTGACTAGGAAATATATGGTGGAAAATAATAGAATAGTTATTTTGGTAAAGTTTGTTTGCAAAGGTGCATCTTGGCCACCACACCATGTATCTGGCGATAAAAAGCGATTCTCTTCCTGATACAAGGAAGGCACATACATGTCTTCCTACATCTGTGTTTTCTCAGTTACCTTCAGTCAATATCCAAAGTGGCATATTTTAGGGTGCTATGTTCTGTCCCTCTTAAACAGATTCCCAGGGGCCAGGAGTCCCAGGACCAGAGCACTCCCATGGTGTAACCTCCTAGCTCATGAATCTGGGTACGAGTGAGTTTCCAATCAGGAGTCCCAGGAAGTCCACAGTATGGCGTAGCTTTCTCATAAGAGCTGCCCTGTGACTTCCATGTCTCCTCAATGCAGTAAATGTGTTCTGCCATTTTCTGAGTGTTCCTTTTGAAATCTCCCTTCCCCCACTACACACACACACACAGACACACACACACATGCACACACTGGGTTTGGGATTAGAAAGTAACAAGTCTACCCTTTGTTACAAAAAGGAAATTTGTACAACGTATCCATAGTTCTCTCCAAAGAAAGCTCTTTCCTAACCGCCAGATCTTATTTACATTTTCTATCACTCTGAGGGACCCAGATATGGTGGGACAGTTTCAACCTCATACTCATTTTCTTATCAGAAGAGCTTCATCCTGTCCCTTGGGGCAAACTGAAGCAGAAGGTCCGGGTTGAAGATCCCAGCCGTGGTACTAACGCAGAATTTGCCAATTCCCTGCCTTGCTTCCTATGACAGTTACTGTGTGTGTAGTGAACAGTTAGGCCGTGTATGTCTGTAAGGAAGAATTATCCAAATGACATTTACTGCTTGCAATGTGCTCTAGTGTGACAATGGAGACGAATATCAATTAGTTTTTCAGGCCCCCTGAAAATCATGATTATAAAAACTGTTTTGGATTTGATGATAATGACCTATGGAAGAAAAATATAAGCAGTCCTTCCTATTCAACAGGCTGAGAATTTTTCATCCAGAACAGGAGTAGGCAAACTCAGTTTGTGAGCCTAATTTGACCCATCACCAGTATTTTTAAATAAAGCTTTATTAGAACACACACATTTCCATTTGTTTATGTAGTGTTTGTGGATTCTTTTGTGCTGCAATGGAAGGACTGAATAGTTGCAACAAAGACCCTATGTCCTAAAATATATCATCTGGCCCTATAGAAAAAATGTTTGTGACCTCTGATTTTAAAGGACACCCAAGTTAATTGCTATTTTAAATACACAAAAAGGCACATCCGTGTGAATGGTCCTTCCTCCAGATGCTGAAATGAGGAAAACACACTATTCCATTTTAATTGTATTGCTTTGCTGAAAACAAAGGATCTTGCTGCTACTTCTGTCTGGAATCTGTTTCACTTAATTTTTCTTGGATTGTATTGTTCCACGATGGCTTTGAGTTATATACCTCTTTTTTTCTTCTTGCAACTGTGGATATATTTTTCTATATATTCATTCATTTAGTAAATATTGTATGAAGACCTGTCACCTGCCAGTCCTAGGCTAAGCGTTAGGGTTGTAACAAGAAGAAGGGCAATTAACTTGCTCACTCAAGTCCCTTGGGGTCTTGTGGAGCAGCAGATCAGTACCTGGGCAGTGACAGAACTCTGGAGTAATAACCAGGACAGACTGGAGCCTGGGACATTAGGGAGCTGACGAAAGGGGCACCTAATGCCATTTTGTGGGTTTGCACAGGGAACACCCAGGAAGGCCTACCAGAAGACACGGTGCCAAAGATGAGAACTGATGGCTGAGTAGAGGTTAGGCAGCTATGGGGGAATTAGGAAAAAGAAAAACCATTTTCAGGTAGAGCAAACAAAAAGCTCAAAGACCTGGAGGAGGGCGTGCCATGTGAATTTGAGAATTAGAACCACCTGTGCTTCCCAAATTTTTTCACTTAGTGCAATCCACAGAAAATAGTAACATTTGTATGTCATTGTATTAGAGTCCCTGAGAGAACAAAATCAATAGGATATATATGATCTTATTAGTAGGAATTAACTCCTGATTGTGGAGACTAGAAAATCCAAAATCTTCAGGATGGCCCAGCAGGCTGGAAAGCCCAGGAGAGGCAATATGCCACAGTCCAAGTCTGAGGCCAGCAGGAGGGACATACAGGAGAGCCAGTATTCCAGCTGGAGTCTGAAGGCTATTCTCCGTAGAACCAGTAAGCGGTGATATCGCAGTGAAGTCCAAAGGCCACCTGCTGGAGAATTCTCTCTTGCCAGGAAGAAGTATTTTTGGTCTATTCAAGCCTTTAGCTGATGGAATGAGGCTTGTAGAAGGCAGTCTACTTTACTCAAAGTCTGCTCATTTAAAAATTAATTTCATTCAAAAACACCCTCATATAAATTAGACAAAATAATATTTTACCAAATATCTGAGCACCTTGTAGCCCAGCCAAGTTGATAAATAAAATTAACCATCATATCCACTTTGGAGCAAATGAAAGGAGCTGTTTGTATGTCAAGCCAGTAGCCTGGGTATCAGGTCCTCTAGGCGATAAGAGCACCTTTATTTCAGCATGTCTGTCACATCACCAGGGGCCTTAAAAGCCGTGTTAAACAATTCGCACTATGTTTGGAGACAAACATAGACTCATGGAAGGGTTTTACTCTTTGAACTTTTATGATTTGTTTAGACTGAGATTATAGCAGGGGAGTACGACTATAGGTATATTTGGTTATAGAAAGACACCAACACCAAGGAAATGCATTTTTTTAAGTGCTTAGCACATTAAGACAGTCACTGTGTGCTTTGTCAATCTCCCTTATGCTTCATACACTGTCTTTTTGAAATAAAAGCAAATGGAAGCATATTTATTATTGACTGTATGCTTGACATTGTGAAGAACATTCTCTTACTAAACTTCACTATTTTCCAGTCAGGTAGGTATTAGTATTCCTATTTTCAGAGATAAGGAAGGAAGCTACAAAAGTTCAATTAACTATTCCAGAGTTATGAAGCTAATTAGTGGTGGCAGCAGGATCTAAAGATGTGATTACGGGTATTCACGTGCTGACTGGTTAGAGAAGAAGGCAAGGGTATTTCAAGGAAAGGACACAGAGTTGTTAGGACTAGTTACGGAAATAAACACTCCACATTCAGGAGATGGTGAGAAGTTTATTTTAACTTCAGATTGATACCTCCTGTAGTAAAAGTAGGAGTTAAATGGGTGCTGCTTGACAGCCAAATTTCATGTTCAAATACATTTTAAAATGGGGGAAGGTCAAACAACTTATCTTTTTTAAAAAATTCAGGATACCCGTGAGAATCCTAATACATATTTGAGTCTCTAGATTGAAGTCTATGGTGTTCCAAAAACCTTTTTGACCTTTAAGCACCAGTGTAGCACCAGATAAGTTAATGACCCCTGGGGAATGTTTTGAGGAAGAGCTGCTATAGAGTATAGGGAAACAATATAGTCTGATCTTCCATTTATGACCTGATGGGACAGCATTGTTTGGTCACCTTATTTTGATCGATTACCCATAAGTGATGGGTAATTGAAAAAAGAATAGTGGGTATTTGAACTAATGTGCAATTGAAAAATAAATTATTTATTTAAATTTTTTTCTAGCATTTTTATTATGAAAAATTCAAATACTTGAGAAGATTGTCTTAAGAAATATATATGAAAATATTGCAACTTATATTATCCATATTACCAACCTCCTAGATTCTACAGTTAATGCTTTTTTATACTTGCTTCATTTTATAGTTATCCATTTCTCAATAGATCCATTTAACTTTTTATTTGCTTCTTCTTTTTTCTTATGTTTTTGGTGAGGGGTGGGATAGGGTAGACAGAGATCATAGTGTATTTCTGTTTGATCATGTTGAATTTGAGGTGCTTATAGGATATCCAAAAAATTGAAATTCAGTGATCTGAGGGAAATATAGACATGAAAGAGGTAAGGCGAGCTAGAGATCCTGACTAGGGCACTGGAACCAGAGGAAGAGAGGAAATCCCACAAGAATAATATATAAACATACTGAGAAAACAGTTGGAAACAAAACCGTAAGGAAAATCCATTTACAGAGTGAGTACAGAGGAAGGAAGAAAGAATCCCTTTAATCAGATTAGGCTGAATGCTATTTAAAAATATCAGTGGCTTAACACAATAGGTGTTAAATTCTTGCTCATGACAAAATCCAATGCAGCCTAGCAGGGAGACCCGGCTTGACATAGTCACTCAAATAGTTCTTTTTATGTGGTGTCACCCTCTTTTACGTCCTCAGAAACCTCTCCATTTGACTGTCAATCGAGAAAGAGAGTAAGAATTGCATTTGGAAGGTTTTTATTCACCAGGTCTAGCAGTGCTTCACCTAACTAAGATTCACATTCTAGTGCCAGGACTGAGTCACATGACCACATGTAGTTGTCACCCACATGTGTGCCCAGGAAGAAGAGGTGCATTTAGATATTACAGGGTTCTAGCAATCTCTGCCACAAGAAAGCACAGTCAGAGAAGAAGGAGTCTTGTCATGCAAGCCAAGGAGAGAGAAGAGTTTCAAGTTGTTTATGTTTCTGTCTATTATTTTCAAATAGCATAAATTCAGTGAGGCTCTTGCATTTAACATTTCAGTTATTATTGGTGACTGCTATAAAGGCGTATAATTACAGGGGTTGAGAGTGGGTCAGCGATTAAAGAATGCGTGGGAGAAGAAGTGAAGAAAAGCAGGTGTAGATTTTGAAAAACTGAAAAATTGTTATTGAATGAAGGGAAATCAATGGGCATCCCTCCGCTGCCCCCCCCCATAGCTTTGATGAGTCAGCAGAAAATAACTTTTTCTCTTTTTTAAGGGTGAGATAAACAGATTTATAAGGATGGAGGAAAGATAAAGTGGAAATGCAAAAGCTAAAATGCGGGAAAAAGGAATAACATTTGCAGAGCGTGCTTTTAAGGCGACGTTATTTAACCTCTAGGTCATAGGATCAGCTTTTAAAGGAGGAAGGCAGCTTTTTTTGAGAGATGTTTCAAAGCTCATGTGCAAATGAATATCTAAGATGATGAGAGTGTAGTTAGTGTTTTCCAAATGTATCTGATGGGTGTTGGTGGGTAAAGAAACAGGAAAGTGAGGACATTCTAATTTGATGACCTACCTCTACGTTCTTATTATCAAGTTCTGTGAAAGAGACCAGCAGAGAACTGAGGAGAGTTAGGACTACCTGGAAAAGCCTCACTAGGGAACAAGGAGAAAGAAAGAAGTCAAAAATGTCTTGAGATGTGTAGAAGTTGGACATTGTACTTTTGTGAAAATGACATGCAGAATCACGTGATTTCTTCCACAATCTGGGATCAGGAAGAATATGGGTTAGGGGTCTGGGAATGGAGACTAGGAAGCAGAAGAGTTTTGATAAAAGGGCAATGAGTTCTGAATAAAGTCCCTGAAGGATTGAATGAAGGTACTGAAGGCAAAGAACACTGATCATTTTGCTGTTGATACATTACAGCACAGAGCTGCTCCAAGAATGGACAGCACAGCCTATATTGGGACGGCTTGAATGCTTATTAAAAATGTAGGTGACAGTCTGGAGGAGGGCCCGGCAGTTTGCCTTGTCAGGAAGCTCTAGGAGATTCTGACGCTGACATGGAAGAATGCTAGTTAGAGACCGTGGTCAGAGTCTGGGCAGGTGTTTGAAGGGAAAGAGCATCAGAGACGGTACCAGGCCCTTTCTTCCCGAGCAGAACTTTGACTGCCATGCACCTCCTGTTTATCCATATATCTAATTGTCAGGAATAGTGGCATCTTCTATGATCACAGACAAAGGCTCATGTCTGCTGAGAATGGAATCCTACCACAAAGACAAGAACAAATTTCAGAGTTAGCTCTAAGGAATTATCTTCCCTCTGTCTTCTGAAACCGTTCCAGGAGAAAAGATCTGATTAGGTGGGCAAAAAGTGAAGTGGTTTGTGCCTGAATAAAGGCACATTCCCATAAATGAATGAATGAATGGCAAAAAATGAGTGATGACTGAATTCTCTATTCAGCATTCTGAAGACGGAGGGCTTAACAATCATACAGGGATTCATTTCAGTGCCTTTCTCTGCTTAGGGAGAAAAAAAATTATATGCTTTGGAGTTCATCACTGTTTCCTTTTAAGAAGAAGAGTGAATATAAAGCACAAGAAATCAAGTTCAGTAGAGCTAAGTTGTTTATTTGGAACTGGGAAAATTCAAATTGCTCAGTATCGATCACTGATCCATCTATCCCCTCATGCGTTTATTCATACAGTCAGTCAGTACCTGTTGAGTGCTTTCTAGATGCTAAGTAACACGCTCTATGCTTTGGACAAAAACTGGCATAAAGCACAACCCCTACGTTCCTTCCCAGACTTGTCATAGTCTGGGAAGGAAACGAGGAATATGGTGTGAACCAGCCGTCACTGTGGTGCATACGGAGTTCCAGGCTCCCCCAGGAGAGGGCAGCACAGTGCTCTGGCTACGCCGTGGAAAGGGAAGGCTCTAGCTTAATTTTGAAATATAAGTAGGTGTTCACTACCATTCTGTGCTGTTCGGGAAATAAAACGAATATTCAAGAAGGGACACAATTAGGGCAATATATCTGTAGCATTTATGGAAGGATAATTTTTGACAGAGTTTTGACATTTTATTACCATTAAACCATTCCTTTACTAGAACTTCCTGGAAGAGAGCAAGACTGGAATGAAGCAAAACAACAAAAACTTGGCATTCCTTTACCTAGTGACCATTAGAAAGTGAGCTTGGGTGTTCACATTGGCCTTCCAGCCACACAACCAAAATAACTTGGAACCCTGGGAATGAGTTTATGAAGCACCTTGAAAGGGGGCTGCAGAGGAACAGCAAGCTGCGCCCATCAAGTACACATGGAAAGAATGGCACAAAGGGATGTACGGGAGTAAAGAAAGTGTGCAGTGATTGGCTAGAGAGCTCTGGGTACAGGTCTCCATCATTTACAGGGTCAGAAGTCACACAGAGGACTAAAGGGAAAATTAGGACATAAAAAAATGTGACCCACTAGAGGAGCATTCTAAACTGCTCTGTGGGTGAAATAGGAGAGGCAGTGTCAGAGTCTGTGTGCTTTCCCCGGTGAGGTGATGCCAACAGCTCCGCCAGGCTGGCCAGGGTGCCGGGGCCTCCATCCTCTGAACCGACTGTACATACAAGTTCACCTTTGACATTGGCTCTGTGATTCTGGTGTCCCAAGGAAGGAGGCCTTCTTAGTGATCACTCTCAAGGTCACGGGACTTGAACAGGAAGACATTTTTCTTGGCATTCTCTAATATTTTCTCACTTTCTGGCAGATTTTTCCACTGGAAGGACAGAGCCTGCAGGGGTGGGAGTGGGGGGATATCTCACATGCATTTTTACTTCACAGATGCCTTGTTTTCCATGAGCTTGGAGAAAAAAGAATACAGCATGGGAGCCACAAGAAAGGAGTATGTTTCAGTTCAGATATTTTCCCCGGGAAAGAGTGAGCTTTATGTCCAGCCCCAAATCTGTGTGAGTGTGTGTGTGTTTAATTATGTGTTTTATTAAATATTTGCTGACTGAAAACAAGTATTTGGTGATCATATATATTGCATGAAGATATTCAGAGAAGAAATGGATATAACTGCTGAACAAATATATATATACCAATAAAGTGTGACAGTTTCTTTCCTCTTCAGTTTTTAAACCTGTGATAGGCATCCGAACAGAATGGCTCTGTCTTCCTCTCTACCCATGAGAGCCTCGAGGGCTAAATAAAGCATCTTACTCCAAGAACTAAGGTACCATGGGCCAAATAGCCCTCTGATAGCATGGCTTGCAGTTATGAAGCTTAATCCCCACATGCATTAGGATACAGTTTGCAGAAATGCAAGGGATAAATCTTGGGCAGAACTGAGGTGTTTGAGTCTGTGCGCAGCAGCAGAGCCAGCCCCCCGGAGCAGTGCATGTTGGTGCTTCGTGACGGATGCTACCAATTACCTCAGAAAGTTGCTGGCGTCTTTGCTTGGGATCCACGGTGCTTTTTATTTCCCAACGTGTTTCAGACCACTTCCTATACAACGACCACAAGTGGGGTAATCATGGAAATTGATACTGTTTTAGAGCTGGAAGGGATCCTGGAACTAATAAAAGCCCCGGTCTTTACTTTGCAGTTGGATAGCTGAGTCCAGAAAGGAATACCTCCTCCACCCCCGGCAATTTCGCAGAACCTGTTAATCACCAAGCCAGGAACAAAGCGTGTGTGTACAGATGCCGAGGCCAGGCCTCTTTCTGTTGGGTATCTTCTTTGATCAGCAATGGCTCCTATTCCCCAAAGGAATAAAATGCAAATTTTGGTACCTGGTTCTTCAAGATCTGCTGTAAGCTGCCTGCTTCTCCAGCCTTATTTCCTCTTGTTCTGTCTTCTCATTTCCATCACCTTCTTTCGCCAACTACTTTTAACTCCAGCCACTTCCAACTTCCCACAGTTCCCCTAATACACTACGGAATTTTGTGCTTTGAGTAAGTTGTTTCTCCTGTCTCCAACACAGGCTGAATTCTTCTCTGTTCAACTTTCAATACTCAGATGATCTCTTTCCTCCTCCACAAAGGCTTACCTACTTCCTACATCATGGTTAGTTACTTTCAGCGTTCTCCATACATCTCTCGAAGAATCTGTTCAGTAGCAGCAGGTGGAGTGCTATTTAAACATTGTCTCCCTTCTTAAAGACCAAGATCTTTCTCGCTTGCTTCTGTATTTTCTCCCCAGTATTTGGCACAGGCCCCGACACAAGGTACATTCTCAGCAAATGCTAAGTGAAGGCATGAATAAGTAAACCAACTGGACACTTAAGTGGGCAGAAAGGAGTCTCATGACTGAGATAGTCTTATAACTTAGGACCCACAATGGTTATAAAGACAGTTCACAGGGCCTGAGCGACTGTATACAGATTTCTGGCCAAGATGACCACTCAGTACATTTCAATATCCTTTTTGTGATTAGTATCACAGACTTGCTTGGTTCAAAATCTACTTCTGCTACTTACTATCTGGTGTGGGATAGTTCACATGTCACTTATCTTCTGCGGTTCTCAGTTGCCTTTTCTGTAAGTTAACAAGAGCACCTAACTTTTAAGGATTTTACAAGGATTAAATGAATGAGATATGTAGATAGGTATAATTATAGATATAGATATAGATATATAGATACAGACATATACCTGTAGAACAGACATTTGTCAAGTGCTGCCTTTAAAAAATGAGAAAGTGTGTTGTTCTCCTTTCTCTTACTTTTCTTCTTAATATAAAACAGTTATTACTTATTTTAGTATGTGGTAGCTTTAGTGGGAGGAGGGAGAAGCCAATGAAATGCAAGACAACATAATTAGGAAAAAAATACAACAAATATCATATGCTGGTATTGAGGAAGTATGTTAATGATTAAGAGTACAGATATGCCATTTATCGAGTATCCACTATGAGGTGGTTTCAGCACAAACCCTTTCACATACATTATCCAATCCTTGGTAGGACCCTGAGAAATAGACATTACTCTCCTCACTTCACAGATTACATAACAGATTCAGAGAAGAAACTTTCACTGAGGTTGCATAGCTGGTAAAATTTAGAGCTGAGATTTACTACATGATCAATGCAAAGCTATGCCCACCCATGCCCACCCACCACCAAAGGCTGAATGACAATGGGCAATTTGCTCAACTTTTCAATCTTCATTTCCTCATCTGAAAATAGGTGTAATAATAACCTATGTATCATGAATTGTTAGGGGATTTTATGAATTAATACATATGAACTGCTGAGAAAAAATCCCTGCATAGATGATTGCTCCAGTAGAGTAAGTTGTTCCTCCTGTTTGAGTTATGAAGTTACAAAGTTTGCAGTTATGTGGTCGACTTAACCTCCACCAGTGGTCAAACTGCCTTTTTGATAAAGTTACTCAGAGTTCCTGTGAAGTTGGCTTTTTCTATTCCTAAATCTAGAGGATGAACAATTGTATGAAACCTATAAAAATAAAAAGAACTAAAAAAAGAAGAAAAGAAACTTTCTCATTTCCTCGACCTAAGTCAGTACTCAAAAGCATCCTTTCTCAAAAGTGGGCTTCAGAGGAATTAGCTCAGTTTGTGATCACACTAATGATTCCCAGTTCTGTCATTAAATGGAAATACATGTTTTGGGATGCATAATTACTTGATGTCCAAGAAAAAGTTTTTCTGGCTTAAAAGGGACTCTATTTTGTTTTGATGGATAGGAGCAGGCATTTGGAATGAGCAAGTAAAGATTATTTGTCTGCATAACCATGTCCATTTAATTTGTTAGATAGAGCACAAAATTGAAGAAAGGACAACTACTAAACCCAGAAAAGAGAACCTTTTTTGCTGATCTACCAGATGGCCAGCATTCAACAATGAACAAGGTCCAGGGCAAGTGCTCATATGTGCATAAAGCAACAACTGTTGAGAATGACTTATGCCAGGGGTCAACTCATCTGACTCCACAGTTCAAAAGGGACAAGAGAGAGCAAGGATCACAATGCCAATATGTGTTTGACTGTCTCTGTTAGTATGCACGCCACTCAAGCAAAGCAGAGGAAGTGTTTCCAGAACAAATCATTTCTATTCCTACCACCCACCTCACTGAACTTGATCCATTACACATGCAGAGCTGTAAGACACTCTATAAAGTGTGACATAATTGCTTTTAATTAGTACTTATTAAAGCTTCTGCTTGGAACAACTGAGCAAAACAGTAAATAACTGTAGTATTGGATTATAACTCAAAGACTTAAATATCCATAAATTCACATTGATACAAATTAACAACTGAAGAAAAAAATGAAGGAAAAGCAACAACTCTTCTTTATAGGAGAATTTCAGTGAACTACGGAAAGATTGGAGAAATTAGAAAATCACCGTTAGAGTGCCACAGTAATAATTTCCACAGACAAGAATCCCCAATGGACACTGAAATAAGTGAGGAAAAGTTTAAGCAGAAACAGGAATATTTACATAGTCTCAAAGTATCTCCTCCAAAATATTTTAGTAATTCCAAAGGAAAATGAGTAAGTTTACAGTGGACAATCCCAGCAGACACCATTTTAACTAAGCAATCAAGGTTAATATTACTGCTGCTCCATATCAACCTTTACTTCTTGTTATAATACACCTAGAAGGGCACATCACTTCTGCGGTATCCTTTTCAAAAATATATAACTTCAATCAAATACTGAAAAACTTCAAACCTACACTGAGGGACATTGCACAAAATAACCGATCAGTGCTTTTCAAAAGTGTAACGGTCATAATAGACAAGGAAAGGCCAGGGGACCGTCACAGATTACAGGGGATATGACAGCTCAGTACAATCTTGGATCTTAGATCAGATCTTGGAACAAAAGAGGACAAAAGTGGAAAATCAGGTGGCATCCAAATGAGTTCTGTACTGTAGTTAATAGTATTGTCCCAAGTGAATTGCTTAGTTTTGATAAAAGTTCTATGACTATGTAAGATGTTAACATAAGATGAGCTGAGTGAAGAGTAGGTGGGATTCTCTATACTATTTTTTGAAACTTTCCTGAAAAGCCTAAGGTGATTTAAATGTTAACTGTTAAAAGGGAAGATTTCCAGGAAGGATTATTTTCTATTTGTTATGTAATGTTCTTTTGCTGTTTAATGTCTTGTTGCTGGACTGAATATCAGGAGTCCATAGTCTTACTTCTGTACAACTCCTGTTGGATAGATAATGTCATGCTTTTCAAATGTACAGGCATTGAAGCAAAGCAGTCATTGTGAAATCAGAAGCTGAGTGGGTCATGTTTTCTCCTGTCCTGTCTTAACAAAGATTGCTTTCTTTATGAGATAAAGTGTGTTTTAGTTAACTGTGTGTTTTTGATTTTGGCTTTTTTTTAAATGGAAGAAGTCAGTGAAATGAATATTGGAACCACAGACCAAAGGGAGTTGGGTGGAGAACACTTAGTATTGGTCAGATTGAGCAATAACGGAGGATAATTCATGGAGCGCTGGGGGTTGTATCCATTAAAGAAGTCTCTGAGAGTCCGTGTGAGAGTCTGATTTAGAAATGCCCAGAGAAAACTCAACTGAGTATTAATTTTGTCAGATGTTCGGAATGAAGAGTTCCATTATGAATAAGTGGGAAAACCCTACATGTTCCATTTCTTCTCTTGGAGAGCTAGAAGGCATACTGATAATTGCAAACTATGGGAAATCTTGCTGCTAAGAAAACAAAGACAAGCACAAACTATTTAACTTTTAAAGTATTAAATCCTAAACATTTGAAAGAAAAAAAATTCCTATACTATATTAACATTGTTAGGGGCTAGTATTCCACAAAGTTTAGAGAATACTATTCTACCCCCTTAGATTTCTCCGATAGTGACATACATTAAGGAAAGCGAAATTGGAAATGGGAGACTTGATGGTGAGCCTGTCTCTTTCTCTCTCTCTACTTTGAATTAAAAAAGAAAGTACAAGGTTTAATATCCTGTGGAGAAGGAAGCTAGAGGCAAAATATGGAGGGAAATGGTAGGCAGCAAAATGAAATTTCATGGTCTGAGAGCATTACTATACTGTTGAGAAATCTAATGTTTTTTCTTGCTGTAGACATTAAGAATTGTAATCCCTTTCACATTCTGGGACAGGAGTCACAAATTGGGACAGGAGTACTGCAATTCAGTACCTAGAAACCATATATTGATAGGAATATTTTATTAAGCTAATGCATCTGACATAAATAACACTTCTTCCAATGTTCCATCTTAAATTATGCCCACTTTCAGTGTTTTGAACACTGTCATTACTGCTATTTTATTTTACTTTACCCTTCCTTGTTCAAATGACACAAAAAATATGTACACTTAATTTATTTGATATATAGAGAGTGACCTAAACATGAGCTATTATTCCATGTTCATGTACGAGCACATTTCTCAAGGTTAAAAGCAGGATATTTTGTCCAAAATTGAATCAGGGTGCATCTAAGCTGACTACAGAGAAATTTTATTTCCTTTCTTTCTAATCATTTTCAAATGGTAGAAATATGACTATTTATGACCCTAATGAAAGTCCCCTAGTATTCTGGCTTTTCTTAAATTTCACCTGTTTGGAAAGAGAAGAAATAAATAAAAGTTGTTAATAATGTGAATTACATTGTCATGACAACAAATTTTTTTAGGTACTCTGCTCTTGTACAACTACTATTAACTCCTAGTCTCTATTTGTTATTCGAAATAAATCATGTTTTGAGAGGAAAAAAACTGCCTGTCATCAAAAAGGACAAGACCCTTTATGTACATTCAAATGGTTTGCCCAAGATGAAAATAGCTTTCTAGTCCTAAAATTATTACCATTTTCATTTTCACATTTTCTTCTTGGTTGTTTTTTATTCCTATGGGATTTGAATCACTGAGATCAAAATTCACCATTCTAGCTGAAGGATTAGTTTGCGGCTTGTGACAGACAGTTGTACATCAAAATTTGTGCTACTGTTTCCATAGTGTTTGCTGGAAAGTGGCCACATTATCAGGAATGTTTCCCAGCCTGCCTTGTGTTGAGGTGGGGTAAGTGTTTAATTCTTATTTATGAAATATGAGAGAGGGTGATATGCTTCCCTTCTATGCCAGTGTTTTTATGAGCTAGATGTGCTTCCTCCGTACTGGTTGTCCATCCCCTAGAAGGATGCAAAGAACCCTGAGGCTCTAGGGGATTGAGAGGGAGGCACAGAATGGAAAGAACTTATATTCTCAAGGCATCACCTGGAGGAGAGCCCCCTGACCAAGAACACCTGCACAGGTGTATTCCAGGATAGAGAAATAAACCTCTATTGAGTCAAGCCACTGAAATTTTGCTGCAAAAATTTAAATAGCAGTTATTGTAACCATACTTATTATATCATGTCTCACTAGTTAATTGGTCCATGAATTCATTAACTACATTAGGAAATACTAGTCATGATTGCATATATTTACCTATTGAAAACAAACAGGTTTTACTGCACATGGCGGATAGACAAAATCAATGAATGGCTATTGTTTTCCTCTGCCATATTTTGGTTGTGGGCTTCTAATGCTCATGCAGTTTTGGATTTCAATGATTTTAGGTTTTGGTACCAAATTAACTAAATTAATTAAAGTTCTGGTTCCAAAGCAAGCCTCATGAATTTTTCTTATCATACACTAATCACTGTTAAGAGGACCAAAGCATGACTGGCTAAAATTTCTTAAAAGGAGAAATAACCTAGAAAGTGAGCAATTTTCCAGTAAATTTCTTGGTCCCAAAAGCAAGAATTTATGTTTGTTTTATGAAATTCAGCACATTATCTAGTCTTTCTGCATCCTGATTATTTTGTAACTAGTGTCTGCCTATAAGTGTCACCTTATCTAGGTTTTTCCCAAGTCATTGAATAAAATCTTGAATAGTTCATAAAGGGCATGAGGGAAGAATTATGTGGTATGATGAAAGAGAACTTCTACAAACTTGACCCTAATCAATTCAACTCATCACTTCCACAAAACACTATGCCATTGGGCAGCCCCACTCTGTCTCTATCTGGAATTTTACCGATAGCCCACCATCCTTGGGACCCTTCCATGAACATTCCAGAGGATTAATGGGTCTTCATTCCTTCTCAGCTCCCACAAATGACATACAACATCTATTTCATCATGGAAACATAATTTCTCTGGTATTCACCTTCTTTTGTTTTGTTACAAAATTGTGCAACTCATGTCATGCTTTTTTGAGAAAATTCTTAAATTTCTGGGTCAATAACTATATTGGCTATGGAACAAGGGCACAAAACATAATTTATGACTACTATTCTAGCCTCTGGTATTACATATTTTGCCATATTTGCTGTTTTTGGAGCTGGCTTTGTATATACCATACCGTATTAGTTTGTTAGGGCTGCCATAACAAAATACCGCAGACTGAGTGGCCTAAACAACAAAAATGCATTTACTTACAGCTCTGAAGACTAGAAGTCTAAGAACAAGGTGTCAGCAGGTTTGGTTTCTTTTGAGGCCTCTTCCCTTGGCATGCAGAGGGCCACCTTCTGTCTGTGTCCTAACGTGATTTTCTCTCTATGTACATGCATTCCTAGTGTTTCTTTGTGTCCTAATCTCATCTTCTCATGAGGACACCAAACACATTTGACAAGGGCCACATCAAGAACTTCCTTTTCACTTGGTCATCACTTTAAAGGCCCTGTATCCATCCAGTCACATTCTGGGGTACTGGGAGTTAGGACTTCCTCAAATGGATTTTGAGGGATGTAATTCAGGCCATAACAAATACCTTAAGTCTCAGAGCCTCCAATGAACACATCTATAAATCACTGTTTCCCACATCTGACTCACCAATTCCCATCTTGATGACTTTGGGGTTGCTTCTCATGGCTTCTGTGGAGCAGTGCTTCAATCTCTCATTCGTGAGATTAGTGGTGCGGGTGGGAAGTGAGTCATAGCTAGTTTAGATGTTTTTCTTTCTCTCTTTTTTTTTAACTTGAGACAATTTGTTATACAATTTTAGAGTCGTAACAAAACTAAGAGGAAAGTAGAGATTTCCCATTTCCCCCCATCCATACACATGCACCCACTCCCCCTTACCAACTTCCCCCCCATTTGTTACAACTGATGAACCTATACTGACCCATCATCATCTCTTCAAAGTCCATAGTTTACATATGGAGTGTGCCTTCTATGGACTTTGGATAAATGCATCCATTATTAAAATATCATAGAGAATAGTTCAATGTCCTAAAATTCTCTGTGATCCACTTATTCATCTTCCCTCCCAACCCCTGATCTTTTTACTGTCTCCATAGTTTTGCCTTTTCTAGAATGTCATACATAATATGGAGCCTTTTCAGACTGATACTGACAAATTCCAGTCATCATTATTACTAGTATTATCATTATTATTATCATTATCATTATTATTACAAGTCATACTGAGGAACCACCATTTGCGGGGGAATATCTTTCAGATTGCATTACACACTGGGGAACTTCACTTCAGCAAACTGTCTGATGGGGAACCCGAATGGGAGAGCTGATTCATTCTGCCACAATCCTTTAGGAGTCACAAAGCTTGTACTGTGACAGTGACAGGTATAGATTGTCTTTATTTTGTGGGAGAGGAAATGGTGAGGATGGAGGTACATAAACATTGGATATTTCCAAGTTTTACTGAGCTTTTATTCTAAAAGAAAATAGACTACTGTTTCAGTTCCTATAAAGGCTGCAGGCAAAGCACAGTGTCCTATAATGGAATGAGATACATGCCATCATCTTCCCCCCGTGGGCTGAGAATGGAAGGTTGAGTGACACTTATAATAGCTGTTGTCTAACTGATTGTCCCAATTCTGGATTTTTAGGGCCATGCCTGTATGGTTTAGTACAATCTAAGCCTGAAGAGCATGCCTAACCTGTTTATATATGTTTTTAAACCTGATCTTAATTTGCCTGCTGATCATATATTCACTCTATAACATGCCACAGACTCAGCATTAGAATTTAAAGGCATGGAACAGAGAAAAAAAAGGTTCAATCTACTTCACTAAGGTCTAACATATTCTGATGCAAAATTCTCGCTGCAGTCTTACAGATGGTCTTTTTAAAAAATTTTTTTATTAAGGTATGATTGATACACACTCTTATGAAGGTTTCACGTGAAAAAACAATGTGGTTACTACATTTACCCGTATTATCAAGTCCCCACCCATACCCCAGTGCAGTCACTGTCCATCAGTTAACCACGATTGCCTGAAAGCAGAGCTTTAAACAGAAGCTAATACTTGGGTAGTTTATTTGGGAATGTGAGCGCAGTGGGTAGAAAGAAAGAATAGTGGGGTAAAACAGACAAGGAGCAAAAGACAAGGAAGTGGTGTCCATCTGTCAGGTGAGTCCCATGAGCTACCAGGACCTCATGCTGCCAGACCTTCTGAGAAGCCTTAGGAAATGCAGTTCAGAACATTCCCCCAGGAAGGAAAGGGGGAAACACCTATCTGCTTGTTCTCACCATACCAGTTAGAAATGGCCCCATAGACATTGACCTGCACACACACACACACACACACACACACACACACACACACTTTAGCACTTTGGCCAACAGGGAAGAAGAAAAGAAGCCCCAGGGCAGCAGGTAAGAGCTACTTCACTGGCCCCAGGCAAGGGATGTACCTGCCCTAAGGGCAGCCATTGGAAGCCTATGAAAAACTGGTCTCTGCAACATGTTTGGAGTAAAAGGCAGAGCAGATGATTCTGAGCAGCGCAAGAGAGGAATCTGATACAGAAACCAAATCTCTTGTGAGGTTGTGCACATACACTGACCTCTGTTCTGTAGCGGGTTTTCCAGGAAGTATGGTATTCGTGGACCTGAGAAGGTAGACATACTTTCTTAGAAATACTTCCTGACCTCAGTGAATAAACATACCAGGGAAAAACTGGTATATTTGAAGAAAGCAGGGCAGCATTAAAGACAATACAGATTGTCAAGGAATTCCAGAGCCAGAAGTACTGATTTAGGCTAAACAAAGCGGTCTAGGAAGACTCTTGGGGAGCCAGCACTCTATTGGCCCTGAAGGTTGAGTGACACTCATCACTCCACTCATTTTCAACATTAGCCTGGTAGCCATAAACTACTGATCCATATGCGCCTCCATAGGAACTTATACTTTACACACTGCATTCACTTGCATGGACACATTTTAAAGAATATCTTTAAAAAGCATTAGTTCCTTTATATACACAGGGAAACTGAGGCTTAATGAAGTGAAGTGATTAACTAACTACACATTTAGTAAGTAGAAGAACCAGCCCTAGAAATAGGTCTTCTTACTTCTAGGCCAGTGATCTTTCTGTGACAGGATCCGAGAGGACAAAATAAGGCACAAGGGTTAAAGACACAACTTGACTATGTATGAGCAATGCTCATACAGTGAAATGTATGTAGATTGAATTGAATGGAGTAAAATGTGTTTCAAGGTATCCATCCTAATGTTTCTAGACCTAGTCACAGTCCTAGGAATATAGCAAGCAATTAATATTAGCAATTTTTGTTATTATTGTTCTATAGGTATAAGGCAAGTTCTACACGGCTGGGTAAAATAGCTTGAATAAAATGCTTAAAGATAAAAAGGAGAAGGACAGGCAGCTATAGCCTCTTAATTGGCAAGATTGGCACATTTTCTGCTTTTGCACAGGCTGGTGAGATGGATGGTGAGATTCCATTCTAGTTTTTTAACGTGACTAAATGTGGCTGTTCTAGATTTTAATTCGCAGTGGCAGTTTTCAGCTTCTTGGTTTTTTCAATTATTTAATAACCACTTATTATTTTTAATAAGCTCAAAATATGATAAGTCTGTCACGGCCACAAAGTTACTGTCCTTATGTGGTGGTTGACAATCTAGCTAAGATAAGGCTTGAACACATGCATTTCCTATCCAAGGCAGTAAAACAGTGCTGGGAGAGATTTTTGGACATGAGTTCACAGCAGGCAAGAAATAGAACAATTACCAACTGATTTCTGGGATGTCTTTGGAAGCCACCTATGGTGGCAATTGTTGCCGGTCCCTTGGTGAGCTTCCGGGAGAGATGGAGGCACTGCCCTAAGTATGTTGCATTTTTCATGTTTTAAGAATAACTGGGTTGTGACCAAGTTGGCCTTCTTCCTCCGGGTATTGCCCCTTGAGAGGCCTGCACAAGGTCTCACACTGCCTCTTAAACCCAGAAGCAGAAGAATGATGAAGGAAGATTATTTTTCTAAAACCTGTATGGGTCAGAGCGCTTGTCAAAATCTGAATTCACAGAGGCTTGAATATTTATAGCAAAAAGAAAAATCTGTAAATAAATACATGCACACTGTTTCAAAGGAGTGTTTTGAAAATTCTTTTCTTATTTAGTGGCTGTAAATACTAAGCCTGTCTCAGATTTTTAGGGAAAAAATGGTATATAAAGGTAAATAAGAGAATTTTACTCCTGGTTAGAGAATATAGAAAGGGGAAGGGAAATTATTCCTAATAGTTTGGATAATTATTTCATAATTTGGGGCAGTTCTTTGGGGTCTAAAATGCAAATATTGCTGTGCTGATAATCACTGAGCCCTAGTTCCAGTAATTGTTTCTATCTTCATTAACATCTATTATTCCCTATAAGAAATCCATTCTCAGCTAAGAAATCTGATGCACAGAATATAACCGATACCCAAATAATTTGGTACCTAAAAGGCAAAGGGTAATTTCCAAATTTCTCTCAAGTGACTGAGATAAATCTATCCTGATATTTAATTTCCATTCTTGCTTTTTAAAAATTTGGTTAATAGTCAACTAACAGAAAACAAACACATTTTGTTAAAAGAATTGAGTATCCTCATATTACTTTGAACTGGTTAATTATAACTTCCACTTTTGACTATATCTTCATATCAAGTAAATATTTCAGCTATTATGGAAGGAGAAAGCAAAGTGATATTGACCAGACACTCTCCTAAAACTAAGGATTCTTAATTGTCAGGAAACACTTGGTTCCGGTATTAACAGTGTGGGTGAGCCTTGTCTTCAAGGTTCATTTTGGCCTTGAACATTACTGCCAGCCTATAGATGGCAGCAAATTTACACATCATCGCAAGACTAACTTTTCAGTTTCTTACTTCTGTTGCTCCTTCCTGAGAGTTTTCTTGATTATATAAACATTTATATGTTATTACTTATAGTAGATACTTATATGTTATTAAATAACATAATGAAGAGAGAGTCATAGCTTTACTGAACATAATTTAGGAAAACACTGGAAAGTGAAGGGCAAACCAAAGCAAAATGGAAAAGGAAAACGTTTGGAATCAAGACTGGCAAAAAGACAAGAAAGTCGCTATTTTCATAGTCAAAACTTGTTTTTTGTATTTAGTGTCACTGAGTGGGAAACTCGGCTATTTTTCTTATTAGACCACTTGGCATGATGTGCTGCCTAGCACTGTCTAAGCTGAAAGACGGTGCCCTATTGTATAGTTTAATGATGTGTCATATTGCCAATAAAGATTTTCTCTTGAAGCGAGTGAGCTCAAATTGAGATATTTATGAGGAGACATTACCAATATGCCTAAAAGAATAGGTAGCAATGACCAATTAGCCATGATGTTAAGTTTTAGTGCGTAAAAATCATCACTGAATGTTCTGTTGCTATGGTCTTATCACCTTGTGCCCCATCTGAAGAATCATTACAGCTAAAGAGAGATTGAATTCAATGTATTGATGACAAGGCCATTAAGCCTTTGATATCAGTTATATTCTGTGCATCAGATTTCTTAGCTGAGAATGGATTTCTTATAGGGAATAATAGAGGATAATGAAGATAGAAACAATTACTGGAACTAGGGTTCAATGATTATCAGCACAGCAATATTTGCATTTTAGACCCCAAAGAACTGCACAGAGGACATCTGCCTTGTTAGCAAGACTTCATGAACCATAAAAGATTTTGTCTGCATTATTCATTGCTTAACAAAATGTTGTAGGAACTAAGCCCACTTGCCTTTTTAAGCCGCCTGTCTCCTGGCAGAAACAGGTGTGCTGTGCCGGTAATATTCTCAATGCAAAGAAGCACTGATCAAAGAAAGGCCATAAGAGAAATATGCTTACAACAGAGGAGCTAAAATAACAGCTTGGCCATTAGCACAAGAGTATAGGATATATGACATTGTGTTAGCACCTGTTGAGACCAAGAACAAGAGCTCTAAATGTGATGATAGGCTAGTCAGGTATCGACCTCCTAAATCTGTATATCTGGATTGCTATGTATTACGCCCAAGTGCAGATCTGTCATACTCTTACTTATGAGACTTTTTCTTTAAGTGAACTTTAAATTGACTCACTACCTCCCCCACCACTGCCATATTTTATTCAATGAAAAAATATCAGGGAAACTATAGAATAGATGTATTTTTTTCTAGTACACATAAGAACAAGTCCATAATCGAACACTTATAAAATGTTCCTATGTTTAAAAAACTTCTGGTATACCACATGTACTTCATAAAGGTTGGCTATTACTATTATTATAATAATTTTGAACCTACATAAATCTGATGGGCAGAGTCAATTTGAATAGAATCATTTCTAAAATTCTAAGCACCTTGAAAAATGAGCAACTTAAATTCTCTTGGAATATTTATTGACTGAAATAAGGACATTTTGGAAAGGGGACAGATTTACTTGTGGACTATCTCCTATGAATCAGGATGCATGTAAGGTCCTTCATATGTTGTTATGTAATCAGACATGATTTTATAACATAGAATTCATTACACGTATTTTACAGATGAAGTCACTGAGAGTTAAACTTACTTTCATAAAGCCCCAGAGATGGAAAGTCAAACATCAAACTTTCAATTCCCAGCTCTGTCTTGATGGCAGACTACAGTGCCTGGAGAGAGGTCACCAACTCAGAAAACCCCAAAGACCAAGGAAGTGACACACTGATAGATTCGACCAGGGGGAGGAAAGTTCTTGGTGATGTTAGACTGATGGGCAAATAATCAGGGAGTGGTGGACCCTCAGGTGAATTGAACAAGACACGTCCCATATAAAAATTGTCCTTCACACTTGGCTCCAGAAATGTTGACCTGGAGTTGTTAGTGCATCTTATCTCTCAGAAGAAGCCAGAAATACAAGTACTGTTTCTTTTTCTGTGAAATGGGCTTTAAAATATTTTTTTTTAATTTTTGGCTACTACTTTGTGGGCAAAAAAATTAAACACATAAAGAGCTTATCTAATGGTCACAGAGCTACTGTTTTTCAACTTCTCCTTTAGAGGGGGCCCTTAACTCAATAACATTTCCAAAGTAAAAGGAACAGTAACATGAAAAAAAAACATGGGCATGTCTGGACAACTTGATTAAAAAGTGAACCTTTAAGGAAAAAAAGTAAAGTAAGTACTGTGGTAAAAATGTAGTAACTCTACCTGGGCCCTCTTTCTTTGGTTTCTTAATTTTTTCCTTGAGTTGTTTTTCTTTTCTTATCTACTTATAATTCTAAAAGAATGATAAGAGTAGTAACTGGTCTGGCTCTGGAATTGAGACATCATATTGGCCAATGAGTGATGAACAGATTGATTCCTGAGGCTTTTGCATGTTTTATGCAATATGGAAGGAGCTTGAGCAAGAACATCAGAAATTATTTTTTTCTGTCACCTGGGAAGTCACTTTTCTTGTTTGAATTTCTGCTTTTACTTATGTGTAGTGAAGACTTGAAATTCATCATGCTCAAATATGACCAGTGAGATTGGTTAGCAATTGCACAGCCTTATTCTCAGAGCATACCATTTGAGTTCATTTAGTAGCACGGCTTTGGAGAAAGGGTCATATGGCCAGTGTTTGTATCTTGATGATTAGAAGCATGCCTGTTTCTGTTGATTCTCTATTTGATTTGGTCAATACTGAAGATATACCCAACAATTTCAATCAACGTTTGAGGATCACAACTAGAATAAATGCTGAAGGGCTACCCACAGGAAATCTCTTGCTTAATTCAAATTCGATTTTCTAAAATATGTATTCAGTCAAATGATTGCATCTAGGAAGATCATTTGATATCAGTTTACAAGTTATTTTAGTACTTTTTCTAGAGGATTCTGCTTTTGAAATACTTTTGCCAACCAAATGTGTTTAAGAAAAATATAAGTAACATATTACCTATGTGCTAATCAAAGACATGTATAGCTGAGTATGCAATATAAGCAGAAATTTTCAAATGATATTAAATCGCCTTGTTTAATTAGATGTCTGATATTTATCTGTCCTGTGCTCTTTGTTTTTAATTACTATGCATATGCTTTTCATATACAACAACTTGAAGACTCTTGTTTTGCTAACATAGTCAACATCTTGGTATCCAGGGATTATAGAATGAGAATAAGTTATGTGATCTGTGATTTAGACATAAAACCCTGTATATAACTCTGTTGTCCTGAGAAATATTTCTGGATACCTTTAGTGAGTTTTACCCTTTCAGGGTACTTCTGTGGTTCCTTTGGTGTTATGTGTTCACAATGGTTTTTTTCCCATTTTCTGTGTGAAAAAGATGTGAAATATGAAATGTGATGGGCACAGCGAAAGATTACATTTCAAAGAGGACTTACAGCTTGGTGGATCTGCAGGATTCAGTCTCGACAGTAGAAAGTGTGACAAGTAGTTATATACACTGTCTTGCCTGGCCTCTAACTCCCTATGAGATGTTTTTATGCTCATCCTTCCTTTGTCCTCTCTAGCTAGCCAAATGCAGAGAATCCTTCACAGGACTCTGTGGTCCCGAGGGTCAGCCATATCACTTAGGGGGAGAAAACCTCCCTTCCTACCAGTCTGTAAGCTGTTTCGGGTTGTGTCAGGAGAGTGGTATACAATTCATTTGCAGTAAGTGCCTGAGCTTTCAGGATTTACCCGTGTCTCAACCTGGTGTTACTTGCCCTGATTAATAAAGCTTCTGTCATCTTTCCACTCATTCTGCCCTTCCTTGTAGGCTTGAAAGGGAACTCTTTTTTTTTAAATCAACCTTTGACTTGGCCAGTTGACACATGATAATGTTTCTGATGCTTTGAATCTGAAACTGGACAGAGATGAGTATTATTTTCATTTTACAGATAAGGTATCTGAGACTTAAAGAGATTAAATGACTGTCCAAAATTATGAAACTAATAACTGATGAAGATGGAGCCCCAATACAGTCTATTCCGAATCTTGGACTTTTCCCCTGAGATTATTCTATTACTTGTGGAAGCTGAAGTCTTCTTGTATCCTAGCTCCTCAAGGCTGGATGTGATCAACTAATCAATGTCAATGGAAATGGAGAAACATCTCCCTACCATTCCCTGCAGAAACTACTTTGCATTTTAACTTTCAGACACATTGCTCATTTTGTATCCACTTTGTTGTCTAATCTAATGGAAAGAATTTTAGAGATATTGATCATGAGAATTCAATGAAGTGCTCACACACACACACACACACACACACACACACACACAAGAGTTCAGAGCAGAGGTTTTTCTCAGATCATGCTTGTGTATCTGCCTGTTTCGAAGTTAAGAGATGATAACCTGACCCATACCAGTCTTCCTGATCCATATTCAGATAGTTTCAAACTTCTTCTTTGAAAAAACACCAGTGAACAACGTTTTTTCCTTTCTGCATATGTTAAGGAGGCTTGGAAAAAATCAGTGCTCAAAACTTGCAGCATATATATGCACTGAATCATAAAAGAATACTTTCATGAGATTTGAACCCATTTCTTTGAATATATATATTGAGATTTTTTCTTCAATAATTCTGTCTGAATTGATGTTGACAAAAACATCAAATAAAGAATGCATATTTTTTCTATCTGGCACCTAGTAGTACATTGTACATACTCAAAAATTGTTTGCTGAGTGAATGAATGGAAGAATGGTAACATAATGGTTCTTAGCCTGGAAACCCTCATTATAAACCAGCAGAGAAAAACAAGTGAGTTTTTGTTTACATTATTTTTAGAAATATTACAGAAACTGAACATTTCCCACAATATATTTTTCTAGCTTAAGTGTATTCCCAATGTCTTCCCCTTTGCCTGGAATTGGATCAGATCAACGTGCCATGTAAGATGCCTCATGCTGCACAGAAACTCCGATTGATACTTATATGTCTGACAAAAAAGAGGAAATGGATTAGTTCTTACAAAATCAACAGAGTGAAACAGACAAGGTTTTTCCAAAAGTGACTGATGAAAGGAAACAGTAAACTATATTATTATTGGTGTTCGAATATGTTGTGTACAACTGCCTTAAAATAATAAGCCATTCATAGACACTGAGAAGGGACTGGTGGTTACCATAAGGGAGGGGTTGGGGTAGTTGGGTAAGAAGGGTGAAGGGGATAAAGGGGCACAAAAATTCACAGTCATAATGTAAGTTGGTCACAGATGTAGTAGTATAGCATGGAAAACATAGCCAATGATTCTGTGACATCTTCCTATGTTGACAGAAGGCAGCTGAACTTGTGGGGTGAGGATTTAATAATATGGGTAACTGAGGAACCACTGTA
The DNA here is from genome assembly GCF_030020395.1 of Manis pentadactyla. Lineage (NCBI taxonomy): Eukaryota > Metazoa > Chordata > Mammalia > Pholidota > Manidae > Manis > Manis pentadactyla. Next base: position 16,366,394 of record NC_080029.1, read on the forward strand.
TTGTGTACTTGAAACTAATATAAGACTGAACATCAATAAAAAGTAAACAAATAAGATAATAAACAATTACAGAAAATATGGAATAGTACATCATATAGCAGATATCTGATAATTGCTAAGAAGCCACTGAGACTATATCACTTGAATTGTACTCTACTAAAAAGGGATGAAAGAAAGTATATTTATGGTTAATCCAGGAGAACATATACCTAGGTCGATTTAGTCCAGGACTTGATTCTAAATCTTTATTAGTGTTGCCAGGCATTATTATTTTCCAGTTTCTGGGACCTATCTAGTATTGCTAAATCTGAAAGACAGTCCTGCAAAACAATAATAGGTTTTCTCCACTAACAGTGAAATAAGTCACACTTCCAACCAGTCCCTAATTCAACCTGAACTAAGAGTGTCAACTGTTGTATTTTAGAGTTGGTAGACTCTCTCTCTCTCTCTCTCTCTATATATAGATAGATAGATAGATAGATAGATAGATAGATAGACAGATATAGATAGATAGATATAGATATAGATATAGATATAGATATAGATATAGATAGATATATTTCTGAATTATGTATCCCTTTGGGATCTGTAAAACTTGGTGTAAATCTGGAAATCTCACAAAAGCAGAATTTCATGAAATTTTCAGGACTCCATGCCTTGATCAGGTTGAAAATACCCTGGCAGAGCCAGCATCAGCTCCAGCCAAGTCATGGATGTGCAGAGGGGCACAGTAGCACAGAATGCAAAGCAACTTCAGAAAGTAAGTTCAAAGTTATTTTTAGAACTTCCCACAAGTGGTGCCATAATTTCAGTGGTTCAGGGATGGAAGTTCTTATTTCAAATGAATCTGTCCAGTAATTCCTGGCACAGAAATTCTAAACGGAAGGGAAGCAAATCTCCCTTTTTCCTCTAGGTCACCTCAAAGTCCTCTTCCCTCCAACATAAATATTGCCCTGCAGTTCTCATTCACTAGGAAATGAGGCATCAGAAAATAGATTTTGCTTGCCTTCTTAGTGAAGGAAATCAACAAATTATTGGGGACCTCACTGTCATATTCTCTATGAGACACTTTATAAATATTATCCCATTTAATTCTCGTGAAAGCCTTTTAATGTAAGTATTATTATTCTTATGGCACTGCAGCAGCTCAGAGAGGCTAACTTACCCAAGGTCACAAATCAGTGAGCATTAGAGCTGGGATTCAAACCTAAGTCTGATGTAAAATCCCTAACCCTCAGTGTACCAAGAATTTGCTTAGGAGACTGCTTCAGAGTTTTGGAATGTAATATATTGTTGAAAGATGTTCCTAGTTTTTAGTTTGTTTCTAAAATATCCATGTAATTCTTTCTCATTATGAGAGATTACAGTGGTTCAAGATCCATTTCAACAAAATTTACCAAACTCAAGGTGCTGCATGTTAATAATCAAAAGCTGAATGACTGCTTAAGCCTTGTAATTTCTAAATGATTTTATGAGTCTTATCAAAAGCAGAAAGTAAATAATTCACATGATGATCATTGATCTCAAATGAATTTTGTTGTGTGCTTTCTTTGGCTTTTGAAGCCCATTTCAGGGCTTCCTGCTATTCATTTAAGCTTAAAGCCAAATAAAAAAGGAAAAGAGAAGGTGGGGTCACAGAGATATAAGAATGAATACAAGTGGCATGGGAGATAATGGCCAAACGTGTGAGAATTAAAAGCACTCCACTCTGTGTCCCTAACCCGGAAACCTTACCACCATCTTTTATTCCTGGATACTTGGGTCACTTCCAGTTTTCCTTAGACTCATTATGGGTGACTCCAAGATTAAGGGTTCCATTCAGGGAGAGTGGGATTTTCTGGCATTGAGATTAATTTCTAAGGCAAGCACCTGATGCTGTGAGTTGAAATTAAATTGCTAGAGTTTTCATGGGAGTCCAGCAGGATAGGGACCCCAGCTGGTCCAAGACTCAATGTTCACATATACTTCATGGGTTATTTTTGAAATCAAAATAAATAAAGTATGGAAATGCCTGACAGATAGCGGACTTCAGAAATCATACCTAAATTAAAACAAAACAAAACATAAAACAGAGACTCTCAGAGTGGAGTAGATCCTTAGGGATTATCTGGTCTAAATTCTATCATTTAAACCTGGACCAGGAAGGTTGACTTTTCCCAAGTTCACAAAGCTGGTCAGTGGCTGAGCTAGTATGAAAATCCATGGTTATGATTTTAAAGCATGCAGTCTTTAGTGACTAGCTACATTCTTTGGCTCCAGGCAATTAACTTCTCTAGGACTCCATTTTGTTATGTAGAAAATGGGAAAGATAACAGCTGACTCAACAGTGCAATTGTGAAGATACGTGTATGGACTCAGTGCATGCGGAGTGTGGAGCTGAGGGTCTGGTATGTGGCTGAAGTCTGTAAGCCATCGTGAGGCTTGTGGTGGTGGGGGAAGCATTTCCAGCTGCAGGAGTAGTTTAGTGGTACTGGAATCCGGGAGAGAAACAGTGCCTGAAAGTCAGGCATTAATGCTCAGCCAAATGCCCTTTCCAATAAAGCATGCTTTAATTTCCTCAAACAAAAATAATTATTTGTGGAAGACTGGATAGTTTAGCAATATGCAATTTGGACTTACATTTTTTATTAAAAGATTAGATATCATATTTTCCTAGGCATCATTTGTGACTTCCTTTTTGAAAAAAAAAAAAAGAGAAAGAAAGCAGTACACACATTGGATTCAATTTCCTTATGTTCAGATGACTAACCACATTATCTTCTGCAAGTCATTTTCATTTTGTGAACCTTAAATTCCATATCTATAAGAAGGGGACAAAATGCTTCCCCATCCAAAGTAAAGGATCTTTGTAAGGACTAACATTTTAAAGCAAATGTGAACATACTATTTAATCCTGAGGTGTGTCGCTTTCTGCTCCAAATGCAGAAGTTTGACTAGGCTAGTTGTCTGGAGACTGGCTAAACTCTAAAAGCCTGTGTCTCTCATGGAATGCTGGGCAATTCCTTTATGGCATCTAAGCCTCAATGTCCGCATATACTTCATGGGGTTATTTTTGAAATCAAAATAGATAAAGTATATAAAGTGCCTAGCAGATAGTACATTTAAGAAATCATAGCTATTACAACTATTTTTAGTAAACATGAGAAGTCACAAAATCTTTAGTTATGTCAGCTATTATAATTATTTGTAGTAGACCTGAGAAGAGTCACAAAATCTTTAGTCACCCCTCTTAGCTGCATGCAGTGAAGAGTAAGATTACCTTTTTACTCATCTCCAATTTCTCTCCAGTGCCTGAAATTGTTTTCTCAGGCTCAGAGGCATCAATATGTGTGATTCTGAGTTTTGAGAGAATTATGAAATACATACCTCTGGAATTTTGCAAATTTATGACAATTAATAAGCTGGTTAGACTGCTCTGTTAGAGGCAATCTGCTCATTATACTAAAACTCAGGGGGCATTTTGTACCTACTGGTGGAGGGTGAAGGAGTGTTCTGGCTGGGCTTGTTCTTATGGTAATAGCAGCAATTGAGCAGACGCCTGGAGGCAGTTAGCTATCACTGTCATGTTGGCTAATAGTGGCAGGGTGACATCGATCCACATGAACAGCTTTATTCATGTCTCTAGCCAAAAACCTAATCACTTTGTTGATTCTTCCTTAGTCTAACAGGTAGTGAATGACAGTCATTTAAAACCTCAAACTTTGAAAGTCAATGTACTAGAGCTCAAAAAGAGACTGCCGGGGCAAGTCAAACACCCTAGGCTCATTATGAATTAAGCTGTCAGTTCTTGAGGTTGCTTTCTGTGTGTGTGTGTGTGTGTGTGTGTGTGTGTGTGTGTGTGTGTGTGTGTTCCAGACAAGTTCTTGCTGTGGCAGATGCAGATGTCTTCCCAGCGTCCCCTTCAAGGAAGGCCTTGCTATGTAGCTGTAGAGTGTGTGGTCAACAGATGTGCTCCAGCTCTCAGCAACTCCAAGGTCTGCCTCAGCTTCTGAAAGCTGTCTTGCTTACGGCTGACATCTTTCCAGGACAATGACAGTCCATGGCTGAACCAGGCAGAGTTATAAAGTCTTTCTAAAGCTTCCTATTAGGCTAGCTGAGGTTCCTATAAGCTTTGCCAGTCCTGTGTTGGAGGTTATCTTCTTCTTCTGCTACATCTTTCTATTGCCCTTTTCCTTTCATAGGTGTTGATCCCTAATCAATATCTTATACCTTAGACTCCTGGTCATCCTCTGCAAGCAGAGAACTCAGCCTACAGCATAGAGCATTAAGGGTGGTGCAAGTGAGCAGGAGACAAAATGGGGTTGTAACTTAGATCACTCACAGCTTGGCTGGCAATGAGGAACCTGCCGTTGGTGGGGGGTGGAGCACAGACAGCCCCTGGCATTAGGCAGCCTTCCAATTGGCAAAATGTTGGCCAATGGTTAATTGAGAAGGTATGTAGGTAGAAGGAATGTGCTGCCAGACATGAAGTATTAGGAGATTGAAATGTAGGAAGAAAAGAGTAGCTTATAGTATAGAATTACATGGTTATTGCAGAGCATCATTATTCTTCTACATAAAGATAAATGAAGAGCTGAAGGAATAACATACCAAAGAAAGTCAGGTACAAAACAGGGGACCTCTTTGGAAGTATATAAAGAAAGCTTTCATTAACTCTAGTGAGAGAGTACAGAAGTCATGGACCAAGGCTAATGTTTATTAATCAAAGTGGCTGAACTTCAAAGAGGGTTAAATGCTCCAATAAGACATCTATGTTGTATCAAGATTAGGGCCCTGTTTGAAAACCAAATAAAAAAACTGTGGTATCCTGGCACTTTAGGACACTTGCATGAATACACCCAAAGATCTTGACTCTCTAGCCTCCTTAGGAAGAAGAAAATCCAGCGTCCTACCACATTAATAAAAATCTTAGGGATTCAGCAGTCAGAGTCGGGCCAGGACAGCTACTTCAAAGTAGAGCAACCTATCTTTGTAGTTTGCACACTCTAACATGAAGAAGGAAGCAAAACAACTGGGGGCACCGGAGAGGGTTGTAGAGGCACCATACTGCACACCTAAGGATGGTGGTCTAGCCTGTACACAGTGTGATTCTGCATGGAGCCCAGAACAGGACACAGCTATGGCAGGTCTAGGCTATGGAGCAAGCAGCCCCTCTGCTTAGACCGTCCAATCTGCCAGAACCTCTGAGGGAGGGAATCCTGGTGGAAAAGTTTGTCCCCATGTATAGACAAAGTTTGGAAAATTGAGGGCAGGAGGGTCTGGAATTCAGGCATGTGGATAGACATATGGGAGTGGACACAAAGTATGCAGATCTTTGTATCACAAACTGATGCTTTCCAAAGAGCATAAGCCTTGGGAGAGACATTAAAATAACGAACTATAAAGTATGATGATCTGGAACAATGAGCACATGAACATCATAGAGGGAAGACAAGCCCAGTGGAGTGAAATTCCAACATACGAAGTCTTCTCTAGCTGTTTCAGGCTCTGAATGCCCACTTGGGTGATGATGTCAAGCCACTAGTGTGGCACCATTCTGAGGAGACCAACTGACCACTTGGTGGCACCATGACCACAACAGGCTTCCTCTGTCCTGAAAGTGACAGTGGTTCATTCTCACTGTCATTCTTACTGAATAGATCTCTCACTGAATCCTCATTCTCACTGAATAGATGCATATTACAGTTCTGGGTTTGTCTTTCCTGTTCTCAAGGGCTGAGTCAGCTCATTCACTATTCAAGAAATACTTGGAATCCATTGTAACAAGAAACCCCATGAGAAGATGGGTGGGTAAGATTGCAATTTTTCCAGAATCTCTCACCTGCCCTTAGTGCATCTCCATATCCATAGGTGTTTCCAAGGGATGGAGAGAAGTAATTCATCTACATATCAATAGGTAATTACAGCAAGGGTTTAGCTGGACAGGAGAGGTTGGGTGGAGCCTCCTCTTCAGGGAGATTGAGAGAGACTCGGGAGAGCAGAAGTGGACTGCTTGCAAGAAATAAACGGGTTTTTCCCACTTTATTTCTGTTCTTTGACTGCTTTTGGTTTCAAAGTTATTTGCCTTGGGATTTTCCCCTGGAGTTACATCATCACAGACAATGGATTCCACCATACAGTTGAGGAGGTCTGAGGGTGTCCTCAGAAACACTTTTTGCTTAAGAAAGCATTAGAGACATCCAAGAGAAAAGCTTCTCCTTGAAGCCATATTAAAAAAAAAAAGGAAATTAATAATTGAGTCCTTATACAAGAAGCATTAACAGAGAGAATTAACATTATCTTCAAAGTGGCTTTCTTATAGAGCAAGCAAGGTGATCTTTACATGATTAGTCCTTGGATAAAACATCAGTAAAAATAAGTATCATTACAATATAACTTACTAAATATGTTTCAGAAAGGTGACCAAGGCATTGAGGTGGGACAATCTATGCACCTTTATCTTATTTTGAGTTGAAAAAAGGGTAAAGTTAAATGTATTGTATGTATATACGTGTGTATTTATTTACATACTTGCTTAGTATAGAGATAGAAACATCCTTGGGTATCTACCATTTTAGCACATCTTGTGAGCAGAAACACTGAAAGCCTTTGTTCTGGCAATTTGTTCAAGGACATGTATGCATATAGCAAAGAGAATTGAAATATTGAGACGGTGTCTCTCTTCAGAACAAAGGGAAGTCATTCTTAGCTCATTATAGACTGCTTATGGGCCATTAGGTAAAAAATCCCTAAGCTCTGGGTCCCTCTCCTGTGTGAAACCCACTGTAAGGGCTACATGTCCCTCCTCTTGTCATCCTGCGGGAACTGGGGCTCAGGGAGCCAGCGGAAGGAAATGTGGACACTCTGTTACCCCGCACTCCAGGACATCCTCACGAAGCTACTGCTCTGAGTAACCTACTCCTTTGTCTCGGACTCTGGAGTGTCATGTCTTCTCCCAGCATCCATGAAACTGTGATAGGTTAACTTCTAGCTTGAGAATAGGGTAACATCTCAGACACTTCAGTTCTTGATATTTATTTATTTAGATATAAAGGTCTGAGAAGATAGTATGTCTTTTAGACATTTTCTTTTTCAAAAATACTTGTTTCTTCCTCATAGGTGCTGGATAGCAATCAAGAGAAGACTGTTATTCTGTTATGAAGTTGAAAAGGTAGATATATTTTCTTTGGGTAAGAGCATTTCCTTCTCTGATGTGGTTAAGAGAGTTACTTGTAGGTTGGTTAACAAATACCTCAGGACTCAATTTTAGGGCACGGCAGCACAGCCAAGCTGATGTAAAAAACTAGTCATTAGAGTACCATTGTTTAGTACATACCCATGTCTCATGACAGTCACTGCAAATTAAAAAAAAAATTCTGTCGTCAAGTATTTTGGAATATACCCTATACAAGTTTATCTTCTTTGGTACTTATAATACATATTAATATAGTAAAAGCTCTGAGAAACTCCATGAAAACCCACTAGAGTTTGTTAACAGACTTGAAAATCAAACTCCTTTAATCATATAGATCTGTTTAGAACTTGTTTACAATGGTTGAGACTCTAAAAACACTGTTATATAGTCTTACAGCTTAAAACAGTGACTTGAAAATACGGACAGAATATTTATGATAGGGAAGACTGCTGGTGGACCCTGGGAATAAAACTGTAGGACAAATCAGTTGTGGTTTAACACAAAGGAAATCAGTTATTTCCTTTATTTGGTAGAAGAGCATAAAAGAACAGTTTACCCCACTTAATTGATAAATTTTATATATATACATTCAATCCCTAAAGCCTATGTTTTAATGAATTTTCAGAAGTCCTAATTGAGTCTATCTTCACTATACTGACCATAAATATAAAGTAGCTATTAAATTAGCCAAGAGAGAGAGCTTCATCTAAAAATTCTACAGTATGTATTTCCTTCAGAATCCAACACCCCATTATACTTCACCCTTTTTACAAAATACATCCATCAGCAACAGGGTAAGAGAACAGTTGTACTTATTTACTAGTGAAGTAGATCTTTGTATTGCATATCTTCAATTTAACATTAAAATTGTATTCAAGACTATCCTAACAAAATGCTCTGGTTGAGAATACGTCAGAAAGACCAGATTTATGCCTCTCAGGACAGCCCTAACTTGGCCACAATGCATGTAATTAAGGTATCAATTTAACAGCCTGTGCAATAACACAGTTCTATAAACATGCAGGAAACAGTAAGTTACGGCAGGTGTGGGTCCTCCCTCCGGTACTGAATTCCCTCTTTGTCAAGTACTCACATTCAGGGCCAGACAGCGTGTCCTTAAGGGATATGGAGTGACAGCTGTCTGCTGGTCTCCCTCCCTCTCCCTTGTCTCCTGTAAGTCTTCATCACCTACCATCCGGGTCCTGCCTCACTGCTGCACAGCACCGCAGTGCTCCACGGCTCACTTGGAAGGTGATCTCGGTGGCTCCTTGGGCTCTTTAGGGAGAAGGTCATATATAACTACCAAGCCACACTAAGGGTTTTATTGAAAAAATAAGTCAGTTGGTGCATGCACACAACAAAGTCTAGTCAGCCTTCTCTAGAGGGCATCTGATCTTTGAGCTGGAGTTTTCCCTCGTGAGAAGTTCAGCAACATACCGTGAAGTGAGACTAAAAGGCGATATTGGGTAAACTGCTCATGAACTGACAAGACTTCAGACTGGAAAGAATATACCTCAGCTTTCTGTACAGTAAGAACAGACTCAGTACTGCAAACTTCTTTCTTTAAAAATATATAAGAATGAGAGAAGTTAATAGAAAATGGAATCTCTTATCACAGAGACCGTGAGAACATTCTGGTTTCATTCTGGAGATGTTGGTGTCTCCCTGGGTTGCTTTTGTCTCCTTTTTATCTGTGTGAGCTGCTTGGCAACCATAGTATTTATTTCCTTGCTAGGCTTTTTATTTAATCTCTGTCTGTCTATTGAACTTGCCTCCACAGCCCAGTCCATCTATATGCTCTTTCTCTCTGACCTGAAGAATTTTTCCCAGGAAAGGATGTCCACCTTGATTGCATTTGTTTTGCTGCCTGAAGACCAGCATGGATGAAGTGGGGTAGAGTGAGGGCGGGCCGGAAGGGCAAGGCAGAAAAACATTATTCCATCTTTTGCTTTTCCTTTGAAAGCGATCATCTTGGTGGCAAACAGAGGTAAGAGAATTGAAGCTCAGTTCTTACAAACTCTTTGAGCTGTTTTGGGAGTTCTTACCTGAGAAACTCTTGAGGTTTCCAGAAATGTATTTCTAGTGAGAATCCCCAAAATCTTTTCCTAAAAGTAATAGAACATCAAAAAAAGTGTGGGCTTCAAGTCCCAGGCAAGCCACTGGGACAAGGTACTAAACTGAGGTTTCAGTTTTAGCATTTGTAAAAATGACATTTAATAATAAATTCCACATATATTGTTCTCATGAGGATTCAAGGAGATGTGTGTGTATAGAATATTGAACAATTTCCACCCTAATTATTAGTAGTACCATTAGTTTAAAATGATGGTGTTCATTACTGTTATATGATGGAGAAAAAAACAAGGTATTTATAATTGGTTTTGTGTGAGGTAGTGTGGGTCAGGCTACTTTCTGTCACAGAATATTCATTTTTATCTTAAAAGTAAAACCATGCAGGTATTGATATTTTTAAATTTCAGATAATTAAGTGTGTGGGACATATGCTCTGAGCTCTATTTATCTAATTGGGTGACCTCTCTTTCATCTGGAATCACTCATATACATTTGCCAACTGATTTTCATGGCAACACAACCATTTGAGGACAGGGTGTGTCATATTTTAAACCGAGAAATAGCCTCTGTTTATGCTGGAAGTCTAACCCAGAACAGAAAAAGAATTCAGATCTGTCCCTGTGACCAACATCAATCCACAAAACTCTAGACTGCAGCCTTAAAAAGCCCAACGAAGTCATCCTCCTTTGAAGTGTATACAGGTGGATCTCTGAGAAGATCTCCAAAACAGAAGTGAACTGAACTCCAACTTTAGAAAGTTGAAATAAAGAGGTATTGATGTATAAAAATGATGCTAGCCCTGGGGCAAAGAGGGCTTCCCCCTGAGACAGGATGGATCACATGCCAAGGCCAAGAAAAGCTTCTTGTTCCTGCAGGATTTAGTGCAGTTGCTAAGATTGAATACCAAGAGCCCCTCCACTTGGGATCATGAATAACACCCTGTGGTACCTTTGATAAGACTGTTACGCTTGGAGCTGGACCAAATTCCATTTGGGAGGCTGCATTTCCCATCTATTTTTCAATGGCTTTATATAATACCATCTTGCTTTAAGTTACTCTGCCATAAATCATTTACCTCATTTCTTCTCATACTTTTGAAACTATAATAATAAAAACTCATCACATAATGGCTAATACACTGTGCTGAGCTAAAACAAAACAAAGCAGCCATTAACAGTGGAAAGATCTTTAAAAAAAATTCGCACCAGCAACCTGGGGTCATGTAGGAAAAATATACACATTGTCCTATTTTACAAGAGAAATTAGCTAGAAAAACATGGGGTCAAGGACTGAAATTGACCTGGCTGTTGATCAATCAATAGCCTAATTAATTATTGACTATGAATCTACATAATTACTAGTGTGTTCTGTATAATTGATGATTTAGGCATTTTTCCACTTAAATTTGAAGATTTTTAACTTCTGCAAACCTGTTTGTAGGGGCTTTTTTTCATCTTTGTTATTTGGGCACACTGCTATTGATAAGGCATCAGAAGTGACTTTGGGTGTCATTTGTAACTCAGAAATGCCTGCTGACATCAAATCCATACCAAGAGCGGAGTCATTAACCCCATGGAAATGTTCCCTGGTTGTACTTCAGCATGGGGTACTGAGATCAGAGAGGAATTTCAGAGGACATCAAGAGCTGGCCATTACTCATACTCTCTTTAGCTATTTTATTTGAACCTGCAGACTCTGAAGCCCTTGCTTTTATGTGATTTTAATAATCACATTTAAGTATCTTTTTAGCCAAATAGCTCAAGCAAATATATCATTGTGATTTGTCACTGAATTAAAGCGATTTCTTAAAACATCAGGAGGTATCATTGACTTTTTGAAATAGAAGAAATCGAGCTGGAATGGTTCCTGGTTCTCTTTCTTCCTCACACACAGACACACACACACAGACACACACAGACACACACACACACACACACACACACACACACAGACACACACACACACACACACGGAGCAGGTGTCCCATCTATTATCTGCAGTATTGTGGCCAAATTCCCCTCCAGCCTCTGCTGGATCATGTCCATGGAAGGCTCATGGCTCACATCTTTATTGTTTAGCTCATGGGAGGCATGGAAATACAGGAAAGGAAGATCTGCTCTGGTGTCATACTTCTGTATTTTGTCTCCAGAAATGCTGTGTGAATCTGGGGACAGAGTTCTTATCCTCATTTGTTCTCAATTACAGTTTTTAATCCACATATGTAAAATGAACATTCTGCAACTATTCTAAGACATCTCTATGCTCTTACCTCTTTTTGTCTTTTTTGCTCAGTTTTTAAAATGTGTACTTCAAGTTCTTCTGAGGTCAGCTTTTTGCCATCAGAGAAGCAAGTAGTCAAAAAAAATAAAAAAAAGGAGTCCTCATTTCTGTTCTAGATTCTTCTGTGTTCCTGAACCAGGCCAGTGATTTGGGAAGGTAAAAATCAATAGGAACAATACAACAGAAACAAGAGAAAGAAGGAAATCTTCGGATTCCTCTGTGATCAGCATGGGTTAATTGAGGTGGCTCTACCCTGAGCAAATGTGAGCACACTACTGGGGAGCCAGTTACAGCACTCATGGGCTGAAGGAGGATGGCGAACAGGTGTGCTATGATTATAAACTCTTGGGAAAGGCTAAAGGCTTTCCATTGTCCCACTTTGGGACCAGTCCCTTCCACCTATAAACCCTAGGAACATAGTAAGTTAAACCAGTGTTTTAGTCTAAAGTTATGTTCTGAAAATTGCATAGCAAAATAGATAAAACAAATTTCCTGTCTTCTCTCATTATTAGATTGCATGCACTTCTGAAAAAAGATAAACCCAGAATGCTTATGGATTTTTTTCTCTTTAAGCAGACCTAAATGGTTTCATAAGGTCTGTCATTGGAAACCAATATGAAGGAGCAAGAGAAAGAAATCGAACCGCTACCATGTGAGAGACCTGAAATATTAGATCCTTCCCGGAATGCAGGCACCACTGAGCATGCCAACGCACTCTTTGCTAAGCGCTGATGGAGGCAGGAATGACAGCTATTTATTACGACAGAAAACAGGGTATGCACTTTAAAGATCAGCACATGATGTAAATATTGACTCGCCTCAAATTTTAAGCTGATGAAAGGGTGTTTGTAATGTTAAACCCTCCTTCTGCAGATCGGTCTTGTCCACACAGGGTGATGGGAGGGGTGGATATTGACAAGAAACGAGAAAGGATGTGCCGATGGAGTATTTGTATTTTTTCTAGTTTAAAATGCACGGAGACACTTTATAAGTCCCCTTGGAGAGGTACAATGCCAGGCTTTCAATTTCTGGAGCAGCCTGACAGGCAGTCTCTTACTATCTCTTTGTTAAGCAGGGACTTCACTAAATCACGTTCATCCCAGAGGAAGATCACTGTGCTAATCTATGAGCATTATGATTCCCATTTAACTTCCCCAAATGAAAAGGTTTATATTTATTTCTCCTTTGAGCTCTTTCTTGAAATTTCCAAATTTGAGGAAAGTACTAGAAACTTAGAAGATATCATCTGGGTCCTGCTTTTACAAATTGGTCCCTCTGAATGATTATGACAAAATCCTCATTCCCCATGGTAGAAAGTTTCCATTAGGGTTAGCAGAGGAAATCCTTTTGTTTTCTTGGCTAATTTTACTGATTCATGAAGGTATAAGGAGTCCACTTACCTTCTTATAAGAAGTCTCTACCTTCTTATCTTTAAAAGCATTTTAAAGCATTTCCCTGACACCTGCCTTAAGTCATTGTTTTAAGACTTGATTTAGAAGCACACGGTTTAGTAGGTTTTAAAAGGGAAACTGCTACAAGCGTTAAGGTTTCATGCACTCAGGTTCCCCTGCCATCCTGCTCTGATGAATGCCATGGGGGCTTTAGGGCACATACAGAGTGGTACTGTTTGAGGCCAATTTTCAAGATAAATGAATTGTATACTATAGTCAATCAAATATATGCACTCTCTTTTGTCAAAAGGTACATAAAAATGAGACTTAGGTTATACTCTAGAACTCTTCATGCTTCTACATGTCTTATTTCCCAAACATAATTCATAGCCAGGAAAATTCTGGGTCAAGAGGTACCAATCCCCCACTTTTTAATTTTTTTTTTTTTGGCACTACCAGCCATTGGAGGTCATTTGGCTTCCTAGGGAAAGGACGACAATATACTGAGGTAAGGACATATGGCTGCAGGGTTGCTTGTGGTAGTGTATTGGGTTATTGCCCAGTGAGGACTCAACATCTGTCAGTGGTATGGGCCAAGGATCACCAAAGTAGTCTTTCTTTGCAATTCCTTCTATATTCTACTGATCTGTTTAATAAACCATTTGGACTTCAGCCCTGATTCTGGATGTACCTCTGGCAGATCAGCTTCATTCAAGTTTGGAACAGTGGGTTAAATCAAAGCTGAAGAAGCTAGTGTGAAGAAAATGGAAGTTTCTTTGGCCAGGATCCTCACCTGACCCTAAAGTACTTGATGATGTAACTGGCCTACTGCCAGACTACTACTTCCACACCCATAGGCAATAAGCTATTATTGACTGAGTCACTATGTAAAGAGCTCTGCCCAGGGCTCTGGGCAGAGGCAGAGATGGAGGTTCATTACAGACCTGCAGACTGCTGGATGCAGATGTGATTCTAGTGCTCAACCTATCACGGGGAGAACAAGCTGGGTAATAAACCCTTTTACCCTGAGAGCATTCCATTGTCACTTCTCGGTCTCACAGAATCCATAATGAACTTGCCTGGGGCTGAAACCCTCAGGTGAGACAGCTGTGAAAGAGAAAATTTAATGCCATCTAGAGAGCGATGAGAGGAGATCTGCATGATGTTAAGGTAATAGACTCACCTGCGGTTAAATTCTGGCCTGTCATTTCACAGTCTTGAGCAAATTTCCTAACTTCTTTAAGCATTAGTTTAAATCTGTCTTTCTCATTCCCCTTTTCTCTCTCTCTCTCTCTCTCTTTCTCTTTCTCTCAGCTTCTGTGTGAGTAGTAGCATTTGCTGATTTCCATGGTGTAATAATTCCACCTCAGCAGACTTCAAGCTATTAATGTGGCATCAGTGAATTGGAGTGGGGACAAGATGTACACAAATGGCTCTGGGGAGCTGGTGTGAGCAATTTCCAGCACCACTGGGTGTAAACTACTCTGTGCAATGCCTGGCATGTACTGTGAGTCTGATGAAGTTTTGGTTATATCATGCAGAGGAAGAAAAAGACTACACAGGTGCCCTTGCAACATTTATAAAAGATGGTTGCATGATTCTAGAAATGGTAAGAGGAGAGAGCATATCTTATTTTTAAGACAGTGAGAAATCTGTGTATCCATCCTGGGAATCAGGACCAGGCTCTTACTGATGCAAAGATTACCCAATTTAAGAACATGGGTAAAGTGTAGGTAATCTGTAGGTGGTAAACCTTGTCCTTGGATTTTTGAGAACAGATTCATTTAAATTTAAATGTTTTCAACGACATGCCAAGTTCTGGGTTCAATTCTGCCAGTACAATGATGTCCCTTCTCCCAAAGTGTTCATGAGCTGTTAGAGAATACAGATTATCCAAAGTCAATGTGATGTATCAGATAGGCTAAGAGATGGAGTCCTTATCACCACGGGGTAGTAGAGTGTTTCATTTACATTGGGAAGTTCAAGGCACCATTTGAAAGCTGTTTTATTCAATCTTGAAGAATGAGCATGCCTTTGAAGAGGCATTTGAGGCAAAGAGAATCATCGCCTTCAAACATGTGGACCAGGGGAAGAATGTGGAGGGCTTAGGGTCTTGACAACATGTTAGCGTAGATGGATGTAGAGTGTGAGTGAGATCCACACATGAGCATGGGAAGATGGGGTGTACAAGTCCCCAGGGATCTTGCACAGGACTTGTACATCCCCACAGAAGTATGGCTTTTATCTTACAGAGATGGCCACACACTGGCAAGTAATGCCATCACATCACTCATGTGGGATAACAGGAGACCATATGGGTGGGAAAATGATGGGTTTAGCTCCATAAATCTAATATTTGCCTGGATGGTGTTCTCTGTACAATGTCTCCTTGTCCTGCCCATGGGTTTCAGCCTCCAGAAAGTTCACTATGGATTCAGTGTGACCAAAGAAATGACAGTAGAACATTTCTTTGGGGTGAACGTTTCTTTAGTTAACGATCACTGAAATCCTGTTCACTCAGAGTGAGTCTGCATGCAGCAAGCCAGTCTCTGCCTCTAGGCCTCTGTCCTTGGCGCTGCCACCACTCCAGCCTCTGCTCTGCTCTCTTGCAGCCTTGCAGCCCTGCCACCGTGTCACCCAGAGCACTGGGCAGAGCTCTTTATATAGAGTCAGTAGCAATGTATTGCCCACACGTGTGTAGTGAGCTAGCCAACCAGAGCCGGGTGAGAATCCTGGCCACAGAAACTTTTATTTTATCCACACTCCTGAACCTAATTCTCAAGTCAGTCATTACATCCATAGAGACTTCCTTGATTGACCTATTTGCTTATTTTTTTTCATGGAGCTTCCAATAAAACCAGTTTTCTGTTTTATAGATATGCATTTAGTTTCAGATATAAAAGATACACTGCACTTGTTTTTCTTTATATAAGTTTAATTCAGACGTTAAATATCCACCCTGCTTAGATGATGAGAATTCAAGCTTAGTCATTTTGGAGGTTTCCTGCCCCAAGGGCTCTGGAAGGTTCCTGGGGAAATTGGGGAGACTCTTTATGTCATGTGATAGCTCTCTTTCCTGCCTCATTTGTCCCTGCTGCTGCTTCTGCTAAGGGTATGCAAAAATCTAGGGAATTTAGGGCCCAGCATCTCCACATCTGCCACCCAGCCCTTCCCCTTTTAGAAACTACTGCTACCTGGGGTCCTTCCTGAGGCTATGAGAGAGTGACTCGGCCCCTTCCAAAGCTCCAGAAATTGCCTGCCTCTTCTGCTTGAAATAAGACAGAAAGCAAAACACAGGGGAAGGTACATGATTAGTTTTTTAAATTTAGTCATAATTTCATATTTCTATTGTTTTGGGGTATCCATTCCCATCCACTAGGCTGAGGACCTTGGAGGTACAAGTTCTCTTTCTTTCTTGTCCCCCAGGCTACTGGCACAGTGCCCAGTGCCTAACTGGGTTTTTGTTAGTATGTGTTGAATAACTTTATTTATTCTAACCTGCTGAAGACATTTTTACTGACCTAATTTTGCCAAAAAAGGAAATATAATTATAAATTATTTGCTGCTTAACAAGTACTTTACAACCAAAGAGTTGAAATAATCTTAAATATCCTGGCTAATATCACTCAGAGCAGCACATCAGAGTGTTGTTGTAAAGCATTTGTGAGACAAAAACTGAAGGGCCAGGAGTCCTAGCCTACCATTTCCTTTTCTTCCTAACAAGATGTCAGGGTCCCTAAATCATGCATCTAATGACATCTTTAGGTTAGGTTATCTAACTCCCAAGAAAGTGACTTTTTTTTTAACCTCTTTAAACCAAAATAATGCACTGGTTTTAAAAAAAAGACATTGATGAACATTAAAACCCCTTTTATTGGATTTCCCTATAAGTGTGAACGATTAATGATACTGATTTTTACTTCCCACAAATTGATGGCCTTAAAATGCTCATTAACTGGAAGTTATATGGGTGTGTAGCTAGTCAATAAAGGGTACATTTTGCCAGTGACAACAAGAAAAGTTAACAGTTAGCACAAAACCAATGAAATTGACCAGAATATGCTCTTGGAGATCAAACTCTTAGGTTAGAAATTTCTAATATTTATTCACACTCTGACATCTTTCAACTCAGGAAAATCACTTTTCTCTACTTTAAATGATCCAGAGAAGGTTGTTATTTTATGAAGTCGCTTTTGGTTGTTGACATTTCCCAAGTCCAAAACCATTCATAGGTGTTTTTGTAATCATTACACAAAATTAATTGTTTGTTCAATAATCATCTGTACTAACCTCTTTTCTATCATGCTTTCTATTTCATTAGCATGTAGCAATTATTTTTCTCCTCTAGACAAATGTGGTATCATCAAAAAGGGCAACTACTTTGAATTTGCAAGAATCAGTGTTTGTGGCAGAAGAATTTGGGCAAATCTCCATATGTTGGCTCAGCATTCTCTGAGATAAGTACACTTGCTCTTGGGGGTTGTTCTTTAAGATCAGAAAATACAAATACCACATGGTCTGAAAATTGCTCTGGACAGAGTCCTAATGATTTCCCAAAAGGAGGGATCCCTGAGGCTTCTTCAAGTCCCTGGTGGGTATGTGTTAGTGTCTTATGTCTTTGGAGATATACTAGCTTATCTCCAGTATCACATCTCTATTGTGTGCCTCTTATAAAATAGATTGGCCTTATGCATTATATCTTGTTTAGAGCAAGAGTCTACTCTTAAAACCATTTTTGAATATTGCTAAATGGATATATACAGAATATTGTGTAAAGAGGAAAGAAATGTTATGATTTTGTTATTTTTCATTATGCTCTGAAGTAGGTTCCACTATTAGTAACATATAATAAATTTAAGAAAAAGATTTATAAGTGTAATAATAATGTTCCTTTGGATGTGGCTGCCTCAGTTTTATAGTTCATATTTTTTCTTTTACGTCTTCAGCCATGTGGCTCAGTCCTAATTGTTGTGCTTGCTCAGATGTGATTTATGCATATATATGTTTCAGCACTAATTTTTAAAGACTGGTCAACACTATCCAAGGGCTGGCTGATCAACCATTAAGAGTGTTGTCACTGCTTACATAATTATGACCTGAAATACTTGTTTTAAGAAAGCTAAGCCTTGAAACCAATAGTGAATTACAAGAATAATTCTCAGTCTTCAGTGTAATGTAAACACTTGGCACATTTATTCAATCGGAGAGTTGGGCTTTATGTTAAGTTTACAAAATCTGATGTTGTTATTAGGTTGTATCTGCATACTGTAGAGTTTTAATACAACCCTATGATAACCCCAAAGACCTAGATCTTATTTATTTTGAAAAAATGACACTCACCATTTGGACACATCAATATTGACCTTGGATTCCCTGGAGTATTTTTGCTAGCACTCTGAGCTTTCAAAGACCACATCATAGGTCATATGAAAACAGTGTCCAGTTTTAATAAGAGAGAGACATTATATAGACTTAATGTTTTAAGTTGGGAGTTTGACAGTTTAGGCAAACACAAGAGCTATTCTGTGGAGGACCTGGCTTTTGAACAGGTCTTCCTTTTGGTTTAAGGTAGATATCATTGGTACTGCCAACATTCTTTGATCCAAAGAGACTGATATTCCATGTACACAATTTATGTAGACAGAGAGTTAAGTACTCTTATGTTTTTATAGCTTGTTTCAGTCGCATCTTTCATTTCCTTAAATATAATCAGGGATGATAACTACCTCAACCAAAGCAGATTGGAAGGGACACCCAACAGATGCCGCTTAACTCCTACGGAAGAACACAGGGTTGGAGAAACATTACATAATTGGAATTCAACAGCTGAACGTCAGTCAAGAATTCGGTTTTAGAGTAACAGGACTTCATTTTGCCAAGAAAGGGGCTCTGAGGACCAAGGAGGGGGAATGATGACTCCTGGTTTTAAACTAGGATAAATAATTCTATGACAAGCCAATGTACTGTCACCATCCCTTTTAAGCGTTAAAATTATGTTGCTATGTTTTATGAAGGAATTTTGTTAAATAAAAGACAATATGACTAAATTAAACAGAAATAGAGACCAGACAGGAGGGGGAGGAGAGTGGAATGAGTAGAAGCAGCAGAGAGCAAGGGGAGGCAGCTCTGTGAATCAGAGACCATGACAAGAAATAATCAGCATTCAGGGAGAAGGCGGCAGCCATCATGGCTGCAGGTCAGCATTTGCTTGGAGTTCATCTGGGGTCAAGGGCCACAGAAAAGCATTGCCATTTTGTGATACTAGGACAAATGGAAAAAAGGAAGTAAACACATATACATGCTGTATCCACAGATTTTATCCTTATATCCTTACAAGACCTCTCAAGAACTAAAAGGGTGGTGATTCTCATTTTCCTCACTGTAAAGATGAGAAACAGGTCTAAGAAGTAACTCTCCCTAGAGGTCACATAACCAGTGCAAGCCAGAGCCAGCCCCTCCAAATCCTGTGTTTGTTCAGCCTCACACACCAGGTTGCCTGCTGGTATTCTGATGCCCCAGCTGTGTCCTTTCTCCTCTTAGATGAATCACACTGTGAACAGCATGGAAATATATTTTGGCCCTTTTCTCTAGAAACCATAATCAGAAAAAAATGTTAAAAACCCCAGCAGGGACAGAGTATATTCATACATTTTACCTGTAATCTGAGGAAAACATTGTCTCCCTTCTATGAAGAGTGTGTGCTTTGTGAAGCAGCATATTAACAGTGTATCATCCCTACAGTCAACTTCACATTAAACTGTGATGTTCTGTCATCATGGAGGAGAAGCATGAGTTAGGGGGGTCACGTGATAGTTTCGTTAGGAACTAGATCAAAACTTAATGGATGACTGTTTGCCAAAACTGTATGACTTTGTATCACTTCTCATAAATATTGATTATACAGTATATATGTGCTTCTACTGACTAGATGGACTGCACCATTGAAGTTTATTGTAGACTAGAAAAATGCACATTGAAATCAGTTTATATGCTTCTTTCTTGCCTAATGAAAAGTCTCATCTCCTCCTTCAACTAGTCCAATAAAGTTATTTGTCAGAAAACAGAATTTGGAGGGGCTTTCCTTAACTCTATCTTCTTCCTGGCATAATCAGATCCTAAAATCCTGAGTATCAAGGACCTTTTTTTGTTTTGTATTAAGAAACCTAAAATAGGATGAATTATAGTTAGTTTTGCCGGATATATGTCCCTAATATTTTCACAGCAAGTACATGTCAAAAATGGCAAAGTAACTTTACTATTAATTGATTTAATACACAGCTTTTTGTGACATAATAATTGCTTATCTATGCATGTTAAGACTGTAAAAACCCTCAGAAGCAAGGATTTCTATTATTATTAAATATTAGTCCCTCTTCTGCAAGGAAAAACTTTCCTTAATTGATTTTCTTAAAGCTTTGGTAATGATATCTCTATTTGTAAAATTCACTCTCATGTCACAAGAGTTTCTTTTAATTTTAATGAAACTAACTGTAATTTATATATCACTCTGGAGCACTGCAGTTAACATTATCCATAGTTCTAATCTCACATTAAAAATCAAAATATTATGTGACCCAATTAAAAAGGATATGAGATAACTTCAGTCTTTTAACTCAAGTGCAACTCTTCGTTTTAATGTGAACGGCAGGCTTCTGTTTGATCTGGTTTTAGAGATGACTTATCTTGAAAAAAAGTAGTGCCTAACATTGTCCTTCCTCCTGCCCATAACTCAGCCTTAATCCTCAGCTCATAAATCAGGGCTTTCACCTTTCTCAACCTCTGAAAACAAATCCAAGCCTTCATAAATGCATTTTCTATTGATCCAGTGCTTATGAAAAACCTTTACTTTTTTTTACCGGGGTCCACCATTCATACCTAACTCTTAGATAAATTGTAATTTCAGACTGAGATGAGTGAGACTGGGTCAAACATATTTTGTAAATGGAATCTGCCTTCACGGGAAAACAGTTTGGATTTGAAGGAAAGACCAGTCTTGAAAAACAGCCCTATGTTTCTGTGAGATCACAAAGTGAGACTTTCGCCCTGTATATTTTCTGAAGTGTATTTGGTCAGAGGAGGAAAAACAAAGATGTTGTTCTGCTGGAATTGGAGTGAGCTCACAGGAAGTCAACAGTCCATGGGATGATGCAAGGGCGTGAGGGGACTTCCATCTGGCTGGAGCAAAGTGATAACATTGCCGAGTGACTAGCTGCCTGATGAGAAGAGATTGGGGGAAGGACAGGTGAAAGGGTCTTGCAATTAATTTGAACAATGGGAGAGGCGGCAGCTGTAGTTTCTTTATGTGAAGAATGACATCATGAAGTTCTGTACCAGGAGCCCGTGAAAGATGGATTGGAACAGGAATAGTGACATACTGTTTCCAGAGCTGTTGAGTTCCTGATGAAAATAAAAAGAAAGCAGTGGGACTACAGTCATGTAAAGCAACCTTCGGTCAGTGTCCTGGTATTTCTCAAACTTTTCCATGGAGCATCTTTTTTTGATAGAGGAAATCAAATAGCAACCCTAGCCCTCAGCTATCATACATTTCTTAGAACTTGTGTTTCATAATGTTTTGTTATATAATGCAGTGGGAATCAGGAGAGAATTAACTTCCCCCCATCTAAACTTTCAAAGGAATGAAAACTTAATCAAAGATCTCCATGAGAATAGGAATGGTGACTGTCCTATACAGGATGTATCTCTAGTATGCAGAATAGTCCCTGACATACATTAGGTGTTCACTGTACAGTTTGTTGAATGAATGAAATAAATGCACATGTTCTTGGTTAGGTAAAATAAGTTGGGAGACTGAGAACAGTTTATTATCAGTAGATAATTTGTGGGGAGGTTGTCTAGGAAATAGCTGGGATGAATTAAAGAAGAGTGCAGTGGACTTGTTTGGAGTCATTTGTCATCTACAGTTCAGGATATGACCAAGTGTGAAGAATTCAGATGGATATAGAAGAGATCCTGTGTCATACCTGGGAGGTAGGGTATAGTAAGAAATCTGTAAATTGAAACTTGTGTTTTTCCACATAGTTGAAGGTGGTTTGCCAGAGTTTTGTGAAGTACTCAGAGAAATTACTTCTTCCCAACATGAATCACAGCAACAGAGAAACTATTAACTTCACTGGGGGCAGGTACAGCCTCGTCTTTGCTTATGACTTGCCCTCTTCCAAAGGATGAAGCTGCACATTTTAACAAAATCTTTTTAAAAATTAAAATGGTTGGAGGACCTGGATGAAAGATTCTGATGGTTTTTAATGACAAAATTATAACTGGACAAGATGGTTTGTCTAAATTGGAGCAGAGAACTATTGGCACATACACACAGAATTCCCAATTTTTAAATTTTTACTTTGGGGTAGCATTGCCTTGCTCTGTAAATTTCAGCTTCTACTAGCTCCCTTCAGCTAGAAGCTATCGTTGAAACAATCTGTATAGAGAAAACCAATTCATCCAGTCAACTATCATTTTTATCAAATTACTGGTCACCTTCTAATTTGCACTCACACTGATCACTCACATAACATGAACTTCACAATTCTAAGTCTTATCATAGAAAAGCATCTTTGGTTCATACACATACTTCGATTTTGGCCTTTGGAGGAGAATCTACATCTTTGCATGTAATTGTGCTACAAGTGACAAAATGATATCATAAAATGAAAGCTGTGTTAACAATTTAAGACTGATTTATCTCTTCTAGATGTAAATTCAAATTGTTTTTTGAACTTAAAAAATAATTTGCCTTCCTAGTTTAAACTACTTTATTGAAAATTGGACAACTGAACTATATAGAAATAGGTTGAGAAATTAAACATTCTCTTGGTCTTCAATTTTTTGTCCTAAGAAAATAAAAAAGCTACTTGCAAAAAATCTACACAAAAATAAATTGCTCAAATAAGCAGTTGAGCAGACAAGATTTTGTTTTGTTTTTACCCAAGCCAGGGAAGTGTTTTGAAATATTCCATTATGATGATGGATTTATTTAATTCTTCAATAAGTCTAGGAATTTTTGTTTCATACATATGAGGCTATTTTATCAAGTAAATGCATTTTATCTTCCTGGTGAACTTCTCTCAGTTATTGTTATGGCAAGCAGATAAATAAAGATGCAGAAATTTGAACAGTACAATTAATAAGCATGGTCTTATATAAAAAGAGTTAGAAAAGACATTCTTTCAACCACTATGGTAGATATTACTATTGTCCCCAATTATATGATTCCTCACTTGTAAAAATATCATTTTTGCAACTGTGTCATATCTCCAGGTAGATTGAATATGCTGTATGCTGGTGTGTATGTATATATATATATATACATATAAACATATGACCTAATAAATAAACAGATCCACATCTACAATGACACTTGAGAGAAATGTGACATTTCAGGATAATGGGGAGAAAGTCTTTTCAGTAAAGTTTTGGAACAATTTGATATTCAGAGTTGGAGGGGGGGCAAAAATATTAACCCCTATCTTACATTATACCCCCAAATATCAGTTACATATGGATTATAAATCTAATTATCAAAAGCACCAAATGTACAGTATAAAAGTTATGTACAGCTTTACAATATAATACAGAAAAATCCATTCATGCTTTAGGAAGGGGATTTTGTAAACAGTACCCAAAATACACCAGTAACAAAGGAAAGAATCAATGAATTTGCATATATTCATATTTAGAACATCTGTTCATTGAATGGGAGAGAGACCAAGAGTAGACTAGCTAAAATCATTATCAAAATCAAAACAGAAAAGCTTGGCTATAAGATGTTAGTGAAAATAAATAGTAAGAAGAACATTTGTACAGTTCTTCTGGACATACAATTGGTCATCCAGTTCAGAATTTATCTATTAAATTTTAATTTATGCATCTCATATGACCACAGATTTTAGTCCCAGCCTCACTTTAAATATTTGAATGTATATATCCCAGAAGACATTTGCAAAGATTCATGGAGATGCTATTCTTAATAGCTCCAAACTGGAAATAACCCAGATTTCTATTAGATAAATTAACTTTGGTATATAGTCACGCAGTGGAATATTATATGGAAATAAAAATGAATAAACTATACCTATATATCACAACATGAATGATTCTTAAAAACATAATGTATTTCAAAAGAAGCTAGACAGAAAATAATACCATGTTTCCCCACTGATACAACATTTTAAGGCAGTCAAAACTAAACACTATTTTTAAGATGTAGAACCTTAATGATAAAAATGTAAAGTCCCACAAGTTAAGTGATTATCAATAAAAGTAGCACTTTGATTACCTCCAGAGAGAAGAGGGAAATTGTGATGAGAAGAGGAATTGGGAAACTTCTGGGGAAAAAGCCATGTTCTATTTCTTAGTGATAGCATTATAATAGTTTATGCAGCTGCACATTTATATTTTATGCACTTTTCTGTAAGTTATATTTTACAGTAATGTTTTAAAAAATGTGTATAGACTTGCAAATTGATAAGAAGATCCAAGATATTTATGAAAAAGTAGATTTGGGTGGTGGGCAGTAATTAAGACAATGTGGTGTTTATGCAAAGCAGAAAACACTGACCAAGTGAATAGAACAGAGAGCTCAGAAGCAGACTCACGTAATGAGAATTATATATATGAAAGAGATACCATAGCACATTACTGAGGAACAATGTGTTGTGCAACAAATGAAGATAAGAAATTTATTACGCCTATGTTAAAAACTGGATCTTTAGCTAGCATCATGCACAAAACCAAGCACCAGATGGATTAGCATTTAAATAACAAAAGAAAAATTTGAAACTTGTTAAAATAATGAATGAGTATCTCTCTCACCTTAGGATACGGGAGGATTTCTTAAGCAAACACAGAAAGTCCAGACCGTAACTGCAAAGACTAATACCTTTGACTTGATTAAAATGAGATAGTTTGGCTCATCAAAAGATACCTTTAAAAATGTGAAAAGAAAACGTAAAGCCAGAAGAAAATATTTCCAGCACATTTAATCAACAAAGGATTTCTACATATCAATAAAGGAAAGGTCAGCAGATGTAGACTTGAATGTGTAACTAACAGCCATATGCATCAACATCAATCTTAATAACATCCAAGAAAATGCAAATTGAAACATAATGAGAAATAGTCCTCCAATCATTTGATTGGAAAAGACTAAGCAGTCTTCAACACCCAGAGTCAAATGCTTACTAAATACATTGTTGGGAAAAGTATAAATCAGTATAGTCACTTCAGAAAATAATTTAGATTGTCTTGTAAAACTAAATATTCATATAACCTATGACTCACCAAATCCAGAGAGCTAAGTATACACCCAAGATAAATTGTAGCTTATGTGTATGGGAGATATTTCTAAGAATGTTTAGAGTATTTCTGTTCATAATAGATAATAAGTTACTAAATATTTCCCAGAGGAAAGCAGATTAAAAACCATGTGGCATACCCCCACAATAGAATATTATAGAGCAGTGAAAATAAATGGCCTGCAACAACAAAAAAGAGGATAAATCATAGTAATAAAATTTATAATAATTTGAAGCTTGAAAAGCAAATTGAAGAAAAACAAAGTAATTTCACTGTTTTTATAAAATTGTACTTTCTTTAGCTGTGTCTGTGCATAGATGTGTGTATGACAAATATACATTGTAGTATATGTAAACATATAACAACATACATGTAGATATGAATATTTATGTGTGTGTATATATATGTGATAAACACATATTCAAAAAATTCAGTATAGCAGTAAATTCCACGGAAGATGTGAACATAAGGGTGTGAGATAGGAAAAAAGCACATTAATAGAAATATTCTAATTTTGGGACTGGATGACAGTTCCATGATAAATTGCTGTACTATTGGAAATAAATGAATGAAGGAGAGAATGAATGAATGACAATAAAACCCTAAAAAAGCCAGTTTTATCTGAATGTTAAAATTGGTTCCATCAGGACTGACTGCATTTGTTGCTATGAGGACTAATTACATTGTAGATTTCCAGCACTAAAGCCACTACTCAGAGACTGATTATCAGTGTGCACAGGTGTACTTCCTCTTCCATTATAAAGCTACTTATTAGTCCTTTACTAGCTATGTAAATTGGGCCAGTTATTTAAAGCCTAATTATTCAAATATCTTCCTTTATGTAACAGCATAAAAGATAACGACCACGCCCTTTTTTACAAGGCAGTAGTGGGTTCAAGGGAAGCAATAAAGGAGAAAGCTCTGTGAACACTGAAGTATTTGGTTAATCAAATACTTCTATTGGAATGATACTTGTGAAGCACTTTAATGCATTATTAGAAATTGCACTCAAATAGGAATCCTAAATATTGCCTGTTCATGTATTTTAAGCTAAGCCCATTCACAGTAAATACACACTAGCAAGTATCTTCTGGACACAAAAGACCACATGGAGTTTTGTGGGGAAGGAGCATTGCAGTAATATATGATAGCCTCTGCACAGTAAAGGTAACCATCCGCTTAGGCAGATGCAGGCAGACACAGGCCAGTCCCAATCTCCAATGACTAACCCAAAAACCATTGCCAGTGCTTCTGCAGCCTCCAGTTATTCTTCCCTTAAGCTCTTTGCTCTATTTTAAAAGCTCTCATCTCAGTGTCTCCCCCTTAACCATTCAGAGGGGTTTGGATTGGAGCATTTACTATTTCATTTTGTTTAAATTAAAGTTCTAATTCCATAGTTGTGTTCTTTTTTGTGTGGATCTATTACTTTACATGTCAGATGTTTGCTTGAATGTTCAACTCAGATGCAGCGTTATAAACTGAGGTTAGAACATTGTGGATTATTTTTTTATCCAGTAAGAATATGCTGAATTCTTGCAATCTCTTTTTCATTTTACAGCTTTGTAGCCTGACCTAATTTTTACTGACGTAGCCTAACTTCTTTGACAACAATTATGTAGTTCCTAATGTATGGCTACTGGGACTGGGACTATCTCCAAGCAAGATTTTAACAGGAGGCTTTGTACTGCTAACAAAGCCTCAGGTAATTTCCACTGAATTTCCTTTGTTACCTTCCTATCTCCATTTTTCAGAAAAAAAAGAGTTGATAATATACTAAATTGGCAAAGGGAGCTGGAGTAAACATAGATATTCCTAAAATATAGATAGAATACAGATAGATGATACATTCTAGACAGATAAATAGATATAGATAATAGACAGATGAAAAGATGATAGATAGTAGATAGATAATCATCAATATCATCCTTGGGTTTTTAGTTTGAAAGTTAATTCAGCAGATAATAATAATAAACATTCAAATTTTCCTAAATATTATCTTCATTTTTTTTATCCGAGGACTAATTCATATTCTACCTGGTCCAATATCTTAATCATACTTCAACCCAGCACTTAAAAACAAAAATGATGGTTAGCAAAAGGAAAAGATGCTCTCAAAAAATAACATTTTATAATAAAAATAGGAGAAACTATTTTTCAAGTAGATTTTGTGTTCTCTATTTTATATTATAAATTGGTTAGAAGAAGAAAGTGATGTTGATCTCTTAAATAAACACTCCTTATTTTTTATGTGGCATTAAATTTGGAGATTTAATTTTTCTGTTGGCATAAAGTTACTGTGTGTGAATAACTTTTCAAGTAGGCCATTGTGCATGTCAAAGTCGACAATTTATCTGAGAGCAAAGAGTTCTTCAAGGATGAATATTGACAAGCCTTACTAAGATTTTGTGAGAAAAGGAATTGAGAATGTTAATGCTTATCTAACCCGTATATAGTCTTCATGTAGGCAAGTAAATCTTTTTTATACAGTGTCCTCAACTCTGAGATTCTCTATGAAAAGATAATAAATAAGATGACATCCCTTTATAATTGTTACCTAGTATCTGGGGACTAGTAAGAAGGATTTATCAGAATCTTCATTGCTCAGCTAATGGTCCTTGGTCTCATCTGAAGTATCAGCCAGTACTAACTGTAACACTTCAAGGGTTCATAACCCTCAGAAGCACTGGAAACCAAATCCAGAATTGGAAAATGAGATACTCAGTAACTTAATAGCATAATTAGGATTTCAGTTTACATTTGGATGTTACCACCTACAACACTGTTCTACACTGAAACTTGTAGATGCTCACTTGTAGATCTCCTTCCAGTATCTCTATACTCCGAGTGTCTATGGAAAATAATACCTTTGCACATTTAAGATGTTTTAGAGCTTCTAAACATCTCAGCTTGGAATTTCAGGACTTCAGGAATGCTCATGGGGATTTCAGGGTCCAGAAAACAGTTAAAGAATATGACCACTCACCTCTTCACAGGTTGTAGTTTGCCTGGAAAGCACGGTGGCCTCCTTAGCCATTGGACAGTCGCTTGTATTTCACCAGTGGCCTCCAGATTTCCAAAAACACTACTCAGTTTTTAGTCAGTGTTTCATAAATGTTGGTTGGGATGAACTGACTAAATCTCTTGAGATAAAATAATTTTAGAAATCAGGGACATTGCCTATACCCCTGGTACAACCTCACAATGGTATTATTTATTTATTACTGTTGTCTTTGGCTATATAAATTTATAAAATAACATGCAAACATGTCTTGGGAAACATTATTAAAACAAGACTAATATATGTCTTACAATATCTTGTACTAGATATTATGTCCAACATTTACATATCCATCAAAGACAGTATTAGAGCCTAAGGGAGAAAATTTTTTAAAAACTTAGAACAAAAACACTTAAAAGTAAATCATTTAAAATAGAACAAAAACATTAGGATATTTAGAAATGACCAATAATACCACTGTCTTCTACATGCAGTAGTAAACACTAGGAGAAATGTCACCCAATCCAGCTTTGGGTAAAATAGCTTGATGCTATTAAGATGGAGTCTTCTGAAGGGACAGAACCTTGTCCTTTTTATTCTGTGCTTTTCTAAGATAAGTAATTGGGGAATCACTCATAACCAAGGGATTCATTCCAGTACACTCACTATGTCTACTTCAGGATTCTATATGTTTGCAAATCTTAATCTGGGTGAAGTCCTTACTCTGGGTCCAAGAGGGGTACAGAAGGATTGAAGGTCAGTCTATACTATATCCCATATTTTAAGCTTATAAATGAGCTTCTTTTTTAAAAGCTGCATGCCAGTATGTCCAGTTTAATTACCATCAATCAGGTTGGTAAGGAAAGTAGAAATCAGAATGCTAAGCAGTATAAATGTCTCTGAGTGATAATAAAGTAGCAAGATTTTCATCACAGTGTGTGCAGCTGAAGGCAGAGCCAGATCATATCTCCTTACAGATAAATCTGGCTATGTGGAAAATTTTGGGAAACCTAGGTCAAATTTAAAGGAAATGGAGGTTTTCCCAATTCTAGGTATCTTCATAGCTTTGATTTAGAGGAAGGAAAAAAATATCTGCATCTTTGATAGGTTAGTGACATCAGTCCTTCCTAGAGACATTGAGGTATTGGGTTGAAGATGACACTTGTATGATAATGGACCAAATATTTGAGATCTTTTAACCTCAATTTTTCTAAAATAAGGGTAATAATAATAATACTACCTTATTAGATATTTGTGAGGACTCAATAGAATATGATATGTGGAACACAGGAAAACAACAGCCTCTGTAATGGACATCTGTCCTCTTTGTCTTTTCAGTATCTCTTCATCATAATTAAGGTTAGAATAAGGAGCAGGTTGTTGTGGGCCTTCCCCAGGCCCCGCGTCTTGGTGGCATTGATTGGTCTCTAATTTGGGCATGTGATCCAAAAAGATCCCTCCTACTCCTTACCTGAAACTGATCAATAGCTACTGGGAAGAAAGATGAGGTTCATTCTGTTACATTTCTAAAGTCGGGTCTGTGATCCAGACGCTGCTGATAGCATCGCATCAAAAGAATGAGACCTACACACAGAAAAGCCAGACTGAAAGATGGGTTGGGGTGGTTGGGAAGAAAGGGAAAGACTTTATGACCATTTTCATTCTTGATTCTAGCTGTTTCTGAAGGTATATCCACCTTGGAATTCCCAGGTATGTCATCAAACAAGTCTGCCCAACATTTTTCACTATTTAAGCTATTTACCCTGGAGTTCTGTCACTGACAGTTGGAAGTAACCTCTGTCCAATTTTGGGGCTTCCTTGGAAACTTTTTGTAATCTTCATCCACACTGTGATGTAATTAGAGGGATTTGTGAAAAATCTCCTTTTCTCTGGTTGTCATTTTTCTTCATCGCTGTTGAGATTGATTAGGAGGACCACTAAAAATAAGAAAAGAAAGAAAAAGAAATCTTCATGATCTGCCTTAAAAATAAGACTGTAGATTATATTGCTCAACTCAAGTGTGAGCAAAATTGTTATTTTTAGGTACATATGACCTAATAGATGGGGGATATGGTGCTTCTTGCTATATAGGGTAATTTCTGGCAACAAGCCAATCTTGGTGTAAACACCTCTTTGTCATGAACTAATTTGTAATTCTGGTAAAGCTAGTTAACCTCTTCAAACTTCAGTTTCTGTTTCTGTAGTGGAATTTAATAATGCACAGCTCCTAAAGTTGTTAGATGGAGTAATTGAGAAAATACATGTGTATAGCTTAGCTAGTTTCTTGTGCAGACAATACCCTCAATAAACGGAAACAATTACCATTATTCTTTCAGAGTATTAACCCTTTCTGACTTTCTCAACCCTGTTTGTTGGGTTTTTGGTGGTGTTATTTTGCTTTTTTTAAACAAGGAATTCGCTCTCTGCTTTTGAGAATAGACCTGCGTTTGTGTATACAAATTATTAAAAACCACATTCTCACTCCTTCTCCTTGGTCTCTTCTTAGCTAGATATTCCATCTCCTTTCAAGCTTGTCTATTGCTTCTAAGCTAGGTTTACTTGATCAAATGCTTCTAACTTAATACGGGTTTAAAAATGAAACTCAAGCCAGCTGTACTGATTTGGAGTCTATGAGGCATAATTATTTTTAGGAGACTCTGTCGAGGTTAACATCATTATTTTGATTATGAATCACATACAGAGCACTATATTTTTGCAAAGAGCTTTGGCATCACTTCATAATTTAAAATCAAAAGTGACTCAGTGGGGAATGTGTCACCCATTACAGATGGAGAAAGAAAAGACAAAGAGAGCTCAACAATTGCAAAGCAGATTCATCATTAACCAGAGTATCTGGGCGCAAACTTCCTAAAGACTGTGTCCACACAACACTGGCTCAACTAAGGAAATGAAAATTCTCACAGCTGGCTATATAGTTAGTTCAGCTGTCTCTCTTTTTTACCCCTAAATAAACATTTGGAGGAGGGATTAAGTTAACAGAAACAATCCATTTTGAAGGAGGGGGGAATATTAACTTACTTGACAATAGTTCCTAGATTTAAGAAATAAAAGTAACTAGGTCATATTGATTTAAATCGTATTTTAAGTTATTTCAATTTATTTTGTTTTAAGGTAATATTCATTAGTCAGCCATTGCTACCTTGAATTTAGTTTAGAACTGCCCCTTTCTCTGTTCACTCTTTGTCTGCTTATAACTATTATCAACTAACCATAGTAAGTTCAGTCCTATATGACAAATTATGAAATCTCAAATCATTATTTTGTTTTGTGATGCCCTATTTGCTTACAAAATACTTTCAAAAGGGAGAGTGCCTCCAAAAATTTAAAGGGTGAATTTTTAAAGTATCTAATCAGTGGTTATGTATAGACAAACTTGAAGTGAATGAGAAAAATCTCTAACTAGATCAACTATCTCCTTCAAAGAGTTAAAAAAATATATTGTTCACAGGAAAGTTGTCAAAGAATAAGTATTAGTTGTTTCCTACTAAGGTAATGTAACCTGAGTAAAGGTATAGATTTTATTCATAAAATGGCATCACCTGATTGGATGAGAGAAAATAAGTTTCCTCAGAAATATTTACTTCACTGCAAATCCTAACTGTAACAATTTTAAAAGCTTGGGACTAGGCTTCAGAATCAGTTTGATCTAGGAGTCCAAATGATTATCATCAAGTTTGGGCTTCTCTCCCTTTCTTTGCTTTTTTTCTCTTCACATGGTGAGCCTTAGCAGACCCAGGCTCAAATGCTCTTGGTTCCAGTCCATTAAAAAAAAAGAAAAGAAAAAGAAAGAAAGAAAGAAAGAGAGAGAACTTTTATTTCTCTAATCATTTAAACATACAGCTTTAGGACTGATTTTTGCTCTTTAAATTAATTTTTGGGCTGAATTGAGTTACATGGCCACCCCTGATCTTGGCAAATAGAATGGCAAATTGGCTTTGACTTGAGTCACATGTATCCAAAGGAGCTGGGGATGAGTTAGCCCCACAAAAACCATATGGAAAGAGAAAGAAGGAGAGATGTGTTTTCCCAAAGGAAATTCAGCTAACATTGGACAGCAGTAACACTAGATGCCTATTAGAACAAGGAACAAGATAGCTATTCCCATTATCATTCATGACTTCATCTTATACAATAGTTTGCAAAGAAATTATCCAATTATATTCTATTTTTAGCAATTTATTTCAATAAACACTGATTTCTGGAAAAAAATCTTGAGACTGAAACATAGACCCTTCTTAGGGTAAAATTTCTATTTCAACTTCCATTTATTACTCAGAGAAAAATGGCTCCAATTAGCTTTTTCTGGAATGAACAGCTCATAAAAATATATCAACTGAAAGAATCCATTCTAGAGAACATATCTTTCATCTAATTGACTCTTTAAACATTTTGTTTTTCTCTTTGAATTTTTTTCCATTATGCAATGTGTCTCAGGATTATACATTATATAATATCTGAGATACCATTTCTAGTCCACCAATACTTGATTCAAGGCAGCCAAATTAAATCATCCCGGTGATTCAGTAATTTCCCAAGAAGACCTTCAGACCCCAAATTAAAAGGAGTCAACTTCAGTGCTTAATTGTTTTTACAGGTTTTTTTCTTCATCGATTTTAATTAAGGTCTTCCTTGTCTTGTGAGCTTGGAGGACTTTCATCATCTATTGAATTAACTTTATTTGACGTCTAGTTGGCCAACAAGTCATGCAGACCTAATAATTTTTCAGGAGAAAGTTACTGTGAATTATTGGGAAACAAGAATCCACCTTCCCTTGTCAGCAAAAGTTTAAAGTACATATTGATTTTTATTAAGTGTCTCTTTTGTACCTAAGTGGAAGCAGCAATTGTAGGGAATACAGACTCTGAGACCCCCCCAGACTGTGGGCACAACCTTGGAGAAGGAAGTTTGCTTTGGGCAGCTGAACTCTATGTTTCTCTATAATAACTGATTTCATAACTCTTCAAATGAGATAACTCATTTTTCTAAGGCTGGAAGACGGTCTACAGCCTTGACAGCTGTCCAACCACAACAGAAACAGCAAGTCTAGGTCATCTCCTTCCTTCAGGGAATAGGACAAGCTAAAAATATGTTCAATACAGTCATCTGTTTAAAAGTGAAGGACACACTGGAATGGGTAGGAAGAACTATGACAACATGACTCCTCCCCCAAGGCAGCACATCTTAGAGAGAGAAGCTGGGTTTTCCTCCTGTGGGGGAAAAGGGAGAACAGTTACTGAGCAACTTGCTTCCCCAGCTGTGCCAGATGTTGCTAAAGAAACTCAACACTCTTGCAACAACTAGAGCATAAAAAAAAAAGCAAGAGCTCCATGACAGGGGGAGAGAGGAGACATAGGAAAAAGGCAAATAAGAATATCAGAGGGCATTAAAGGTATTTGGTTCCTTTTGTATTTAGACTCCAGCAAGAAGCCTGCCCACAAGCCACTGGGAAAATGTAAGGACACTGTCTAGCAGTCACTCCTAATACCATGAATGCCAAGCCCACACCTCCTCCCACTTTGTGGCTGGCTCCTTGTGCCTTCCCTGAGTGTACTATCAGGAGCAAACTCAGGTAGACAGGATGTGTGTGCAGAAAATAAGCTAAGGTCTGCAGGCCATGGAGAAACCACAGTCCTGAGCCATAACACTATCTTGGGAGAACAAAAGAGGTTACCAAGAGCTGGCCTCGTACACTGTAAGATCAAGAGAATATATTCCAGCTTAAGAATTCTGCCACAAGAGAAAGAATCATGGAACTTGTGTATCCCTGCAAGGCTGGAGAAACCTCCATTATGCAGGACCAACAGAGAATATCTGTCACCTAAAGGTAGCTAATAAATATTGGAAGAGGGGACCACCACTTCTTTCTCTTAGAAGAAAACATCTGAAAAAAGATCCTCCAAATTTGTCTTGAGAAGGATGTTTTAGACAAGATGCCAAAAACAGAAGCAATAAAAGCAAAAATCAATAGGTGGGACTATATCAAACTTAAAAAATAAACAGTTTTCAAAAGGTAAAGGCAATCCACAGAATGGGGAAACATATTTGCAAATCATTTACCTGAGAAGGGGTTAATACCAAAATATATAAAGAACTCATACACTTTTGTAACAACAACAACAAAAAAACCACCTCAATTAATCCAATTAAAAATGGTGAGAGGAACTGAATAAACATTTTTCCAAAGGAGATATACAAATGGCCAACAGCTATATGAAAAGATGTTCAATATTACTAATTATCAGAGACATGCAAGTCAAAACTATCACCGCACATCTGTTAGAATGGCTATCATCAAAAAGACAAGAGATAATAAATGTTGGCAAGGATGTGGAGGAAAGGGAATCTTTCTGCACTGTTGGAAGGAATGTAGATTGGTTCAGCCACTATAGAAAACAGTATGGAGTTTCCTCCAAATCTTAAAAATATAAATGTTCTATGATCCAGCAATCTGGATTCTGGGTATATATCCAAAGGAAAGGGAAACAGGATTCAAAAATATGTCTACACTCTCATGTTTATTGCAGCATTATTCACAATCACTTAGATCTGGAAACAATCTAAGTGTTTATCAATAGACTGATGGATAAATAAAATGTCATATGTATGGAATATTATTCAGCCATGGAAATAAGTAAATCCTGACATTTGCAACAATATGGATGGACCTTGAGGGTGTTCCGCTAAGTGAGATAAGTCAGACAAAGACAAATACTGTATAATTTCACATGTGGAATCCAAAAAAGCCAAAACTCATAGTATAAACAGTAGAATGGTGGTTACCAGCAGATGGGAGAGGGTGAGGGAAATGAAGAGATGTTGGTCAAAGGGTACAAACTTGTAATTACAAGATGAGTAAATTCTGGAGCTCTAATGCACAGCATTGTGGTTGTTACAATTATAAAATGATATGATAGACTTCAAAGTTGCTAAGAAACTATACCTTGAACGTTCTTAGCACAACACAAAAAAGAAATTGTAATTATGTGACGGGATAGAGGAGAGGTGTTAGCTAACATGGCAGTAATCCTATTGCAATATATAAATGTAACAAAGCAACAGGTTGTATACCTCAAACTTATACAATATGTCAATTGTATCTCAATTGTATAAAGACATAGTCCGATTCTGAGCTTGTCTGGTATCAAGCCTCACTTGACTTACCAGCCCTGTAGAAAAGGTTTCACAGGGGAAGCATATGCCTCTTTTGGTATTTGATGAAAAGGCAAAGTGGAGCTTGGCAGGTAGACAAGAGGGATGGAAGTCCATCTGGATAAAGGGAACAGCCTGTTCAAAGGCACTGGACATATTATGTATTCCATCATCAAAATGAAGCACTATAAATGGGTCATAACAATTAGGACAGTTGAGAGGACATTGGAGGACAGACAAAAGACAAATGATGCCAGCAGTCTTAGATGCCATGCTGTATATCACTACTCTCTTTGGTGAGATGTAATAGAGATAAGCCATAGATTCTCTTCATATGAGATGCTTGTTACCTAATACTGTTAAAGCCCCTTTGTACCCCCAAGGTCCTTGGTGTGTTTGTTACTGTTTTAAAGATGATTGTTTATCTGCTTAATAATGTAAAGGAAATAGAGTAATAGGACAGTGATAAATACAAATAAGTGCTAGTGGTATAATCATCAATACCACTATTAATATTTTCTCAGATTTCCTTCCCTCCATGACTTTCATATTAAATATTTAAATAATCAGCTTACTTGGGTCACCAGAGGGGGCTAGCAGGCTCTGGTAACTATTCCCAGGTATTCCCTACTCTGAAACTCCTTGTCTTGCCATTTAAATTTTCAACAGAAACTCCTTTGGTCACAACTGATCTGGTAGCCCTCAAATAATAAAACACCACCTTCCCAAACCCCTGCTATTATTTCCCTTGTATCTTGTCGATCGTCCTGGGAGACCACTGAACACCCACTTGCATAAATTGCCGTATCTCTGAGAAGTTTACTTCATGTTTGGAAAAATGCTTTTATATTTTAGACTACAAGATGCATGTACAATTAAAATGTCATGACAATGGAAAATGCTTAAGTATCCATTTAAAGCAATGCCTGTGTTAAATGGGGAAAAGACTCTTGTCTCCATATGCCACAGTGCAAGGAAGGAAATTTTTTAGAGTATTCCATTTATGAAAATGTAAAATTCTCTCCAGTTGCAGTTGTCTGCCTGGCTCAACAGCTTCAGCCTCTGGAAGAATTGAGATACATAGACATATTATATAATGTGGGTGTAAGTGGTACTTTATTTTTACTCCTTTGTTCTGGTAGGTGTTATAAATTAAATCCTAAACTGCAGGAGCTTGTCATGTGACTCAGCTGAGCTTTACTTACCACCTCACATAGAATACTGGCCAAATCCAATAACATTTAACAGCTCATACTGAGATCATTTTCAAAGGCGTAAATATGTACAGATAAAACCCCACAACGTGGTGTAGCAGCTACAGAATACACAGAAACCAGGTACTGTTTGAAATGTGCACAATGCAGCTCTCACAGTTAAGAGATCAATTTATTCAATCAGCTCCAGTGAGAAGTCAGAGATTAAAGCTAGCCAAGTGGTACAGGTAAACGTCTGGGTCATTACACACACACTTCATCTTTTTTCTTGAAGGTTTCGCTTTTCATCAATTTATCTCAAAGTGGCATCTCATTCAGTATTTTTAATTACCTGATTCTTCATAGACATTGTTCCTTATAGTAATGCTGAAGTTTGGGACGGATTTTGTTTTTTTTTTGTTTTAAAGCTAGGATAAGAAGAAAAGAGATTAGATAACTTTCCCATGATCCCAGAATGAGTTGCTGATGTTGCAATGAAACCTTCCAGGCTTCTAGCAGCAATTCTGTATCTGTGAATTTCATGTGTAAGAGACATTTTGCAGTGTTGTTGAGAAGGAAATGGAAGCAACAAAGGGACACATGGGGGACACATGCTCTAGAGCTCTCAGTTCATTATAGAAGGCAAAAGTCCAACTGGTAAGTGCAACCACTTGTGGTGAATTTCATCCCAGGCTCTTACCACACTGAGGATTAGCTAGGGAGGGATGAACAAAGATAAGAAAACCAGCTTGACTTCTCCACTACTAAGGGTACCTACTATTAAATTTGCAATAGGATGATGATAATATAGTAAAAATAGTGTTAGCTAGCAGGTCATTAATATTTATTTTCTGGACACAGAGCCAAGTATGCTACATGGATTATTACACAGGATCCTGGCAAGAACCGTAGGATGTAAAGAGTATAGTTACCACCATTTAACAGATAAAGAAACTGAGCCTTAGAAAGATTAAACAGCTTCAGCATAATTGCAAGAAATGGACAATGTGCTTTGAACTTCAAAGGTTTGATATGAAAATCTGCATACTTAGCCACAGCTATCCGAAGCTTTCCCAGACTATTAAATATGGCTTGAATTATAGCTTCATACTCAATTTATCACTATTAAAAAGTGTATCTTAATTATTTAATAGCTATCCTTCAAATTCTAAACTAATATTTAATTCAATTCATATTATGAAACCAGTATAAAGTCATAATATTAGGAGTATTGTGGCTTCTGGGGTAGAATTAAATCATGCTAGAGTGTCTTGAATTTTAAGTGTCTAGAATTCTGCTTACAAAAATTTGCTTGACTATGAATGATCTCTGAGGTAAATGCATACAAAGCCAGGCAAAAAAAGGCAAAAAATAATAATAAATTGGACTTGAGACCTAAACCGTTGCAGGGAATTCTAGTGGGCTAGGTTAGAGAGGGAAAGCATAAATACCTCACACTAATTTAAATGTCTGTTTCAGGAGTTAGCTAATTTGTTAAGTATTGGACTAGCCAGTGGTTCCAGATGTTAATTCTATGATGATTGCACAAGAATCACTAAGGGGTTCTTAAAAACACAATTTATAGGGCTCAATCCTGGGGGAAGTATGATTTAGAATTTTTGAGATAGGGCCTAGGTAAGCCTTTTTAAAAATTTTATACTTCTGGGTACTTTTGATGTCTAGTTAGTTTTGGCAACCATTGCCTAGACCCTTTAATTAGGTACAATGCCTCTATCCCTAACATAAATGGCCTAATGAATATAGCAGGACTCCTAGTGGGTGGCATGTCCTGTTCTTGCTGTTACATCCTGATGGGAGCTCAGACATGTGAAGGAGTGCAGTATGGATAGTGGGGAAGGGTAATCTGTCAATCTGTTGATGCCTCCTGGAAGGTGACACCTATTTGAGCAACACTTTATGCTGGGTTCGATTAACGATGACAACAAAATTAAAATGCAAGGGAAATATAAATACCATGAGTGAGGAATCTGTGAAAACCTCTGGGACTTCAGAGGGAAGAAGCAGTGATTTTCATTTGAGGGACAAAATAAATTTTCACGTGCAAAAGAGATTTTGCAGTGCAATGGAGAAAGGAAGGAAGCAAAAACACAGACACACACTCATGATTTTACCTCACTGTAGGTGGCAAGGATCCTTCACATAAACAGGGTGTGCTTATAAGAACTTGTGAATTTCACCTTCAGACTTTTACAGCACTGAGAATTTGCTTCAGGAAGGAGGCATGCTGTAAATTGTGTCTTTTAAGATGATATGTGTGAGAAAGAATAGAGTTGGTATTTAAATTCTGTATTACAAATATAGAAACTGGATGGTTAAATGTTTTATACAGAAAGTAGAATTTAAGAATTTAAGCATCCTAAGTACTTTCTGTTAATTTTATTAACATAAATCACATTTAATGAGTTCTTTTAATTAGAAACACTGGCAAAGAAATATGCTTTTTAACTGACACTAAAAATATAGAAGGCTTTGGAAAATACTCAAGATTGCCCAGTATGAATTTACCTGCATTGTCTAAAAATTAACAATCACTGAGGTACTCAACTCTCATGCAACCCTTAAAAAGAAAATAATGGTGTCAGGCTTTTATGTTATTACATTCAGAAGAAACAGGGTAAGTTTTTTTGAAGTCACACGAAGAAAAACCTTTCAGACCTTTGTTTACTACTTGAAGCATAGAAGGGTTTCAGAATTCCCTTTGCAAACAAGCTTCCTAGGAATCTCAGACCGTTCTCCTAGGTGGGTTATACATTTCTAATCTTAAGCGGTTGAATGAAGGGGGCAGTGTTCTTCTAGGAGTCACGTTACTACTCAGCAGTTACAGAAGCCTGCTTCATGTCTGTAATGAGTAAACACACCTAAATTTCTAGCGCTCTGTGAAACCTCTAGTATCCCAAAGAATTTAGTCATTAATGTATCACTTTCATTTTCTTCTTTCCAAATTGATTAGACTGGTTCAAAGTTTTCACTCATGTTTGATGACGTGTCCCTTTTCAACTTAATGCTCCCTGGAACTCTTTACCTCCATCATCTTCCCCTTTTTCATTTAATTCAGTATTTGTATTTCTATTCTCTCCTTTGCTGATGTTTTAAAACCTATGTTTAGCTAACCAGAGATTAGATGTCAACATAGTCCATCCACTCTCTCATCTTCAAGCCCTTCAATATTAACTAAACTGCTACCGGCCATGGGGAAATCATGTTCATTAACATATTTTTTTTCCCCCTCAGATTGATGTTTTATGCTGAGATTACTTAAGTACTTTATAAAATGCCCATGCAACTCACTTTCACCCATGGACACATTATCCATTATTCAGACCCTATTTGTAACACCACCCCCAGCACTCTGGCCTTACCTGTATCTAGATAAGGCAGTGTCAAGATTTCAGCATTTCATGCATGTCCTTAGAATTCATGATTTCAACATTTTATACCCTGTGTCTATATAACTTTTTATAAATGAGAACATATTACTATGATGTTGTTGAGGCACATATTATCTTCCTCAATTTTCAGACAGAAAGGCAAAGGTTAAGTTGGCTGCCCCAAATTATAAGGTTAATAAGTGGGATATACAACATATAGATTCAGATGTTCCAAGTCCTGTACATTTACTTTGATGTCAAAATGTTGTATTGTCCATTCATGTCCTATTTGTATTCTTTTATTCCAAATTAGAATATAAGTTTCTGACAAGAGTTAGACTCTCTCACAAATATTCAAGAAAAAAACATGAATCTAAACATGTGCACATTTTCCATACCTACTTGCTGATTAACTAACTGGCTAATGAATTGAAATTATCATTTCATTTTGCTTATGTTATCATCTCCATCTTATCTAATTTGCCAATAGAAGCTTTACTTTTTTTTACTTCAGTCTTAGAAGAGGAAAATATTTACTTCTTTTCCCCCAAATACTATAGGAAAACTAAGTATTTTTTTGTTTGGCTTAACATTTTGGCCTATGATTGAATTCATCATGATAGTCCTCTAGCTGTTTGGAAAACCACTTAGGAATGATTAAACCAGTAGATGGCTCTCTAATTCTGGAATTACAAAGGAGAATGGAGCTAATACATTTGATTTCTGGTGAGCAGATTTGATTTGATTTCACCAGTGACAGGAATAAACTTCATGCAGTCTTGCTGAAATGGGACACTTTATACTGTTCTGTCATGTAGCTTAAAATGGGAAAGCTATTCTTGACCCTTCTTGTCCTTGACAAGTTCCAGAGTTTGTTGAAGGAATCAGTACTAGCAAGAAAGACAATTTGTTCAA
Organism: Manis pentadactyla; assembly: GCF_030020395.1. NCBI lineage: Eukaryota > Metazoa > Chordata > Mammalia > Pholidota > Manidae > Manis > Manis pentadactyla. The sequence goes on from NC_080029.1 coordinate 16,407,289, forward strand.
CTCTGGATAGAACACGGGCTTCATCAGTGTAGAGCAACCTCGTCCTCAGGATTTAAGTTACCAGGAGAATTGGAACGAATAGCAAAAAATGGATACCATTTTTTTTGTCAGGTGGCAGCGTGCTGCCTGCCAGGGGGACATTTGATGCGGAAATGTAGGGCCTGTTTATTTTTACTAAGATGGCAATGGAATGTGGGAAATTTAGAAATATGAGCTATAGAAAAAAATAGTATCCAATTTATCTTTTCCTGGTAGCATTATGCTTTTCATGTTTTGAAATGAAAATGTTTGGGAGCCAAGAAAATCATATTTTTAAAGTATTGGCCAAATTCTAGTCCAGCCCTACAGAAGAAAGGAAGAAAAATCACATTTATCATCATATGCATGAGTGTGTCTGCATAAACACATTTGTCTATATGAACACAGTTCCATACCTTTACAGGCAGTGCTTTCTCATGTTCAGAAATCATTATGGCTCTATTTTATGTTGTATATATAGTTGCTGTTTTTCAGAAGCCAAGTTTAAAAAATCCTCTACATAATAGTGGAAGAAGATAAATGAGTGTCCTGTTAGAACTTACTTCTATGTTTTGAGACATAGTTTATTTCAGTAACTCTTCTTACAAATGAGACAGGGAAGCCCAAAGTGCAGTCTTCAGAATAATCTGCATCTACAGGTGAAGCATTCCTGAGTGCTGTTTGTGATGTGCAAAGTGTGGAATTTATGTACAGCAATTGCTTTCACAGTAACTTTATGCTGTGTTGAAGAACTCTGAATACACATGACCTGAATGAAAAGTGGTATTACACATATTTGAGGTTTGGAGTGACACAGTCAACTAACCATTCACACAGATAATTTCAGTGGCTAGGACACAGCAGTATGATTTCACATAATTCTCCAACCTCAAAAGGCTTGCTTATGATATGAATGACACAATAAGCCATCTTCAATAATTTCCATGCAATTTAGGTTCTTGACTGTGCCAGGTCTCTCTAGAATAAAGGAATCTGATCTTAAGCAAAAGTGGACACAGAAGGATATCAAGATACCTCATTTTAACCAGAGCTCATGCAGCTTCCTGGCCTGAAATTCCAAAAGCCCACGTCTTGGCTTCAGCTCCCTTAACCGCTGAGATTATGAGCACCCAGGCAAGCTACTGTGCATCCATTTGTCAAATCTCAAATCCATGAAAAATGAAAATGAATACTGCCCCTCTCAAATGAAATATTCCATAATAAGTATAATAATTTCACAAAGCCTTTAACTCTTTGGAGGAAAGCCTATGTCTATTTTCACTCTTATGTGTTACTTTTTACCAGTGTGATCTTGATCATATTGCAGCAAATGAATTCATAAACCCGGATTCTTCAGTTTTCTGATTGTTTCTATGGCACTGTATTTGATAAGCACCACCTTGAGCTTCCAGGACACCAGGTGTCACACGGGGAAAGTGGGATTTCCTCATGTTTGAACTGTCCTGAATATTCAAGGTGGATGGGATTTCAAACAGATAATGAATTACTCTTCTCTTCAACTTGAAGTAAACCTAGGATAGGGAGGAACTAAGGAGGGGTGATAGGAATGACAGCATGAGGAAGAATCTGGCATTTCTTCACCTTCTATTCATACAACAGCCCAAAATGTAAAGCTTAACAGTACTTGTAATTGATTCCACTGTTGAAAATTACTCCTTTTGTAGGGTAATCACAGCAGATGATGCTGAGATAACGTAACATCATTTTTCTACATATCCTGGAAATGATGCTGAAGCTTAAAGCCTGGGATAAGCGGACATCAAGTAGTCCATATTCTAAAGAGGGAGAAGTCCGTTAGGAGGGCCGGACACCTACCTTTGGGTTTGATAAGAACAAGCTCTGGGGCTTAACCCCACTCCAGCCTTTGCTCACCCAGGCATGAAAAGATTAAGAACAGAGAGAAGCTTCAGATTTGGGAGGCAATGAACTAAGTTGTGTAGGGCTTTGCCCTGATCCCTACAGGAAGCGGATGCTAACTATCCTCATATCTAGGGAGAGTGGCACCAAGAAAAACTTATAAATAGGGAGGATTTTTGCAAGATGAGCATTATCTCCACACCACATTGAATATCAGTTTAGGTAGTAACCTTGTTTACTCTTTCCGCACTTACCTTCGAGATCTAGAAAGAGATACTTGAACACAGAGAGGGACCAGCCATGAAGCCAACAATGCTTCCACCTTTTTGTTTTGGCAAAGATGGTTGAGTATCTTGTGGGGTCTGATGGATACTGCAGCAAATAGCATGCATCTGCTCTCGGGCAGCTAACTCACCCGCAGGGCTGGCTGCCTGATGAACAGGCCACATTGAAAGGCTGAGTGGTTGACTGAAGGACAGAAATTGAGGGCCGGGTGGGATTAGGGAAACTGCCATAAGGGGTCTTATCCAAGAGCTGACTTTAAAGTACTTATTCTTTGGTTTCAAGATAGAGCTGGCATTACACACAAAGAGCCAAGCTGGAGATCTGAGTATTGAATCCAACTAGACTTGACTTTTAGTAGCTCAACAATGTAGGAAAACTGCAAGTTTGGTTCAAGAAATAAATTATACATACACACACACACACACACACATACATATATATATATATATATGTATACGTGTGTGTGTGTATGTATATATATATATATTATGACACTGGGAAGAGAAGGGAGATTCCCTGTAGCTCATTGGAGATAGTGGTAAAGAAAAATAAAGTGTCCTGTGCTTCCCTCTCCCCCATTTTCAACACACATAGTAAATGGCTGTAAGAGGAGCTAGCTATGGCCATGACTCCTCAAAGCACATGAGTGACAGGGACATTAAGTCTTCTCTATTTATTTTGATGTGCCAATGTCTGTTCCCTTCTCTAAATCCTGATGTTTCATTAATGTACATGCATTTTTTTAGCTATTTCAACTGATAGAATGACTGATTGACATGACACCAACTAAGACACTGATTTTATAACACATTTTGCTTAAATGTTATTTTTGCTCCGAGGCAACTCAAAAATTGAGAACAGATTTTTTTTGCCAAAGCAGTGATGGAGCCGCAGTGATGTCACTTGTTTGTCTGATTCCTGTTACAACATTCCCAGCTTTCACAGCTAAGCACTTTCCACCATCTTTTTCAGTTGTTATTTAAGCCCCCAGTTTTTGTATCTCTCTCTCTGTGGCAAACCAGTTTGGAAAGAATCAGGACTCCAGGGGTGAGGTGGAGGGAGAAAGCGAGCATGCCAATTGCTCTCCAATAAATTAAAAACTGTTGAGAAAGGCGGTTTCTACCACAATGTGATTACACTTACCACTGGAATGTCTTTAAGGGGTATATTTAAGAACACAGTTTCCTCTCACAGTCATGTAAAATCGTCTGGCCTTTCCTCTATCACTCTTCAAATAAAGAGAGGAAAACAGGGGAGGAGAACAGCAAGGGAAGGTCTGAAGTGGACAGGAAACAAGCCCTTCAAAAATACCGGGTTGCCTTCCCCAGTTAGCAAGCAGTAGAAAAGAACATGACCACAAAGAGTGTATTTGCACACAGAGGCTTTATGACCACAGCACATTTCTACACAGCTTGTTGTTCCCACAAAGAAAATACGGCAGCCGTCACAAACGAATAATTTGATTAAACACGATCAGCTAGTGTTTTCTGCAAATAAGAGACATTTAATTCTCTCAGACTGAAGCATGGCTTATTTTACTTGTTTCCTCTTCAAAAATAAAGAAAACAATAAAAAACTGGCATGTCCTTCATAAACTTCAAATGTATTTTTGTTTATGGTACATACATGTGTTGTACATTACTTGAAACCCTTGTCTCAGAAACCTTATAATTTTTGACAGCAATATTGGGTGAGAAAGTAATCATTTCCCATTTTGAATGTTAAGGAAACTCTTATAAGGAGCATGCCTGTTTATGTAAATAAAACAAGACGCCACTCTCAGAAACTGACTCCCTCTTTATTGCTGAGGATATAAACAACAGATTTGGGAGTTCCAAAGAAAAGAGGCGCTGATGATAACTAATCTGGTCTGTGCCCAAATTGTGATCTATGTGGATAGATTCAACTGGAAAAACAACTGTGAAAATCAAGAATTTGGGATAATTTGATAATACAAATAAGTATGTTTTTCCTCTATAAGAGTTTAGGGTTTTCATTGGCCAACATAGGTTTAGTTTGGGTCTATCATGACCATACTCTTCACAAGGTCTATCTGACATATAACATTGCTGTCATGGCCCTTCAATCACATGGAAGTGAGGATCTGTTCTGCTGTAGCAACCATTCTTCTCCAATTTCTGAAGCAATTTCCACTAAATGCACCTCTGCATTCCCCTTGAGGGCAGGTTGGAAAGGACACAGAGTGTCACTAGAATATCTTCTGAGAGCCTTTATAACAGATTTCAGCACACATTGCTACCAGAACAATGGAGAACTGAGACAATTGTACAGATAGTTTAACCAACCAAGACTTCCATCTTTGGAAATCCTCAGTAATGAATACTCCATGGAGGTGGGTGTCACTGAGCTTTACAAAATGCACACATTTTAATTTCAATATAAAAAACAAAATAAAATGCAATCTTCAAATTAATTTTCCCCCTAACATGTCTAATTATTAACATTTCTTTCGCTAAGAGGCAGTACAAATCTTCACATGTTGTTTTGTTTGACGAAATGAGGTCTGATCCTTAAGTCCTTAAATGTTTAAGGACATACATATTTTATAAATGACCAAATAAAATATTTTTCTTGTGAATTAAAAAAAATGTTGTTAGGAAATATTTTCTTTTTTCTTTTATTGTACTAATAACAAAAATATTGGCTCCCCACCACACTACTTCAGGGCTAAGTACTCTGGACAATTTCCTTAGGAAATAAGAAATGAATTCGAGAGGCAGAAATCTGCTACTTGCTAAATGGCCATGTCTACGTTTCTTGGATCTTTTGTGTTCAGTTTCCTCAACTTAAAATGGAGTAATAGTGTACTTTTTGTTAAGAAGACTAAGAAGCTGTTAAGAGGAATAGTTCACATCTGTGAAGAACTTAGAACAATACTTAGCACACTGTAAGTGCTGTAAAAGTGCCTGTCAAATCATTAAATAATGTGTTGAGTGAATATTTATTGAATAGCTAAATTATATAACAAGTACTCTTTAAAAATGAGAAAAAAAACAAGTTATAGAATAATCATCAATACAGTTTACCAGTACTTCTTTGATACAGAATAACCCATTGAGCCACATATGTAGGTGCAAACCCTCTCTGAGATGTATCTGGCTGGAAGGGTTTCATCTAAGAACCCACAGTGATCATCAGGCACACTGTTTGCTTAGCAACTTCATTTCTATGGCCTGCCTGTTTCTACTCAGCCTGTTGCCTTTCATACATTCAGTGATTTGATTAAACCTAATCATCCAAGCTATAATGTTGCTATTTCCATATACATGTTATTTTTAATTCTTCAATACCAAAACATCATTCTAATATATTCCTTCTTTGGGGACACTATTTGTGAAGGAAAAATGTTGTAAATGACTTCAGTTACCGCTGTTATTGTTATGGGTACTTTTCACTCTACAGTGTATTTCTACTGTAAAAACTTAACGTTCCCAACATACTCATTAAACAAAAATTTTCCTTGTCTACATATGGAGCATTTAAAAATATTTGATAATTCTCTTCATTTTTTTCCTGATTTCTCTTAAGGATATTCTGGCCTAAAAATATACTAAGATTACTGTCACCAATGTAAAGGACTTTAAATGCAAATAAAGCTATTTTATGTCATTTAAAAAAAAGGAAAGGTGAAGAGAAGTGGGAGCCTCTTTCAGGAGTTTAGGGGAAGCCAACATAGGAAAGCATGTAAAATTAATCACGTTGGCTTTTTGGAAGATGGCACTTAGGGCTTGAATTCCCACACTATTAACTGTGAGAGCTTGGGCTCTGAGCTTTTATTTCCCCATCTGTAAAATGGCAATAAAAACATCTACAACATAGGAATATTGAGGGGGTTATGAGCTGCTTCGTACAGGGACTGGCACACAGTCAAACAGAATTCTTAGTTTAGATAGCTGTTAAATTAATCAAGACATCCAATCACATGTTATAAGCCCCTTGAGGATAAGTACTATACACTCCACCAAACATACCAAGTACTCAGTAAAATAATCATTGATTGGCAGGCAAGGCAAACATCTGCTTCCAAAAAGATTACAGAATAAATCAATTGGATGTACAGATATTTAATGAAACATAGGGCTTTCCAAGCAATATCAGCATTAAGGAGTCGAGCTGCTAGGCTTCAGTCTTATTTACAGGATGGAATAATTTCTCTTCATTCAGATGAATATACAGGACTCATTTTACAAGCTCTGGAAAGACAGACAAAAAATAAAGATGGCTGTCAATTTGCAACAATATGAAATTGTGATAAAATGATTAATATCTTATAAAGTCTTCCTTGAATGTGTTCATATTCCCAGTATTAACTAATAAAGCTTGTTTGAATATTCAAATAATTCTTAAGATTCAGGTAACATAGACAATTCTTATTTACAATATACTTTGGTATTTTTCTTCTCTTAAAAATTTAAATTCCATATTGTGGAAACCACGACTGGGTTCCAGAAATTTCTGACACTTGGCTTATTTGGATTTGCATGAAGCTCAAAATGGTTAGTCAGAATCCTGCTTTAATAGATGCCTCCTATAGAGGAAAATCTGTTTGTTTTATGTAAATGGAATACATTTGCTATTTTCTGTCCCTTCCATTTGCAGAGATGGACATAACATGAACATTATATATGTATTTCTAATTGGGAATTCCATTTTTGTTCTCTAACAAGCTGTTGTACCAGAGAGTGAGTCATGGCAAGAAGGCCTCGCTTACCCTGTAGGAACATTATTTAGAAATCTGAAGGGTTCAGACCTAATGGAGTAAAGTGTCCAATGGCAAGAAAGTTTTCTCTTTCTCTCTCTCTTTTACTCTTTACTCTAATTATATGAAATAGCATTTATACATTTTAGAATGTGACTAAATACAGGTATCAAATATTGTCAGTTTTCCCTTCCTTGGGAGGTTGAAATATTGGGCAATAAGCTGGGAAATGTGGCCTCTGTGGCATTCAATTTTATTACACATTTTTTTATCTGGTTCTTAGAAGTAAGTCCATACAAACATTCATTTAATTTTTAGAAAAATTTTTAAAAAGTGTTCTATAGTACTTTTTATTGGTCTATTTATTCCTTTTTCTGAAAGCCTTGCTTTCTCCAGTACATCAGAACGCAGAATGTCCAGCATTAAAATCTCTATTCAGTGTGACGGATATCTAAATAATGTTTGGCAACAAAATGTGAGTTTGGACAAGATAATAGATAGACATTATAAACATTTAAACTGGAAATTGAACTTAAGAGCCTCTGAACAGTATCTCTGTGAGCTATATTTGAACTATTCATTGATTAAAATTATGATAGAATTTTTGAAAAAAAATTCGGATAAGTCTTACAAATTAAAAAAATTAACTCAACAACAAGAACATGAAGAAATGATTTAAAAAATGGGCAAAAGATCTTGACAGACATTTCCTCAAAGACGATACACAAATAAAAGTAGATGTTTGTCCTTAAAGAGGCTTCCTTTTCACTTTCTTTTTTTTTATGACATAAAATAGCTTTATTTGCATTTAAAGTCCTTTGCCTTGGTGACAGTAATATTAGTATATTTTCAGCTCATAATATTTTTAAAGGAAACCAGAAAAAAGAATGAAGAGAAATAGAAAATATTTTTAAGTGTTCAAGATATAGATAACAGAAAGACTTGTTTCGTGAATATGTTGGGAAACAATTTTTTACAATGGAAATACACTGCAGAGTAAATAAATGCCCATAACAGATTGTTTATAACAAACAAAATTATTCATAATTGCCAAACCCTGGAAGCAACCAAGATGTCCTTTAGTGGGTGAGTGGATAAATAGACTGTAGTACACCAGACAAAGGAATACTATTCAGCACTAAAAACTAATTAGCTACAAAGTCATGAAAATACATGGAGGAAACTTAAGTATATATTACTAAGTAAAAGAAGCCAATCTTCAAAGGCTACCTACTATGATTCCAAGTACATGGCATCCCAAAAAGGCAAAACTATGGAGACAGTAAAAAATCACTGATTTCTAGGAGTTACGGGGCAGAAGATGAATAGGTGGGGGATGGATCTTTGGAGCTGAATAGGAGGAGGTATTCTAGGGCAGTGAAACTATTGTGTATAATACTATAATGATGGATACATGTCACTGCAATTTTCAGAACCCATGAAATGTTCAACATTAAGAATGAGCACTAAAGTAAACTATGGACTTTGGGTAATTATGGTTCATCACTTCAGATCCCTCTATTGTTAACAGATGTTACTACTTTGGGAAGAGATGTTGATAATGGGAGAGGCTACACATGTGTGGCATGGAAGCAATATGGAAAATCTCTATACCAATTTTTCATGAACCTAAAACTGCCCTAAAAAATGGTCAATTAAAAAAAAAATTAAAGCCCAGTCTAAAGCAATTTATATACAACAATAGAAAGAATGAAAATTCTGAACATTTTCCAGGACACTTGAGAACTTCAAAGAACTTGTAAGTAGATATAATAAATTACATGTCTGTGTAATCAATACAGTTTAACTATTCATTCACATCCTGATTTATTCACAAGATATTTATTGATGCCTACTTGTGGTGAATCAAAGAAGATATAGTGTCTGCCTCCTAGGACCTGACAGCACTGAGGGAGAAATGACCATTAAGTAGTCATAAAGAAGTGTCACAAGTATTATTTTAAATGCACATATTATTATGAAAACATAATGGGGAAATGCATATCAGAATCTATCAGAATCAGGAGGTCAAGGAAGTTTACCTGGACCAAGTTGTGTCCAGTAAGAGGCAGCAGAGATAAAAGGAAAATTTCAATGATAATCTCACTTTGGAATAATAAGTATGTTTATCCAGCCAATTCTGTTGGAGAGACCCTCAGCTAGCAGTGGCCCCTGATTTGGATTTGTGTACTCCGTTCCTGCAGGAGAAGTTTTTTTTTTTTTTTAATTTTTGTTGTTGTTGTTTTTTAATGTCCAGAGTAATTCTTCACAGAAGTGATGACTATGGAGAAATGACAAATGAAGTGAGTAACTTTAGTAAATTCTACACTGCACAAGTGGGTAAGAAGAATTAGACTGAGTCTGGCCTCTCATGGAAGTTTTAGTTAGGCTTACATTTATACAAAAGCATAGGGAAGCAACCATTCATACGGGCAGAGCTTGCAAAGGACTTTTTTGAATAGCTGGATTAAAATTATATAAACATAGATCTGTTTCTTGGACCAATAGCTGGTCTGAGCTTCATGGAAACACTCAACGACTTGAGTGGCCAAACACCATGTGTTGTCTAGTGCCTCCTTTGAGCTCTGGAATGGGCGCCTTCGAAGTAAATATCTAAGTCATCTGTTCAAATTTCTGGTCTGGATTCTTCCCATGAATATAAATGAAATGGGATGGGAGTGGGTGGAATAACACTGTGACCTATTTGCCCTGACATCACATTGACCCAAACACTCTCCTTTGCTTCTATAATGTCTAACCCAAGATGTCTTTTAAAACATTCACATCTAACTTATTGACATTTCTGCTTCTCTCACATCTCCTTTTCTCTGAGACACACTTCATTTGCTGATCCCAGAGTAACTAAGTTTTCATTGTTTACCCATAACAAACCTGATGCTTTATGAGTAATCTCTACAAGGAGAACTTTCTGGCTTATTTGAATTGAATGGATTCTTACTTCTTTTGAAATATGGAAACATTCTTTCCCCTACTCCATTATTTCTTTCTTTTATATGTGTAGCAGTGAGTGTTTGGATCATAATAGAAAATGGCAGATAAATATGCTGTTATCCAAAGTTTTGCAAAATTAGTTTAAGTATAATACATGCACTTTTGAAAATGTCCATACTTAGTATAAGTGCATAATGCTGCCAGGATATGTTTCCCCTCCCCTCTGGGGTTGAAGTTCTGCTTTGCATCTCATCTCAGACACATAATTATTTGTAGCAGGTATATTATAGGGGTCTCACAGGCTACATCACCAAAATCTTCCTTAAACATCATTTTAGCAAAATAAACCCAGGAAATTCTGTTCACCTTACTTACATACTTGTAACTTTAGTATTTTTACAATTCTTTCAGGCTCAGCACAAATGGGATTTTTCAAATGAAAACCAGATGAAAGTAAACAGCAGTCTCACCATCAAAACCTTAGGGTAGGGAGACAGGTTGAGGTCTGTGCTGTAACAAGATCCACTTTTGCAGTGAAAGTATGTTTCCAATAACTGGACAGTTACCTTTCATTAGAGTCTCAAATCAGTATTTTATTTTCCCTTTTATAATTTGACATGGTAAAAGGAGAAGTGGGCTTTCAAATCTCACATCCGTGTCAACCTGAGATGAAAGATTTTAGCACTCTGCCTCTGTGGGGGTATTTGGATTTGTAGTTAATTTTACAAATCCTGTTTAACATACAATTAAATAATAATGTAAATATGTGACATAATCTCCCCTGGCTACAAACTTTCACTGACCCTGGTGATTTCCTCCCCTTGGGCTTTTAAATTTGATTTCTATTGCCCTACCTTACTGAAACATATACTCAACGTCTTCTTCAGTTGCAATTTGGTAAATAGTCATTTAATGTATATCCTCCTTAAGATTTATTTGCAGTAATTTTCACTGGAACAAAAAGAGCCCTTGATGAGAAAGGAGTCATCCTAACTCTGTTGCCAATTTATTTTGGATTTGTACTTACTCTTTAACTATACACTTAGATCATCTCCAAAGTAGCCTCCCAAACTGGTGCACATTAAAATGATTTTAGAAGCTTTCAAACTTCAGAGCTCCTTCCCCAGATGATCCTATTTAACTGGCCCAGGGCTGGGAGCTGAGCATTGGCAGTTTTTAAAAATTTCTTCACCTAGTCTATGTCACAGCCCAGGTTAAGAATTGCTGCCCCAGGACCCAGATTCTCTCTTTTTGAAGGGATCTGTTCTTATGTTGCAAATTTTTGGGTCCTTCTTACATCCCCAGGGAAGTCAAGAAATTAGTCTCTTGTAGACAAACATCTAGATCCCAGGAGGAATCCTTAGCAGTATTATGTGACTTTGACATCATATTTTAGTTCTAAGAATGGACATGTGAAATGAAGATATACCTGCTCTAAAACTACTTGGAGTGTCTCTACAGTACATTTGTCTGATCTCATCAACATTTAGTGCAAACTTTCTCAAAATCAGAGGCCTGTGTGTCTTGATTGTATTAGCCCTCCATATTCTGGTACAGCGTAGCTGGCTTCTGAGAGGAACATATTTTAAAACAATAATACCATAGGATAGACTGTTAGCTATCTACAGAATGGATAATCTCTCCAGGGTATTTATATTTCTTCTCTTTCACGTGTTCTTCCTTCCCTCTGTAAATGGAGAAATCAAGGTGTAGGTCTTAATTTGCTATCAGGCATGATAAGAATAAATTGTGTAGATTTTGCTTCTTATCATTACAGAAAATTTAAACAGAAAGAAAGCATAGTTGCCAAATCTTGAATGTTGTTATACATCCCTGGGTTTTCTTGAATGATTATTATTTCACTCAGTGGTCTTTCAATCCTATAATAGAGAAAGAAAATACTATTCATGACAGGGAGTCATGATTTATCATTGATAAGATGACTAAATATTTTTTATTACAAATAATAGCAATTTTTAAACTAATATAGTATGATTAATTTTTCAGAATTTCACATGGAAAAATCAATTGTAGTGTATCTTTCCTATTTTTCCCCAAGATTCCAATAAATTAATATGTGACTAAATATTTCAAGTTGTAATTGCAGTAAGTCATCCTTCCAAATGTGTTCCTCTCTTTTTCCTTTATGACTTCTTTACCTCAGAATGAAAACAACCACAAAATTCAGTTTGAAACCCTTTGAAGACATCTATTATTTTTTAAAAGACCTTGAAAAGAAGCAAAGAAATGTTTGGCTATATAGATTTGGATGTAGAAAACTTGAGACTGTGATTACCTGTGTTTCTTTTAATTTCTCTGATTCAAAGACAGGGTTAAGATGTTCAGGAAGTTCTAGGAAAACCGTAAATATGATTAAAAGGCAAATTAATAGAAATAAAATATAGAGGTATAATGTGTTTATGTACCATGGCTAAAGGACTGATGATAGAAATATTTAAAACTCATGAAGAAGTATGTAAATAACCTAGAAAATAAAATACAACTTAATCTTGAAAGGGTCCTTGCTGGAGATTGATAGTAAAAATTACAATGGGGTCATCTTTAAAGACAGAACACATGTCAAGAAAATCTCTGACAGAAAATGAAAAAAAATGAAAAAGAACATTTGGAAGAGTTACAGTTAGTCTCCTTTTAGATCTCAGAAGAAAACATTCAAACAACGTGTGTTTCTACCGAAAAGAAATGGTTTGGGAAAAGGATCTGAGATTTAGAGTCAGATTCCTAGTTTGAATTCTTGATCTATTATTTAGTGTACAATGCAAGGTATATTATATTCCCATTTTAAAAACTGCATTTATAATTTATTGCTTTTTAAGGTGTCATGGCAATGAAATGTTATTATCCTCTGTAAAACTGTTTGCAAATTACAGAGGTGCTTTCAAATATAGGTAGAACCTTACAGTTCAAAGTAAGGTTCTGGATTTTGGTGAGATTCCAAATTGATTAGTATTTCATATGCACAGTTAGTTTGGAGATGCACCGATCTAAGAGGGGTAGAAATTGCCAGGGGGAGACGTCCTTGAGTTTTGAAGCAGTTAACTTAAATTTAGATTGATAATGCTAGAACAAATGCCTGAAATCCCTGAGTCTTCTTTCTCTTCATCTGTATGAGAGGGAAACATTTTGGAGATTCTCTGAAATGTTTTCGTGACATTTGCATGTGATTTGTGTGTGTAGCCATCAGTTGTGGGGGATATTGCAAATACAATTTCACTGATAGAAGTTAACTTTTATTAATGACTCATGTTTTGCTGTCGGTTTGTTTAGAGTACTTCTATGTTATTACTCTCATTCTCCTGTCACTGGAAGCCAAAGAGGTGGGGATTGCCTAGACCCTGTAGCTCATCTGCACATGTCCCCTAAAATGTGAGTTCTGTTAAGTGCCATTGATCAGAAGTGCACTAGCAGAAAAAAATGTCTGAGAACTTAAAGAGTGGACAATGTTTGAATGATCCTTAAGCTCTGAAAAAATAAAGCAAACACAAACTATAGTGACTAGAAATAGGACTTACAAAACCATGTAGGAAAAGCAAACATTCTAATTTCAACTGCTTCTTATTAAATATCATTTTTTAAAATTCTCTCTTTTTTTTTTTATCTTGGGGTTCCTTTCAGTATGAGCCAAATATGTGATTTGTAAATATTTGGTAGGGCTTAGTCCTTCAGAATGAGAGCTGCTATCCATGCACACTTAGGGACATAAAAAGAGACAGCCCTTACCAATTAACCTCATCTGTCCATTGGTTGGCAAACACCTGGCTAACCAGGGGCAACCAGGAGTGTGGCCTCTGTAGCCACATTCAGATAGAGTGCTGGCTGCTGTCAACAGCCTGAGAGCATTTACTAAGGCGGAGATAAGAAAATAAGAAACCCTGAAGGGGGCTCTTGAGAAGCCTAAGTACTCTTTGACAGCAGGTTGCTCTTTGGCTCCATACCAGACAGTATAGGTGGATTATATCCCACTGGGTAATGCTCACTACAGCGTGATACCCAGTTGATAAGGGTGGCATTCTGAATTGAATTTGCTCCTGCTTGGTCCAATGTCCATCTCCTTTCTAATGCAGCTCCATTTCTCATTTGCAATTCAGTCCCTGGTTTCCATTAGTTGTCTGGTGCTGACCTGAGGGATCTGAACATGGATTTTGACTTGGTGCATTTTACAGATCTTTATGTCTTCCAGCCTATTCTGGACATACCAAAGCCAAGTCTGCTAACTTTCATTCAGGCTAGCTGGAGCTTTCCAATCACTCAAAAGTTGAGAATTCAATTATTTTTTAAAACAACTTACTGATGTATAAATTACTTACATGTTTAAAGTGCAGAATTCAGCTGTTGCTAGTATATTTACACAGTTGACAACCATCCTCACAATCTAATTTTAGGATATTTTCGTCATCCCCCAAAGCGGCCTTGCACCATTAGCAGTCACTTCCCACAGCACTGTCTCCCAGTTCTAGGCAACCACCGTATTATACTGCTTTTCTTTTTTTTCATATACTGGTGGGTGTTCACATTATATTAATGACTTAAAATGCCATCTAGATGTTTAAAGCTCACTGCAGATCTCTATGTTGTATTATTCTATAAATAACATAAAAAGACAGTCTTTTCCTTTTACAATTGTGTGCATTTCCTTCAATAAGAAGGCAAATATCAAACCTCTGAGGAATGCTGTGTGAATATTACAGACTCTGAAAGAGCTGAATCAACATGCCTTTTGCATCTTGCCTCTCATTTTCCTTTTTCCTGATCTGATCACAGTTCTAAAAAGCAGCATTTCTCTCATTCTGAGCATGCTAGGGCTTCATTTCCAAGCAAATTAGCCAAGTCACTGGTATATTGAAGATGTTCTAGTGGCCAGTCTGCCCAAGATCAAAGAGAAAGGGGATTTCTTCTTTTCCTGTGTGGATGCAAAAATAATAGGCTAACTCTGCATTTTGTTTATATCATGTAAGTTTAAAGTCCAAATACAGAGATTAAGTCTTTCTCTGAATATTTTCATCTTGAAGGCATTGTAATAGGACTTTTTTCCCTGGTACAAATTATGTCTTAAAAATAAGAGGAAGGTGTGGGATTTAGGGACAGGATTTTGTAATCTGCTACTTCTAGTCAGGGTAACCCATTCAGCAGAAATCTGATGGATGGTGACTTTATCCTCAGATTCCTTTTCTAGCAAATGAAATCTTCTTCCCAGCAAGAATATAAAATAGTTGCTTTGACCATTCATTTTTCAGGGGCTGGCATGGTATGTGACAGGTAGCATGCCATCCCAGGGAGAGACAGTCAAGCTTATGGGCAATGCCATGGATACTGGCTACATGGTTCCACTTTTCTCTCCAACTCAAGGTGATATTATACAGTGGCTAAGTGTGGCCTCTGAATACAGACTGTTTAAATCCAAATTCTGGCTCCCCTACTGTCTAGCTGGCTGACCTTGGGCAGGCACCTATCTCTCTGTGCTTCCATGTCCAAATGGGTCTTTGTGAGGATTAGACAAGACCAGGCATGCCTTAGAAACCGGAAAGCAATTGCTGTATCAGGCATCACAAGAGTCTCAGTAGGAAAGGGGAAAGGATCAACAGTGCACAGTATATAGCAATTCTTAGACATATAAAGTAGTTTTATGTTTATATGCTGAGGTGAGTTTCTTCACAAATAAAGCATTATATTTGAAATCTCTCAAAAGCATTTTTAGAACAATTAATGCCTTTTCTCTTCATGTTGTCAGTAAGGAACCATTGATCTAGAGGTCGGGCGAAAGCAGCAGGTAACAGGATGAAAATAAAAGGCAAGATAGGGCCAGATAAGTAGAAAGATTACCAGTATTGAATAGTTTCTATTTTACTTTTAAAATACCATCAGTAAGCTTTTCTAGAATCTGACTTCAGGACTTGCTAAAAGAGGCCATTGAATAGGTGGGGAAAGTAGAAACTCTTTCTAGGTGAGATCAGGATTTTGTCTATATATTAATATCTATATATTTCATATCTGTATCAATATATTTCATCTATATTGGGATTTTTGAAAATCAGTCAACAGATGAAAAGTTCTGGGCACAAGAGGGAACTTGAGTAGGCCTTCAGAGATCTGATCCTAGCAAATATGGGCCTGGAGATGGTGGCCAAAGATGTGAACCCAGCAGGAGGGCAGAGCAGGTTGTGAGCAAAGTACAAGTCCATGAATTATATGTACAACTTAACAGGTGGTTTGATGTATGTGAAAGCTTAATTTATTGTGCAAGTATTATACTGTTCAAATATGTCATCTCATTTGTACTGGTCAACAACCATTTGAAGAAGATATCATTATCCCAATGTTCAACAGAATGACACTGAAGCTTCAAAGTTAAATAATTTCCTGGGTGCTGTGGACTCAACTGTGTACCCAGAAAATTCATATGTTGAAATCCGAACCCTTAGTCAACTGTATTTGGAGAGAGGGCTTTTAGGATATACTTATGATTAAATGAAGTCTTAAGGATATTGCCCTAACCCAATAGTATTGGTAGATTTATGAAAAGAGAAAGATTCTCTCTCTCACTCTCTCTCTAAGTGAGGACAGTGAGGGGCTGGCCATCTGCAAGCCAGGACAAGGGTTCTTTTTGGGAACCAAATTGTGGGTTAACTTGATATTGAGTTTTCCAACCTCCAGCATTTTGCGAGAACAAATTTCTATTGTTTAATCCATGCAGCCTGTGAGATTTTGTTATGGCAGCCTGAACTGACTGATACAGTGTGATTACAAACCACTAATTGGCCAGGTTTTGAGGTTCAAACCAGGTATGAGGATAGAAAAAGTTCAAATAGATGTAGGACTAGGAAGCTACAGAATAGACACTTGTACAGGTTAGGTTAGTTTACCCAAAAGTGAAAAAAAGAAAACTGGCCATTCGGTATAGGATAAGGTCTCTATCCTGTCTTGAAATAGTTTTCTTTCTGTAGAGAGTTGAAATCTAGCAGGTACTATTCCCCAAAATGGAACAAGGGCTTGGGTGTGCCAAAGGTGGCCACAGAGAAGGCCAGTGCAGAGAACCTCTAGGCAGATAGCCACCCTAACAAGGGCTCCTCTGTGAATTCATTGAGAACCAAAGCATTCAAACTTTAATCACATCTATAGATCTTTACCTATAGTTCTGTCATTTAACACTAAAGTTCTCTCGATGGAATCAACCAGATAAGTGTGCAGTGGAACAGTAACATGATACTATCCCAGATTAGAAGACGGATGTTTTTTCTCAATCCTTACTGAAACTTTCCTACACAAAAGAGCACAAGACCTCAGTAATATTTCATGTAAATCATTTTTTTGTTGTTTATTTACTTTTTAATCTAAACTTTGAACAACTTTGATTTCAGTTGAGACTTTGGGGATATTCACCAGGGTTGCTTTCCAATTCTCTGATTATAATTATATTTTGTGAAATATAATCAGTGGGATAATATCCCTTCAGTTCATTGTAATTTGGGGGTTTCTGTTGGAAGACAACAACTCCCTTTATTATTCAGTGTAAGCACAGGTTTGCCCCAGAAGGAACTAAAGTGTCTTTCCAATTTCACTAGTTTGAATCATTTCCCACTCAATCAGCCACTTAGAGAATGTATCTGGGACTTCATAATTCCTTGGTGATGGTGTAATGTCATCATTTATTTAATATCCCCTAAGTCATAATTTAACTGTTTGTCAATCTGGTGCCATGCTGTGCAAAGGAATGTGAAGGTATCTCCATAATATTCCCTCTTTCAGGCATGAAGCTTGAAGGGCCTTTTGTACAGCATAATGAACAAAATATTATTTTTATGGTTTCCAGCCACAATTGAAAGCAGCAGTGATAAAATGCCACAGAACAGTGCTTACAAGATTTCCAGAACAGTCTTGGCAAACGAACCACCTGGGGAGCTTGGATATGAACTTGAATACCAGACTGATTGTGTTTTCCTTAAATAAAGGACAACTTGGAATTCTATCCATCAACCACAGGGATAAATAAATCTAGGGCTTCAAATTTTGTGACATATTTAAATGGGACAAAGACAATGGCTTAATGGCAATAAGCATAACCAGACTGGTCATCATAGAAAAACTGGTAATAAAGTACAAATTGCTGCACCACAACAGATAGATCCCATCTCTGTCTCTGCTCCCACATAATTTGCTACTATACAACTTCTAGATTGATTTCCCTATACCACTGATACGGTCATTTCCCTCATCTCTTTAAAATGCTTCAATTGTTTCCCGATGTCTACTAAATAAAACTAGCATTCCGGACTCTTTGCCATTTGCCCCCAAACTACTTTGTAACTACTATATCTCTCCAAAATCTCCTTCACACTTCAAATATCACCAAGCCTAAGGCTGCTTATGAGTTTAAAAATATTTGTTTCAGTAGCTCTTTCCGAAATATCTATTGCTTTCCATGTCGACCACAAACTCATCTCAGAAGTCCAAATTCTCTTTCAGAGTCTGGGGTCCCAAACACAAAACCTTTTGGAATCCAGTTTTAATGGCTAGGGGAAAAAAAAAGCATAACCGTTATCTTAGTCACCTTGTGTTGCTGCCACAAACACCACACACTGGTGGCTTAAACAACAGAAATTTATTTCTCACAGCTTAGAAGTCCAAGGTTATCGGTTAGATTCTGGAACGGCCTTCTTCCTGCCTTCAGACAGTTGTCTTTGTGCTGTGTCCTCACATGGCAGAGGGAGCTCTTGTCTCTTCTTCCTCTTACAAGGGCACCAATCCCATCCTGGGGGATCCCCCATCATGATCTTGACTAAACCTGATTACCTCCCCAAGGTCCCACCTCCGAAGACCATCACACTGGGGATTAGGGCTTCAGCATATGGATATCACACACATCAGTCCCCAGCAGTGGTAAGTGACAACTGGCATGGTTTTGATAAAGGAGGTTGATAGGAAATGATGGACATGGCCAACAGGAGAGCACAGGATCCATCTAAGGGGCGTACTGTTCCCCAGCTCTAGTCACCTGCTGTCATGTATGAATGCCAGCCCAGCTAATCATTTTCCTTCTACTTTTATTAAAAACTTTATAATTAGAGCAGTTTTAGGGTCACAGCAAACCTGAGGGAAGGTACAGAGAGTTCCCAGAGGCCTCCTCCCCCACCCATGCATAGACTCCCTCGCTGTCATCATCTCCTTCCAGAGCTATACCTCTCCCTATTGACCCCTCCTTGTCCTACAACCCCTAAGGCACCACTGATCTTTTTACTGTCTCTATAGTTTTCTTTTTCCAGAATGTCATATAGTTGGAATTGTACTTTACGACATCTTTATGGATTGGCTTCTTTCACTTAGTAATATACATTTAGCTTCCTCCATGTCTTTTCATGGATTGATAGCTCATTTCTTTTTAGTGCTGAATAATATTCCATTTTCTGAATGTAGCACAGTTGATTTATCCATTTACCTGCAGAAGGACATCTTGGCCACTTCTCAGTTTGGGCAATTATGAATAATGCTGACATAAACACCTGCTTATAGTTGGTTTTGGTGTGAACATAAGTTTTCAACTCTTTTGGGTAAACACTAAGGATTGTGATTGCTGGATCACTGAGAATATGTTGAGTTTTGTAAGAAACTGCCAAACTGTGCCAAAGTAGTTGTACCATTTTGCATTCCCACCAGCAGTGTGTGAGAGGGCCTGTTAGCCACATCCTCACCTGCATTTGGCAGGCAGTGTCCCATATTTTGGCCATTCTAATTGGTGTGAAGTGCTATCTCATTGCTGTTTTAATTTGCATTTTCCCTGGTGACATTTAATGTAAGATGTCTTTTCATACGCTTGTATGCCATTTTCATATATTCTTTGGTGATGTGTCCGTTAAGGTGTTTGGCACATTTGTTTAATTGTGTTGTTTGTTTTCATAGCGTCGAGTTTCATATTCTTGAGTTTTTTCTGTGTTCTGGATAACAGTCCTTCAGCAGTTGTGTCTTTTGCAAATCTTCTCTCCTCGTCTGTGGCATGTCTTCTCATTCTCTTGGCATTGTCTTTCACAGAGCAGACATTTTTTATTTTAATTCAGTCTAGCTTATCAATTATTTCTTTCATGGATCACACCTTTGAGGTTGTATTTACAAAATCATCACCATACTAAGGTCATCTAGTTTTCCCTATGTTATCCTGTAGCAATTTTATAGTTTTGTATTTTACATTTAGGTGAGTGATCCATTTTGGGTTATTTTTTGTGAAGGGTGTAAAATATGTGTCTAGATTCATTGTTTTGCATGTGATGTCCAGTTGTTTCAGCATCATTTGTTGAAATGACTATTTTTGCTCCTTTAGGTTGCCTTTGTTCCTTTGTCCAAGATCAGTGACTATGTTTATGTGGGCCTATTTCTGGGTTCTCTATTTTATCTACATGATCTTTTTCTATTAAGGGAAGCCCAGATATTTGGTCGTTTATGTAAAATATCCTAATAGTTGTAATAAAAACACATATTGGTATGGTGGCTTCGTCACTTAGCTGAGCTGCGGCTCTGTTTCTCAGGATGCTCTTCCCTGTGTGGTTTTGGGTTTGGGGTGGCTACAGGAGAACATCGTGTGAAATTTGGAAATTGGAAGTGAGGCAGTTGGCATTTTCACTCTTTGAATGTTAGCCTCCCAGTGGGTTGGCATGATTATCTGCAAGCTTATGCTGTTGGTATAGGGCTGCATCCAGACCTCTGTCTCCTCCAACTCACACTGAATTGTCAAAAGTTTCTTTGAATCTAGGCCTAGGTGTGGGTACTGATCTATGGTCAAGGGTGCCAGCTACCATGGGAGGCTACCTGCATTCACAAGGTTGGGGGAGATGCAGACTCAGGTTTCAGTTCTGTTCATCAACAAGGATGCCAGTTTTTCCTTATTGTAGCACTTCTGGAGGTCCAACTTTAATCTCCAAATGCTCTCCTGACTGACCTATAGCATTTTCAGATCTAACACCAGATGTAGAGTACACAGCCTTGCACAGATCTCCTCGCCAGCTCCCACTAAGGTCAAATCTCTGCAACAAATTCTTTCGTTTCTGTAACTCATAGTTTTTGCCTCTCTGATTGAACCCTGATGAATGCATCACAGATTAATGCAACTATGAGATGAAACTTGCCTTGGAGAAGCCAGAAAGCATCTGTTCTCTCAAATAATGTCTTTGTATAGTCTCAGCTGGAAATAATCTCTCTCTATTCTGAAAACTCATAGTTTTATATAGCATTTAGCACATTATGATGTTTATTTTATACTTTTGCATACATATTTTATCTTCCTTAATATATTTCAACTTATTTATATCCTCTTCATTTCTTCTCTCCCTCTTTTCTGTCAAAACCCTGACATAAGAAAACAGATACTATTTATACAATGCTTGCCAGCTATGTCCAAAGATATCTTACTAATGGAATTTCACAAATTTCTACTAATTTTCACACCAATTCTGTTAATTAAATATTATAGTATTTGTGATACTTTTGACTAATCCCTGACAAAATGGCTGGTAATAATAATACTTGTTCTCTCATATGACCAGAAAACCAGAGGTGAGACAGGCATCCGAGGCAGTGTGTCACCTTCCTGTCTTGACTCCGTGGTCATCCTCTTAGGTCTACACTTCTATACATTCTTCGTTTGTAAGGTTTGTCCTCAGACTTGGAGGAAGATGGCTGCAGCTGTTTTATGAGTTTTTGTTTTCATAAGATAACCTTCTTGAACAGAATCCAAGATATGCCCAGGCTGGTTTTTGCACACATGACCTGCTCCTGCACCCTTGACCTGACAGACCCAGGATATGTAGGTCCGCAAGGAAGTCTCTGGGCCTTATTTACTGTAAGTGTCTATCAAACACCACCAGTCTTCTGGGCCCACAACTGTATAGAACATACACCAAGTTCTCTGCATGGTTATTTTGAAGCCCTTGTCATTAGGCATGAGGTGAAAGTCACAATGATTACCTGCTGCCACAAAAGAGGTGTGACACCCTCAGTACCTCGCCAAAGATTTCTCTTTTTGATCTCCTGCTGCTTTCTCAAACTCTCCGATCACCTACAGTCTAGACGTGATGGTCATCAAAATGTCACAGAACTTTTTTTTTCCCCCAACTCCTTTGCAAGTCCAGCATAGATGGTTTGGCAACACAAATGTGAATACCTCCTATTTCCTTGCTCCTTCACATGAAACTGGCAAGTAAGTTTTAACATTTAATTTTACATATAACATTTAAGTTTATATATAATTTAATTTCACATTTTAACATATAATTATACATGCAACAAATTCAACTCAAAATGACATGCTACAGATTTGCCATAGCAACAGTGGCTTTTTCTAATATGGTTTATCCAGGTAAAATTGTATCTGATATTAGGGAGAAAAATTATGTTTTAAATTTACTTTTTTGCTTATTAAAACTTAAGGTTCTCTTTCACTCAGTGAGAAGATGGTTTTACATATAAAAGTGATATACAAATAGTTAATATAGATAAGATTTTATGTATTGATGTGGTACTCAGATATTTTTCTCACTCATAAATAATATTAGATGTGATTTGTTTAGCATCTACTATACATTAAACTGTTTTCCATGCATTATTTCAGTTCTCCCAATAATCTCCTAATACTCACTATCCCCATTTTACAGAAGAGGAAAATTGGTCTCATCAGGTTTAAGGATCTTTCCAAGATCGCTTAGATATTTAATGATAAATTCAGGAATTAATTATATATGTTTGATTTCAAAGACAATATTTTTCATTATGCACACTGTTTAATCTTTTAAACATCATGTAACAAAAATAATCATTTGTAAAAGTTTCTAGAGTTTACATTTAGAAAATACATCAGTTCTCAAAGTTCACTTATATAATGCTCCATAGCTCTGTGAATTTGGCAAGCAAGTGAATTAATTTTTTGCATTTATCAGATGTGAATGACTGAGGCACACACCAAATCATTAACTTGCCCATGTGTTGACCCAAGCCAACTGGTCACTGGGTCTGGTAGTTCCGGGGAAGGAATTAGGCAGAACAGCGTGAGCATAAGCTGCAGGATCAGATCCGTACAGGTGGCCCAGATCGACTGCCTCAGTCACTGTCTTTGTGTTTCAAGTTCTTATCTGTATATTGGGAGGCTCTCATGCCTTCCAGTTGGGCATTGTGAAGGATACGATCTCTGTAGCTCACTGAGCACAGAGTTGGGCACACAGCAAGTACTCAGGGAAGGGCAGCTCTTTCACTAGTGATACCTATGGTACTTATGATGACACTCTGTTTTAGGACAATTCATTATTCTGCTTCTATCTAGTAATAAAAATTGTTAAGAGAAAAGACATCTGAAGATTGTATATAGTAGGTATGTATATTTTCACCTATTTGTACAATTGATCATGACCATAGATCTGATTTTCTGTTGCTTTATTGACAGTGTTTCAGGTAGTTGCAGGTTGAATGCTTAATTTTAGATTATATGACATCACTTTTCACCTAATTGATAAAGCTTGGATAATATAATCTCTCAGAGGGGAAACACATTTTACTCTCTATGACAGTTTTTGGAAGAGTAGGGTGGGGCTGTAGGCAGTGATCAACAACCTAGAAATTTCTAACTCCAAGGATTTTCATCTGAGTGTGTTTTTCTTCCATAATGGACTTGTCTAATATAGTACACTCCTTTTTTCATCTGTAAACTCATTCTTCTGCAAAATTTATAGCACTTTTATGCATCTTTTTTCATTGTTACACATGGAGAACATTTTTTGGCAGTAATTATACAACTTGCATTTTTAAAGAGTAAACTGCAATCAAGAAAAAAAATTATCATACAAATTGCTGTGTGTCTAATATGGTATCTGCAGAATGTAGTGTTTACTTCCCTGATGTGCACACCAGATCTAGCTTAGAAAAACAGCAAGAAAGGAGAAAAAGAAAACAGCTGCAAGAGAGATTAAGTTAGCATAGTTTCCCCCTAAGATTTTTTTTTGGTCTAAGATTTGAAAAGGTAAAGTATTTTTCTACATTAAATGATGGGAAGAAAAAAATTCTTGCTTGCTTTCAGCTTTATATAGCCTCTCCCCTCTTCTTTTTTCTTTATTTTTATATTTCTGTTTGAGAGTGTTCATGTGATTCACTGTTTCTGAGAAGCATTAACATCATGTCTTTAATCCTGGATATCTTTAAGAGACAACTGGATAAAAAAGAAAAGAAAAAGTGATGTCTGCTTCCAGATTAAAATGTAGGTAATCAAAGTGGCTAATAGTCTCCACTGACAGTTTAATAAAAACAAAACCAGCAGAGCAAAAGCAAAATAAAATAGCAACACCAAAATCCTGATAAAATGAACAATTATTAAGAACAACAAATCAACCTTGAACAATGGTTGGCTCTACTTGTGTGTATTGTGCCAATTCTGCAGTTTCTTCTAAAATTGTCTTATATTCTATTTAGTCAGCATAGACAGAGGCTTTTTGTCCCTATAAATAGTGCAATTTGTGACTAAGCTTTTTGACTATGTGAATGAGAAATGTTTGCATAACCAACTGAATCAGTCACGCAATTATCCTTAGTTGGTCATTTGAAAGTGTCAAAAGCATCAGGGTGACTTTTTGATCTATTGCTTTTGCATGAAGAAATCAAGTAATATTTTTTTATTTGAAATGAATTTATTTTGAATCACTGCATCCTGACATCAATAGTTTTAGATACAATCTTAGACAACATTGTTTCTTTCTGATCTGGAATTTGTGTGATATAAGAAACCATGAGTGTCATATTATTAAGTGTGATTTTGAACTCCAAGCTGACTTTAAATGTGGTGTACAGTGCTCACAGGAGGAATTTTTCAAATGGTCATTTACCTTTTCAAGAGTCAGTTTAGGAGGTGCCAGATTATGAACAGGGCTTCCTATAAGCATGGAATGATGTTACTTGTACTCTGTGTTGGAAGATAATGTATTAAGTAAAGCTTTTACTAATTATACTCATTAAAATGAGGATTGGGTATTACTTCCTAGACTAGATTCTGTAAAGGATTAAATTTGATTAAAACAAACTCCCTTGAAGATTGAACACTATGTTTTCTTTATATTTGTGGTTGAGACTATGGTCAGAATTTGCCTTCCATGTTTTTGCACAGTCTCCATCTCCTATTCTCACTAGGAGTTAAAGGTGAAAGATGAAAAGGAAAAGAAACAAGTATTGGAAAAGTTTTAATCGGATTCTAACGTGCAGCTTGATGAGCATTTAATTCAGAAAAAAGAAACTCCCTGTAGGGGTCAAAATGTGAAACCCTCACCATTTCAATGTGGCAATGATTTTTTCATGCATGTGTATGACTTTCCCTGAATCGACTGGAATGTAATACCACAAGGTTAATTAGATGTGCTGAAAACATAAATGTTCAGTGCCCTCAAAATGCCTAGTTAATTCAGGTCTCACCTAGGCATCCATGCTATCTTTTTAGCCACACTGTTTTCTAAGTATGGAGTTCATTTATGAGTAGCATTCTTTGAAACTTTTCAATATAATAAAAGGGTATTTGAGATGCATGGTCAGTCAACATCTAACATAAAATCTTAAGCCCTTGGTTTTGAAAAGAATAATGTGGATTAATGAGAGTCGTTTTTTACAGACCTAATACAATTACTTGTCAAAAGAGACAAAGAAGAGAATTACTGTTGGTACTCTGGTCAAATACTCTGTTGATCCATCATGAAAATTGAAACTACTCTAGAGAATGGATGGATTTTGACTTATTTGTGGTCTTACTGAGGAGAATGAAATCACAGAGAAGATGCATGGATCATAAAGCAAAATCAATATAGAAACTCAGTTAAAGAAAAGCATTTTATATTTGTGTCAATTGAAATGGAAAAGGAACTGTTCCTACAGAGGAAGATGAACCATTGTTGCTTATGAATTTTCATTTTGCTTTATCTTTTCTTTGTTAATATTTCTTTGGCTTATTCATTTGGAGAATTATAGGACATTAGAATGAAAATATATATTTATTTTTAATTTCACTATTTCATCACTATTTATTTAGATATCCTTATCTAATCCCAGAATTTAATACAATGTCTAAGAATTTGAAGGTAAGGACAGGGCTTTTTGTTTGTTTGTTTCCTGAATTTTTACACAAAAAGAAAAGTAAAAAGAAGGTAAGCAAGAGCTTCTTGCCACCCATGAATATGAGCTAAAATAAGTACTTAATTATCATTCAACATTTTGAAGGGGAAATATCACATTCAGTCCATGAAGCAACTCCAACTGACAGTTCGAGGGAGAGTTCCCCCAAAACATTAGTTGCTAGCTTTCAAAACAGAATGACATGAATTGTTTTGAATCAGGGAAAATCAAAGATTTGTAGTGCTATTTCGAAGGCATGAAGTTAAAGCAACATCCTTCCTTATGGCCAAAGTATAAACCCGTTTAGAGACTCCATTGTCATTCAATCCAGGAAGAGAGCGAAGGCATGAAACAACTTACCAACAATTATGTTTAATCATTATTGTTCTATAAACCATGAATATTCTAATGCTCAACTTCAAGGACACCTTTGGAAAACTTTCATGCAGCAAAGCTATCAAAGTTGCATGAATTTATTTATAAGGGTCAATTGTGTTGTTTTTTGGTATGTCTATAATTACATCAATGTTACATAGTAGAAAAATTGCTAGGAGCTCTGAACCATATATTCTAGTTCAAGCTTCTTCATTTATAAGCTTTGTGACTGTAATCTCTCTGGCCTTGTTTCATCATAAATAGAGCAAATAAAATCATATGCATGTGTGCCTACTTCTTGGGAGAACTAACAAAGTAATTCATACATTAGAACCTTATAAGCAATTACCACACAGTGTAAGGGACTTCGACAACCACAGTTATCTGTAAGTTATTCCAATTGGTTAGAGCCTAATACTCCAACACCTTGGGTTCATTTCACTAGAGCATCAGTTTCATCCTGAGCATCTGAAACTCTATTCAACACTTATGTTCACGCTATTGACTGCAATGGAATCAAGTATGAAAATTATGAGGATTTAATGCAAATATTATGACTCATTTGAAACAATAATTCAGGGTGCATGTCCCACTGACAACTATTCAATAGCATTATGCTTTTCTGTAAAACTCAGCATCTTTTGGAATTCAGTGGTGTTATAAAATCATAATATCAGAGGGTATCTAGATTGATTGATTAGGTTATCTAGTTACACAATTGCAATTTTGATTTCATGCTTATTTAAACCAAGCAGTCCACACATGCACACATACACACAGATATGGGTTAGAGCCCTTATTTCCAGAGCTGTTCATAAGCCCATATTCAGAGTTTGCAACTTACATCTTCAACTCTGTATTTATTTTCATTTGCTTTCAGTTAGGACCTTAGCCTGTTGTTGTTCCTTATAGTGAGGTGATCTAAACCTTTGTTTTGTTTTAGATCTCTCCTTGGTCTCATTTGTGTAGAGTTGCTATAGAAGTCCATTCACTTTTAGCACTGAGCAAGGTAGTTCTGGAACATCATAGAGTAAATCCGGGTTGTGTTTATGTTCCATTCTGTCCCCTCTGTATAGCAACAATCCTACCTCACTTTAATGGTCACAATCAGCCATATCAGACATCACGGTTAAACCTTTTTTGTTCTTTCCATCTGTTGGCATGAAGAGCCCAAAATGACAATGGTAATTTAGTTTCCAATTTAATAGAATTGGGCTCTGCTATGTTCACTGAGGGATGGTTTACTACGTCATGTAACAAAACCTCTGAACTACAAAAGTCTACAGTCATGAGAAAAGAAAGCAGATATTTTGTAACTCGATCATTATATATAAATAAATGTGTGTCCTTAATCTGGTAGGATTGGTGTCCTTATAAAAAGAGGTAGAGAGACCAGGTCTCTCTCTCTCTCCACCATGTGAGGACACAGCAAGAAAGTGGACATCTGCAAACCTGGAGGACAGTTATCATCAGGGACCCTGGAGCCTTGCTGAACTTTGATCTTGGACTTTCCAGCCTCCAGAACTGTGGAAAACAAATTTCTGTTGTTTAAGCCACCCAGTCCATGGTGTATTTATAATGGCAGCCTGAGCATACTAATACATACAGGATGTTCCTAGTGTTTTAAAACATGTTTACCTGTACAGTGGGAAAAGCAAAATCAAAACCAAACTACAGTGTCTGGTAGATCGTGCCATATGGGGTTTCAGTTTGGGCATTGCTCCTGGAAAGTGTATCCGTCAGCAATAGCACTGGGTATGTGAGCCTTTGCAGTAGGAGACCAAAGTAGCTAAGCACACATATAATGTATACATCCTTACCACTGCGGTTAATTCACTTATTCATTCATGATCCAATTTAACAATTTCTAGGGTGGCTAGAAAGAATACTAGCTGACATTACCATAAAAGTCATTTTGTGCCACTGGTTATTAAGAACTCCAGTGGTCTGGGATCATTTTTCTGAAGATGCTTGTTGGACACAGCTTGTCCTACACTCTGAGTCAATTCTGAGAGTTCCCCCTGCATAATAATTTTCTAAATTTCATGTCATCAAACATCTGAACAGCCTCCTTTTAAGCCCCTGACCACCCTTTCAAAACCAAACAATCACTAAATGCTTGCATTTTAAACCTTCCAATAAATTCAAAGCAGGCAGAAAACAGTTTCAGTAAGCTGGGAATAACAGTTGCTTCTGCTGCCAGAGAAGTCTAAGTGTGACTTGAGTTTCGGTATTCACAATCCTCTGATTCCTAATATAAACCAACTTGCTAAAGAATATAGGACCGTTCTTCCTTTTCAGTGGCCTAAATTTCCTATGGCTGTCATTCAGTTAACGTCATAATTTGGCAATCCAAACAGCAAACTTTGTGTCTGGGTTTCGGCTTTTAGCCTAGTGGTGCTAAGAGATAAGGAACTCTCTCAGAGAAGGCACAAGGATTTTCTGGTTTTCTGTATGCATTTGAAAAATAACAACAACAAATGAGGAATATGAACTTATCAATCTATTTATTTACATCTTCCAGTTCTATTAGAGGATATCACTCCACTCTGCAGTCCTAAATATTATTTCTCCTGCCCACTGGTTCTCTAAACATTATCTTGGATTGGCACTTCTTCCAGGTGACCATCAATAATGATATCATTGGTTTTCATTTCCTATTACACAGCATGGGCTGCCAGACACCCATCCTTTAATTGCTCATTAGATATTTTTAATTGCCTTTAGTCTCAACCAACTCCAAATAACAAATACCAGATTCTCCTTATTTCTCTGAATGTTTTTGGCTTAGTACAACTACTTGTGACAATTCCTGTGTTAGCTTCTCAGATACATGAAACGGATAAGGGAATTAACAAAGGAATATTAACAATTCAAAGAATACCTAGGAAGGCTACAGAACCAGGTGTGGGAAATGGGCGGGGATACGGGAGGCTGGTACAGCCAGGATCACAGTAAAACCCTACCACAAACCAGCTTAGTATTGATGATGCTGGATGCTGGGTGCCAAAAGATTGCTCTGCCTCTAGACATTGCTACTGCATTTTGACATGGTTGGTTCTAGAATTCCACTGTTACTGCTCCACCATCTTTGCTCTTACCAAACCTCCAGTCAGAAGCCTGCAGTGGGAGCACCTGCTTAGCGAGAGTGACTGAATAAGTTAACATCCATTGCTGTTCAATTCAGCGGAGATAGTATGCGCTTCCCCATCGTTACCCACGTAGCCATGTGTGAGCACGTGGTTGCCTAACTGAACATTCCCTCCTGTCTCCTTTTCCTTGGCCATCTCCTCTGCATATTTTCAGTCCAAGCCTCTTTTTGAATGAGAAGTGATCGTTCAAAGTCTTTCTAGCCAGTGCAACGTATGTTGAATTTTGTTGACAGATGTCTGGGGATGTTTTTGCTTTTCCTTATAATAAAGATAGTTTCAGTTGATGTCATCTTTCTCCCTAACCCCCACTCTCTGCTTTGAATGTGGGCATGAGGCCTGGAGTTGAAGCAATCATCTTTGATGGTAACATGAATAGGAATGTTACAGAGATGCAAACACTGGTAGAACCTGGAGCCACTGAATCAATGCCAGCAAAAACAAGAGACAGACTTCTTGTAATGTAAGAAAAATAAACCCCTGTTTGTTTAGGCCTTTGAACTCAAGTTTTCTATTACTTGAAACTGAACCCATTCTAACTTGTACAACGGAGAATTCCCCAGATCCTGGGCAGCCAAAAAGTGAAATAATAAAATAATAAAATAAATAAAAGTCATTTCTAGTTTAAATCCTAAATAAAATTAAATGGACACTGATTTCCCCAAGTTCACATCTGAAATTGTTATTTAGAATATTTGGAAATTTGGGAACATGGTGTATGAGTTGATGACAACTTCTTCCAAATACCTTTGGAAGTCTGATCTATAATATACACATTCTTCCTATTAGACTCATGTAGGCTACATATGGATAACAGTTTATACCTCTTAAATTTACTCTCCATTTCAAGATGAAACATAACTACTGCTTCATATTTCCTCCTAGCATATACATAGATTAGACCAATTGTAACTAACAGATTTTTAAAAATATGAACTAATATGCAAAGTTAAGATAATAATAGCAATCCACCTTTCTGACCCTCAGCCATTGTAATCATCACAGATTCAAGCACTCCGCATGATGATAATAAATCTGTGTAAAAATTATAAAATTCAAATGCCACTAAACAAACTTAATGCATTTAGTTTTATTACTGAATGTTCCAGATTTTTGGCATCGTTGCAAAAGTAGTCATGATCCAAGTTCATATTGGGGACCAGACAGGTAATATAAATGAGGTCAGGTATAAGGATGCAGGCATACATTGAGAAAGTGGCTGCATCTTAGAACAAAAAGCAGATGCCCTCTCAAAGGAGAAGAAGGCAGGCGGCTCCAGCTGACTGGCCATGCTGGAATGCAATGTGCTTGTCAGATCACATGTCAACAGAAGCAGAAAATGCCTGATTTCTACATGAAGTTTCTTCACATTTTTCAATTTTACCTAATTAAACAGTAATTAGATTCTGTATCTGGATTTGGGGCCAATAACTTGTGACCCTGGCCTGAAGGAAAGACTTAATCAGTGAATAATGTTATTACCTTTTTAGGCTAGGAAAAACTACATTATGAAAAATAACATATGCGCACACATACACACAGGAGAATAAATAGAAATACATTCTTACAATATTTGATCAAAATGCTTTGTGTTTAGGATTTCTTAGTAGAAGTAATTACTAAGGAAGGCACATGGACCTTGCTACATGTCCAAGGATTACTCAATATATTAACATATTTTCAAACTAACTTTTATTTCTATTTCCCATTAATGACATACTGATGGCATTATTAATAACACACAGATGGCATTACATCTGCTAATTATTTCCATTGCTAGGGTAAGTTAGTGACAAACTTTCAAGTCATAGTGGCATAAAATAACATAGTTTAACTTTTTATTTCTGTTATGTCTATTTGACACAGTTGAGGATGAGGAAACTCTCTTTTGTGCTATCACCAGGGACCAAATCTGCATAGGTTCCACAATTTTCAGCACATGTATTTTCTAGACATTGATATCCACTCAAAAGGAGGGATGGATGCTCTTTACAGGCTAAGGTTGGTTGTACCATAAATTGATTCACTCTATACTCCCTAGTTTAAAACTGAGTCATGATGTCTCAAATGGGATTCAAGAAGGATCTTGAAATCCATTCAATAGCTGGGCTGTGACTTTCAAGCAACATTCTTACCACAAGGAAGACAACATGAATAGTCAGTAAATGTTTGGTCATCACTGCCAGAGTTCTCGATTTTACTGATGGAGGTCTTTATTTCCAGGGGCTTTCTCATTGCACGTATATGGCTATTTTAGCAGTTGATTTATATAATCTAAGCAAAAGATGGTTTTTTTCATGTTCTGTAATAATTTTACTAAATTATAATGTTTACATAGGTTCCCTATCATTTTCCAAATCATGTTCCATTGAATTCCATTTGATTCATTTGGTTTCAGTAACACTTTATTAATTATCTGCTACTAAATGCCAAGCATGGTGATGGTCTCAGGAGAAAAGAAATGTGTGGAAAATACTGGGGATACTTGTCATTAATTGTGGTGGATTAATTAAATGTTTTGATTTCTAAGATCTCGTCAAACACTACTAAAATGAGAGTGAATAAGATTAAACAATAAAAGCCCCCTTAGGCTGTAAAGAATGGAAGGAAAAACACAAGTGAATGAAAATGTGAATTTATTTTTGGAAGAGTGGAAAACAGGTAGAGGTTGGAAACTGGTCAACATGTCTGAAAAGGCTGAAACATAAGAACTGAATAGAGAGAGACTCTAAGTCATAAACGTATTGACTTATAGAATTGGAATGTACCAGTACTTGAGGAGATGAGGAAGACGCACCACAATTACAACAGAAGATGCTGTGAAAATCTATAAGAAATAGATGTTCCACAAGGTAATCCTCACTTCAAATATTGTGAATTACATGTTTATAATTACTTCATAATTTTTTTAGGAGTGAAGACAATGTTCAAATTAACTTAATTTTATAACCTAAAAATGAAATCAAGAAAACAATTCCATTTATAATAGTACCAAAATATTAAAATATTTAGGAATAAATGTAACAACAGCGATGCAGGGCTTGTATGCTGAAAAGCACAGGCATTGCTGAAACAAATTAAAGAATTAAGAAATAAATGAAAAAGATACCTATGTTCATAGATTGGGAGATTTAATATTATTAAGAAGATAAGACTCCCTAAAGTGATCATCAGGTACAGCATGATTCTTATCAAAATTCCAATTTGCTTTTCTTGCAGAAATTTAGTGACTGATCTTAAAATTCAAAGAGAAATGAAAGTTCAATATAGCAAAAGTAATAATGAAAAAATAGAACAAAGTTAGAGGAATCAAATTCCCTGATTTCAAATTTCCTATAATGAGCAAGACAGTGTGGTACTGGTACTGGGGTAAGAATAGCAAAAAGATCACTGGACTAGAATTGTCAATGCATACATAAACCCTATAGTTATGGTTAGCTGATTTTTTACAAGGGTGCTGAGACAATTCAATGAGGGAAACAATAGTCCTTTCAACAAATGTTGCTGGAACTACTAAATATCCACATGTAAAATAAAAAATTGGACCCCTACCTAAAATCATATGCAAAGACCAACTCAAAAAGAATCATAAATTTAAATATAAAAATTAAAACTATAAAACTCTTAAAAGAAATCATCAGAGTAAATCTTTCTGACATTGGTTTAGACAATAGTTTCTATGACACCCGAAGTGCCAACAACATCAACAAAAAAATTTAAATTTAAATCTAAAAAATTTTAAATCCTTGTGCTTCTAAGGACACCATTAAGAAAATGAAATGATAACCCATAAAAATGAAGAACATTTTTACAAATCATATATCTTATTGGGAATCTAGCTCCAGAATATATAAAGAACATGTATGGCTCAACAATAACACAACCTGGTTTAAAAAATCAGTATGAATATGAATATGAAATGAATATAAATATGAAAATATGAATATTTATTCAAAAGTATTCAAATGGCCAATAAGCACATGAGAAGACACTTGAATACATTAATCCTTAGGGAAATGCAAATCAAAAATCAAAATGCAAATGAGATACCATCTCACACCCACAATTATGGCTAGACAATTGCAAGTGGTATGGAGGATGTGAAGTATTTAGAACACTCACACATTGTTGTAGGTGCAATTGCAAAATGTTGCAGCAACTATGGAAAACAGTTTGAAAGTCCTAAAACTGTTAAACACAGATTTACTGTATGATCCAGAAATTGTACTCCTAGGTCCATACCCAAGAGAATGAAAACATAAGTACAAAAAAAGTGTACACTAATGTTCACAGAATTATTCTTAATAGCCATAAAAGTAGAACCAACCCAAGTGAACAACAACCTGATGAATGGGAAATCAAATATGACATATCCATTCAGTGGAATATTATTTGACAATAAGACTAAATAAAGGATGCATGCTACAATATGAATGAAACTTGAAAACATTCTAAGTGAAATGGGCCACCCAGAAGAGGCCACACTTGTATGATTCTGTTCATATAAATATCCATGATAAATAAATCCATAGAGAAAGGAAACAGAATAGTGTTTACTGGGGACTCTGGGCAGAGGATAATAGGGAATGACTAATAATGAGTATGGAGTTTCTTTGTGGGATTATGAAAATGTTTTAGAATTAAGTAATGGTTTCAGTTGCACATATCTGTGAATATTTAAAAAAACACCGAAGTGTACAGTGTAAGAGGTGAACCTCATGGTATGTGAATTATATCACAATAAAGTTCATATGAAAAAGATTAAAAATTAATCATATTAGAATGGAGAATAGCAGTACTGTGATTTATTGTGAAACAGACAAAAAAGAGATTTTAAGAAGGAAGAATCCAGATCACCAGTAAGAAGTTGAAGATAACTGGTGAGTTGAGTGGAAGATATCCTAATGCTTTTGATGGACTCAAGCCTCTCATCATGTAAGGCCAGAAATCTTACATGCCTTTCATTTATCATGAGCTGTGAAAGATAATATAGATGCTAGAAATTAAGGGATGAGTGAAATTTTATAGATTATGAAGCCCTGTTAGATACAGAAAATCTCTTTTATATAATCATGTTTACACATCTTGTGAGTGGTATAGCCAAGAAGGAACCCAAGTGATTCATGGTCTGGTTTCTGTGACATGTGAAGGCATCAGAGTAACTATTTTCATCAATGGACTATACTTCTTCTTTCATTCAACTTCTATATGTGTCAAACAAATTAGTTGGCAATAAGATTGAAATTAATCACTTTTTCCAAATACTACGTTACAATTAGAATACACTTGAGCAACCTCAAATTTTTTCTTGAAACACAAAATGCAAAAATTGCATGCAATATTAACACTGTTCTTTTTGTATTTATTACCTTATTTAAGTTGGTACTATTATGAAGTTGGAAAAACATGATTTATTAGCTATATGCTCATGCTGCTTGTTTTCTATGATTAGATTATCTTCTTTCTGAATTATGACTTTATTCATTATTTTTCTATCATTTCAATAAAAAATTAGATTTATTTCACTGCAGGTCATTCATTCCAACTAATTTTTCAAAGGATTATATATAGATTCATTAACCTACAATTATACTGTTAATCTATCTTCTTCTTAAGTAAACAAAGATTTCAAAAAAAGTCATATGATGCTTACAGTATTTATTATTTATTATCTTCAGATTTAAAAAGTCATTTGGGCACATTTATCTATTTCTAATTCTAGTTCTTTAAATATTTCTTCTTTAGATTAGATCTAGAGAACTAATGGGAAAATAAAGACCTCATGTAACTTGCCAAGTAAATGAGGCATGGTATAGTTTTTAAATAAAATAATGTTAATATTACATATGTAGCATTTTTTTCCACTCCTTCTCTTCCTCTTCCCCATTCAACTATACATTCAAACCAGGGAAATGGGGACCAGAGTTCATGTGCGGCGCCACTTCTAGGCATTTTCTTTAAACTACAGTCTCTTAATTTGAATCTTAGAGTTTCCTCTAAGAAATCTATCAGGATGCTTTTCATGGAAGGCAGTGAATTTCACTAGGCTGCTGATTTTGTTGTGAGATATGGTTGATGGTATGTTACACTTAACTGGAGTACATTCTTCAATGTGACACCGTTAAAGTCATCAGAGAAGCTTTTTTCTTTTTTCTAAAATAATCCAATTCGTATTTCCTCTTAGGTTTCAGTAACTGATTTCACCCTTAATGAAAAAATACAGCCCAACAGAGAAGAACTAAGTGTTCCTGAAATATATTCAGGCGAATATTCTCTTATCTGGTAGACACGATTTAACAGGAACGTTTATACAGTGCTTGTCACGTGCCGTGCACTGTTCTAATGATTTTACAAATATTTACTCACATAATCCTCAAAATTAATCTGCAGGGCAGATATTATTACTATAACAACTCAGCACAAGAGGAAACTGAGACCCCTAGAAGATAAGTTAAGTAGCTGTCAAGTGGCAGATTCACGATGAACGCTGCCTCTTGGCTGGATAACCAAGAACCTCTGCTGGCGGATGCTGGAGTTGTCTCTCCAGTTGTCCGTTACACACTCTGTCTGCTTTGGAAATGGATTAATGATCAGGAGAGAGGAGCAAGAACTGAGGGCATCTCATTTATTTATCCTGAGGTGCAAACACATCCCCCAGTAGAAGCCTCAGACAAGCGTCCCCTTCTCTTCAGCTCAGGCTAGTCTAATTGAGCTTTTCCACGACCTCCTCAAACTCCATGGTGATTGTATTAACAAGTAGCAAAATTATATGAAAGACTTTGCTCTTGAGCAATTCAGTCATAAGCCTAAGAATATTGGAGAATACGGAAACAGTGATTTCATGATATCTATCACATAGACTCTGAGATCCTCGAGTCTAAGGATTATTGCTTTATTAGTATTTGTGTCCCAAGGCTCTAACTAAGTGGCTGATGCACAGCAGATATTAGATAATGTTCAATGATAGACTGCCTAATGCAAGGAAGGAAAAAAAGGAAGGAAGGAAGGAAGGAAAGAGTTACCAACATTTAATAAAAGGGTTTATTTCTTATGTCCCAAATTGGAGGAGACAGTTATTTTCCCATTTTCCTTAGGATTCTTAAGGATTTCTTCAGGATTCTTTTTTACACTATTAGCATTTTTATGTGCACAGTTCACCATATTGGTACTAATGCTCCTTCAGTTGTAGAGCTTATATTTCTTATCTAGATTGAGGATTACCAAAGCATTTCAACTCTACCACATGCATTTTAGTTGTATAGCACTTCCTGTTTTAACGTTTGCTACACTGGAATGTCTTTCTATTCGCCATGGACGAAATTTCTTAGTAGTAACAGAGTATCAGCTATCTCCACTGTTTTAGTCTAGGGAGAAGAGAGAGGAGAATTCTTGGTGCTTTATTTCCCACCCAGAAAAATAAAATAAGGTAAAGGATAAAAAGCTGCAGAATACACCCTCTGAAAAACAGCAGTTAGGGGCGGAATTTTCTCTCTTCTCAGTCTTCACAAATGTGTAGATGAGGCACTTAACCTGTGGTCTTAAAGTTTTGATCTGACTCGCTGTATTTGCATCTCTGGCAACTGGGATATCATTCCCAGCTGACCAGCAGCATAACGCACTGCCGCAGGCTGCCTGCAGACTCAGCAAATGTAAAATTGAATGCAGAAATCATCCAATGGATCGTGCCACAGAAGCTGGCAGTGTATGTAGTGCTCTTAAGAAAATAATTATGCCATCATTTAGTGCATCATTTTTCTTATAGTGCACACTGTTCCTAAGCCTAAGGGATATTTGTTTACAACTGAGAGTGATTCCTGTCATCTGTGACTTGACCATACCAAAATCCAATAATTTTTAAGATAATCATTTGGGTTGTTTAGTTTTATATGGCACACACACACATCCACACACCCACACACATACGTGCCACAGTACCATGCAAGCATGGCTAAAAGGGACATGGATTCCTGAGAGATAAGAATCCAGGCTGGTATTGCTTCTTTTCTAGTAACTAAAATGCTTATCATTTCATTGAATATTACCTACTAATAGTCTATAAAGCTCCTTACAAATTTCTTCCTTTTTGTTACTTCGTATCTTCCCTTTGTGCTAGTCCAGTTCCTTGTGCCTCTCCCAGCTCAGTACTTGCTTCCTTACTTCCAAGTTACTTGAAGAAGAAGAAAAGAGAAGAGAGTTATATGATAATTTACTTTTCACAAGTAGGAATTCTGCAATACCTGAAAGTTCCTTGAGGAATTCAACTGTGCTTTCCTTATCAACATAGCATAGATGCAACATCTCAACTTGGATTATATACAAAATGATGAAGTTTATCTATACACATTGCCTGGTTTTAATTTGTTTGTAAAGGACATCTAGAACCATGGTATTGCCACTATTTTGCAAGTATCTTTTCATACAAATGAAAGTA
The DNA here is from genome assembly GCF_030020395.1 of Manis pentadactyla. Lineage (NCBI taxonomy): Eukaryota > Metazoa > Chordata > Mammalia > Pholidota > Manidae > Manis > Manis pentadactyla. Next base: position 16,445,231 of record NC_080029.1, read on the forward strand.
CCTTTATCATACCAACCTAGAGAAATTATTCAAACCTATTTTAAATTTTAAATAAAGTCCAACTGTTCTATATGAATGACAGTTGGGTTTCCTTAAAGATTAGTGAAAAACTTCTTAAAATTCTCTTCTATTCTTTCTTCCTTCTTTGCATCCCTTTGTTCCAAAATGTCCTATGCCAGGGGCTATAATCAATAGAAATATAATAAATAATGAACTATATAGACAGGGTTTGGCTTCATGTAGCTTACTGTTTGATGAGACTGACAGAAGTAAATATATAAATGCAGAAGAGTGTTCTATCAGGCTAACTCCCTGGTGAGCAAAGCCAGACAATAAAGAACAGGCATGATAAGGCTAAGAAAATGCTCGTTCTTCACACTGCTCTGTGGCCGGGACACCTTAGCACTTGAGCAGTCAGCAAACAGCTTCATAGACATCCCTGACCACAGAACCAGGAATCTAGTTCTATGATGACCTAGCCTTACCATCCATCAGTGCAGGCCAAGCTCATTTTGTTGCTGGCATGTATGTCGCTACTGGAATAACTTCTTTACTAAGTAGTCAACATCTGATCAGAGGTGAGAATTAAAAAAGTCTGAGAAAGTGGCTCATCATTGCTTGGGTAGGCTCTTCCATTGACCTACAAAATCCCATGGAGTACTTCAATGGTGGCTCTCTGCGGCCTGCAAGGGGAAGGTTTTCCTAAAATCAAGGTGTGGGAAGACCAAGCAGACAGATGGCTGAGCATTTGTTATACTGTTTTCAATCCTACCTGCACATGCAGGCTCCATCTTACCTGCCATTTGATGCACAGCAGCATTAGAACCTGACACTGAATGAATCCTCAGATGTCCCAAGGACGTCATAGTGAATTTAGGAACAAAGTTCCTTTAATCGGGCCCATCCCAGTTCTCACAGGAACACAGTGTCTAGGCCAGTTATACAAATTAAATAGTTTAGAAAACAATATTAAGGCTTAGTCGGATCAAAATAATTTGCATATAGTAGCTAAGTTTTAATAAAGAACTGCCATTTATGAAATACTCACCTGATATCATAAAGTACTTAATATGCATTATCTTATTAAATACCTAAATGGCTCTCTATAATGGTGTTTCATGCCTGTTTTACAGATGTGGAGCTCAGAAACACAGAGAGCTTTCTTGTTTCCAAATAACACAGCTAGCAGATGACAGACTTAGGATATAAACTCACAGTGGTCAATTTCAGGGTCCATTTTTTTTATCACTATAATGCTGCCTCCCTGAAGAGGTGTTTAAGACCTAGCTTCTCCCTCAAGGAAGTTGTAACTTTGTACAGAAATAGGACTTATAATTGAATTTAAACTAGCGTTTATTTACTGAATACCTCTGTGGAACTCATACTATGAGGTTTATAATAATAATTACAGAATAGCCCCTGCCCTTAAAGAAGGCTTCTTAAAACCAAAACCACAATTATATATCACCTCATACCGGTTATGTCTAGTATCAAAACACAAGAGATAATAAATGCCACCGAGGATGTGGAAACAGGGGAACTCTTATACACTGTGGGTGGGAATGTGACTTGGTACAACCACTATGGGAAAGCCTTAAGAAATTAAACACGGAACCACAATATGGTCCAGCAATCTCACTTCTTGGGTACATATCTAAAGGAAATTAAATCACTCTCTTGAAGAAATATCTGCACCCCCATGTTCACTGCAGCATTTATCCCACAACCCGGGACATGGAAACAACCTGTCTGTCTGTCTGTCAGTGGACAAAAGGATAATGAAAATGTGATCTCTGTGTGTGTGTGTGTGTGTGTATGCATGCACACACACACACACAGATCAGATGTATATATATATATATGTAAGACTTAGAAAAATAAGTATGATCTCACTTACATTTGGAATCAGAGAGCAAATTGGTGGTTGAAAGGGACTGGGAGTTGGGTGGTGGGGGAAATAGAAAGATATCTGCCCAAAGGCACAAACTTGCAATTATAAAGTGAATAAATTCTGGGGGTCTAATGTGCAGCATGGAGACTGTAGTTAATAATACTGTATTGTGAATTTGAAATTTGCTGAGAGAGTGGATCTCAACTGTTTTCACCACATACACAAGATGGTAACTATGTGAGGTGATGGACGTGTAGTGACTGCCCTCACTATGGTAATTTTTCTGCAACGCAAGTATCAAATAATCATACTGTACACCTTCAATTTATATGTCAATTGTATTTCAATAAAGCTGAAAAAATATATAACAAAGCTGAGAAAAAATGAGGACTTAGACAACATCTAACCCTTCATTTTACTGATGGGCCTCCAATGACCCGAATAGGAAAGTGCCTTCCCCGAGCTTACCGGGCTCCTCGCCGGTAAAGCAGGATGAGGACTGGCCATAGGGGTGGGGGGTCACAGAGATGCTCAGCACCGTGGGTGTGTGACCGGTGACAAAGCCCTGCTTTCAGGATCCCACACTTGGGCTTTAATGTTCTGTGTCCGATGTCTTTAAAACATTTAACGATTTTATCTTTGAAAGATCCTTTGTAAGTGAAGTTCTAGGGGGCATTATGTACTGCCTGGGTGTCTCTGTCCACACGTGGCCTTGCCAGTGGGTGTCAGCCCCGGGCAAGTTCACTGTGGATTCAAGGTGACCAAAGAAATGACAATAGAGCGCTCTTGGGGCAAAAGGGTTTATTACCCGGCTTGTTCTCCCGGCAGCAGGTCGAGCACCAACATCTCTGCCTCTGCCCAGAGCGCTGGGCGGAGCTCTTTAAATAGTGACTCAGTCAGGAGTAGCTTAGTGCCTACAGGTGTGGAAGCAGTAGCCTAGCAGCAGGCCAGTTACATCATCAAGTGGTTTAGGATCATGAGGATCCTGGCCATGGGAACCCCAGCTTTCCCCACACGTGTGATTCCTCATCCTGTTTGTCCCCAGCCTCCCACCTCTCCAAGACCTGCGCTCAGCTGCCTGCTGCCTGCCCCATGACCCTGGGAACCAGCTGGCCTCCCCCTCCCTACTCCTGCTCATTGCTGCTCCTGCCCCTCACCCATCCTGGCAGGGAGCTGGGTGGGGATGCAAGGAGTTTCAAGGAAAGATGTGTACCCAATACGATGTTTCAGGCCAGTGCACAGGGGCGGCAGCCTTCCTCTGCACTGGGCTGGCGGAGCCATGTTACATTCAATAGGTAACTCTAAAGGGACAATTCTCTCCCCGCCCCCAACCCTGCAACCCCTCCCTACACACACCCTATCCTCATGCTCGTCCCAATGCAGAAATTGCAATTGTTTGTGATTTGCAGGCTTGTCCTGGACTGGGGCAGCAGATCTCTGGGGAGAGAAGATTTGGTGTATTACCTGGAAGGTGGTGAGCTGCGCTTTGCTACTGAGACCTAGGGTGCACCCTCAGGCACCTGTGAGGTTATTTGTTGGGTGAATATCCCTGTGCTTGACAGAGTATGACACTAAACAGCAAATAACAAACAACATGACATGTTGCAGAGATCCTCCCCGAATTAAAGACTTTTCTTTGTATTTTAGTACTTTAAGTATTATATTTCCCCTTATGTTTTGAACAAAGGGATTCCACATTTTCATTTTGTACTGGGCTTGACAAATTAGCTTCTAGTCAGTCACTGACTGTTTATTATATGCTAAGTACTGATGCTAAGTACTCTACCTGAATTAATAGCATTCATCCATTATAATAATTCAATTACTGAGACAGTTATTAACCAAATTTTGTGAATAAAGGATTGCAGGTTTGAAGAAGCTAAGGCAATGTGCCTAAGATCACACAGGTAGTGAATAAACCCTCAGTTCGGTCTATGGGATCCCAGAGTTCATATTTTTACCAGCTGTGCATTAGTGTCCTTCTCTCCTGGCCTCGGGCGCACACAGAGCCTCCCCTCCCCACCATGCCAGGCTCCCCCATGCCACTATGGGTGGTAGAACTGGACCAGGTCCTGTAGTGACCTAACACAGCAGGCAGAGAATATGCTCCTGATATTTACAGGGAAAGGAGAGCAGAGTTCTTGTCTATTCACAAAGTCTCTGCATTTTTTTCCAAGCAAGATACGTATTTTCTATGCATTCAGCAAGGCAGTAACCCTGTGTTGGCTTCCCCTTGGATTTTGTTTTTGTTTTTGTTTTAACTGTATTTTGAAAACTAAAAGATTGTATTTCTTAATTGTATTTTAAGGTCAATAATCCTAATAAACAGCCTGTATGCCTGAATGCATATGACATAATTTTGAATGATGAGATAATCAGTTGTGTCTTTAACCAAAAAATCCTATAAACCACATATAAATAAATGTATAAATATTCTTCTTTGATTGAAGGTTGAATGGGTTTTCCATATCCTTGCTAAGACTAGCATCATCACATCCTCAGAACACACCAGCAGATGGATTCTACCACCATCTAAGAACACAGAGGAAGAGAAAGGAAGCTCTAGAAAATCACAAATGCGATGAGACATCCTCTGACCCTCACATGCATCATCACATCTACTTCCTCAGCCAAAAGTAAATCTCACTGCCTTTATTCCAAACCACTTCTGCTCCCTGAACATGACCAGGATGCTTGCGAACACCTGGCTTCCCATCTCAGTTATTAAGATTTCATTTGTTTGGAGAAAATGACTGCAAGACATGAGCTTTCCCTCCCTACTTCTCTCTTCCCCAAAATGCTCTTTTATGGAGGAACAGGTTTCAGTCTCTAAATGATTACGCTTGCCAGGTGGAGATTGCAGCACCAGGTACGTGATGCTGAGGCATGGGAGGCTGCTCGGCAGAACAGCTAACAGGAACCAAATGGGTATCCCAGCACGACCCCGGCCCATTAAAAGGAGGGTGTTGTGAGGAGAGGGGGAGAGAAATACATTAGAGACCTCAGACTCTGGTAAGAATATCAGCGAAAGGCCTTAATGGAGTCTAGAAAAGAAAATTAATCACCCATAATGAATGGGGTGTGTGAGAATATTTGATTTAATTCCTTTTATAAATATTTTTGTACAGAATGATGCATGGCATCAGACAGGGCTGAGAGGCATGATCTGAACTTGATTTAATCATGAGGTGAGCAGAGCGGTAGAAATGACGATTACAGGAATGTGTACCTGGGAAAGGCACTCTTTTTCTAATGAGCTTTTGGTAATCTTGGCTGAAATAGTATAGAATTCTGCAGTGAAGAATGTACCTTGGAATTCATGATCTTAGTTAGTGGAGATAGTCAATTATTAATTGACAAATTAAAATATACTTGCATAAGCATGAACCTAATACTGAATTTTTAGTGAGAATGAACAACTGAAACATGTAATTTCATACTCATTGGGCTCTGATATGTAATGTTAATCATGCAAGTAAAATACTAATAGAATAATATTTTAAATATGGAATAATAAGGCCGATAGGAAAACAAAGTGTTTTCTGAAGAAGTCAGATTTTTTCTTTTATAGGGAAAACTAGAAAGAGACCTTAGGAAAAAGTTATTCACATGATTCACAGGAAATATAAAGTCACCTGATGTAGTGGGAAACAAAACAAAACATGGGGCTGGTTCTTAGGTGTCATGAGTTAAATAAGTGATTTTTCAGTCAAATATCTTCCTGTGCTTTTATCAAATCAGTTAATTTTCTTTTCCTTCAGTAGTTTCATGTTTAACTCAAGTCTCTATTTCCCAGTCCCTCAGTTGAGAAATTAATCAAGACTAATGCTTAAAAGCCTACAAGCTTTAATTTGCAATAGTCCTAGTAAGGAAAGACAGGTGGGAAATTATACAGTGAAGTTACTCCCAGAATAATTCACCAAGCAAGGATTCTGGTCCCTCTCCAATTGTCCAGACCATGTCAGCACAGGGCCAGAACCTCTTTGGAGAGGAATAAATCCTGACCCTCCATTCCACTGACACTTCATAACCATGTGGCCTTGGGAAGACACTAAACTTCTTTATGTTTTATTTTTATTATCTGTTTTTTAAAAAGATGATAATGAGTTGTATTAGCCTGTAATATTATAAAGTATAGGAGAATTTGTTAACCTAAAAGTGCCTTGCAATGGAATTCTTTTACAAGGAAAAAGCACCAAAATAAGGTTTACCAAGTCGAGGAAATCTAATAGTTTAACAATAAAAAATGAGGTAGGATGGAAGCTGCTCCTTTCAAGGAGCAGAGTGGGAAATATTCATACTTTGGAGGCACTTGGGTAACCAGATACGGGCCCCCATCATTAATACACAGACAATTTCTCTGCCACTGTCACCTTCTGAATGGAGCCAAACGACATGACAGTGTGGTTTTGTTCTGATCCCATACGCTTCCTCAGAAGCTGAGAGCCAGAGGGTGGTCCCAGCCTCTGCATTCACTCCATTTGACAAAAACTGGTGAACAGAAGAGGAATATAACCCAGATATACAAGCCTACCAAAAGCTGTCTAAGCGTATCATCCTTCTGGCCCCTGAGGGAACGGACACGGAACATTACCTCAGGTAGACATAACGTCAGAGCAGCCCTCTTCCACCAGAATGACTTTTCCCAGAGGCAGGCGGATAGAATACAGATCATCAAAAAGCCAGTCTATCCTGATGTCATGTCACTTAAGGATCAATTCTCCTATAATCGATATATTTGTCTTAAATTTACAGTGCATAATATTTCACTAAACATAGTTACCTCTTATATACTAAGATAATTAATTTATCAGAGTTTAATCAGAACATAAGAATTACCAGGGATGCTTACCAAAAATAGTTTATCCCAGACCTCTTTCTGAAAATTAAGATGTCGTCAACATCAGCATTGAATCTGTATTATTAACAAGCAACTCTCAAGATTCTGTTCAGTACAGAAGTTGAGATACACTTATACTAAGTATTGGAAAATAGAGACAAATAAGATTTGATCCAATCCTTGGAAGACTCCACTAAGTTTAGAGAGCTAGACATGTAAACATATGTTTAATAAACAATTTCTCGAGAGGTTCAGGGACAGAGAGTAACAAAGGAGATACTAGCCAATTTCATCGGAGCAGAAGGGTCAGAGGGCAGAATTTACACAAAGGAAATGATTATTTCATTTGTTATCAACATTTCTAATTTTCTCTTAGAATGTTTTTTACTTATCTTTTTAAATTCATGCTTTGATTCTTCCTACTTCTGAACCTTTCAAGAGCATTTTTGCTTTATTTTATATCTTATTTATCTAATTAACTGTATCTAAGAAATCAACAATTGTGTCACTTTTGTAAGTACTTGTTTTTATTGTACACATCTCTATGATACATATGTTTGTGATTTTATAGATCCAGTTAAGGAAACCAACATATATTCTGACCCAATACTGTTCAATCACATAGAGCTTTGAGGGTGAGAGAGATGTGCGAATTTTGCTGTATCCTCAACATTAAATATTTTCATGCCTTATATTTTTTTTAACAAAACTATAAAAACATGATAGTTTCCATTTTATTTTGATTTACAAGTCTTTTATCACTAGTGAGAATAAATTGTATATGTTTATTTGGCCATGTGTATTATTTATGTCATATATTTCATATTCGTGACTATTAGACTTCATGAGTGGGAGAATAGCTAGAAGATTTTGTAATTTTATTTGTGCACCCATAGAATTCTGAAAAACTCTGTTTGGGGAAGGTGGACATGTGCCATAGAATGCATGATATCTGTGTGTGCAAAAGCAGATACTGCATTCCACTTGTAGTTTTAAGAAAATATTATAATAGTCTAGAAAAAGGCAAACCATTTATGGTTTTTCCCCACAAATAACAAATTACTTTGGTATTTATGTCCTGGAATTTGAAGATGCTGTAGTGTCCACAGTAATGCTCAATTAACTGTACACTGGTGTGGTAACCCACTCTTTGAATTTTCAACCTGTCAGCTAATGCTCTGACCGCTCACAACATGACCTTGCAGTACTGACAAAGTCTTGCCACAGGTGAATGCAGACATTTATAAGATTAGATTCAGGAAATGGAGTCTTAGATGAGTACAAGAGAGAAAATGCTCAGAATCTGAGAAGAGTCACAGAAAGCAAAAGCAGTTAATGCTCAGAATGCATAAGCTTACCTCCGGCTCCTACGGTGTGCCACCACCTTTTACAGTGATTAATTATGTGCTGGGTCAACAGCAGTGGTTGTGATCCATTTAAGACGAGACAAGCATTCAGCTCTTGAACCAGAAAAGTTTTGTGACTAACCAGTCTGCACTTTACGAGAAACAGAGTATGTGAAGAATCCTGAAATAAGGAACAGATTATAAAGTGATGATGCTAAGTATTTATAAGAACGACTTTATTCTTCACAACATTGTTAGTATATTAAAATTTCTGTATTAAAGAAGCTGTTATTAGCTGATGACCTGGAAAACATCGTGAAATTCTTGAGAAAGAAGGGACTGAGAATTTATCTTTCAAAGTCGTCTCATCATAAATATGAGATAAACATGATTATGCAAGATGGGGTGATTGTTCAGTGTCACACGGAAAGGGGGAGGCAGACCTAATATTGGCACAAAGATTTCTGATTCCCAGTACAGTCATTTATATCCCACCACATTTACCCAGTTTCTGGCATCCATATATTAAATTATCAAATATTGCTGAGCTTATGTTATGTGGTTACAAACCTGAATAAGGCACAATCTTATTTTGATTGTTTAGGCTCTTCAAAAATGTGTAACCTCTACAGTAAAACATCATCAAGTAGGGGAAAATGTCATGATTTTCTGATATCTAACGAGATCATTAAAAAATCTTTGAGTAGAACAAGTTGCACATTTTTACTGAAATGCTTTGGTGATCCATAATGCAGGTCCAGGCACATTTATGTAGATCATCTTTGCACAGAGTGTTAATGTAATGCATATTTGAAATGATTCGTTTCTGGAAGTGTCAATCCATTCTCCCTTTTGCAGAAACTATAAGCCATCTTCTGTAATCCAGAGACCCCATAGCAAGCATTTCGTTTTCCTAAAAGAGATTCAATCACTTTTCTGCTTTTGCCATCAGAGGGAACCCCAGTGAGCAGTGCCTACCTGGAAGGATCATTTTGTACCTCTGTTTCTAAGTCCTTGTGTGGAAGAGCCATTACTTAATCCCTTTAATGAAAGTGATCAAACCGAATACAGAAAACTCCCCAAGCTCTAGGGGACTTTATGGGAAAGAACTGCCCACTCATAACTCAGGCTGGCTTAGGAAGCTGACCTCACCTTCCATCTCATGAGCTTCCAGTCATCTATGCAATGAAGTGTGACAACAGCTTTAATAGCATGTGAAAACATATTTTACTATGGGGCCATTAATTTGTCCTGCTGGCAATGTGATGTTCTCCATATGCTCCACGGGAAAGTGTCCTTTTGCTCTGAGGTCTTTCCTGATATGCACTCCTGCTCTTACAGGGTGGGGCTTTAATGAGCGCCCTTTTCCTTGCTCTGTCCTTGGCAGAGACCAGCATCATTCCCTCATTTCATTTGTGCATGGAAGAGTGGAATGTCCTGGAATTATATCCTACAGCTGGGCATTTTTCTTTTACAACCCAGATATCTGCCTAGCTTTGAATTCTGAGGGCCTGGTCAATGAGTTTAAGAGCATTATTATCAGGAGATTCATTTTTAGCATATAGAAATAAAGAAGGAAAATGTCCCACTAATTTTAGAAGAGGGTCTGTGAATATGCATAGACTAATGAGGCCCGTGACTATACAGATCGCTATTTATTACCCATGTCAGACAAATAAAATTTGCACACTAATTTAGTAACCTGAAGGAATAAATAAATAAATACCCCTCAAACCTAAGTCTGCAAAAGTATATACCATGGATGTTGATATATAATGATGTCATTCTAGTATATTTTGAGATTCAAAGGCCTTTTAATCACAATTTTTGTGAATACTCTAATCCTACAGCTCATTTATTCAATCAACTATTAATAAATAGCATACTATAGTCTAGGGTTTATGCTAGACACAGAATGGAGTTGTCAGAAGGTGAGTACCTATGATTTTTGCTTTTGGAAGTTCTCTATCATATTGAAGTATAGGAGTTTCAAATATATGATGAATAAATACACATTATAGGTAGAGGAAACATAGTTATATTCTTCAATTATTTGATAAGTGCTATAATATAGGCATTTGTAAAAGGGTGTGGAGTATTCAGAGGATGGGGCTTGAGACCCCACAGGACATAAATTTTATGCTAATGCTTGCAAGAGAGTAACAACTTCATGAGGAAAGAAGGGTAGAGCATAGAGATTATAATGCCATAATGCCGGTTCTTTATGGGATAAAGAGATGACTAATGTATTTTACCAAGGTTAATTTCCTAGTTCTAATGATTCTATTCTGGTTATGTAAGATGGTAACACTGGGGGAGGCTGGATGAGTGGCATATGGAATAATAGAATATTTCTGGGGCTTTACTATGGATTTAAAAGTAGCTCCATATGTGTAATAAAAGATGAGTAAGACAGGATTTGTTAGTTGTGGTAGTCAAAATCCTAAAATGGCCCCTAAGATTTCCTACCCTCTGGGATGCACACATACATAATCTATGATGGATTTTACTCTCATTATTAGGTTATGCTATTCAGCACAGTTGACCGTAAAATAAGGAGATTTTGTGGGTGGACCTGTTAAAAGCCGAGAGCTTTTTTTGACTCACTACACAAAAGAAAGTTGAAGATTCTAAGTATAAAAAAGGGATTTTATGCATTGTTGCTGGCTTGAAGATGGAGGGGACCATGTGTTAAATAATACAGACAACTTCTGGAAACCACAATTGGCCCTTTGCTTGCAGACAGCATGGAAATAAGGATCTCAGTCTTACAACCAGAAGTCCTGAATTTGCCAACAGCAAGTATAACTTTGGGCCGGGGGGTTAATCCCCAGAGACTCAGTTTAGCCAGGAGACTCCTTAATCTTCAATGGGTACTAATCCTAAACAGAGAACACACACATTCTGTGCCAAACTTCTGGCTTAAATTTGTGGTAGTTTGTTACACAACAGTAGAAGACATAGTGTTGCCTATATAGAACCTTCAAATCCGTTTGGAGTAAACTTTGCCTCCAAAAGTCATTATGTCTGTCTAAAACCCGCAGTAACTTCCCTTGATGGCTCTTACACAACAAGCAGCCAAAGGGCTCCACACATTTGATCTATAATTATTCAGTCTGTTACAAAAGCTCCCTCCTTCTTACTTCCCACTTCCGGTAAAGCTTGTTCAGCAAGCACATCATGCCCTTATATAAAATAAAGTGTGTTATTTTTCACTTCAAGAAGGACAGGGTCAAAACATTTGTTGCTTGAAAATAATCTCCAAAACAGCAAAAAAAAATTCGAGATAGGCAAAAAGTTTCCATCATTAATGAAACTAGGAAACGTCTAATCCCATCACACCACTATATGAAAGATGGATAGTACATGGAGGAATGGTGAATCGATCAGCAGATCTAGCTAAGGACTGTGTGCCCATAGAGACAATGATGAAGTGTCCCCCTCAGTAAGGGAAGCACCAGGCACCAAGAAAGTGGGATGATCCAGATGAATGAAAGAGGATAATATTTTGCAAGTTAGTATACTGCACAATTAAACTCTTTTCCCACCACAGTTAGTTAGGCAGTCTCCCCCACCCCAGATATATTCACTAGAGAAGTGAATGTGGACACTCTGAACTCAGGACTGCCAGACATGAAGTTGAGTTGTCCAAGTCATAACCTCTGGATAAGAGGTTGAAAAGATTCTTCTCTGAAAAGACTGAACAGTTCCAGACAAAGTAGCAATATGATATTTTCCATTTTCCAATAAAAATTCAGCTGACCACCTGACCATCCTACAAGTCAAAAGTTTAAGCCCAATTGGTATTTTTGTTTCATACATTTACATCAACGAATAGTTAATTTATTCGTTAATTAATTTTTGAAGAAAGGCTCTAGCAAGAAATCAGAGGTCAAGACAAAGGAAACAATAGTACCTCAGAGACAATGTAGAGGAAGGAAGAAAATTAACTTCAATAAACCATCATTGATAAAATATATTTAATTCATAATATAAAAATGGAACACTATCAATACCAGAATATGAGTGGAGAAGATAAGACAATTAGAGGATTGACCCAGAAGATACATCAACCAACCAAAAGGAGTTTCAGAAATAAAGAGTGATAACAGAGGCAAGGAAAGTGTTACAGTAGAAAAAGAAATTTCCCAAACAGAAGGAGAAGTGCTTCTAGATTAAAGGGATCTATGAAGTACCCATCACAATGCACTAAAAAAATCCGTAAGAACATAATCCTGGAAGTTAAAAGAGGGGAAATATCCTAAATTATTCTAGGATTTAGGGGAAATACCAAATACCACATGAGGAATTGGATTCAAAATGGCGATGAACTTTTCAAAGAAGACACGGAATGAATGCTGTGAAATATGGCTTGCAAAATTCTGAAAGGAAATACTTTTCAGTCTGAAAAATATATAACCTGATAAATTACCAACGAAGCATGAAGGTACAGTAGAAGTGTTTTTCAGACTTTCATGGCTTCAAATAGTGTATTCATAGCATGCGTGTGTTTCCCTCTCCCCCAAGAAGCTACGGAGAGATGTGCTTCAGTAAAAGGAAGAACACCTGCGATCCAAGAACAATGGCATCTCATCCAGGGAAAAGCAGAGAAGTTCCAGGACAGCACCCTAGAGAACAACTCATCCTGACAGCCGCAGAAGCACAGAGGACTCCAGCAGGGTGCTCCCGGCAAAAAAAAATGGAAAAGCTTGCACCTGGCTAACTTTTACAGAACTTAAAGAAAATAATACAAAAGTTAAAATGAAGCAAAGCAAAGCAAAACAAGAACTGAACAAGAAAGGAAATGTAATAATTGTACACTCCTGGCTCAAGAATGAAGCATAATTATGTAGTCATCATATCAAAGGGAGATGTACTAATTATGTGTAGAGGAAGTGAGAATAGTGGGAGGCTTAAAGAGTGTGAAAATCCTCATCTACCATCAAGGGAGTGGACATATAACGTCTAAATAATTGAAGAATTAGTAGCATAAACACATTATGCAAAAATTTGTTCAATACCAGAATATAAAGCTAAAAGTGAAGAGAATTATTGCCTCTGGGATTTGGGGCTGAGGACTGGCAAGAAATGAAGCAGATAATTGCTACTTTTTGTTTCTGTATGGTGAGGATTTTTAGATGTTTTGCTATTTCAAATCAAGAGCAAGATAAATTTTAAAAATAGTTAATATAAACAATTAAATAAAAGACCATGTATTTCAATGTGTATTGTGAAAACAAAAGCAAAATAATAGGCACTGAACATGGGATTCTGGGGTGCTCTTCTCTCTGACTTCTCTTGTTTTTTCCCCTCACTGGTATTCACACATGTCAAAAGAGATGTAGTTGTGGCTAAATGTTCACCCACCCAAGCACAGTGCATTTTGGAGTAGAAAGAGCAAAGTCTTGGATTCAGTTTCGTGTGTAGTGGCTGAGAGCTGACCATTCTGTGGCTAAGCTGAGGCTGGAGAACAAAATTACTTTGCCCAGTTTCCTCAGCTGTGAAGTAGAGCCAACAATACCACGAAAATTAACAAAGGGAAACCTCACTTACATGGTATCACGGGGCCAGCAGGGGGGACTCTCGCCCCCACCATTCAGGTCAATTGCACATCCAACCAGATGAGATGGACTTTGCAGGCAATACCTCTTCAGTCACTGCTTTACTACCGAGCAGGAAGAAGGGGAGGGTTTCTTCCTGTCGTGGCAACAGTGCAGACAACCAGAGACTATCCCAACTCAGCCAATGAGACGCCAGTATACTTGGAAATCCCAGTTTCCTCCAATGGACTTTTTGTTTATAATAGCCCCTCCCAACTTCCCCCTTTCCTCTATAATACAAAGAGTGGTTTTCTCTTTTGTTCTCTGTACATACCTATTGTTTTGCTGTCGCTTGCATGTCCCTCATAACTCTCTGCTACTTCCAAATAAACCCATTTTTTCTGGTAAAATAACTTTTATTTTTAAGGTTAATAATTCCCATCTCTTAGATTTGTAGTGAAAATAAAAAGTAATTCCATGTGAAAAGTGCCTAGAGAGTGGCTCATCCTTTGTTGGCATTCTGCTACCAAATATGCAAGTCACCAGGTAGCACTTTCCATCTGCAACCCATGCATTTCTATCACCAACGTGACCTAAAGAAACTTTACCGTTTTGGTGCTTGGAATTATAAGGGTTTAAGTCACTTAATTAATTCAATCATTTGTAGGGTCAATCTGTTGTCAGATCAATGCATAGGTTTTTTTGCTTATTTCTATTGATTATTTAAATGTCAAATTCCCAATTTGGTTAATTTCTTATTTTTCATTGCATTCAATAACTATCTCAGCAGAATCACCTGGTAAAACATAAAAGGGCTAGGCTCAGGCATGCTCTAACAGATTATTTACAGTTATTTTGTCTCAGTATTCATTGCTCAATCCATAAACATGTGATAAACATGCTTTCTAATTTATCTTGTGAAATAAACATTTTTTCCTGTAAAATGCCTTTTAGAATGGCAGCATTAGTCCCACTAAAAATGATCCTCACAGTGCTTATTTTTATTTTAGGCATTTGCTTGTGAGAAGCTGCTTATGGTTTCAAGATCTCAATTTCAAGAATTTCATTTCATTGAATGAACAGGCCCTTTTAGAAAATGCTTGATGATTCATTATTCAACCATATATTTCCCTGAACTCATGGAACATTGTTACTTAATGTTAGGTCCTGAATTATGTTCCCCAAATTCATATGTTGAAGCTCTAATTCCCAAAGTAACTGTATTTGGAATCAAGGCCTTTAGGGAGGTAATTAAGGCTAAATGTAGTCATAAGGGTGATGTCTTAATCTGATAAGACTGGTGTTCTTATAAAAAGAAGAGATATCAAATCTCTCTTTCTCTTTGCCATATGAGAACACAGCAAGGAGACACTCCGTAAGCCAGGAATAGGGCTCTTACCAAAAACTGAATTTGCCATCACCTTGATTTTAGACTTCCAGCCCCCAGAATTGTGAGAAAATAAATTTCTGTTGTTCAAGCCACTCCAGTTGGCGGTATTCTGTTATGGCCATTATGAGCTAACTAATACGTTTATCTCCCCATTAAATAGTAACTTCCTGTAACGTGGGACAATTCTTTTTCTTTGGTATCTTAAATGCCTACCTGTCACCTGACACATAAGTCACTTAATAAATAACTCTTTGAATGTGTTGACTGAGGATGTCACACAGATCTTCTAGAAATTTTTATTTTGTTGCTCCAATTTGGATCATGGACAGACTGCTCCAGACAGTTCATCTCCTTCCTTTCCTTTGTTCTTCAGAGCTCCTTCACTTACAGGGGACACACACCTAATGTGCATTGACGAAGGTTAAGGAGAACCTAAAACTTTGCAAGTCAAGATAGAGCTGGATTCAAATGATGGAAGAATGTTGACTGGACCTATCTCTTTTCATTTCCTAGCTATACTTCATTTCTGTTGGATTTATTCTATAGTGAGTGTTTGTGTCAAAATGACTTTATACAGGTCCATATTTATGTCTCATCAACTTAACAAATTTCATTAAAAAATAATAACAGTGAACATCTTTTCAAAACACTTTACACAGCAACTCCTTTAATCGTGAGACTACCCAGGAAGTTAGGCACTGTTATCACACACACTTTCCAGTTAGGAAACAGGCACAGAGAGGTTAAAGAACTTGCCCATAATGGTATAAGCTTTGCAGGTAGACAATCTGAATCCAGACTGTGTGCTTGTAGCCACTCGTCTCTGCTGCTTCTTTCTCATATGTCTATCCATCACTTTCTCATAACTTCCAATGAAAAACTGGAACCTTATTGCCTGGCTTGGGCCACGTGGCCATTACCGAGCTAATCACTCTGGTTAGGTTGAATAGCAGTAGCTGGAGTGTGATGATTAGTCAGAAATAGGTGAGTAGCTATTTCTACTCCGGAGATACAGGAGGTGTTTTTACAAAGGACTGATGGTAAAGGAGGGAGATTTCCAAAAAAAAAACAGGGTCTTCTTCTTTAAATAAAAAGGACTTGATCTTGGAGCAAAGAAAACAATGTCCTTCCAATACATCTATTCTACTTTACCTCCTTCACCACAGAAGGGAGACACAATTATGAATGAAGAGGTAAAGCACTTATATTCTGCTTATGTGACACCTTTTAGTACTAGTGTAAAAAGAGAATTCTTATCAAACCTGAGAAATTTACAGATTATACTTGAAATAGAATAACACTTTACATATTATTGCTTTTCATAATCTGGGCAAAGTACAAAATATTTCACTTCTTTTTTCTTGCTGCCTTTGGCTGACTTTTCTAGTTCTTCCAAACAATTGACATAGACAGATTTACTAAAGGCAAACTCACCATTTTTTAAATAATAATAAATGATATCATGCTACAAAGAAAATGCCCTTTCATATATAAGTGTGTACGTGTGTAATAAATGAAAAGTATTTTAATAAAGGAGAATACTGGATGATTATGCACCTCTCATCCTGACATCTCATCATCACTACCCATCTCATCCTGGCAGGGCTGACTCTATACCACTTTCACAAGGCGTTCTGGCCATTTTTGAGTTCTGAGTCTCACAGACATATCTGGGCAGTGAATCACTTTAAAATAAACTCCTAATGATAATAATTCCCTGCATTTCAATACAGATGTTTTTAACTTTTCTAAGTACACTTCAAAAACGTATACCTCATAAAACAACTAGTTTAAAGAGGGATTAACAGAATATAAGGTTTCCAGAGCTGTGATTTAATAATCAAAACAAAGTCATTTCAATGCCTGGCTGACGGTGGACAATTTGCAGGAGAAAGTGCTTTGGAAAGAACATAAAAAGTATAGGGTTGGGCAGATGTCAGAGCTGATGTTAGGCAGATAAAGAACTGAATTGACAACAAGTGACCCAATTTGGTCAAGAGTAAGTCAAAACTCAAAGGCCCAGAAATCAAGGAGTAAGAACTAAGTCTCTGAGACCAGGAAGTTTAAGAATTATTTGAGTCTCAAAAATCTGGCTCAGAATTTAATATGAGAGCACAACCCTTTTGTCTTCTATCTTATGAGGCATCATCCTTTGAGATGGTTTGTATCTGTGACTTTCTTAAATTCAACAATAGTTTATTATGGGATTTGCAGTGAACAGGAACTCAGTATGACGTCCTGTCATGCACAACATTAGGGTTTTGTTTTGTTTGTTTTGTTTCATTTTTTTTCTATCAGGTAAAACCTGAGTCACTTAGATACAATATAAAAGCAGGAATGGAAGACGAGATGCACCAGACAAATAAACAAAACAAATAAGCAAACATCAAAGGAGAGGAGCCCAGGTTGAAAATGATGGTTAGGATGGGCAAATAATGGCAGATTTTAAGTACATTTAAAATTTGGAATTGGGGAAGAAGATGCCAGTCTCCTTCAGATCAGAGAGCAATTGAACTGACAGAGAAAATGCAAAACAGAAGTCAGGTGGGTACAGATATTTAGTGGACCATGGAGTTGAAAGTGGAGACTCTAGAGAAGACATATTTTGGGGGGACTAACATGAGTTATTTGTATGATTCACTATAGTACTTTGTGCTAAAAAGAAAAGGAAGGTTCCTCTTCTGAGAAGATGTGGTAGATATACTATTTGCCATTTTTCCTGCTAAGATTACAATGAAAAACCCTGGAATGTGTGTGTGTGTGTGTGTGTGTGTGTGTGTGTGTGTACATACAGACATGAGAAAACTCTGAGAGGCAGAGTGGAAAGAAGACCAGGTAAGGACCTTGGGACCCAAGGAAAGACCTAATGGTGAAGTTTTCATTTCACTGTTTCTGTTGTCTCTCTGGTTTTGTTTTTTGCTTCATATTTCCTAGACTTGGAGCTGAAAAAGCTGGCAATCTGGACGTACTAATGAGTGATGACATGAAGTTCTGCAAAGCCTGCTCTCTGTAGCCAAAGGACTAGGAAAGGAGCAGCTTAGCAAGAAAAATATCTTTGATGATAACCACTGTAGCCAAACACCATAAAGAAAAGAAAACCTCTATCCCCTCACCATTCACATCAGCAAAGACTGAATGAGAAACCCAGGCCTCCAGCCTCATGAGTTGTAACACGGTGTCCCAGAGACCCTCGCTAGGTCTCTAATAATTCTCTTCCCAAAAATACAACAGGGGGAGTTGCTTTACAATTTATTTTATTAAATTAGCATTATGCTGATACTCAAAAAGAAAATAAAACTAAACTAAAACAAACAAAAATCAGAAGCTTATTAAAATATTTCCATTGAACAAAGAAGCAAACATTTTAAACAAAATGTTAGTAAATTAGATGCGACAATTTAAGTAATATATAAAAAGAATTATGCACTATAATCAATTGGGATTAATTACAGATTTATAAGCCTGGTTCAATATTAAAAATAATATAATCTACCATATTAACTGGCTAAAGAAAAATCCAATGATAGTATCAGTTGATGCAGAGAAAGTATTTGACAAAGTTCAACACCCACTCATGATATATCTTTTCAGAAAAATAAGAATAAACTTTTCCTAATTTATAAAGAGCATCTAGAAAAAAAATTAGATTTAAAAAGAAAGCCTTAAAGATTTTCTGAATTCCTTTCAACCCTCTGAGTTGTAAGATAGATTTTTAACATATTTGCTATGAAAATCCAAAATCCAACTAAGATTATATATGTGTGTGTGTGTATGCATATATATAATATATATATGTAAACATAAAGATAAGTAGATAATACATACGAGATTATGAAAAGGCAAAATAGGATAACTAAAATAAAATTTTAAAGAATAAAATGTAGAAAGTATTAGTCTACTTGATTTCAAGACTTACTGTACTGGTGGAAAGATATACACATAGATCAAAGAAAAAGAATAGTACATCCAGAAACAGACTGACACAAATGCATCCAACTGATTTTTGACAGAGATGAAAAAGCAATTCAATAAATTAAAGACATATTTTTAAACAAATGAAACTGAAGCAGCCGGATGTTCACAAGCAAAAAAATGAATGTTGACTTAAGTCGCACCACTTATACAAAAATTAACTCAAAATGTATCACGGGTTTAAAAGTAAAACATGAAACTATAAAACTAACAGGAGAAAAAGAGAATATCTTCAGGATCTTGGGCTAGGTAAAGGGTTCGTAGACTGAACACCAAAACTACATATCACAATAGTAAAAAATGATAAATTAGACTTTATAAAAATTAAAATCTTTTGCTCTGCAAAAGACTCTGTTAAGTGTATGAAATCTAAACTACATGCCAGGAGAAAATATTCAGAAATCATAAATCCAGCAAAGACTTAGTACCTAAAATATATAAAGAACACTCAAAACTTAACAACTAAAAATATAAATCCAATTAGAAAATGGGAAAAATAAATGAAGAAACATTTCACTCAAAAAGATATAAAGATGGTAAATGAACACATCAAAAGCTGTCCAATATGATTGGCTATTAAGGGAATTAAAATTAAAACCATGAGTTATCAATACACAGCAATCAGATGGGCTGAAAAAATTACCACCACCGGAGTATGGTGAATATGCAGAGAAACTGGTCACTCATACATTGGTGATGGGAATGTAAAATGGTGCAGCCACCCTGGAAAGAGTTTGGCAGTTTTTTGAAAAACTAAACATAGTACTGCGGTAAGACCCAATAATTGCACTCTGTGCATATATGAAAACTTATATTCACATGAAAAAGTCCTATACACAAATGTTTAGCCTTGTTCATACTAGCCAAAACCTGGAACTAACGTAGATGTCCTTCAACTGGTGAATGGTTAAACAAATTGTGGTACATCCATACTATAGAATACTCCTCAGGAACAAAAAGGAATGGACTATTGATACATGTAACAACTTGAATGAATCTCCAAAGAATGATGCTCAGAGAAGAAAAAAAAAAACAACAGCCAAGCCAAATGGTTATAAACTGCATGATTTCATTCATATTACATTTAGAAATGACAAATTTATTTAAAATGGAGAACAGATTAGCAGTTGTCAGGATTTAAGGGAGGTGGGACAAAGGTGGACAGGAAATGGGTTTGGCTATAAAGGGGAAGTTTGAGGGATCCTGGTGATGAAAACATTCTATACCTTAACTCTATCAATGCCAATATTGTGTTTTTTGTATTGTACCTAGTTTTGCAACATTTTACCATAGGGGGAACTGGATAAAGGGTCTACTGGACCTCTCTGTATTATTTCTTAAAACTGCATGTGGAACTACAGTGATCTCAAAATAAAAAGTTTAATTTAAAAAAGAAAAGAATGAACAGAAAAAGCATGAAAATTCCTTGAGAACCTGCAACTGTACCTGATTTTCATGTGTGTGGATAACACACAAAAATATTATAGCACATGTTTCAGTTTTATGGTATTTTTTGAGAATTCAGGGTTAGCCTTCCTTGCTGTTGACTTGTATTACCTTTATTATAATGTTAGTTAAATAAGTATGGACATAAAAAGACTAAACTTATTTACTTGTGGTGTATATGAAATAAAGCCAAATAAATTTATAAATTAAATGCCAGCAAAACTAAACAAACAATAAAATCCAAACATCATTAATTTACTGTGACAAATGATGTTCTTTTGTTGACACTAAATCAGCAGTTAGGATGGGAATATGGCTCCAACTGCTACAGTGCAATTTACTTTTCTTCATTTTATACACTGTTATTTCCATGCAAAGCAGAGTGACTTGGTTTTTCCACCATTTTTCTCATTTTAAAGTAACACACGACCTCTGTTGTGCCTCGATGTGCCTGGTCTTGCTTAGTCTTGTTTCAGTTTGGAGTCATCATTTATGCTTGCCTCTGTTGTCTTCTTCTTAATTTAGTATGAATATCTGGGTAAGTCATTATTTTGTGCCAACACTAAATACAGTGTTTTGACAGATTGTGAAATTAGGTAGAGATTCTGTAAATGTCTGCAAAGTTGTAATGATAACCATAGATTTCTGGACCCCCTACTTAAGAAACACTGTTTTGTGCTTCCGTGAACTCAAAGAACCTCACCAAATGCTTTCAGCTTTTAATTAGCTTCAGATTTCTCTGTTCATCTAATCAAAAGATGATAAAATTTTACTGCTAAAGAAAAAAGTTAAGAGGAAAAAAACACATAAAATGTGAGTCAGTACAAACTCACTAAACTGCATCTATTATCTGCCAAAGTGCGTAATGAATAAAAAAACTATAAAAAATCCAAAAAACAGAACGAGGTGTCTGTCATCCACTTTGTTTTAAATGATACGTGTTCCTCCAATATTTATGTTTATATCATGGTAGGCCCCTTAATTACTGAGAGAAATGTATATTTTGCAGTGGAAATAAATATCTTTCCATGTAATTAAAAAAATATATATATTTCTCCTGAAACTTCTACAGCTTGTTACAGAAGATTCAATTAAATAGTTTTTGTTTTTGTGTGCAAAGTTTGGAACCAGTTTCTTCTCTACACTGAAAAGTTTTCTCTGATGGCAGTGAGGCTATTACATGCTGAGTTCACGGCAATTTCCTGCTTACATGTATTCCATTTGGCAGGAATCTTCAGTAAATCTATACAAGTTCATCTTGTTAAAATAAATATAACTGGAGTCCGCTGCATCAAAATGATAATACCAGCTGTGCTTGAGTTTTGGCCTTTGCTAATTATTTTCTTCTTTATTATTTTTATCATTATATAATTTTCCTATATGAAACATTACTTAAATACCATTCTTATTAAAGAAGAAAACACCTTTACCTTAAAAATAATATTGACTTCATAATTTGTTCCTTGGAATTGAGAATATGATGCATATAATAATGAGGTATTATATATATCCAAATTTTGCATATATATATAATATGCATTGAATATATATACATATACATATATTACATATGTCTATATACCACATATGTATACACACATACACCTATATAATTTACATGCTGTACATTAACATTTAAGACATATACCATTGTCTTTAGTAGAGTAGAAACTTGCTTTATCCATTTATTGTATTTTTTCATTTTATTTCTCCTTTTCCTCTTTCTCCCAATCCTTATTTTTCTTTGGTTTAGTAAGTTTTACATTTTTACTTGGGTGACTATAAAAACTTACAAAATTTACATTTGAAAACTGGTTCCATAGAAATTAACTGCTAATCTTGGACACTAGAACAGCAATCCAGGTAATCTTCATCTGCCGATTAGTGTAGATGCATTTCCATTTCCATTCTAAATTTTTAAAACTAATCTAAAAACAAACTATGTTACAAGCAACAGCAAAAGACAGACAAGGAATGGCTATGAAAAAGCCCTGAGGCAAGAAGTGGCTAGGCACGCTAATTTTTTTTTAATACAAAACTATATTACTCTCCTGATAAACCAAGCAGAAAGAGGAATAAATTGTAGAGTTGATATATAACCATAGCATGTGAGACTTTTAAGTCATGATAAGGAGCTTTAATTTTATTCTAAATTACAAGGTGACGTTATTGAAAGACAAATGATTGACATGTTGGAAACTCCTTTTGCTGCAATGGAAAGGAGGAAGGCAGTAAGGAAAGAACTGGCCAGGCCATCTAGAAGGCTACTGCAACAACCCAGATAATAGTGATATTGGCTTGAGCTAGAGTGATAGCAGAGAAGGGCAGAATGGGTACATTAAAAATATTATAAAATATATTGGAAAACCTACAGGAGTTCTTATGGGCTGGATATACAGTGAATAGTTAACAAAACTTGATGGGGATGATGCCAGTGATAATGATGAAGGCAGCAAAATGATGAAGGGAAGAAACAATAATGATGGTGATGCTGATAGGAACTATTTATTGTGTGATTTCTCTAGGTAGAGGGCTGTGCCAAACACTTTCAATAAAGTCATTAATTTAGTCCTTACAATAATTTCAACATTTAGGGATTATTATCATTATCTCCAATATAACTTGCTATGCATTGAATGTTTGTGTCCTTCCAAAATCCATATGTTGAAGCTCTGATCCCCAATATGATGGCATTTCTAGGTGGGGTCTTTGGGAGGTGATGAGGTCACAACAGAGGCGCCCTTGTGAAGGACTAGAGCACTTAGAAGAAGAGACACAAAAGAGATGATCTTTCTCTCCACTATGTGAGGACACAGCAAGGTGACAGTCATCTGAAAATCCAAAAAAAGTCTTTCACCAGAACTTGGCTGTGCTGGTGCCCAGACCTTGCACTTACCTGCCCCTAGAACTGTGTGAGAGAAGCTTCTGTTGTTTAACCCATCCAGTTTATGGTAATATATTAAAGCAGCCCAAACCGTCTAAAGCACAACTGAGGAAACTATAACACAGAAAGTTACCCCACACTACACTTAGTGCTGGAATGTTTGTGTCCCCCCCAAATTCACATGCTGAAACAAACCCCACAGTGCGAAGGTGATGCCTTGGGGAGGTGATTAGGTCACAGTGATGGAGCCCTCATAAATGGGATTAGTGTTCTTAAAAAAGAGGTCCCAAAGATCTCCCGGGCCCCTTCCACCAAATGAGGATACAGCAGAAAGATGACCATTGGGAATTATGAAGCAGACCTCACCAGACACCAGATCAGCTGGTGACTTGACCTTGAACTTCCCAGACCACAGAAATGTGAAAAATAGATTTCTGTCTTTTAAGCCACCCAGTGTATGTTATTTTGTTACAACAATCCACATGAACTTAGACAGCTGCCTAGCATAAAATGCAAGGCCAAGATTTGAACTATAGGCACCATGTTCTTGGTCATCGTATCTTACTGATTTCTAGGTTTTCTGGCTTGGGTAATTAATTCATAATAAATCCATTCAGAATGATGGAGAAATCAAGGAGTTGGAATACAGGTAAAGTGTTGAATCAGATGCATAATTTTGGACAAGTTTGAGATTTCAACTTGATGGTTTAACATGCAAAGGAGAGTTTCAACCTAGAGATAGGCATTTGATTGCTATATTTATTTATCAGTGTAGATGTGATATTTAAAGCCATAGAAATGTGTGATAACACATAGTAGACATACAACATAAGGATGAAAATTTATCCATGATTAAAACAGAAGGATGCTTACTTAGAGATAACAACTTTATTAAAAGGCTGAAACAGAAAGGCCAGCATTGTAGCTGGAAAATTGGGCAGTAGGTATGTCAGAAGCCCAAGAGAAAAATGTTTTACGAAATGAGAATTGGCTGATTAGATTGAATGCTGCCAAAAAGAAGTATACAGAAATACACATAGGATTTGCCAAAGGGAGAGAAAAATGGAGTAACTGAGAAACTGCCTGGTGTGGACTAGGGAAGGAATGGACTTAAAGGATATTGTATTTTTACTTTTCATGTGGAAGACATTGGAACACATTTGCACATTTGCATGATAAAGAAGGAAACAAGGTAGTACCAACTCAACAAGTTATTATCTATTCAGACTTGCAGGACGGTGGGTGGCTCACAAAACATGCCAGATCCAGGCCCACATCAGTGTGGTAAGGTGAACATATGATTCTTTTCCACAGAAGAAGATACTGAGGTTGAGCTGGGTCCATTAATACGTCAATGGTCACCCGGTAAATGAACACTGGATGTGTAGTGATGATGCGTGTGAATTCAGGAGCAGTGCCGAGCAATGGCAGGCCTCTCTCCATTCCTTCCAGTCTCACCTTAACTTTCTATGCTCTAGCTGATTTGCAGAGGCTTGGTAGCAAGCCTCTGCTAATGGCAAGCACTCTGCCAAGTTAACGTTCCATTTGCTGCCAAACAACAAAAAAAAAATCAGGCCCGAGGATAATAAAAATGAAGATATACAAACGTATTACATATGTATAACTGTACCTGAATTTCCAGATCTGGCCTCAATTGCACATGAGAAGTTCCAATGTCGAGTCTATTGAGTTTTGTTGTTATCAGATTTTCCTTTCTATTTTTTTCTTACTCCTATACCCAGAGTTTTAGGGTAAAGAGCTTCCTAAGTGTAGGAAATGCCACATCACTTTAGGTGCCTCTCTGTACAAACCAAAAAAAAAAAAAAAAATCTAAAACCATTTCCATTCTTGGCTGTTACCTGGCAGCTATTTCATGGAGCTGCCAAAAAAGGAATGAGGATACAAAACAGATATAACTAATCTCATAGTTTTCCCCAAAAAAGAGTTTTTAAGGAAATCTCATTTTACTGGCTTGCAAAATTCAAAGGTCATCTTTGTCATAATCTTATAACAAGGCTCTCTCTTTTCAAGGCATCACTCCATATGACAAGAAAATTGTGCTTCTGTGATTTTAAAACCAGTAGGATTTCTTTAGCTCTGGTGGCTTTTAGCAGACCATTTTTGCATTGTGCAATGTTAAATTTTTTTTTTTGCATTGGCCCTATAAATAACTGAATAGAAAGAGGCAAAGGATTCTTCTCATTTTCTCTATTATATGAATCACTAGCAAGAAGTGTTGTCTTGCAACTGGAAGGTTGTCAGTAGTGTGTATATATACAGTTCTGCCTTTGTAGGCAGTTTTTGTAAGGTTCTAACTGAAGAAGTAAGAACCCCAGTGACAAAGGTATTCTTCATATGATGCTGAGTGGGCAGAAAGTCAAAAGTACCATCTATTTTGGAAGAAAAGCAAATTTCTCATGAGTAAGATTTCAAGTTCAGTTTCTGTATAGTCATCTCCCCTTATCCATTTGATATGCTCCAAGATCTGTGGATGCCTGACACCACATATGGTACTGAACCCTATGTATATATGTTTTTCCTGTGCATGAATAACTACATAAAGTTTAATTTATAAATTCAGGCATATGAACAATTAGAACAACATTCTATAATAAAAATTATATAAATTCAGTCTCTTTTTCTCTCTCAAAATATCTTCTTGATATTGTACTTGTGCTGTGCTCACACATGTTGTGATGATGTGAGATGATAAAATGCCTGCAGTCTGAGATGAAGTGAAGTGAACAACAAGGCTCTGTGATGAACCTTAGGCTGTTTTGACCTGATGCTATGTCAGAAGGAGGGTCATTTGCTTCCCAACCACAGTTGACCACAGGTAACTGAACTCATAGCTGTGAGATCTTCAGGATGCTGTTGTAGGGATTCAAACCTTTGAAAGCATATTTACTATTGATCCCAACCCCTCTATTGGAGATGATGGGCTTTCATTTATTTTAAACTGGAAGCTCAATTTTCCCCACTGAACCAAAAGGATATCAAATAGTTTCAAGTTCTTGTGGGGTTGAAGTTAAATTTATTTCTGAATCTGAAGTTTCTTTGTATTTTAAGGAAGGAATTCATTTGTATTTTAAGGAAATTTGACTGTTGATTTCCAGGAAGCCCATGGAGAAATCCTGTTGGTGGGTTAATAGTAACACAAGGATGCATTTCAATTCTGTAGTTATATACTGTCCTTAATTAGCTTATGCACATTTCTGTTTTTTCTAGACTTCGAGAGCCAAGCTAAAAAAGTAGAAACCAGAAGCAATTGGTTTTATTCAACATCATTTGACTCTAAAGTAGATAGAAAGAAAAAAAAATACTCTACAGTACATTGAAGAAGTCATCTCTGTTGTATATGAAAACTTGGGGAAGAGTAGCTCAAATCACATATTTAATTCTACAAAGGTCATTTTAAATATATTTCTAGGTGACAATGTTTGTGTATATTTAACTCAAGTTCCCTACATAAAATAACCATTTCTTATACACATTGTTTTTATTTTCCATAAAAGACAAGAGTTTGTGCAGCTTTATTCTGAAAATTATTAATAATCCTGTTGCTAATTAACACATTACCTCCTTCCATGTAAAAGAATTGGTTCAGCAGAGTATTTTTTTTATAAAGGCATAGCAAAATTGTATTGCCAGTGGATATTCAGTACTATAGCTCATTAACTCACATTTTGATAGAATCTATATATGATTTGTTGGGAGGAGAACTGGTGAATTTAGCATGGAAAAAAAGAATGATCCTTATTCCTTACCACTTCTTATCATACCAGTTTTATGACAAAATAGAAGCCTGGTATATTTAATGTGCTCACAAAGAAATAGTCTCTGTCCACTGTTAGGCTTTTCAAGTTTTAATATTCCCTTTGTGTTGAAATTAAAGCTGGTTGAGATGAAGCAGAAACAGAGCTATATCTTCAGAACTTTATATCCTACATGGAGTTCTAAAGATACATTTAACAGGTCCCCTAGTTCCAACCATACCCTCTTTTAGCTCACAAATGCATTCCTACTGGCCATAGGAGAGAGATGTTTGATGGGCTGGTTAACTCTCTTCTCATTTCCATTCCTCCTAAGTATGCAGAATCCTCGAAGGTAAAAAAATACCTGAGACATTTACATGTGCATGATCATGAAATAAAAAGTGATGAAACAGAGAAAAAGATTTTATTTCCTGGAAAAGTAAATGATTCAGTGCTAATATGGTTAGAAATGGTACATAACTTATTACAGATGTTTAAAATGCAAGAAATTCAAGGGGACACCTCTAAAAAGAAGTCACTATAAGAATTCATCAGAAAAATGGCCTTTGAATTAATTGATTTCTGATAATGGGGACTTGTTCTCATTCTAATTATAAGAATAAAAGGAAATAAAATATTCTTTGGAGAAACAAACATAGATGCACAGGCATTACATGCAGACACACAGACGCTCACTGAACAACCTACTTTCATGTGCTAAATATTATTTGAAATAGGATTCCTTAAATAAACCTAACTTGTTCCAAGCACAGGGTAGGGAAAATTGTTAAGGACAATGATTCTGGCAGGAAAGTAATATGCCCTTTGGTTCTGAGATACATTAGCACATTCACACCACCAGAAACATGTCGGGAAATTTCCTCCTCACAGGCAATAGGCTTTTTCTGCAGTGAGGATTTAACGTTAATGCAAGACAGGAAACATCAGTAACTCAACTCTATTTAACATTTACATCAAAAATGAAATACTTTTGACAATTACATGAATTGTACCTTCGATCTGTCCCAGGAACAATTTCCCAATGACTTTAAGATGCAAATACGTGTGCTGCTCTTGGAGGAAATTTCTGACCCCAGTTCATCTCATGAAGCATGACAATACTCATATTCTCTTTCTCAGACTTCATGCTGCTGTTCAATGGACAGTTAACCTTGGAGATCTGATGATGAGTCTCAAATGAACATGAATATAACAGCGATGGGCTGTAATGTACATCCCTGATGAGAATCTAATATACTAAGAGAGCAAGCCCGTGACCTCTGGGGCTCTGCCGCTATCCCTATTCACTGCAGCGAGGTTTTGATGTCTACCTGGCAATGTTCAATTTGTTTGTCTGAACTTGGCAGACAGAACCAGGTGTCAATTTGTTACACTTTCACTGGGCTGAATGATAGCTATCAATTTCTTGGTTTCAAGTTTAGTGGCTACATCTTGTTTTGTAGATACTCTTACAAGCAACTTGTAAAACCCTGCTGCTCCAACAGAGTCTGTTTGCAAGGAGGCAGAGTTAGATGGACTTTTGTGTATGTGCACATCCATGTTCCTATGCACACCGCTCCCTTTCTGTTAGGAATATCTCCCTGCTGCTTCTTACCACTTGTCAAATTCCTTTTCATGTTTTCAAGTTAAAACAGTCACTTCTGAGAAACTTCTCTCATTCTCCGGGCTGAATCAGTTGTCCTCTATCCTCTATGATTTCTCCTTATTGTCACACTTTTATTTTAGCACTAGTCATATTTTGTGAAATATGGGAGCAAGAGCAAATGCTTTGTAGCTAAGAGTTTGAGTTTAATTCTAGCCTGTCCTCATCTTAAACTGGGGAAAATGAGATTTATCTACATAACATTATATATTAGTATTATTTTGTTATTGCCAATGTTTTTTTTTTAATTGCATTTTAGTCCAACCAGGAAGCACTCAACAGATATTCATTGAAACAGTAAATGCGCTGTTTTTTTTAAACCTCTTCTAAGTCTCACTATATGCCAAGAATGATTCTAGTTGCTATGGATATGCAGTGACAAGTAGCCAGTACTCTTGATTTCCTAATGCTTTCCCTCCAGTGGAAAATATTAAAAATATGTACTAAGCAAATAAATATACACTATTGGTCAACTGATGAGTACATTAAAGGAAATAATGCGGGCCAGTAAGATGCAGAGAGCTTTTGGTTGTGGGCATGGAGAACAGTGCAATTCTAAAGGAGCAAAGCTGGCTGCTTACATTTGATCCAAGACAATAAGAAATTAAAGGGCTATTGGAAAAATATGGAAAAATAATATTTTAGGAAGATAAAAGAGCAAATGCAAAGGCCCAGAGTAGGAAGATTGGGGAGGGATATTCGAGGGGTGGAGGAAAGGCCAATGGGCTGGGGTCCAGAAATCTAGTGGGACGGTGTTTAGAAGCGAGAAGCTTAAAGCCGGAGGTAAGGGTCAAGCATGGGGCCTTGACTAAAGGAGCCTCTAAGGAGCTGAGCTCAGGAGGGAGTCCAGGGTGATATCAGAGCTTGTTCTGTTAACTTGTGAAATGTTCCAGGCTTTGGTTTGTGAACCCAACATTTTCCCTTGAAATCCTAAATACTATCTAGTGTTTCCTAAAAGGAAAATGCTGCCGAAGAGGGAATCTAACACATTCATTAATTTGCTGTGGAGTTCATCCTCACAGTACTGCCCTGGGGAGATGCTATGCAGGTACTAAGATTCAAACCTTCACTTAACTGCTTGCTTACTGAGTGACCTTGGGCAAATAACTTGATGTCTCCGAACTTCAGTGCCTCCTTTTGTAAAAGGGAAGCAATAAAAGTATCTGTGTCATTTGGCATCAGTAAGTATTAGGTGACGTGACCCAGGGAACATACATGACGAAGTGGCTGTTACATGAGGCTCACCTGATAAGGCTGAGCCATGATCTATGACTTGTTGGTATCGTAAATGTGAATGCTATCTGCTTCCTGCCAGGAAATGATATACTTTCACTCCTCACTTAGGCATCACCACCTCTAATCCAATAGCTTTCTGGGCAGGATTCCATTACATTCTGGGCAAACACCTACCCCAGTCCATGATACCATATGGTACTTGCTTAGGTACGTGCTTGTTGCCTTGCCATCCCTTAGCATGATACTTAATTCCACGCATTGGGGGTCCCCTTTTATTCATTGTTTTGTTTCCTGCATCCAAAACCATACTTGGTTTATAGGAGGCACATAATTCTTACTTGTTAAACTGCTAGCTGAATGTGGGGTAAAGAAGGATAAAGTCAGCTTGTTATCTCCTCACAAAACACATTTAATTTGGTAAGGCGTTAAATTTGGGATTAATGTAGATACTCATTCTCACTGTTAAAAGTTATTTCCAGGTAAAATCAGTGGCCTCCACAGGAATGAATGTTTAAGCTTGCATTCGGTGACCACTTGTCTGTTATATTCTAGACGTGACATGAGCATCTCATAGATAATTAGATAAGTTTTCTTAAAGGTTACTTCCAATCTTGGGATCCTTTTATTCAAATGTTTCCATGGCATCATTTAAGGACTGGATTCAGAAGATGGAGATAGTATGACTTTAGGAATAATAGATTGGTACCATAGTTCATGTTCCCTAGATCAAAATTATCCCCTCTAATTTTCCTCCATGTGATGTCTTATTTGTCTCTTTGAGAACTGTTTTGGACAACACTGCAAGCCTTCTTTTACTCAGTTTTTGATAATGCTTTGAGTGCAGTAAGTACTTGGCAAAACTGGTTTAGCAAATGCTATTTTTCAATTTGCCTGGAACAACTGAGTCAAAGAAGAGTAAGGGTAACTTCATTATCATTGACCAGTTCAGCAACAAAAAGCTGCAGAAGCCTATGGACTGACAGACCGTGACAGAGCAAGGCAATGATAGAATGACTGAAATATCTGCCATTATCCTTCCAGCTCTTGTTCTACCAAATAAATTAAACTACATTTTATTGATGCCATGCTTGTATTTGGGAAAGCATACATATAACATTGCCTGATGTGAGCTTCTACAAATATTATTAGAAAATAACCAGCTGTGTTTGGAATCTGATGAAGCTATTTATTATTTTAAATTCCTGGAAGGAAGGAGAGATGCCTGCATGGTTTGTCTGTGTGGTACAGCCTCACTAAACCATATGATGTGTATATATCAAAAGTCAGTAAGTGAGGGAAATTATTTCCAACTTCAAATGTTGATGAACCCTTTTGCTTATTTCTAATAGTATCCCATTCAGTTAACGCAGCCTAAATTATTTCTAATACATTGCCTCAGCAGAATTTGTTAATGCATTCTTTTATGTCTGTGCCCATCTTTTAAAAATTCAGTTTATACTTTCTTTCCCCTGGTTAACTTCATCTAGCAGATAGGAAAACTTTGTCCCCCAAAGTAGTAAAAAATGAACCCCACTGTTTAAGCAATTGATATATGCAATATATGCAAAGCCATGTTCAAGACACTCTGCCTAAGGTATTACAGAAATAATTTTCTTATAATTAAATGTCTTTCTTTCTTTGCTTACTAGGCTAGCACTGTCCATTAAACCTTATTTACAGAGAGGCACCTAATTACATTCATTTCTGCTTGTTTCTTTATTGCTGTTAATACATTAAATAGGGTCCAGCATACTGTTTTGGCTCAGCTATCTGCCCATGTTCTTAAATTTTTCTTATCTCTTACTATATTTTATTGGCGAGCAAGTACATAAATGTGGAATACACATTCAGTACTCAGAAGGTATTTTCAAGAACTGTCTAATTACACTTTTCTTCATAAATTAAATAAATAATTTGTGTTGCTGCAAATGCTCGTTTTATTTAGGCATTTAATAGAACATTTGAGCAAAACTTGCACACAATAACTAAGGAAGAACTGGAGAAGAAATAGTGGGAACTTACTTTTCTTCTGTGTTTATTTGCCTCAGGGTCTTAAGAGGTGTTATTTCATCTTCAAAACAGCCCTAGGAAGTAGATATTGCACATAATTTAATAAATGAAGAAGAAAATTAAAAAGGTAAAATCATGGGTCTAATAAGTTGCAGGGGTGAGATTTTGGTTCACTTGGTCTTAAAATGTGTGTCCTTTGTATTATTTTATACATCCCCTATTTTGCAGGAATTACCATTTCGGAAGGCAGGTCAAATGAAATATAATCTGGAAAAATTACCTCTACAGTCATGACTAGCAAGAAGGAATGTCATTTAGAGAAATCTCTATGGAAAAAAGAAATGAGAAGCAAACTGCTGCTTATGAAAGAAAACATAATAAATCAATTAAAATAACAACTAAAGCAATTAATTTCCTCTCAGACTGAAAAAATCATTCCTAGAGTTTGAAACAAATGGATTAGTTTAAAATTGCCAGAAAATAGTTATTGATTCTTATTATTATCTATATTAATTGTTGGGATGAATGGATGGATGCCATTGATTATATTACGATGAGATTTGAATATACTGTTAGAGTTATCAGCACACGGTTTAAAAGAAGATCTTTCAATAGATCTTTCAATATATCTGTTTTTTGGCATATCAACAAGCAAATCTTAAATGTTTTTGTTCATTTATAAGCTGCAATATATATTTCAAGAATACTAAAAATTGATGCAAACATAGGATTTCAGTGGAAAATAAGCTGAGAAAGGTGAGATCGAGTTCCTAGCCCTTTAATGTAAATAGGTAGAAACTATCAAGGCTCTGAATTAAAGAGCTCAAGGGATGTGGCAATAAGGTGTAACATTTATGACTAGCTTAAATCATAAACTCATTAAGTGATAACAAGGGATTTTTATGTCTCAAAATGAAGGGATGTAATTTCCTCAAACCCCCCAAAATGTGCTCCCTACCAAGCCTAAAATATCTCCACCACAATGGTATGACTGTATGATGAGATGACCCTTTTACCTGGAGTTTTCTTTTAAAATGCTATATTCTAACAATGGAGATTATATATTAGATAATCACGTTTTTTAGCAGGATATCCCTGGATAATGTAGGAAGAAAGTAAGTATTTTGCAATGCGAGACAGAAAACACCAACAGTAAACTGTCTACTAGTTCTCCATGGCATTAAGACCCAGTCTCAAATCCAGCAGGAATCACATCCATGGGTTCAGCTTTATAGTTTCTTTGATATTTTGAAATACAAATTCACATGAATGACTTGTCATGAATAGGCCAGGAGCGCTTAATTCAAAATATAATTGAGAATTTTAATTCCCTGTTAGTATTAAATAATCTCATGGTTTCCCCTCAGTAGATACTACTTACATTTTATCTCTTGTTAATGTCTCCTTTCTCCTTCTTTTCTTGGTTCTAGTCAACACATTTTCATTGATCATCTACTATAAGCCAGACTATTTCTAGGTGTTGGTATCACAAAGATGTATTTGTCATTTCTTTTGCCTTTAAGCAATTCAAAGATCTGAGAGGAGAGCAAAGAGAACACCAGAATCAGGCTGATTTCACGTCAACTTCCTGAATTACCTTCAGACTGAAACACATTCAAAACTTTTTTCTTACTTTTTTTTTTTTAATTTTAGGGCTTATGGAATATAGGGTAAAAAAATCTTACTCTAAAAATTTATAATTTGCTGGCAAATTTTGTGTTTAAACTGTTTTAAAATTGTTCCTGTCTCTTTGGAGGTGGATTTATCTGGATGAACAGGGTTCAGGGCAAGCCACCCCAGAATGTGCCAGTTTGGCATGTGGATTATTTTGAGGTAAAGACAACCAAGGCCCAACTGACCCAAACCCTTTTTACCTTTTAAAAGAATTTAGGTGGGGGCCTGTACCAAGAAGAGAGTTATTACCAGAAGTGACTTATTACATCAGGAAGACTTAAATGCATGGCAAATATTTATTTACCAAACATTTGCTCTTCCCATCTTCCTGTGAATTATCTTCTTCCCCTTTGAAGTCCAAGGCCCTGCTCAGGATGGCATATAAGCCTCCGTTGCCTAATGGTCAAGGAGCCTCATATCTTTGGGGCTTTCATACAGATGGAATTAAATTTAGTTTTTTTCCTCCTTTTAATATATTTTATGTGAACTTCGTTCCCTAGAAGAGAAGAAGGGAAAAGTTTTTCCCCCCTACAATAGCAACAGTTATCTGTTTTGCAAAAACCACCTTAAGAAATCCTATTATGTGAGTGTAAAACAGTTACTCAACATTGTATTCCTGGAACACCTAGGTCATCATTTACCTTATGCAGATATCTTAGGTTCACAAATGAATTGTTCTACTTAGTAATATATTCAATTGGATGTGTCTTACAGCAGAAAATAAATACACGTCTTTTCCAAGCCTCTTTGGGAAGAAATTCCTTTTCTTGTTTGATTTACAATACCTTTCTTATCTTTGTAAATCTTGGGTTTTTCTTGTGGATATTCATGTAGACTTTTTTCACAGTTGTTTCTAAGTGAGAAGCTTCACTGGAAGGATCTCAGGAAGAGGGTGGAGGCCGTTCTTTATTTTGACCAAGAAAAAAACTGTGAAAATGAACAAGAGTGGGTGAACAATGAAGGTGGACTATTGTGATCTGGTGTGATTATGTCCTTCAGACCAGAGGACAATATCCAGCACTAATAGAGGGAATTGGGTTTCTTCTAATGGAAATGGCAGTTTTCATAGTCAGCAAACCAGGGAAGGTTTTTAAACACAGAACACCAAATTAGGAAATCAAAATTGAGGAGTAGAATTTTAAACAAAAAGGCCGCAGAACACCGTCTCTTTTTCTATCATGCCTGTTCAAGGTTCAGTAAGTCCAGATGTTCATGAGATGATGCTAATGCCTGGGTTGTGGACAAAAAGATTCAGAATTTCCGTAATTAAAATGAATAAATTACTAGAAATGACTGACTTCTGACTGACAAATGACATGGTAGTGCCATCACTGAACAATCCTAAAGATTAAAAGCTTCATTGATGGCAGTGATAACAGCCAAATCAATATTTTATGCAGTTATGAATACGTGGAGTTTTGATGCCTGCGAATGCCGGAGTTTCCACAGCCTCCTCTGTGTTCTCTGCTGGGTGTCCCCAACGCGCACTTTTACCATGAAGTAAACCAGACCCAGAGATTTTGTTCCCCAACAATTTGTCACTAGGGGGCAGCAGGAGCTTATTTAACCCAAAGTCAAACCAAAGAATTCTCTAAGGTTCCAAAACTCATTCTAGGAGTAACATAATAAAGGTGTAGTGGTTAGTTCTCACTCACATGACTTTTTTCCCACGGATGTCATTTAACTTGTTTTTAGACAATTATAAGCAATCAAAATAGGACTCACTGAAAATGAACATAATGAGACTTCAGGAAATGTTGACCTTTCAAAAGGAGAAAATGGTGAGAGGAGATACCTGGGTATAGCCCAGTGCTTTAAGACATCCCGACTGTGCTGCAGACGCTGCATTTTAATGGTTTTTGGCTTGTCCTGGGTTGTAAGAGCAGCCACTGCTCTATCAACCTCATGTTTCTAAACAAACTGTCATTTCTGTAATTTTTTAAATGATTCAGTCCTCAATAAAGAGAACTATTTGACTTCAAAGTCTTAAATCCTTAATCTATGCTGAAAACAATTAACTAACTAGTTAATCAGATAATAAAACCTTTGGCAGTTCCTCCATATCTTGTAGGCCACTCTAACTGAACATCAAAGTCCCCCTCTTCTTCTCATTGCAATTCCCTAAATACATGACTGTCATCTCTTGCCCGTACTATAGCTATAGCCTTCCAATGTGTCTCCCTGCTACCAGAAATTTCCTCATCCCACCCAAGCCCTCCCTGCTGCTTGTTACTGTCAATGCAATCCAGTGAGGGCCCTGGCTGTTTTTGTTTAGTCACTTTTGTTGGCCTCTTCCCGGCCTCAAAATCTCTCAGTCTTCAGCTCAAATCTTATCCACTTACACTTATGTCCTTAGTGGTATCATGCTGTCCAATGGCTTTAAAGACTGGATAAGGGCTTCTGACTCCCTTCAGTCCTTGAGCTGTAGTTTCTAACTGCTCAGTTTTCAAAATGCATTTGAATGTTGAGCAAGCATATCAAACTCCCCTGGGCCAAAGTACATCTCTTCATTTCTCAAGCTCCCACCAAACAGTTCCTCCAGTCTTCCCTGTATCTGTAAATGGCATCATCCCAACTCTGCTTTACATTCTAAACTCATGTTCCTCTTAATCCAACAATCCATATTGTATTTGTTACCAAGCCCTGTCATTCTGCCTCCAAAATATATCCCGAATCTATCTCCCTCTTATTCATCCACCACCAGGAAATCCGATTCTTGCAATGTTCTCACATACAAGACTGCAGTTACCTCCTAACTCTCCTCTGTGTTCTGCACTCACTCCAAAAAATCAATTTGCACTGACGGCAAGTGTTTTTTTTTTTTTTTAATCAAACTGTGTCTCTGGCCAGTACTCACCAGTGATTTCCTGTTGGAATGGTGATGAAACTGAAGCTTCTGGCTGTGATCTTTAAGGCCCTATATGATGTGAACCCTGCCTTTCACCTTAGTTCTTACCATTCTCCTTCTTATTCCCTCCACTCTATTCATGCCCATCTTCTTTGTAATCCTAAAACAACCAAGCTTTCCCATCTTGCGGCCATATGGTGGCTTTTCTGTTGACAAAGCTTTTCCCCAGCTCTTGGTGTGCTTGGTTCTTTCCCACTCAATCTGGCTTCCGGCCTCTGTCTTCCCTATTCAAACTACACTAGACCCTCCTGAGATATATTTGTCGTATGGGTGACTCACTGAAGACACAATCCCTCGTATCACACACTTCCGCAGTCACCCCCACAGGAACTGGGCTCTCCCTGGGGCTCATTTCAACCAGAAGCAGAACCACACAGCTGAGCTCAGTTGAAATGACCAAATCTTGAGCAAATAAAAATTTTTAAGAGTATTTTTTTAATTGAAGCACAGTGGATATACAATATTGCATTGGTTTCAAATACATAACACAGTAAAAATTAAAATAATTTTTAGAAAGTTTTTGGGAGTTTTAGGACCCTATGTCATTTTTTTCTTTATTATTTAATTGGTTCTAGAAAGTATATAAACACGGAACCTTGAAAGATGGATTTATTGCTTTGTTTTCTTAAATGACACTATAGTTCTGCTGAGTTAAATACCTTTCCCATCATCACATAGTTACATAAGTGGCAGAGCTGGCTTTCATCTCATGCCTGGATTCAAATCCCGGACTGTTTTTACTAAACAAGTCTGTACCCCTGACCTTGAAGGAATATTAGAATACTTCAAGTTTCATTGTTTTACTCTTCATATGAGAAAACCACTAAGGTCTAATGAGGCTAAATGATTTGTCTCATATAAATAAGAACTTTTAAGCCAGACTTGGGGGTACAATTCAGCTAGTTTCTTTCAAAAATTGGAAGTACTTATCTCATTCACATAATAGATAGGTGATATAGATAGATAGATAGATAGATAGATAGATAGATAGATAGATAGATAGATAGATAGATAGATAGATAGATGATAGATAGATAATTGTATATATATATATATATTCACTGGAGAAGTCCTTGCCCATGCTTGTCCTTCTGATTGGAATACTTTTTTCCTCACATTAATTTAGTTAATTCCTATTCCTTGTTTAGAATGTAAAGTTAGACCTCATCTCAAGTGGCAATTGCTCTGGATAATCATCACATGCTCTCTGACAAAGGTGATTCTCCCATTCTATCCTGTAGAGTTCTCTGTCTCTTTTACAGTTAAAATCAGTAAAATTTTCATTTGGTTGTATAATTATGTGTTTAGTATCATTTGTCAATAGAATATAAAGTATTCACAGGAAGAGATCACATTTATCTAAACTTATATCTGTATTCCCAAAGACCAGTCGAACGCCTGCACTTAGTAGTGTCTCAATTAATAATGAACAGTTCAATGAGTGATTTAAGGAAAAAAAGCCAAAAAGTAGTTTCTCCTAGTAAAACCATCCTGGTAAACACGTTATATTACATTGTGAATTATTTAAGAAAATCTTGGAAATAAATATCCTCATATTTCAAAGACTCTGCTAGGAAAATTATTGATAACACTGTAGCATTAAATAAGACATTACCCTGAAGGACTAGATTTTATGAGCCATGGTGTGCCCCTTAAGAGGAGACCAAGTGGGTTAGGCAGGGCCCACACCTTGGAAGTGGTAGACAAGAGATCCATGGGCAATGCTGAATGTCAGGGTCTAGACACCCTGGAAGTGTAGTGTAGAAAGAGTTTGGGAAACAAAAGTTCAAAGGAAAGAGTTTAGCACATGTGTCTGTGTTCAGAAGCAGGCTAGATATTTGGTACCTAGGCATCAAGACAGATGTTAAGTAGCTCATGAGAGGCTCAAGTAGGGACAGTGCTATTTCTCCAATGTTGTTTCATAAATACAAGGAGGTATTTTTAGTTGCTGTGATAACAGAGTGGTGTTACTCACAATGAATTGGGACCAAGGATTCTCAATGTCCTGTGAAAACACAGAGATAATCTGCACAATAACGATTTCATTGTCCTGAATGCCAAAGACACTGCCTTGAAGAAATGTTGTGAGTCAACAAGCTCCTTGATGAAAGGGTTTATCTCTTGTTCCTCTGGGTATTCTAGCAGCAAGGACAGTGCTTGACCTACAGGGAATGCATCTTAGAAATGGACTTCACTTACTTGCAGAAATAGACTTCAGTTACTTGCCAATGAGCTAGAAGCGAATATAGTAATGCATAAAATAAACGACTTTACATTGATTCAATGTGGAGAGAATAGACACTCTTAAATCTGAACAGAGATGGGAATGGGCAGTCCATTCTCAGTTTTTTTTAAAAAAGGGGTCAGAATTGATATGTCAGGGAGGGCAGAGTGGTCACCTCAATCAGAAAGCAACAATTAAAACCTAAATCAAGGTAGTAGCTTTCAATATCAGTGTCTTACTAACTACCTAGGCTGGATGTGGACTCAATGGATAATTCCAGGCCTCCCTGCCCCTGTTGTGGAGGCCAGCAAAGCAGCAGATGGATCCTGAAAAAAGCCATTTTTTTTAGACATGCATTTATGGAAAGGCATGGGGGCCAAAAATCATGGGAGGAAAGGAGAGATTCATTCATAGGAGAAAATCACTTGCCTGTGGTTTTCAAAAGACCCACAAAACCAACCACTGTCTTCTGCAGTGGAGACATTCTTTGTGCCAGACTTGGTGTAAGAGATCTGAAGCAGCAAGGGTAATCGTATTGATTTTGAAGGAATGTCTGCTGAATTTTTCACAAGGTGTAGATCCCTCAAAAATCAATAACTTTCTGCTGTATCTTTATTCTTCTGAATAAACTGTGTCTGTCAGAGAAACTTGATTCTTAAGCTCAATTGAATTCATAAAACATTCACAGACACACAGCACAAAAGAAATGTAAGCTTTCCCTAGGAGTGGTAAGTAGTTAACCTCAACATAGGACAAAGGCTCCTTCCCTTTTGATATATTCTTGTCCTTGGACAGGCATTAGTAGGAACTGTGACTTCTGCAAGGCAAAAACTTCTTTTAAGCATTAATTCCCTTCCCTAAAGGAAAGAAGCTTCAATAGAAGGTATGTAGTACATGTTTGAAAGCAAATCTTTTGGAAAAATCTGGAATCATGGGGTGGCTGTTAAAAATGTATCTATTTTACTATCTTTTTATTCACCAAGAGAAACTGTGCAGTTATAAATATTTTTGGAAGAAACACAAATATGCTTTGGGAACAATGTTAAAATGTCAACCAGTATCAGAGCCTTATGGAAACAGAACAACCTTAAGGAAATTACTGAGTGATTCTTGCTCTCTCATTTACATTTACACAGGAAGAATACAATGCTCAGAGAGGTTAAGTGTTCTTCCTAAGGTTACACAGTAAATGTCTCATTCATTAAATTGGAAATGCACTTTGAAAAGAAATCAATGAGCACTCATTTATCAAGAACAAGGAAGGTGCAAGGTTGAGAACTGTGATAATGTCTAGACTGGAAAAAACACATAATGCAAAAACTCAAAATATATTAGAAACAGGAAAGAAGATAAAATTGAAAATTCAACAACATATTTGCAATAGTAGAAAAGCTTCCCACATTTGGTTTAACATCACTGATGAATCATTCACTTACATATCAGTAAATATTTGAGATGTAAGACTGGTCATTGCTATGTCATGGTTTTGGAACTCTTTAATATACAAAAATCCAACACAGCTTCAAGCATCTGTAATAAAATATGCATAGGCTATTTATTGGCAAGGCAGGTAAGTGTCATTGCCAAGCGATACAGAAAGAGAGTACAAAGTTGCCAAGCTAATCCAGTGACTAACTAAGCCACCTTTTCTGGGAACATGAACCCAGAAGCTCGTGCAGCTCCTCCTAAGTCTTCTGCTCTTCCTTCAGCCCCATGTGTGAGTGTGCGCCTGTGCGGGGGCGTGATGTTTAAAAAGAGAAATTTTGTTTGGATACTTCAGTTTCATATATTGATAATTTAAAGATTAAAGAAATAGGAAGAGTTATTGAAGGCATTTATGTTTTTTGCTGGTTTCCATCGGGAACCCTCTACCTCGTTAAACAAAGGGAGCCTTCTCTTTCAGTTTGAAACACGATCAGGAACAAACCCTATGGATGGCTCCTCTCAGTGGCACTGCCTCACGTGTCCTTCTCGAGGCAGCGCTCACTACGGCTTCCAGCCGTGTCTTAACAATGGGAGACAGCAGTAAAGTCTCAACCCCAGTTGTCCCAGAGGCTTCAAGGTGAACACTGAAAGCTAACCCTCGCTCCCTCCTGCTGCTAAAGACAGCCAGCCACGAAAGTTATCGTCATCTAATTCTAACAGGGGATGACTTTTCATCTAGAACCAGGCTGAGGTTTCATATTTGGTCCAATCCAATAAATAAAACATGATCCTTTATGAATATTTGAATGAATACTAAAGCTCTAAACCACTCAGAGTTCTAATGTATTTAAAACACTTTAGGTGTTTTACACACACAGACAGCAAACTAGAATATCCAAAGTATGTTTGGGTATTATCTTTTTTGTTTTGTTTTTAGGATTTGCCAACATTACTGCCTAGGTATTCTTTAAAAAAAAAGAAAAAAAATCTCTTAACTCTTGTCCTTTTTGTCTCTTTTTATAGATCCCACATTGTCAAGACCCAAATTGAGTGTGTAGTGGGTAAAGCTAGTGACTTTTCTTGTGTTTATCTTTAAAATTTGTGAGAATGAAAGTATCTCCATCTTCCAATCTTTGACTGATGGAAACATAAAATATCATTTCAGAGATATCTCTGCTATTTATTATGTTTAAATCTCTGTTTGTATTGTTAATCACATATACTCAAAGTCTTCATTCCTCTGCCAAAGTCTCAAAATATCTTTCAGTGATCATTTCTCTGTCATTTCTCAGTCCTTATTGGCACTGCCACATTCTCTTCTGGTTCTCAGCTCTCTGTGATCTTACTGTGTCGTGATGTGTCACATATCATTCCCTAGAGGACCTGTTAGTCTATGCTCTGGATGCTGGTGGGAATGCGGAGTTTCCAAGTTGAGTCTGAGCTCTAAGTTTCCCATCTGTACAAAAGTTGTGGGACCCTTAAACATGCTTGTTAGCTGAAATGTTGCAGTTAAGTTATGATGACCGTCATGAAGACTGCACCAGA
Organism: Manis pentadactyla; assembly: GCF_030020395.1. Lineage (NCBI taxonomy): Eukaryota > Metazoa > Chordata > Mammalia > Pholidota > Manidae > Manis > Manis pentadactyla. The sequence continues at coordinate 16,486,980 of NC_080029.1, forward strand.
TCCAGAAACAATTTTCTCTTTCTTCAAAGTTCCATGTTATATTTATTAGAACATTTGAGGCTAGCTGCTGCCATAGACAAAGCCCTAAAAATTTCATGATTTCACACCATACTGACTTACTGTTGCTTGTGTGCCTGCTGATACAATCAGGCTGCCTTCTTCCAGTTAAAACTACACTTTGGAACATGCTGTAGGTAATGGAGAAGGCCCCTTAACTGAATTGATCCAGAAGTATCACATGTCAATTTGGCTCCTATTTCCCTGGCGACTCGTAGTCATTGACCATAATCTTACTTCAAAGGACATTGCAAAAGGGAGAGGAACCCCTGGATTTTTGGTGAGTACTAAGTGTTTCTGCCATGTGTCTGGGTTTTTAGCTAGAGCATATTTAAAGATCATAGTGATTTCTGTTCTTGACGGGAGGATTCTCCTTGTCTCAACCACATCTGGACAGTAGGAAACTCTAATTGAGTATCAGATGATGCGATTTAGACTGAGTTTAAGTGTATATTTGACATTTGTATATAAAATACAGAGCAACCAGTTGGCAACTTCTATAGCACCCAATTGGCTCTAAAATATGAGGGACTGAGCATTTAAATTAGTTTATACAGGTAAGAATCCTTGGTAGCTGAGGACGGACGTTAGCTCGAACTTGGCTTTGCTGATCTGATTGAATTGTTTGCTTTAATGTCTTCTCTGAGAAGTGCAGCTCACCCCAAAGCAATTACTATAACTTGCTTCACAAAGATTTGCAAAAAGCAAATGAAATCCAAGAGTTGAAAGATCTTTGGATAACGTAAATGTCTAGATAAATATAAAATACTACATTTTGATTACACTCTGAGAGTTCTGTAAACTTTTGTTATTGTTTATAACCTCTTGACCAAAGTAAAAAGAATACTATCTGCTAGACCTATAGGCTAGATATCAAATACCTTAAGCTAAATTTCAGTCTATTTTTATGGAGATAATTCTCAGTTTCTAATCCATGCTCTACTACAAAAATTACTAAAAAAAAGTATGATAATTCATAACCACACTTCTAATTTTGAAAACTAGCTGGCTAAATAATGTAATGTACTGCTACAAACATATATTTTCTGTATATAATCATGTTGGTAAGAAAATAGATCATTTTTACACAACTGTTTACGTTGGGGAAAGAAATCTTTTAAAATGCATAACTCATTAAAATAATTTATTTTATTACAGGAGAATTTATATAGCTATCGTCTTTTAATGGAACTCTTTTGCACTGTGGTATATTGCTTTTTTCTTCTTTTCTCCCTTTTTTAATAGCATACTGAGGAAAGGTTTCACCTGATGTTATAAGGATCTAGATTCCTCAAACACAACACAACAAAACAAGATACAAAAAAAATGTTCTTTAGGATACCTGAGCTGTTATTGAGTTTTTCCTTTTTTCTGTCACTTCTGAAAATTCAAGAAGTCAAAAAATTAATCTTTCTTCACTATATATTTAACTTCATGAAAATATAAAATCTTCAGTCAGTATTTAAAAGAGGATCTGGGTAGTGAAGTCTCTGACAGAAAATAGTGATGGTTGCTCTGATGGTTTTGGAGTAAAAGCAATTCTAGAATGTTTGGCTTCTGAATATAGTAAATAGTTTATTCCCAAGATAATCAGCTATTGCTCTGCATCTGTTCTCTGCTAATAATGGTTGCCTTATATATGGTTACATACAGGGTATATGACAGCTCTTCTAGCAATTCTTTTAGATATGGGTTGTTTTAAATATGTCAGTAGAATCATGGCTTGTTTGCATAGACCCTTACTAATGTCTGTTCAGTTAGCCTTTATTCCACAGCAAGACTTTGGGCCATTAAACAGTTACAACAGTGGGGGCCTAATATAATCTTAGAACTCTTTTTTTTTTTTTTGATATTTTCTTTTTTTTCTTTTGGTATCGTTAATATACAATCACATGAGCAACATTGTGGTTACTAGATTCCCCCCATTATCAAGTCCCCACCACATACCCCATTACGGTCACTGTCCATCAGCTTAGTAAGATGCTGTACAATCACTACTTATCTTCTCTGTGCTACATTCCCTGTGCCACCCTCCCCTACAGTATGTGTGCTAATTCGAATGCCCCTTATTACCTTTATCCCTCCCTTCCCACCCATCCTCCCCAGTCCTTTTCCTTTTGGTAACTGTTAGTCCATTCTTCGGTTCTGTGATTCTGCTGCTGTTTTGTTCCTTCAGTTTTTGCTTTGTTCTTATACTCCACATATGAGTGAAATCATTTGGTGCTTGTCTTTCTCTGCCTGGCTTATTTCACTGAACATAATCCCCTCTAGCTCCATCCATGTTGTTGCAAATGGTAGGATTTGTTTTCTTCTTATGGCTGAATAATATTCCATTGTGTATATGTACCACATCTTTATCCATTCATCTACTGATGGACACTTAGGTTGCTTCCATTTCTTGGCTATTGTAAATAGTGCTGCTATAAACATAGGGGTCCATATGTCTTTTTGAAACTGGGATTCTGCATTCTCAGGGTAAATTCCTAGGAGTGGAATTCCTGGGTCAAATGGTATTTCTACTTTTAATTTTTTGAGGAACCTCCATACTGCTTTCCACAATGGTTGAACTAGTTTACATTCCCACCAGCAGTGTAGGAGGGTTCCCCTTCCTCTGCATCCTCACCAACATTTGTTGTTCCTAGTCTTTTCTATGTTGGCCATCCTAACTGGTGTGAGGTGATATCTCATTGCAGTTTTAATTTGGAATTCTCTTTTCTTAATAGCCACAAAATGACTCCTCCTTTCCACGAGAAATCAAGGGAAAACAGATTCATATCTCTTTCTCACTCACTCCACAGCAGGGTTATTGTGCATGGGTATTTTTCTTGCTTGAAATTTTTAGGTGGTCATCTTGCTAATCCATTGCTGTGCAGACCCAGTTTTAGGGAAACAAAAGGAAAGATAAGTTATTTGGAGCCAGAGGAGATCTTGAAAATGAAGTGTTACATTTTTGTTGATTATGGTGGTAGTCTTTGCCTTCTCAGAAGCACTTCCTTTAACAAGCAGAACATTAAGTGGAAAGAATTTAAGGCTTAAATTTCCTAAGTCTTTATCCATATTTGGATTGGCAAAGCAAATATTTTGTCACTTAAGCTATAACATAGGCTTTCCAGATATACTTGGCAGAAGAAAATGATCTTATCAGCTATCCCGTAGAATGTTAGTAACTCTTTTCTCAGCCACAGTAATGCATTATGTTAATTAATATGGTTTCTCCATTAAAATATTAGTAGGCATGGCAGATTCAATTGGCTGCAAAATTTTGGTTACACAATCCACTGAGAGTTGTGTTCTATGTACCATTCACTTAAATTTAGGAAGGCTGGGGGTGGAAGATGGCGGCGTGAGTAGAGTAGCGGGAATCTCCTCCCAAAATAACATATATCTATGAAAATATAACAAAGACAACCCTTCCTAGAATAAAGACCAGAGGACACAGGACAATATCCAGACCACATCCGCACCTGAGAGAACCCAACGCCTCGCAAAGGGGGTAAGATACAAGCTCCGGCCCCGTGGGAGCCGAGCGCCCCTCCCCCCAGCTCCCGGCGGGAGAAGAGCAGGCAGAGCGGGAGGGAGACGGAGCCCAGGACTGCCGAGCACCCAGCCCCAGCCATCCGGGCCAGAGTGCAGGGCGCTCGAGACTAGGAAAACAGGGCAGCAAGAACAGTGAGCAGGCACTGGAGGCTGGGCGACAGAGGACATAAGAAAAGCGTGAGACCATTTTTTTTTTTTTTTGCTTTTTTGCTGTTTTGTTTTGGCGAGCGCTTTTTGGAAGTCTTAAAGGGATAGGGACCCCAATACTAGGGAAACAGGGCAGAAAGACCGGTGAGCAGAGGCCTGAGGCTGGCACTGGAGAATAAAGAAAAACGAACGACCACCTTTTTTTTTTTTTTTTTTTTATTAAAAAATTTTTTTTTTTTAATTAAAAAAATTTTTTTTTCTTTTTTTTTTTTTTGGTGGTCGTTGTTTTGTTTTGGAGGGTGCTTTTTGGAAGTCTTAAAGGGGCAGGGCGGGACACTTAATCCAGAGGTAGGGAATCCGGGATCTCTGGGCACCCTAACCCCTGGGCCGCAGGGAGCAGGGAGGCCCCTTACGGAGATAAATAGCCTCCCAGCAGCTCCTGCTCCAACGCGACTCCACCATTTTGGAGTAGCTGCCAGAGCCAGGCCACGCCCACAGCAACAGCGGAGATTAACTCCATAGAAGCCGGGCAGGAAGCAGAAACCCTGTCTGCACGCAGCTGCGCAGCACAAGCCACTAGAGGTCGCTGTTCTCCCAGGAGAGGAGGGCCACAAACCAACAAGAAGGGAAGTCCTTCCAGCCGTCACTCGTCCCAGTTCTGCAGACTATTCCTATCACCATGAAAAGGCAAAGCTACAGGCAGACAAAGATCACAGAGACAACACCAGAGAAGGAGACAGACCTAACCAGTCTTCCTGAAAAAGAATTCAAAATAAGAATCATAAACATGCTGACAGAGATGCAGAGAAATACGCAAGAGAAATGGGATGAAGTCCGGAAGGAGATCACAGATGCCAGAAAGGAGATCGCAGAAATGAAACAAACTCTGGAAGGGTTTATAAGCAGAATGGATAGGATGCAAGAGGCCATTGATGGAATTGAAATCAGAGAACAGGAACGCATAGAAGCTGACATACAGAGAGACAAAAGGATCTCCAGGAATGAAACAATATTAAGAGAACTGTGTGACCAATCCAAAAGGAACAATATCCGTATTATAGGGGTCCCAGAAGAAGAAGAGAGAGGAAAAGAGATTGAAAGTATCTTAGAAGAAATAATTGCTGAAAACTTCCCCACACTGGGGGAGGAAGTAATCGAACAGACCACGGAAATACACAGAACCCCCAACAGAAAGGATCCAAGAAAGGCAACACCAAGACACATAATAATTAAAATGGCAAAGATCAAGGACAAGGAAAGAGTGTTAAACGCAGCTAGAGAGAAAAAGGTCACCTATAAAGGGAAACCCATCAGGCTAACGTCAGATTTCTCAACAGAAACTCTACAGGCCAGAAGAGAATGGCATGATATATTTAATACAATGAAACAGAAGGGCCTTGAACCAAGGATACTGTATCCAGCACGACTATCATTCAAATATGACGGTGGGATTAAACAATTCCCAGACAAACAAAAGCTGAGGGAATTTGCTTTCCACAAACCACCTCTACAGAACATCTTACAGGGACTGCTCTAGATGGGAGCACTCCTAGAAGGAGCACAGCACAAAACACCCAAAATATGAAGAATGGAGGAGGAGGAACAAGAAGGGAGAGAAGAAAAGAATCTCCAGACAGTGTATATAACAGCTCAATAAGCGAGCTAAGTTAGGCAGTAAGATACTAAAGAGGCTAACCTTGAACCTTTGGTAACCACGAATTTAAAGCCTGCAATGGCAATAAGTACATATCTTTCAATAGTCACCCTAAATGTTAATGGGTTGAATGCACCAATCAAAAGACACAGAGTAACAGAATGGATAAAAAAGCAAGACCCATCTATATGCTGCTTACAAGAAACTCACCTCAAACCCAAAGACATGTACAGACTAAAAGTCAAGGGATGGAAAAACATATTTCAAGCAAACAACAGTGAGAAGAAAGCAGGGGTTGCAGTACTAATATCAGACAAAATAGACTTCAAAACAAAGAAAGTAACAAGAGATAAAGAAGGACACTACATAATGATAAAGGGCTCAGTCAAACAAGAGGATATAACCATTCTAAATATATATGCACCCAACACAGGAGCACCAGCATATGTGAAACAAATACTAACAGAACTAAAGGGGGATATAGACTGCAATGCATTCATTCTAGGAGACTTCAACACACCACTCACCCCAAAGGATAGATCCACCGGGCAGAAAATAAGTAAGGACACGGAAGCACTGAACAACACAGTAGAGCAGATGGACCTAATAGACATCTATAGAACTCTACATCCAAAAGCAGCGGGATATACATTCTTCTCAAGTGCACATGGAACATTCTCCAGAATAGACCACATACTAGGCCACAAAAAGAGCCTCAGAAAATTCCAAAAGATTGAAATCCTACCAACCAACTTTTCAGACCACAAAGGCATAAAACTAGAAATAAACTGTACAAAGAAAGCAAAGAGGCTCACAAACACATGGAGGCTTAACAACACGCTCCTAAATAATCAATGGATCAATGACCAAATCAAAATGGAGATCCAGCAATATATGGAAACAAATGACAACAACAACACTAAGCCCCAACTTCTGTGGGACGCAGCAAAAGCAGTCTTAAGAGGAAAGTATATAGCAATCCAAGCATATTTAAAAAAGGAAGAGCAATCCCAAATGAATGGTCTAATGTCACAATTATCGAAATTGGAAAAAGAAGAACAGATGAGGCCTAAGGTCAGCAGAAGGAGGGACATAATAAAGATCAGAGAAGAAATAAATAAAATTGAGAAGAATAAAACAATAGCAAAAATCAATGAAACCAAGAGCTGGTTCTTCGAGAAAATAAACAAAATAGATAAGCCTCTAGCCAGACTTATTAAGAAGAAAAGAGAGTCAACACAAATCAACAGTATCAGAAACGAGAAAGGAAAAATCACGACGGACCCCACAGAAATGCAAAGAATTATTGGAGAATACTATGAAAACCTATATGCTAACAAGCTGGGAAACCTAGGAGAAATGGACAACTTCCTAGAAAAATATAACCTTCCAAGATTGACCCAGGAAGAAACAGAAAATCTAAACAGACCAATTACCAGCAAAGAAATTGAAGCGGTAATCAAAAAACTACCAAAGAACAAAACCCCCGGGCCAGATGGATTTACCTCGGAATTTTATCAGACATACAGGGAAGACATAATACCCATTCTCCTTAGAGTTTTCCAAAAAATAGAGGAGGAGGGGATACTCCCAAACTCATTCTATGAAGCTAACATCACCCTAATACCAAAACCAGGCAAAGACCCCACCAAAAAAGAAAACTACAGACCAATATCCCTGATGAACGTAGATGCAAAAATACTCAACAAAATATTAGCAAACCGAATTCAAAAATACATCAAAAGGATCATACACCATGACCAAGTGGGATTCATCCCAGGGATGCAAGGATGGTACAACATTCGAAAGTCCATCAACATCATCCACCACATCAACAAAAAGAAAGACAAAAACCACATGATCATCTCCATAGATGCTGAAAAAGCATTTGACAAAGTTCAACATCCATTCATGATAAAAACTCTCAGCAAAATGGGAATAGAGGGCAAGTACCTCAACAGAATAAAGGCCATCTATGATAACCCCACAGAAAACATTATATTGAACAGCGAGAAGCTGAAAGCATTTCCTCTGAGATCGGGAACTAGACAGGGATGCCCACTCTCTCCACTGTTATTTAACATAGTACTGGAGGTCCTAGCCACGGCAATCAGACAAAATAAAGAAATACAAGGAATCCAGATTGGTAAAGAAGAAGTTAAACTGTCACTATTTGCAGATGACATGATACTGTACATAAAAAACCCTAAAGACTCCACCCCAAAACTACTAGAACTGATATCGGAATACAGCAAAGTTGCAGGATACAAAATCAACACACAGAAATCTGTGGCTTTCCTATACACTAACAATGAACCAACAGAAAGAGAAATCAGGAAAACAACACCATTCACAATTGCATCAAAAAAAATAAAATACCTAGGAATAAACCTAACCAAAGAAGTGAAAGACTTATACTCTGAAAACTACAAGTCACTCTTAAGAGAAATTAAAGGGGACACTAACAGATGGAAACTCATCCCATGCTCATGGCTAGGAAGAATTAATATCGTTAAAATGGCCATCCTGCCCAAAGCAATATACAGATTTGATGCAATCCCTATGAAACTACTAGCAACATTCTTCAATGCACTGGAACAAATAATTCAAAAATTCATATGGAAACACAAAAGACCCCGAATAGCCAAAGCAATCCTGAGAAAGAAGAATAAAGTAGGGGGGATCTCACTCCCCAACTTCAAGCTCTACTATAAAGCCATAGTAATCAAGACAATTTGGTACTGGCACAAGAGCAGAGCCACAGACCAATGGAACAGACTAGAGAATCCAGACATTAACCCAGACATATATGGTCAATTAATATTTGATAAAGGAGCCATGGACATACAATGGCGAAATGACAGTCTCTTCAACATGTGGTGCTGGCAAAACTGGACAGCTACATGTAGGAGAATGAAACTGGACCATCGTCTAACCCCATATACAAAAGTAAACTCAAAATGGATCAAAGACCTGAATGTAAGCCATGAAACCATTAAACTCTTGGAAGAAAACATAGGCACAAACCTCTTAGACATAAACATGAGTGACCTCTTCTTGAACATATCTCCCCGGGCAAGGAAAACAACAGCAAAAATGAGTAAGTGGGACTATATTAAGCTGAAAAGCTTCTGTACAGCAAAAGACACCATCAATAGAACAAGAAGGATCCCTACAGTATGGGAGAATATATTTGAAAATGACACATCCGATAAAGGCTTGACGTCCAGAATATATAAGGAGCTCACACGGCTCAACAAACAAAAAACAAATAACCCAATTAAAAAATGGGCAGAGGAACTGAACAGACAGTTCTCCAAAAAAGAAATACAGATGGCCAACAGACACATGAAAAGATGCTCCACATCGCTAATTATCAGAGAAATGCAAATTAAAACTACAATGAGGTATCACCTCACACCAGTAAGGATGGCTGCCATCCAAAAGACAAACAACAACAAATGTTGGCGAGGCTGTGGAGAAAGGGGAACCCTCCTACACTGCTGGTGGGAATGTAAGTTAGTTCAACCATTGTGGAAAGCAGTATGGAGGTACATCAAAATGCTCAAAACAGACTTACCATTTGACCCAGGAATTCCACTCCTAGGAATTTACCCTAAGAACACAGCAATCAAGTTTGAGAAAGACAGATGCACCCCTATGTTTATTGCAGCACTATTTACAATAGCCAAGAATTGGAAGCAACCTAAATGTCCATCAATAGATGAATGGATAAAGAAGATGTGGTACATATACACAATGGAATACTACTCAGCCATAAGAAAAGGGCAAATCCAATCATTTGCAGCAACATGGATGGAGCTGGAGGGTATTATGCTCAGTGAAACAAGCCAAGCGGAGAAAGAGAAATACGAAATGATTTCACTTATCTGTGGAATATAAGAACAAAGGAAAAACTGAAGGAACAAAACAGCAGCAGAATCACAGAACTGAAGAATGGACTAACAGGTACCAAAGGGAAAGGGACTGGGGAGGATGGGTGGGTAGGGAGGGATAAGGGGGGGAGAAGTAGGGGGGTATTAAGATTAACATGCATGGGGGGGTAGGAGAAAAGGGAGGACTGTACAACACAGAGAAGGCAAGTAGTGATTCTACAACATTTTGCTATGCTGATGGACAGTGACTGTAAAGGGGTTTATAGGGGAGACCTGGTATAGGGGAGAGCCTAGTAAACATAATATTCGTCATGTAAGTGTAGATTAGTGATACCAAAAACAAAGAAAAAAAAAAAAGGGCATTTCCTGTGTGGTAACCTCCAACGAGTTCTACACAAGGGTATAAAGGGCATATAAAAGTGTAGGCAAAGGGTCTGTTTGTGTTTATACAGAGGATCAAAGCCTAATTGGGCTACCCCGAAAATGAACTAAGATACGATATGAAAAAGAACTTCCAACATCTGCACTCTCTGGAAGACTCATGCCAGAAGATGATCATCAAAAAACCCCAACAAAGATCCACGCACTGCCACAGCTGTAGATGCACTCATCCCACCAGTTCCTGGACTTGCCATGGGAATGAGGAAGGAGATATCTAAGCTGGCCTGTGCATACAGTAAAACAACAAATTTGACTGTATCTATACTGTTGGAACTCAACCAAGAATTAGGAAAAGTGCAAATTGTAGCGCTCCAAAGTCTTACAACTACAGACTATTTACTATTAAAAGAACATATGGCATGTGAACAGTCCCCAGGAATTTGTTGTTTTAATTTGTCTGATTTCTCTCAGACTGTTCAAGTTCAGTTGGACAATATCCACCATGTCATAGATAAGTTTTCACAAATGCCTAAGGTGCCTAACTGGTTTTCTTGGTTTCACTGGAGATGGCTGGTAATTACAGATATGCTTTGGTTATGTAACTATACTCCTATTATGTTAATGTGTGTGCGCAATTTAAGTAGTAGCTTAAAACCTATACATGCTGAAGTTACTCTACAAGAAGATATGCCAAAGAAATAATCAATCTTCCCATGTTTTCTTCCGTCTGCTACTTCTATAGCTTTTCTTCTTCCTTCCTAATTACAACCCTTAAATAGAATTCGTGCCTCATATCAAATTTACCGAGTATCATAATTCTTCCAAGTGGTAAAGATACCTCAAGACAAATGCTGGCATAGAAGCCACAGGGCATAAATATGCAAAGAAGTAAAAAGCTAACCTTTTCAAACAATAAGGCTTCTCTCTCACTTACCAACTTCACATTTCCCTGTATGGCCCCGGAAGATGACTGGTTAGCCAGAGACGGGTAAGATTCCTCAAGGGAGGAAAACCCAAGACAGGCACAGTCGCAGGGGGGCCATCAGGTGAGAAATTGGGGAACAACAGAGGTGAGGCTTAGAACCTCACACCCCCTGTTCTGAGAGAAATCTTCTGCATACGTGGATGTTTTATTGCCCTTGTCTAGCTTGGATTAACACATAGTCTACAGGCACACACCTGATCATCTACATTTGCTCTCTTACAACACTAAACTATGTTTTCTACCTTTATCTTGTATCTACCTACCACTTCAGCATTTTATTAAAAATAATAATAATAAAGAGAGAAATGTGGTATCCACATATAAATCAAGTATAAAAACCAAATGAGTATTCATATTTGAACTGACTGTTTAGAGTTCATAATGCATGAGCAAAACCGAAAGTTTCTGTGATGACTGCCCTTGTACTGTTCACCATGTAACTTATTCATTATGTAAGAATTTGTTCTCCATGTAAGAACTTGTTTGTTATGCCTCAGAAGATTGGAGAGTGACGAAAATTAGGCTTGGGGTGGATTAATGATTGTGCATTGAGCACTGACTCCCCTATACAGAATTTTATTGTCGTTAACAACCATTTGATCAATAAATATGAGAGATGCCCTCACAAAAAAAAAAAAAAAAAAAGGACAGACTTCCAATGGTAAAATAAATAAGTAACCGGGATGTAATGTATAGCATAAGGAATATAGTCAAGATAATGTAACAGCTTGGTAGGGTGATAGCTGGAACCTCGAATTATGTATATAAATGTTCTACCACTGTGTTGTACACTTGAAACTAATGTAATGTAATACTGTGCGTCAACTACCCTTCAATAAAAAATAATTATTAAAAAAAAAAAAATTTAGGAAGGCTATGTGACTTCTTTGACCAAAAGAATACAATGAAAGTGATAATCTAGTTTCCTAGCTAAGGATTAAGAGGTTTCTCTTTCACTTCCTCTCTTTTAAACTATTCACTCTGGGCTCCTGAATTTTGATGTAAGAAGTCCTTCCAGCCTTCTGGAGGGAGTATGTGGAAAAGATCTAAGACTCTAGGAGAGGAAAAAAGGGAACCAGTTAAACTCAACCTTCCAGCCATTGCTCCCAGCCATAGGCTTTAGGGATGTCTTGGCCTTTCTAAACCAACATCTATCTCAATTGAATACCACCAAATGATCAGACTCTGATACATGAAATAGAACAATTGCCTGGCTGAGCCCTGCAAGCATTTCTGATGTACTAAATCAGAAGATAAAGTGAAATGGTTATTCTTTAAAAATCACTAAGTTGGGGAGAATTTTCTATACACCAATAAATAAACTAACAGCATGAACAGTGAATATCATATCTTTATTTTCTTGGAATCTCTAGCATTCTGAGTCTGACATATTTTGGGGGATTAGGAATCATTCATTGAGTGGATAAAGAAATAAAAGATAAATAGATTCTTGAATGATGGGAAGATGCAGAAAAGCATGAGGGTTTGACTCATTTGTTCAATCATTGGATTAAATATGTGATTTAACCATCACAGTTTCAGAGTTGGGCCAGTAAGGAGTTTGAGATATAGAAACATTAATTTTGTGTGGAGTTGAGTTCTAAAGCTGGCATATAAGGCATATCATCAAAATTATCCTTAACAAATTTTAAAATGCTTGTAGTAAAATGGAATATGTGGTTTTCTGCATTCCAAAAGGAGCTGGATTAAATTTACATGCTATTTGAAAAATGCATTCATTTAAACCAGTGAATTTCATTCTGTGCAAAGAAATGCTCAAACTTAAGAAACATGGAAATTGGCACTAAAACATTGTATTTTTCTTCCATCCCATACCAGTCTAAAGCAGAACCCATATGATTATTCCAACTTTAAACTGTATAAACCTGCATGATGCTATCCACATACACTATGATGTGAATAGCTTCTCCAGGATTTATGCAGTGCACAACATGTACAACTTTATGCCATCTTCCTTCTCCAGAGAGCCATCTCTGTGTGATGAAAGCAACCATTAAACTATTTACATTTTTCTCTTCTTCTCCCTCATCCTAACTATACCATTCAGCCACTTCTCCATTTTATTTTATTATTAGTATCATTTTTAACAAAGGTAATTTAGTTACTTATAAACAGTATGTACTTCACTGACCTGCAAAACACTTACAGACATGAGAAAACATTGATAAGAGTCACTGTATCTCAGAATATCAATAAAATAATCACAGAAACAAACTACAAAAGACTTTGTCTTTTCTAATTCATTGAAAAAATGGAAATCTTTTTGGCTTTGTCAGGGTCACCAATAACCTCCTCACTGCCAATTGTCCCGATCACTCCCCAATCCTCATTCAACTTGAAGTCTCATTTGGATACAGTTTTTTATTTCCTTTTTTGTTGTTGTTGTAGCACCACACACTCTCCTGGTTTCCTTCCTTCATGACTGCTTTTTTATGGTCTCCTATGCTGGTCTTCTTCAATTGCCTCTCAGTTTCAAATCAGACAGGAGTCAGTGCTTAGATATCCTCTCAGTTAATCTCATGGATTTAAATACCATCTGTGTCTCCCACATGCACCCCCACCCCCAACCCACCACTGTACCTTTTCTCTGAACTCCGGACTTACAGATATCTAACTGACATCTCCACTGAAATGTCCAGTGACCATCTCAATCTCACCACATTCAAAACTATTCGCATTTTACCCAAAAAACTTCTTCTGAATTTAATAGCAAGTTCATATCTCCATTGTTCAGGAAAACTTGCCTTGTAACTCCTCTCTACATCTCTCTTTTTTTCCTACCATATTCCATTCATAAATTCTTTGACGGTGCTCTACCTTCAAAGCAAATCCAAATTTTTACTTATGATCACCTCCACCACGGACCCAGCGACCACCATCTCTGGACTAGATTATTGCTTTCACCCCCTAACAGGTCTCCTGGCTTCCATCCCAGTCTGTTGTCAAACAATAGCCCAAGAGATTCTGTTAAGCACAATTACATAACTCTTCTGTTGAAAACCTTTGATACCTCCCTGTTTTCTATTTCCATTTTAAATAATGCTCCCATCTTTTCTCTGTTCTAGACACAGCGACCTTCTTGTTTTTCCTAGAACAGCCCTGACATTCTGCTGCTTGGGAACATTTTGCACACACTATTCTCTGCTTTGTAATCTTTACAAAATCTGCGTGGCTCCCACCTCTCTCCTTTCAAGTCACTGCTCAAAGTCACTGTAACTCCGGGGAGGGGAAATCTCAGGGCAACATACCTTTGGAACCAAAATCAGTCAAAGGGAGAAATAAAGTTTAAAACCCGTTTATTGCTTCCAAGTAGTCGTCCTGGGTCCTACTCTCTCCAGCTGCGGCAGAAGCGAGCAAATCCTCCCCTGAACCTCTCCACTCCAGATAAGCCCTCACTAGCCCATGTAATTACCCACTGATATGGAGATGGACTACTTCTCTCCACACCTTGGAAACACCTGTTGATACAGAGATGCACCAAAGCCAGGCGAGAGATTCTGGAAGTACTGCAATTTTACTCACAGTCACCTTCTGCAAGACCCTCAGGGACCATTCTATTTACAATTCACTGACCACCCTATTCCTGATCTCTTGCCACTCCTTACCCCAATGCTATTTTCACAAAAACATTTATCACCTTCTAATAATGTGATTTACTTATTTTTTTTACTTACTATTTCCTCCCTCTGGAATGTACACCGCATAACTGAGAGTTTTTGCCTGTTATATTTGTTAATGTATTTGCAGCACCTAGCATAGTACTTGACATATAGTACTCTTGCTGCATAAACTTACTAAATTAACTAATGGACAAAATAGAGTTCTAGGATGTCAGAAATGCAAATCAAATGAAAGAGAGTCCAAGTTGTCCAAGATCTTAAGATAATGGTCAAGAATTAAAGACAGTTATTAAATCAAGTAGCATGGAAACATTAGTGCATATCAGCAATATTGATGCAGAAAAACACTTTTTCGCTTAATGATTCCTATAGAATAAGAGGCAATCCCCTTTGCAACTGAAGTAGTCTCTGTAGTTGAGAATTTAAAATGCTGTTAGGGAGGAAAAATTATTCTCTACTCTTCAACATTCTTCTAGTTGGTCTAATAATTAAATTGATATGAGACAGATTAAAAAGAGAAAATCAGATTTATTTTTTTATGTTTGGGGAATCCACATGGATAGGAGATTCCCAGACAGTCAGGCAAACTGAAGTAAATACATCACCCTGAATTAAGGAGAAGGGGGTTGGAGGTCTGGGACTTGAAAGGGAAGGAAAGCAATTCACAAGGGGATGAAAAAGAGTAAATGTTTGGTAAACAAATGTTTGATGAACCACATGGAAACAATGGGACGTAGAAAAGAATTGTAACAGACTTGCTAAATTTCTCCCTGTCTACTACCCCTAGGTCATGTTATATTGTAGTTATTTATGGCTGATAGCTCCCTTCCTAGAAAAGGTCCTTTAACCAAATTATTTTTATGCACTTAGGGGAGTGGTCAATGCTTTTCCCTGACTCTTTTGTGTCTTGATTGTTTTCAGTCAAAATAATCTGCATGCCAAAATGGTACATTCTGAAGTAGTCTGTCCTTGACCCCTACAATGCCTAAATTGAGGCATTCCATATTAAGCAGTGAATGGTAACTCCTGTATCATATGAGAAGAGTAAGGTAGAAATAACATTCTACAAAATTAGAATCTTGATTTCAAGTCAGAAACCATCTGAGATTTGTTCACATCTATTGATCAATTACTTATTGAACATCTAATATGTGTCCTGTCCTAATATGTTAGGAATTGGATATTCTCTGGTGAAAGCACCATTCTCAAGCTGAGCAAGGTAGAAAGGCACATACATAAATCAGTAAAATAAAGCACAACTGCTATAACAAATGCAAAATATTATGAGGGAACAAAGGAGGGAGCCGCTGGGGTAGATAGGGAAGATTTCATGGTGGAGATGATATTCCTGCTGAGTCTTGAAGGGTGAGTAGGAGTTTTTTCAGATGGAGATAAATGGGAGCTCAAGGGAAGTGCATGTCTAACACCTTGCAGTATATATCCGTTTAGGTTAAAGAGCAATTTTCTTTCTCGAGTGTGCAAGTTAAATTAGTGTGGGAAGGGAAGAATGGACAGAGATGAAATTAGAGCAGTGGGGATTAAGCCTTCTTTCACAGCCATTCTTACATTTAAATAGTTGGGTCTCTGTCCTGCCTGATGGTTTAGCCCCAGGCAAGATAAATATGGATTTGGTAAGACCGAAAAAATGACAATGAAACACTGGGGGCAAAAGGCGTTCATACCCAGCTTTATTCTCACAGTGTCAGGTCAAGCACTAGAGCCATGTCTGCCTCTGCATACAGAGAGCTCATCTCGGTCTCTGCTTGGGGTCCAGCCTCTGCCACAGGCTCTGCCTCTGCTCTAGGCTCTGTCTCTGCTCCCAGTCTCTGCTCTCATCTCTAGACTCTGCTCTTAGCACCAGGGAACCTCTTTTTATAGGAATACCGGCAGTAATAGCTTATTGGCAGTGGATATGCAAGCATGTGCCTGAGCAGTAGGCTAAATATGCAGTGCGTATCAGGTGAGGAGGATCCTGCCCATGAAACTTCAATTTTCCCTACAGTCTCTAATGATTACCAGGAACTGGTACTATGCTAGATGTCACCTAAGATGCTAGTTAAACAATTACAAAATCACAATAGATCCCAACTGTAAAGGAGCCTACAGTCTAAAGGAGAAACAAGTAGACAGCATTATAATCCAGAGTCATGACTGCTTAAAGGAAAATGCACACTGATGTTTCAGGAAGAGTAAGAGCAACCAAGCTTACTGGAGGATATTATGCCGGAGCTGAATGGAAGTCTTCCAGATGGGGGTGTTGTGCGTGTGTGTGTGTGTGAAAGACACAGGAGGTGGACACATCATGTGCACGGCAGAGAAAGCAAGTTTGGGGAACTTCACTTGGTACAGCTTGAATTGGTGTAAGTAGGAGAAACAGCGTGATAGAGATGAGCAGCGCTGGCTGGTGAAACCTCTGATGAGTCGCCACGAACATTCAAGGCGGTGTCCTTTTGTTCACGGGAATCCTAGTAAGACACTAACGGGGCCGGATGTACATAGATTTGCTCTGTAGAAGAGAAACTAATTTCGAGACAGTAGTTAATGGGTTTCAGGTGACAGGGAAATAGTAAAATGGGGGCTGAAATGTTTCAACTGGATCTATCAGGGAATAAATTGTGAAAGATTATGACCTGTGTCCTATAGGAAATGGGAAATGATGTTAAACTTTATACAGGGACCAGAACATAAAAATAGCAGCTATTTTAGAAAGATAAATGAATGGTTGTGGGTAGAAGGGTGGCTAGTGTCACTGAGGATCTCAACGAAGGCACCGGCACGGGGCCGAGCTGACGGGAGAGGAAGGAGTGTCTGCGTGCTGCTCCACAGATCACTGTGTGGCTTTAGGCTTAGAAAGGAGATGTCCCAACACAGTTGTTCAAATGTCTGGAAACATTAGAAGTTATTCCAAATCTAACCCACCTCCTGAGTGGCCACTAGTTTGCTGTTGTTTAGGAAGCAGAAGTGATAGAAGAGATATTTTTAAATAATAGAAGAAATTTATGATGTATGAAAGAAATACAATGATAAGGCTGCTTTGGAACATCGAACATAAATTGGAAGAAATGGAAGTGGTTTTGAAATGGATGTGGCGCTTAAAAACAAAAAAATTGATTCCACGATAGATTTTACACCGTTTAATCTAAAACAAAATAGAGAATTCAGGTCCCTGAGTTGTACTTCTGACACCTTACAACGGCATTCCGTAGATACATCACCACCCAAAGTCTCCAATTCCAGGGGCAAGAAATTACATGGTAAAGGTTTGAAAACTTGTCAGTCAAGAAGTTGACAATTGGAGTGGCTGTAGGCCTGGGCTGACAATGACATTGCAAACCTCTTTGCGAGCATAAGATGCAAGATAAGAGGAAGACAAGTCGTTCAGTGACATTCTGCCTACTCAGGGGTCAGTGTCCGCCTCCAGGAAGGCTGGGCCTTGACAGCTGCTCTCGGGGGATAAACAAGTATTGGAAAGTTAGAGAGTTCCAGAGAAAGCAACCTTGAAGCTAGAAGAATGGATCAGGAAGGTGGTTACTAAAGCATAGAGATAAATAATCCCAAAGCTATTCACCACAAAACACAATACAGACAAGTGTATTTGTATTTCAGTCATAAAAGGAATCAGCCATTAACCCCCCATTAGTTCTTCCTTAAATGGTATGACATAGAAGGCGGCAGCAGTGGATGTAAAATGACATTTGTTAACAATAGATGTTCAGACTGGACGTGTGAGGACAGGAGTCCAGTGGAACTGTTTTTGATTCACATCTCTGATATGTAGTAGCTGTACAACCTAGGACAAATCAAGAACTGCATTGTCTCAGGTCTCTGATCTTTCACCTTGGGGGAAATGTGCCTAACTTATGAATCCATTGTGAAAATTGTACAAGATGCCTGAGGATGAGAGAAGGAGGTCATGGTAAAATAATTTTAAAGCAATAGAAAAATTTTGGTTGCCCTCAATCCAGAAACTAGAAGACAATGGTGCTATCAGAAAGAAAGATGATTTATAGTTCATGATATTCATTTATTTTCATTCATTTGTGTTCATTTATATTTCATGACCTTCTGGTCAACATGGAAGCATAACTAAATGCCCCTGGTCTAGCTTTTGGTTGTATAAACTAATTTGTTAAAATGGGTAATCTCCTTCAATGACAATTATTGAATAAGTGTAAAATCAATACCTTATAGAATTGACACAATGGACTAAATATTAATAACTAGAAAGATAACAAATAATGACTGCATGATTGCATGTGTAATGGTGATTTATGCAGTCACATGAATGCTTTTAAAGCATTCATCAGTATATTATTCAAAAGTAAATAAAATATATACTTTTATACCAGCATGTATGCCTGTGTTAACATCATTATAACTGAAAATTTCATAAGATGATCTTAATTCATCTATCTCATTTTATTCTTTGTTAACGTATAAATTTTATTTAAAATAACTCAATTGCTCCTAATTATACTTTGAAAAAATATATAATTTTTTAAATGCCCTGGACATATTTAGATACCCAGTGTGAATTTGGATTTGGAAATGGTCAAATTCATGCTCAAATTTGAATGACTTATTATGAAAACACCAAAAGTATGAGAAGAAAATAGACACATATAGTTTTAGAAGCTGATATAGCTATAGCTCTTTCCATCTGTGTATGTCTCTCTATATCATATATATATATAGCTATATATACATACATGCATGTGTATATATGTGTGTGTGTGTGTTATGTTTATAGATCTGCACACACACATATATATATTTGTTAAACCACTAAATGCCTTTGTTAGCATTTGGAGTCATGTGAACAATTGCCTCCTACAGATTTCTGGGAAGAAAATGTACCTATGTACATGTTGGTAGTATTTGTCATGATTTGGGCAAATAATCTAGCTTTCCATAAAGAATGGTTGAAGGGTTGGGAAACACTGGGAAAGATTTTAGCACAAACTCACATAGGTGAAGGATTAAGTGATAATATCACTAAACAACTGTAATCCCTTGTCTTTATCTTTTTTTAAGCATCTGCCTTCTTTTCTCTTTTATCTCAGACTCCTGGGCACATACTGCTCTTCAAGGCACATGGATTAACTTTGAATTCTTTGTACACAGTTTGCCTTTAGACCAGATGAAAATAAACTTCTCTTTTGAGTACTTGAATGGTATTAAACAACCTGGGCATGCATTGTGAATTCCAAACTTATCTATAACTTAGGGTAAGAAAGAGTATTTACAAGTTTCCTATTGATTTTTCAAGTTGGAATTCATTTTAAGCACTAATATAAAATTGAACTCAATTTCAGTAGGATGAATAAAGTTAAATTAGCTCTGATATTATGTAGTAAATGCAGAAAATTTAAAAGAATGTAATTTTCTATGCCTATTTCAAAATGTACTTCTACAAATAATAGCCAGATGAATTATATTTAAGAGACAAAGAAAAGTATAGTCAACAGTTAATGTTTGGCAGCAAACTTGATCTTTTTCATATTGTAGAAGATAGTTAATAACATTGAAAGACTTGTTTCAGCTTCAAGATTCTTGTTTTTCATTCTGAATTCATATTCAATGCTTTTAGAAATATTTTACTAAATGAAGAATGCTGTCAAATTTAAGTAAGGAAAGAATTAAGGAGATAATTTGAAGCAGACCAATTAAGAAAAATCATTTGCCCAAAACTGTTAGAGTGTCTTGCGCATGTCAGTTTCTCCAAGTTTTAGTCAGCTAATCTGGGACAACATCATGAAGACCAACATTCAGTCTTATGTCTTTGAACAAAGGTCAGATTTTTGCCTGGATATGTGATGTAAAGCAGCTGTAGAGGCTACTTTATAATTACTTTCACAGCTTAGCTATAGGTTGCATTTTCCTTGGATGGCTTAGAGAAAGGTTGAATTTCCAATTACATAACTAGGTAAAATAAAAATAGAAAAATGTGGCACAAAGTTTGTTGCTCTAAATAATGGTTCTGTGAGAATTAACACTTTGAAGTATTTCTTGAAGAAATATGAAAAATTCATGACATGAAGTACAGCAGTCAGTGAATGACATATTCCATAATGATGAAGTTTCAGGGGTCATCAGAGAGCAAGCTTGGGGCTGAAAAACAAAGGGGTATAATCATGAAACTTGGTTGTAATTAAATCCCTCTTGGCACATTTTAACTACATTCATCCTGTAAAGTACTCTTATGATTCATTGTAAATTGTCTTTGACTTACAGATAGGTTCTTTTTTCTGGTACTATTCATTGACTTTGCACTTAATAGTGTTATAAAATGTTCACCAAGACATGCTAATCTTCCATCTGGAATACCTTAGTTGATTGAACAAGTCTGTATAATAAATGTATAAAATTCAACTTGGTGAGTCCATTCCCAGGGAATAAGCATCAAATAAAGGCCACACTTAAATGCATCAAAAGTCATTATTCACTTCTATTTTTTTCTTAACTTTCAGAATAAAATAACAATGCTTCTGACAATGAAATTTCTGACTTCGATTTATATACACTTTTTAATTTCAAGTCATGAGATGTACCTTTACTTTGTGTATAAAATAGTAGCTAATTGACTGTCATCTGTGAAGTGAAAAAAAAAAAGAAACCCTTCTCAGTTCAGAATATGTGAGAATACAGATAATGATTACAGAGAGGTGGTTCTCCACTCTGATAAACCCTGAAATATTTTCCCTAAACCTTCACACTTGTTCTTGGATATTTTATATATTTAATGTAAACATATGGAAATTTTACTAAGCAGGTGATAAAATATTTTCCCTGGGTTATGAACAGTGTCTTCAAGTATAATACAATGTAAAAATCACAACATTTAGATAAAAGGTTTAGGATCATGGCATTCACACTTTTAATAAAATGGCAATGCGACTGTAATTTAAGCAGCAAGAAGTTGGGGAAATGACTGGATATTTGTGGATAAAATTGCATTATTTCCAGGATCTTGAGGATTATTGATTTTATTGCTGTTGCTATTGTATGTCATTAGTCTGGTTACAGTGCTCCAGTTTTCTTGCCCAAGGACAATTGCAGAATATGGGGGGATGAGTAGACTGTAAGTCGAGAGACTTCTGGAGGGGGGGGGCCTGTGGGTAAAATTGCAGTGTTTTCAGATCTCTCACCTGGCTTTAGTGCATCTGCATATCAACAGGCATTCCTAAGGGATGAAGAGCAGTAGCTCATCTCCGTGTCAATGGGTAAATTACCTGGGTAACTGAGGGCTTATCTAAACCTGAGAGGTTGCAGGGAGGAAGTTTTTCCTTGCTTCCAGAGCAGGAGAGAGACAGCCCCCGGATCTGTTTGTAAACAATAAATAGATTTTAAACTTAATTTCTCTCTTTGACTGATTACAGTTTTAGAGGTATTTTGCCCCAGAATTTCCTCTCCCTGGAGTTACAATATCACTCTTATTTCACTTATCTAAAATAAAATCTAAACTTACCTGGTGAAATGTTTTCATCGCATATCTTTACAGGAATAAGCTTAACACACATAAGTTTGGTATGTAATTGTGCCTCAATGGGATTTTTGAGTCCTTATATGTCCCCAAACCATGCAATCAAAAATGTTATGGAATTCTAGCATACAGAAAATATTTAAGGAAATTAGAATCTTTGCCAACTAAAGAAAAAAGGAAGGGTATGCACAATAAAATGATCAATGCTGGATTTATTACATTAATGCCCTTTAGAGATCATTTTAATAGACATTGTTATTATCAGCGAGAAACACCCTTTATTTTCATCATTGGTTTAAAAACCTTAATATCTAAAGCTGCCTGTCAGTGAAATAGCTGGGCTGCTTTCATTAAATACAGAACTACCAGGCTGACATTTTCAAATCGAATCCATGGGAAAAACTACATTTTAACATTTCCAATTTATTATGTCAGGTTTATAATAGTTACAAGATCATTTTAGCATTGTAAAGTTTAAAGAGGGGGAAAAAAAACACCCTGTTCTCAGGTACTCTATTCTACACTAATGCAAAAAAAGATTTTTTACTTTATGTTGTTCAATATTCCAATCATTTTTCTCAGTGGAATCCTGCTTTACCACCTACCTCACATTGGTGTGCTGTGGAATATAGGCTTCACCATTTCATGGTGCTGTGGTTTAACTTTTTTTTTTTTTAATTTGTTCTTAGCTATTTCTTTGCCTCAGTATTCCCATCAATAGGATTCCAGAGTGGGGAACCTAAGTTATGTCTGTACCCTGCATCTGTGTCCTGAATTTACGACCTATTAGGCACCTCACTATTTGTATGTCATGACTCTTAGATACCATGTTGGACATGATAGAAATCATTTCTTTTTCCCTTGATACCGATTGTGCTCCAGCTCTTATGTTTTCTGTCTCAGAAAATGGTTCCATCACCTTCCTAGAGGCCCAAATTACCCTTGAACATGCACCTATCCCATCACATCTATTTACATCTTTCACATCACCAACTCCTACATCTATTCAATTCCTAATATTTCCTGTCTTCATTTTGTACCCAACTCTGCACTGCTATTCTCTTAGTTAAGACTCTTATTGCAACAATTTTTGCAGCAATAAAAGCCTATGTATTCTCTGCCTCCATTCATGCTTGACCCTTCTTAAATCCGTACATCATTCTTCAGCCACAGTGCACTTCAGATCGGTGGTTGGTAAACAATGGCCAGGGGCCAAATCCAGCCAGTTACTAGTTTTGGCAGATAAAATTTTACTGCAACATAGCCATGCTTATATGTTTACATCTTATCTATGCTGCCGTTTGTTACAAAGATGGGATTAAGCAAATGGTTCAAGGAACCTAAAATATTTTCTATCTGCTCTTTACAGAACAACTGTGCTAACCCGTTTTAAATCACCTAGTTCCCTAGCTTACAAGCTTTCAATGACTTCCACTGTTCCCAGGATAGAAGTCCCACACCAACCTTCAGGCTCAGTTTTCAACACCTACTTATTCAAATCTATGTTCCAACCATACCACCCCAGCATCCCTTGACTTACAGCCTACAGTGACCAGCCATTATGAGTTTGGGAAACTACTTAGTTTACATAGGTTGATATCAACATTTCCCTTATGGTCTGTTTTCCTTGACTGTGAAAGTCTGAGGCATACACCCCTAATACCTAGACCCAGAACTCTGTTCTCTTGCCCCCAACAAAGTACATATATGCTGCAATATATGTAGCTATTACTTTTGCCTCCCTGTTAAACAAATAGTGCCTGGTCTGTAGCAAAAACTCAGCATTGTTTGCTATGTGAGTGAGTAAATGTAATTTGTGTCTTTCTATTTATAAATCTTTCCTATAATAAACCTTAGTGATACTTATATTAAAAGTTCTTAGTTTCAGTCTATTGAAAGCACACTGATATCATATTAAGGTGGAGATCTACATCAGGACTGTTAAGTAAATGCAATAAGTAATATTGTATAATATTTGAAAAATACTTTACAGTTTATAAAGTGATTTCTCATAGATTCTCTCTTTAAATTGATTCTTGGAAACAGCTCTGTGTTGCTATAATTCCAGGGTGGGAAAATACGTTCCCAGTCTGGGGCAAATACCTTTGAAGCTAAAATCAGTCAAAGGGAGAAATGAAGTGGGAGAAACCCTTTTATTGCTTATAAGCAGTTTTCTACTGCTCACCTATGTCTCTTGCAACCCGGGTGCCAAGGCCTCACCAAAACTCTCTGGTCCAGGTGCATGCTCACTCTCCACTCACCTTGTAATCACCTATTGATATGGAGATGGTCTACCTCTCTCCACCCCTTGGGAACACCTATTAATATGGAGATGCAATAAGGCCAGGCTGGAGATTCTGGGAATATTGCAGTTTTACCCACAGCTGCTGATCTTCTATACCCACCCAGATGCAGCATCCAGGTTGGTGGAATAATAAAAAATGACTTAGAAAATTGATATCATGGATTCTTATAATATATAAACTTGGAGCATGGACTATAATAGAAATATAGTTTAATTAGTTAGTTTTAAAAATCAATAGCATTAGATTCTCTTATTTGCTGGCAATTTATTCCAGGGTCAATTTTATTTTAGTTCTACTGCTAATTCAATCTCCTGGTGTTCAAAGAGACGTTAAATTCTTCTGTTTAAAGACAGGAAAACCATTAGTTTACTCTATTATTTTTCTTGAATACTAAAGACAATCAGTGAATTTTTCTCTAAGTTCTGACTCTCTGAAAATATAAACTTTTGCTCAACTTTTGAGTGTACATTTTACTTTTTAATTTTTCTCCTTGATCTGTATATGACATAGTATTTGCTTTCAGTTAATAATCACAGAAGATAATTGCTTTTGATGACTATCTAATAACTTAAATAAATTTTAGTTCAGTATATATTATTATGAAGACACTAGGTTTTCATCAGATGAAACCAGTGTTATAAAATTGGAGGATATAAGGATCCTCTTATAAGCTGCTTAAAAATGCTTATCACAATACCCTAACACCAAATACTCTGACTCACTATGTCTAACGTTGATTCTTTAATTTTTAACAAGTACTGAGGTAATTTGAGGAAGGTGGTCCAGGGCCACACTGTGAGAAATACCGAACAAAACTAAAGTTTTGCTGAAAACATAACATGTGTTTGCATTGAATTAGGTTTAGAGCAAATTGTGACATTATTTGACTTGTTCACCTTTGACAATCAGCACCTTTGGCCTCCAACAATGGGAAAGAGATGTACCAGGCACTTAGAACAGCTAGCCGAACCCAAAAAAGGAGCTACATAATTTACTAGAGGCTGATTCTTCACGCATATCCCTCCAGATCCAAACAATGGTCTCATTCTCTGAATACTGAGAACTTCAGCCCAGCCCCACTCTCCCCACCTTAACTTTAAAGTGAACTTTTATTTGGGTATATTTTAGCTATGGTCTAACTCCAATCCACAACAACTTATGATCATTTTTGGACCAGAAAAAGAAAAGAAAGAAAATTCAGATCAACAAATAAAAAAAAAGACAAGTCATTTAAAATCCCTCTGTCAAAGTTTTACATGTTTTTACACATTTCATACATTTTTGATGTTTTTGGGTGTGCGTATACTCACTGAAATTATCCAGAAAGACAGGTTGATGTATTATCCCTGTTCCTCTGCGAAGCACCTCTTCTTCCCAACAGCAGTTTATGGTTTAGTAAACAACTGGTTAGATGGAAGTGTCAATTTAGTTTAAGCTAAAGGAAAATTAGGTCCCAAAAGAGGGGAATTCATGGTGGGAAAGTTGCCTCAAACAGTGGTTTCAAGGCCTCAAGGACATCCATATCTTGTTCTCTCCATCACTCTCTGTTGGTGCAAAGGTGCTCCTTCATTGCAGTCTGACTGAACTTCCTGTATCATAGAGAAGCATGAGATGGAGCGCCCCACCGTGATTACTGCTGTGACTTTTGTTGAAGGTACCGGAAGAGAGTTCCACTTGTTTAAGTATAGTTACTAAGCTAGTTGATTGAAAGATTGCAGCTGCTACCAGCCACCCTTGCAGCCTCAATGAGGGAAATGCAGAACGAAAGAGGTTGAGAGACATGGAGATCTGACATGGCTATCCTCCAGTCCGCTGTGTCTCAAGCAAGCCTTATACCATTAATTTTCCTGTTTTATGGTCCAGTAAATCTCCTCTTAATTCAATCTAGTTTAAATTGACAGACTGTGTCACTTCTATCCAAAAAGATCTTTACTAATACATATAGTTGGTTGTCATTATTCATGGATTCCACATTCGAAGATTAGTCTACTTGCTGAAATTTATTTGTGACCCCCAAATCAATATTCACGATACTTTCCGGGTCATTGGCCTGTGTGCTGAGAGTTAAGAAAAAACTCTCACCTCGTGTGCATGTCCCAGCTGAGGTCAAACAAGGTGATGATCTGCTTTCTCATTTCAGCTCTCATACTATAAACAAGTATTTAGTGCAGATTTGTGGGTGTGTTTTGTGCTTTTTATTGGTTATTTCCTTATTTAAAATAACCCCTAAGAGTAGTGCTGAAGTACTGTTCAGCATTTCTAAGTGCAAGAAGGTTGTGATGTGCCTTAAGGAGAAAATATGTGCATTCGATAGGCTTCCTATAGTCCTAAGTTATTACTCTGTTGCTGTGAGTTCAATTAATGAATCAATAATATATATTAAATAAGGTGTCTTCAACTAAAAATGTACATAAACAAGGCTATGTATTGGGGTTAATGGAAATGTTGTGACAAGGGGTTTGTAGGAAAGTCACCCTGTATTTCCCCTAAGAGCAGTGGTTCAGTATTAACTAATTCATTATTCACAATGACTTTATAGAACATAACTTCTGTGAATAATGAGAATCCACTGCATATATAAGATTTTATAGATATTGTTTTATAGCCCTATGTTTTATTGAATTCCATAAGATAATACTATATTATTTAACTCTATATAAAAATACTTCTATGAAAAAAAATACTTTTATGTAAGTAATTACACATCTGCTTCATCATATCAGTGATTACATTAATATAATAATACATAACATCATTTCTCCTAATTTTGGATGTTGAAGTATCTTCTAATATTTTCTATTATGGAATCTTATACATTCATCCAAAGTTAGATTTCTCAAGGAAAACTCCTATAAGTGAAAATCCAGAGTGAGATATTTAATATTTGTGTTTACATTGCAAAATTTATCTATATGTACATATTCAGAAGTAATTATGTTAACTTATTTCCCTCAAACTATTTTCAATATTCTGCATTATTATTACTTTTTAAATGTGTTGGGAAAGTATGTTGTCTGGTTTTAATTTACGCTTCATTGCCAATGTTGAGTAATTTTTAATATACTGACATATATTTATATTTGAGCATTTGCATGTGTTTAAATGTATGTACACATGGTTGTATACATGTTTCTTTGTGAGTCTTTGTGAGTGTTAGGAACTCAGTATATATGTTTTTGTTTTCTATTTTACTGAAATATACAGTTCCTGCTGGTGAGACCCGGCTGTGTCTGTTAGAGAGCTTTATTTTTTTACTTACTGATTAGTAAATTACTTCTTATATACAAAGAGACTTAATCCTCAGTCATACAAGTTGAATAACTTTTTTTGAGTTACTTATTTGTCCTCTAGCATGGCTTATATTTCCTGGCATTAAATAGTGTTTAAATATGTATACAATGAAATATATTAATTTTTATCTTTATTTGTACCTCTGAAGCTTTGTTTAGAAGTACTATTTTTCAAATTTCTCCTCTACTTCTAGTAAGTATTGCTGTTTTTCAAAGCTGTTATTATTGTACATTTTCTTATGCATCATCTTCTGTTTGGAGAGGCAGAGGAGGTTAATTCATGTGCTTAGTCTGTCATGTTAGATAGCAAGTTCCAATACTATTTATTTTTAAATGTATAATGTGATGAATAATATTACTGTTTCTTCACTATTGAAATATTATTGCAATCCTGGAATACATTCAAATTCATCATGATATTAATTTGCTGTTATTTTGGGTTCAGTTGCTAATTTGTTTCAGGATTCTTACATCTGTATTCAAGTTATGACCAGTATCCATAAACATATGGACAAACTGAGCCTTTGGGGAGTATTTGCCCCGTGCTGAAATTCCTTGTTTCTTCATTTTTTTTGGAAGGTATTGCCTATAACATAGGCAGTCCAGATCTGATGCCTTTTTATGGAGTTCTTGAAAATATATATAGTTAGTTCATAATTATCAGCCAAAGAAGGCTTTCTAAATTAATTTTTGTATAAGTTTTAAGATATTGTATTTGAAAATTGAACATTCTATTAATATTTTTGCTTGTTAGTATTAAAGCTGCCTTTCTCATTAATTTTTTAACAATTTAGATATTAGCTTGATTTTATTCATAATTGTGTTTCTTTATTTCTAAAGTTGTACATTATTGTTACCAATGAAATTTGACTTAACAACCACTTATTTAACACCTATTATGTGCCAGAGTGTTTAAGCACTTAATATTAATTCATTTAATTTCTACCACAAGCCTATGTATTTTAACCATTATGCTATGCAAGAAAGAAGAGAATGCTTTAAAGGAGAATAACTGAAAAATTCGATAAAAGCTTTCAGTTATGTTTGAAAGGATCTTCCTTAAACCCTTTCCAGAAATAGTTTTGTTTACCTAAACTTCTGAAAGACAGATTTGTTCAATCATTCACTATTTCCAACTGACAGAAATTCCACAGAGACAGATTAAAATAAAATAAAGTAAAATAACAGGAAGAAAAGAATGAAATGCAGATTCTGCTTCACTTAAATAGAGAAAATTGCTTTTATTGGAAGCACCCTAGGCAGCAGTAGTTAGGAGCCCAGTGACCTTAAGTGCCACAGAGCCATTAAAAGTAATGAGGTGTGAGCTCAAGCCAATGACTGATGAAAAAGCAATGTCTTCTCAGGGGCTCTTGCTGTAACATCCAACTTTAATGTATTAGTATCAGTAGATGAAACATGACGAATACTAAATCTCATTTGCATAATGGATGAAACTTGGGAAGTAGTTCCAGATGGCTGATGAGCACCTTGAGCCAAAAGGAGAATTTTTTTAAAGCCTCAGCATACAAAGGTCTAACATATTAAGATACATGTAACCAAAAGCAATCTGTAGCCTGCTGGAGGGTGTGTTTTTCTTCAATTTGAAATAAAATTAAGGAAAACTTTCCTTTAGAGTCCAAATATGCCATCCAAGGATCTTGTCTGGACTGATGGGCTCCATCTCTCATATCATCCTTATCTCCTAAAACTACAGATTATACATGGGTGCTGTAAACTTTGAGTCAACATATTCAAATCTTGATGCAGATGCCTAAATGACTTATTTCGCAATGTTTTGTGCAGTTTCTCAATTGTGCCAGTATTGGAGTGAAAATCATATAGTCTATTCAATTTACAATACACAGTCTGGCTAGTGGAAAGATAAATCCTTTGTGGGAAGTAAATGTGGTGTGATTTCATTCTTACATAGGTTTCTGTTTCAGTTTCTCTCTAGGCAGATGAAATTTCAAACGTCAATTGTGTGTGTGTGCGTGAGTGTGTGTATGCGTGATGCTAGTTTTTAATCTCTTCTTATGGTAGTTGTCATTTATTTCTTTACTGAAATTTCAACACTAAATATATATACGGTTGGAGTGAAATATATTCTAAATATTCTAATGCAAATTATGCTGCAAATTCTAGGGATACCACCAGCCAAAAATCGTAAAGTACATATAGCACCATACTCTCTCAAACGGCTCCCAGGATGGGCCCTGTCTATGTGGCAGCCGGCTCAGACCTGCCCTGACAACACACTGGCCTTCTGCCTCCTCCTACCGTTAACCAACGGGATGCCACGTTCAATAAGGCTGCTTCCTCTTCAAAAGTTTGTCTCACCCAGGCGGTCTCCGTCAATTTATGACACTGATATGTTGATATTTACCTAAATTCAGTTTGAAGCTTTTTATTACAGTTTCCTACTTTGGCACTCTTTAAAGGTAGTAATATTACTTTCAGGTTTTCACTAGTGAAGTGAAGGGTGGCATTCTTTTAGAACTCAAATCATTGTGATATTTTTAAAATCCAGCAGGATTCTATCTTCCCCATCTCACAAATAAAGAAATTAAGAATGCTTTCATCTTAAAAATAACTATTTTGGCTTATATATGACCTGATTTCATTCTCCCTTACATATGGGAATTATTTCATAATTTGATGATCTTTTCACCCATAACGTGACCTTGCCAACTTGAACCTTCTGTCCTTTACCCAGGCTGCCCTCTGTCGTAGCAGGCCTCCCTCTGCCAGAGCCTTCCTGGGTTCCTTGACTAAAGTGATTCATTTGTTTCACATTGGGAATAAGTCAGGTAACATAATTTGAGTTACATAGCTTAGCTCAAGAAAAGAAATAAGATAAAACAATTCCAAGAAACTTTAGGCACATGGTCACTCCATGCAGCAAACCAGGTCTTGAGTAATCCCAGTATGATCAAATACAGACCATCATCCTTACAAGGAGTCCATTCTTTTCCACATGGTTTCAACATTGAGGAAGTAATCTGGTCAAACATATATTTAAATATTCACCTGAGAAGACTGGGGATGTATATCCATTTTATAAAACACCCGTAACTCATTCCTTAACTGACATAATCATACTTTGTATCCATGTACTATGTGATTGAACCCTCTGTCCCCTGGCTTAAGTATGCATCCCTGAGAATGCTACCAAATCATAAAATGTCCTCTGCAGCTACATTACTTTTGTCATTTAAACTGCCATAATGTAACACCTGGAGACTGGATGGTCTGACCAGAGTGCATTGCTCATGAGTTGCAGACTTGAGAGTGGAACTCATATCTTCTCACCCTAAATTCAATGATTTTTCCACATGCAACTCATGAAGTTATTGTTAGAGCCGACCCCTGTGACATACACCATATTATGGGGAGGGAAAGGGCAGAAGTAAACAGCCACACTAATTGCAGAATTCTTTAGATGGTAGCTAAACAACAGGTTTAATACATACAATGTGGGTTTTCCTCATGCTATATTAAGAGAATATGCTAAATTAAAAGTTAATTAAAAATGAAGTCCTAACATGTAGTTTGTCAGAAGTCTTTTTGAAAAGGTCTTCTAATAATTTTCATCAATGATTGTTTAAGAAAAAATACTCCTGTTTGCCTCCTCTGCTCTTAATATTACACTTCAACTTTTGACACCACATGTGTGGGTTTCTCCACGTATCAGGTAATTCTGTGACCCCAGCTGGGAGTCCTATAATTTAATACTGATACTCTCTCCCTGGAGTTAGCATCAGATCTCACAAGTTAAGGGTTCAGTCCCACAAGACTGCCCCCACTTCAGACAGCAATCACAAGCTCCGTATTGTTAGCTGTGTTTCTGACCTACTGGCTACATATTGGAGGTTCCCATGGTCCCTACTTGAGTGTGATTACTTTGCTAGAATGGTTCACAGAACTCAGGACAACTATTTATTTACGAGGTTACCAATTTGTTTCAAAAGATTTTAAAGGATGCAAATGAACAGACAGATGAAAAGATAAATAGGGCAAGTGTGGGAAGGATCCAGAGCACAGAAGTTTCTGTCTCCTTGTAGTTGATGACCAACCTCATGGATGCCTTTTCACCAAGCCAGAAGCCCTCCAAACTTCATCTTTTTGGTTTTTTTGTGGAAGCTACATTATATAAGCAGGACTGACTGAATCATTGGCCACTGGTGATCAAGTCACTGCCCAGCCCCTCTCCCTTCCAGGGAGATTGGAGGTGGGGCTGAAAGCTCCAACCCTCTGATGACCTAGCAGGTTCTCCTGGCAACCAATCCCTATTCTTAAGGGCTTTCCAAAAGTCACCTCATTAACATAAGCTCAAGTGTGGTTGAATGGGATATGTTATGAATGGCAAAATACACCCATTCCACCTTTATCACTCTGTAGCTATTTCAGGAACTCACAATGAAATATCATCAAAAAACATGCCCCTCCAGCTCTGACACAGAAAATTATAAGTGTTTTAGGATATATGTGCCAGGAACTGTGCATGAGACCAAAATATATATTTCTTACTATATCACAACACTGCAATCATGAGTGTTGAATTAAAATGAATCCTGTTTATAGGATAAGGCAGTATATGAAAAATTTGGTGTGAAATTTATAAAACCTGCCCTTTTGGTATTTTGAAGGAGATATATAAATCTGTATATCTTTATATATGGGTGTGTGTGTGTGTGTGTGTGTGTGTGTATATATACACACACACACACATGTATACATACACACACATACACAGTCGTTATCCCTTATCTGTGAGATATTTTCCAAGATTCCTAATGGATACCTGGAACCACAATAGCACCAAACCCTATATATACAATGATTTTTTCCTATACATACATGCCTATGAAAAAGTTTAATTTATATATAAGGTACAATAAGAGATAAACAATAATTATAAAATAGAACAATTATAACAATACAGTGTAATTCGCAAAATGAATATGGTGTTTCTCTCAAAATATCTTGCTGTGCGGTGTTTCTCTCAAAATATCTTACTGTGTGGTATTTAACCCTCCTTCTTGTGACGGTGGAAGATGATAAAATGCCTATGCGATGAGATGAAGTGAGGTGAATGATGTAGGTAGGCACTGTGCCATAGCGTTGACTACTATGGACCCTCTGACAATGCATTAGCAGGAGATCATGTGCTGGAGTTGACCAGAGGTCACTGAAACCTCAGAAAGTGAAATCATGGATAAGGAAGAACTATTGCTTATATGTTCTAGGTCATTCCTTCTTTATCATAGCTTGTCTTATTTTATTTTCTTATAGCATCTGTAATATTTATATACAGTTTTGCTAATAAAGGAAGATATATATAAAAATTAAGTAGCAATAATAAGGAAGTGACACCACCTAAAGATAACCACTTTGAAATATGTATGGTAGTTTTCCTCTTATGGAAAATGTTTTAATACTAATATAGAAAGTCACATAACCTGCTTCTTTGAATTATCATTATGGCTCGATGTTTATATTTCTCAAGCTGTTATGGGTGAAACACAAGCAATAGTATGTGTTGCTTGAGTAAAGTTACCAACGGTCAAATAATTTGGTAAAAAGATGAGTAGAATCAGGTTTGACTGTCCTTTTACTGAAGAATTCCGAAGGACTTGGGTGTGAGCATGCACATTGCTTATGCACTAGGCTCCATCAAGAGGCAAAGTATTTCCCTCTTTCACTTAATTACATGAGTGTGTGCACACGTGTATACATATTTATTTATTTACAATATTTAAACAAAGTAGTTATGTTCCAAGACTGAAGCAAACTGCCCATTTTATATAAAGAGCTGTAATACAATTCTGCTTAGGAAAGTACCCTGGCAGAGCACAGAGCCTGGGTTCCTAATAAAATAAGGCAAGCTATGATAAAGAAGGAATGACCTAGAACATATTAGTTTTGACTAAATGTCAAAATCTAAGGTTAAAGAGAAAGTTTATTCAGTAGTCTGTTTGTGTGGCTTGCAGTGAATTTGGGCTAGTAACTGATCTTACATGTGTGTCCACCAAGGCCTATAGCTCAACCTGAACTTTTATACCTGTGGAAGGTTATCTGTGAATCAGAACTATTTTCATTAACAATGTTAGTCTAAAGTCTCCAGAACTGGTTGCATTCCAGCCAGACTAGCAGTCTTTCTACCTTTTATAGATACTGGGCTCCTTTCCCATCTCAGAACTTTGTAATTTTTGTTCCTGAATTTCTTTACCTCGGATTTTACCTCAACTTTATCTGAATCCCTCTTCTCTCAGATATTTGCAAGACTGGCTCCTTATCATTCAGGTCTTAGCTCAAAAATCACTTCCTGGAATGGTGTTTGCATTAACATTTTTAACCTAAACTCTAATTATCAGTAGTTGGAACAGATTGTCACATCCTAGCTAAAGCTTTTCTTCTTGCCTTATTTTACTCATTTCTGAGATTCAAACAGAAAGTTTCTATTACTTGGATATTTGGATATTTCCCCTGTTGCTAACCAAAGCTCATCAGTAGTCTATAAGCTTAAACAAAGACTAGCAAAAGAAGACCTATGTTCTTTTGCCTGTTCATTGATCCGTAGTTAACATGAAAGCCATGCAGAATATAAAATCGAGTGAGACAAGATCCCTGCCCTCAATTTGCTTTCTATTGAGTAACAGCCAAGGTATGAGACACTGCGGTGGGATAAGTAAGTGCATTTATTGCTGCTATGGAAAACTCCACAGCCTCAGTCTGATTTTGCTGTTGGAAGGAGGGTAGCTAGTATGGAGGGAGGGAGCAAACTGGCACGAAGGGAGGGAAGAAGACTCTTGTTGCCACTCATGCTAAAGCAGACACAAGATTCATGTACATGCAGTCAAATCAGAGCACCTTTTCCTCCTATGCTTACCCAGTCCCAGGTCAGATTAGAGAGCAACTATCATCGCCTTTCTCTGCTTTCACTTTGTTTTGTAAGAATATTTGTCAGGCATTTTAACTGGATTTCTAAATGTATTTATTATTGGGAGATGGGTGAACAGAATTATGAAG
The DNA here is from genome assembly GCF_030020395.1 of Manis pentadactyla. Classification (NCBI taxonomy): domain Eukaryota; kingdom Metazoa; phylum Chordata; class Mammalia; order Pholidota; family Manidae; genus Manis; species Manis pentadactyla. Next base: position 16,521,386 of record NC_080029.1, read on the forward strand.
TGTGGTTTTATAGGATCTCTATTTTAGGAATTTTACTAGTAGAAGGAAAATAGAAATTTATTTAAGCAAAATGAGAGCACTTATTTGCATTTAATGTAATACCCAGGTAAAATGCTTAAAACAGCTTTAAATCCAACAAGAGTTGCATAGATTTTATTTTATAGAATGGTTCTTTAAAAACACCTGCACCTGATTTTATTTGATTAACAGGTTTGATATTGATTAATCAATATTTAAGATGTTCACTAAGATTTATATTTAAAAGACTTATGTTTAAGATTAGTTTAAAAGCACTCAAAATAGCATCAATAACATATTTCAGAATATATTTAATAAACTGACTGTAAGACCTGCACACTAATTAAAATATATATATATCGAAGGAAACAGACCCCCACCACAAATAGTATCCAGACCAAAATGTCAATAGTTGATAAATAGCTGTTGAGAAACACCACTCCAGGAGGTGATGTTTGAGCTAAGACTTGAAGGATAAGGAATCAGTCATGCAAATATCTGGGTGAAGAGGAATTCAGGTAAAGGGAACAAAAATTACAGAAGTTCTGAGATGGAAAAGGAATGCGGTATTCATAAAGGGCAGAAAGATCACTAGTCTAGCTAGAATGCAACAAGTGCTGGGAATAAGATATTACCAGCTGAGAACACTGCTGTTTTTCCCTGTATCTTGTCTCAGAAGTGATGAAGGATGAAGCCAGCAGACAAGAGTATGGAGCAACCAGCAAAGGAAAGATTCTGCGATCCAGGAGGGGCTCCAAGGAAGAATGCTGTCAGGACTGAATGGTCTGGAGTTTACATTGCCTCCTGAGAGGAGGAAGTCCCACCCTTCCCTGACCATATATAGAACTGAACTAATTACATCATAACTCACTCTTGATTGGCTGAGTGTACAATGTTTCATTTGCATACGGCATAACCAATCAGAGCTGGAGTCTCTTTAACTAAGTATAATTTTGAATGGCTGAATTGGATTGGAGCTTTTTCTGAAACCTTACAAGGGCCTGGAAGCTTCTTGAAACTTACAAAGGTCTTAAAATTTACAAGCGCTCTGAACTCTATCTGCCTGCCTGCCTCCCTCTATTCCCTGCTTCAAAAGGACCAGGTAACACCGAGGAAGAAGGTTGGGACAAGATTCAAGATATCTTTGCATACGAGGTACAGTCATGTATGGAATTTTAATATGATTGAATAGATTTTAAACTGGTTGAATGAAATTCAAATGTACACCACATCCACAACTTGGAGGACTGCCAGCATCACTGCACTTTCCTCGGCTTGGTTCCCTTAGAATTTTTATTGTTGACTTGGATGAGGACAAAGAAGGCCTGTTATAAAATCTGCGGCTGATGACAAGCTCAGGGAGGTAACTGATACACGGAACGACAGAATGAGGATTCAAAAGCATCTTGACAGACTAAGACCCTGGGCTGAGTCTAAGACAATGACATTTAATAAAGATAAATATGATATCCTGCACCTGGGTTAGAAAGCATATGGTTCAAAAGAGTAAGAGGCAAGTTCGAACAGCAACATGGGTTAAAATGTTAGAGGCATTTTCCCCAAATATAAGATTAATGTGAGCCAGCAGAGTGATTGAGTCACCACTGAAGTCAACATGGACTTCAGATGCATTCATCAAAGTAGACCATCCACAACCAAGAAGATCTCATATCTGGAACCCTACTGAAAGGTCAGACTTTGAAAGTTGACAAACCCAGGTATGATAAAATATATAAAAAAAAAATAGGGATGCAGAATCTTGAAACTGATGCATGTTTCACTTATAAAAGGATTATCAACAATTCACATATTGGAAGGTCAGTAGTCTTTATGAGGAATTAGATTTATTTGGAGACAAAAAGTTTGAACTGAGATCAGTTGAAGAAAAAAATGAGTGGGCATTTTGATTGAATATTGAAAGAAATCTCTTGCAATAATAGTTGCTCCAAAATTCAGTGGGCCGCTGTTTTTCAAAAGGTGTAGACCACCTCACTGGAAGTTTGCAAGCAGAGACTGGGGGGATGCACTTCAAGGAGAATGTCTAGGAAATCCACACATGAGCACTAAAAGATTGGTGAAGCCCTTTAGGTTTTGTTTTTCAGTAATTTGGTTACAAACATTGAGCTATGTCTCTTATTATTTATAGCTCACTCTTTTTACCTATACACAGGTAAAATGAATTTTGTGAAAAAGGTTAAATGCATGCACATGGATGGTAGCCAGGGTTCTCATTCAGCAGGTAAATTTCTAAGCAAACTGTTTTGCTTCAACCACATTTTGTTTTGTTGTACTATTTGCTGTTTTTCTCAAGTCTATGGTGTTTTGGACAGAGAAAAATGTCTATTTTTAGGGATTTCTCTTTTAAGTGGGGCTGATGCCTCCTATTCACATTCTGATCCTATTCTAACCACCCGATGCTTAAAGAACTTGATTTGAAATCAGTGCTGTGCATCGCAGAATCCAACATCTGAGCTGGAAAGAATTTGTTTCTTTCGCAAGTGGGAAAGACCTTCATAGGTCACTTGAAATAGAACCACCTGGGAGCCACAGTTCTTTCTCACCTACAGGGAAATGCCAGGGCCATGTGTGTGAATCAAACATTCAGGCTTGTTTAGTCCCCTACTAGCAATTACATCCACCAGTGTGTCTTTGTAGAAGGTCAAAAACTGTAGAGTTGAAATTAGCTTCAAGAGAATTTGGTCTTCTTTTGTTTTACTTTCATTATGCTGCCCATCAAGAGTTTAAGCTTAAGGGGGGAAAAAAGGGCAATAGAGTGAATTCAATAGCTACAAAAGACTGATTCATAATAATATCTTTCTCACAAAGGAAAGGAAAGAAAGGCCAACACAGTCCTCCCTTGGAGCTCATTTCAAACTGTTTATATTTTACTTAGGAGTTAAATCCTTAAAATTTCTTCTGCTGCAGCAAAAGATTTTTCAACCTTGGTCCTCAGGACTTTTCCATTATGATGTATGAGTAGATTTCAAATACATATATACTTTTTGTGGTCCTTTTAAATGAATGAATCCTTCACGTAAGTTTTGTTACTTGGATCATAGGAACTTGTTATTTATTTGTCAGCTAATAAGCACTCTGTCATGATAAATTCCTGGGTAAAAGAGGTTTTATCCTCATTCTAATACAGATAATGTATTGTCTGGATTTCCAAAAAAAGAGTGGCATGAAGGCTGGCAGATCTTATCACATATTGTGCAGCTATAATATGACAGCTTTAATTAATCAATTTTTACTTAATCAATTTTGTGTCTCTTCTCATTTCTCTTTCAGAAATGAAAAAATATAAGGTGTGGTGCTGAGATTAAATAATTGTAAATCAGGGTTTATCACATAATTGAATTCATAATTTCAACATTTATACCTTTCCCCAAAACCTTGTGACTCTTTCCATTTCTTAACTGCAGTAAAATGCTCTGCTTCCATGGGTGTTGATGGTACAAAGACGGTGGGGAACATGGCATTGTGAAGGCTTCATTATCAAGGATAATAGCGTGCATCAGGGTAACTACAGAAACTAGAATTAGCCTTATAAGTAAAAATTATGATTGGAACTAAAAATGTATAAGAAGGAACCCATAGGAAAATTGTTAAATATATTTCCAGGTTACGATGACTCTACCATATATTTCAGAATTCTTTACAAGTATTGTTAAATAGAGGTCTATTATCTGTACTAATTACATAAGTTAGAGGAAGTGTTAATAATCACATTTAAGTAAAGCTCTGTGGTGTTTACAAGTATGGCATGCATTCATATCCTGGGGTTTCCATAACAAAGTACCATATACTGGATGACTTAGAATAACAGAAATTTATTGTCTCACAGTTCTGAAGGCCAGGAGCCAGAAATCAAGGTAGCAGCAGGGCCATACATCCTCCAGCAGAAGACACTAAGGAAGGATCTGTGTGGACCAGGCCTCCTCCTAGATCCTGGTACTTCCTTAGCTTGTGGCAATGTAACTCCAGTCCTCCTGTGGCATTCTTCTTAGAGGGCCACCAGCCTGATTAGGAGCCCACCCTGCTCCAGTACAATCTCACCTTAACTTACTAATGGCATCTGTAACAGTGCTATTGACAAATGTCATATTCTGAGGAATTGGGGGTGAGGATTTCAATATGTAAATTTTTAGAGGACACAATTCAGCCTGTTACACAGAATTTCCACCCTTTGTAAGAATAGGCACTTGCTTCCTCAGACTCCTCAAAGTTCTCATGGGAAAATTAGCAGCAGGCTCTTGAAAGGATTTTTCTTCTTGGTGTAAAACATAAAGCCTTACCCTCTTTTTTTTGCTTTTGTTCTTTGTAGTTTAAGGGCATCATGTTTGAAGATGACAGAGGTGTCTTACTACCACAAAGAGAGCTATTACTTCTTTTTTTTTTTTTTTTTTTTTTTTTTTAGATAATTATTTTTTATTGAAGGGTAGTTGACACACAGTATTACATTACAATAGTTTCAGGTGTACAACACAGTGATTCAACATTTATATACATGATAATTCTAAGTACCAGCTATCACCATACCAAGTTGTTACAATATTTTGACTATATTCCTTATGCTATACATTACATCCCGGTTGCTTATTTATTTTACAATTGGAAGTGTGTACATTTCTTGGTTGTTGTTGTTAGGGCATCTCTCATATTTATTGATCAAATGGTTGTTAACAGCAATAAAATTCTGTATAGGGGAGTCAATGCTCAATGCACAATCATTAATCCACCCCAAGCCTAATTTTCGTCAGTCTCCAATCTTCTGAAGCATAACGAACAAGTTCTTACATGGAGAACAAATTCTTACATAGTGAATAAGTTACATGGTGAACAGTACAAGGGCAGTCATCACAGAAACTTTTGGTTTTGCTCATGCATTATGAACTATAAACAGTCAGTTCAAATATGAATACACATTTGATTTTTATACTTGATTTATATGTGGATACCACATTTCTCTCTTTATTATTTTTAATAAGATGCTGAAGTGGTAGGTAGATACAACATAAAGGTAGAAAACATAGTTTAGTGTTGTAAGAGAGCAAATGTAGATGATCAGGTGTGTGCCTGTAGACTATGTGTTAATCCAAGCTAGACAAGGGCAATAAAACATCCACATATGCAGAAGATTTCTCTCAGAACAGGGGGGGTGAGGTTCTAAGCCTCACCTCTGTTGATCCCCAATTTCTCACCTGATGACCCCCCTGCGACTGTGCCTGTCTTAGGTTGTTCCTCCCTTGAGGAATCTTACCCGTCTCTGGCTAACCAGTCATCTTCCGGGGCCATACAGGGAAATGTTAAGTTGGTAAGTGAGAGAGAAGCCTTATTGTTTGAAATGGTTAGCTTTTTATTTCTTTGCATATTTATGCCCTGTGGCTTCTATGCCCAGCATTTGTCTTGAGGTATCTTTACCACTTGGAGGAGTTATGATACTCGGTAAATTTGATATGAGGCACGAATTCTATTTAAGAATTCGTTGTAATTAGGAAGGAAGAAGAAAAGCTATAGAAGTAGCAGGCAGGAGAAAACATGGGAAGATTGATTATTTCTTTGACATATCTTCTTGTAGAGTAACTTCAGCATGTATATATTTTAAGCTACTACTTAAATTGCGCACACACATTAACATAATAGGAGTATAGTTACATAACCAAAGCATACCTGTAATTACCAGCCATCTCCAGTGAAACCAAGAAAACCAGTTAGGCACCCTAGGCATTTGTGAAAACTTATCAATGATATGATGGTTATTATCTAACTGAATTTGAATAGTTTGAGAAAAATCAGACAAATTAAAACAACCCATTCCTGGGCACTGTTCACATCCCATATGTTCTTTTAACAGTAAATAGTCTGTAGTTGTAAGATTTTGGAGCGCTACAATTTGCACTTCTCCTAATTCTTGGTTGAGTTCCAACAGTATAGATCCAGTCAAATTTGTTGTTTTACTGTATGCACAGGCCAGCTTAGATATCTCCTTCATTCCCATGGCAAGTCCAGGAGCTGGTGGGATGAGTGCATCTACAGCTGTAGCAGTGCGTGGATCTTTGTTGGGTTTTTTGATGATCATCTTCTGGCATGAGTCTTCCCGAGAGTGCTGATGTTGGAAGTTCTCTTTCATATCGTTTCTTAGTTCATTTTCGGGGTAGCCAAATTAGGCTTTGATCCTCTGTATAAACACAAACAGACCCTTTGCCTACCCTTTTATATGTCCTTTATATCATTGTGTAGAACTCATTAGAGGTCACCACATAGGAACTGCATTTTTTTTTTTTTTAATCATTAATCTACACTTACATGATGAATACTTTGTTTACTAGGCTCTCCCCTATACCAGGTCCCCCCTATATACTCCTTTACAGTCACTGTCCATCAGCGTAGCAACCTGTTGTAGAATCACTACTTGTCTTCTCTGTGTTGTACAGCCCTCCCCTTTCTCCCACCCCGCTATGGATGCTAATCTTAATACCCCCCTACTTCTCCCCCCCTTATCCCTCCCTACCCACCCATCCTCCCCAGTCCCTTTCCCTTTGGTACGTGTTAGTCCATTATTGAGTTCTGTGATTCTGCTGCTGTTTTGTTCCTTCAGTTTTTCCTTTGTTCTTATATTCCACAGATGAGTGAAATCATTTGGTATTTCTCTTTCTCTGCTTGGCTTGTTTCACTGAGCAAAATACCCTCCAGCTCCATCCATGTTGCTGCAAATGGTTGGATTTGCCCTTTTCTTATGGCTGAGTAGTATTCCATTGTGTATATGTACCACATCTTCTTTATCCATTCATCTATCGATGGACATTTAGGTTGCTTCCAATTCTTGGCTATTGTAAATAGTGCTGCGATAAACATAGGGGTGCACTGATCTTTCTCATACTTGATTGCTGCATTCTTAGGGTAAATTCCTAGGAGTGCAATTCCTGGGTCAAATGGTAAGTCTGTTTTGAGCATTTTGATGTACCTCCATACTGCTTTCCACAATGGTTGAACAAGTTTACATTCCCACCAGCAGTGTAGGAGGGTTCCCCTTTCTCCACAGCCTCGCCAACATTTGTTGTTGTTTGTCTTTTGGATGGCAGCCATCCTTACTGGTGTGAGGTGATACCTCATTGTAGTTTTAATTTGCATTTCTCTGATAATTAGCGATGTGGAGCATCTTTTCATGTGTCTGTTGGCCATCTGTGTTTCTTTTTTGGAGAACCGTCTGTTCAGTTCCTTTGCCCATTTTTTAATTGGGTTATTTGTTTTTTGTTTGTTGAGGCGTGTGAGCTCTTTATATATTCTGGACGTCAAGCCTTTATCGGATGTGTCATTTTCAAAGATATTCTCCCATACTGTAGGGTTTCTTTTTGTTCTATTGATGGTGTCTTTTGCTGTACAGAAGCTTTTCAGCTTAATATAGTCCCACTTGTTCATTTTTGCTGTTGTTTTCCTTGCCCGGGGAGATATGTTCAAGAAGAGGTCACTCATGTTTATGTCTAAGAGGTTTGTGCCTATGTTTTCTTCCAAGAGTTTAATGGTTTCATGACTTACATTCAGGTCTTTGATCCATTTTGAGTTTACTTTTGTATATGGGGTTAGACGATGGTCCAGTTTCATTCTCCTACATGTAGCTGTCCAGTTTTGCCAGCACCATCTGTTGAAGAGACTGTCATTTCGCCATTGTATGTCCATGGCTCCTTTATCAAATATTAATTGACCATATATGTCTGAGTTAATGTCTGGATTCTCTAGTCTGTTCCATTGGTCTGTGGCTCTGTTCTTGTGCCAGTACCAAATTGTCTTGATTACTATGGCTTTATAGTAGAGCTTGAAGTTGGGGAGTGAGATCCCCCCTACTTTATTCTTCTTTCTCAGGATTGCTTTGGCTATTCGGGGTCTTTGGTGTTTCCATATGAATTTTTGAATTATTTGATCAAGTTCATTGAAGAATGTTGCTGGTAGTTTCATAGGGATTGCATCAAATCTGTATATTGCTTTGGGCAGGATGGCCATTTTGACGATATTAATTCTTCCTAGCCATGAGCATGGGATGCGTTTCCATCTGTTAGTGTCCCCTTTAATTTCTTTTAAGAGTGACTTGTAGTTTTCAGAATATAAGTCTTTCACTTCTTTGGTTAGGTTTATTCCTAGGTATTTTATTTTTTTTGATGCAATTGTGAATGGAGTTGTTTTCCTGATTTCTCTTTCTGTTGGTTCATTGTTGGTATATAGGAAAGCCACAGATTTCTGTGTGTTGATTTTGTATCCTGCAACTTTGCTGTATTCCGATATCAGTTCTAGTAGTTCTGGGGTGGAGTCTTTAGGGTTTTTTATGTACAGTATCATGTCATCTGCAAATAGTGACAGTTTGACTTCTTCTTTGCCAATCTGGATTCCTTGTATTTTTTTGTTTTGTCTGATTGCCGTGGCTAGGACCTCTAGTACAATGTTAAATAACAGAGGGGAGAGTGGGCATCCCTGTCTAGTTCCCAATCTCAGAGGAAATGCTTTCAGCTTCTCGCTATTCAATATAATGTTGGCTGTGGGTTTTTCATAGATGGCCTTTATTATGTTGAGGTACTTGCCCTCTATTCCCATTTTGCTGAGAGTTTTTATCATGAATGGATGTTGAACTTTGTCAAATGCTTTTTCAGCATCTATGGAGATGATCATGTGGTTTTTGTCTTTCTTTTTGTTGATGTGGTGGATGATGTTGATGGACTTTCGAATGTTGTACCATCCTTGCATCCCTGGGATGAATCCCACTTGGTCATGGTGTACGATGGTTTTGATGTATTTTTGAATTCGGTTTGCTAAAATTTTGTTGAGTATTTTTGCGTCTACGTTCATCAGGGATATTGGCCTATAGTTTTCTTTTTTGGTGGGGTCTTTGCCTGGTTTTGGTATTAGGGTGATGTTAGCTTCATAGAATGAGTTTGGGAGTATCCCCTCCTCTTCTATTTCTTGGAAAACTTTAAGGAGAATGGGTATTATGTCTTCCATGTATGTCTGATAAAATTCCGAGGTAAATCCATCTGGCCCGGGGGTTTTGTTCTTTGGTAGTTTTTTGATTACCGCTTCAATTTCGTTGCTGGTAATTGGTCTGTTTAGATTTTCTGTTTCTTTTTGGGTCAGTCTTGGAAGGTTGTATTTTTCTAGGAAGTTGTCCATTTCTCCTAGGTTTCCCAGCTTGTTAGCGTATAGGTTTTCATAGTAGTCTCTAATAATTCTTTGTATTTCTGCGGGATCTGTTGTGATTTTTCCTTTCTCATTTCTGATACTGTTGATTTGTGTTGACTCTCTTTTCCTCTTAATAAGTCTGGCTAGAGGCTTATCTATTTTGTTTATTTTCTCGAAGAACCAGCTCTTGGTTTCATTGATTTTTGCTATTGTTTTATTCTTCTCAATTTTATTTATTTCTTCTCTGATCTTTATTATGTCCCTCCTTCTGCTGACCTTAGGCCTCATTTGTTCTTCTTTTTCCAATTTTGATAGTTGTGACATTAGACCGTTCATTTGGGATTGCTCTTCCTTTTTTAAATATGCTTGGAGTGCTATATACTTTCCTCTTAAGACTGCTTTTGCTGCGTCCCACAGAAGTTGGGGCTTAGTGTTGTTGTTGTCATTTGTTTCCATATATTGCTGGATCTCCATTTTGATTTGGTCATTGATCCATTGATTATTTAGGAGCGTGTTGTTTAGCCTCCATGTGTTTGTGAGCCTTTTTGCTTTCTTTGAACAGTTTATTTCTAGTTTAATGCCCTTGTGGTCTGAAAAGTTGGTTGGTAGGATTTCAATCTTTTGGAATTTACTGAGGCTCTTTTTGTGGCCTAGTATGTGGTCTATTCTGGAGAATGTTCCATGTGCACTTGAGAAGAACGTGTATCCTGTTGCTTTTGGATGTAGAGTTCTGTAGATGTCTATTAGGTCCATCTGTTCTAGTGTGTTGTTCAGTGCCTCTGTGTCCTTACTTATTTTCTGTCTGGTGGATCTGTCCTTTGGAGTGAGTGGTGTGTTGAAGTCTCCTAGAATGAATGCGTTGCATTCTATTTCCTCCTTTAGTTCTGTTAATATTTGTTTCAGGTATGTTGGTGCTCCTGTATTGGGTGCATATATATTTATAATGGTTATATCCTCTTGATGGACTGAGCCCTTTATCATTATGTAATGTCCTTCTTTGTCTTTTGTTACTTTCTTTATTTTGAAGTCTGTTTTGTCTGATACCAGAATTGCAACACCTGCTTTCTTCTCTCTGTTGTTTGCTTGAAATATCTTTTTCCATCCCTTGACTTTAAGTCTGTGCGCGTCTTTGGGTTTGAGGTGAGTCTCTTGTAAGCAGCATATGGATGGATCTTGCTTTTTTATCCATTCTATTACTCTGTGTCTTTTGATTGGTGCATTCAGTCCATTTACATTTAGGGTGATTATTGAAAGGTATGAATTTATTGCCATTGCAGGCTTTAAGTTTGTGGTTACCAAAGGTTTAGGGTTAGCTTCTTTACTGTCTTACTGTCTAACTTAACTCGCTTGTTGAGCTATTATAAACACAATCTGATGATTCTTTATTTCTCTCCCTTCTTATTCCTCCTCCTCCCTTCTTCATATGTTGGGTGTTTTGTTGTGTGCTCTTTTTAGGAGTGCTCCCATCTAGAGCAGTCCCTGTAGGATGCCCTGTAGAGGTGGTTTGTGGGAGGCAAATTCCCTCAACTTTTGCTTGTCTGGGAATTGTTTAATCCCTCCTTCATATTTAAATGATATTCGTGCTGGATACAGTAGTCTTGGTTCGAGGCCCTTCTGTTTCATTGCATTAAGTATATCATGCCATTCTCTTCTGGCCTGTAGGGTTTCTGTTGAGAAGTCTGATGATAGCCTGATGGGTTTTCCTTTGTAGGTAACCTTTTTTTTCTCTCTGGCTGCTTGTAATACTTTGTCCTTGTCTTTGATCTTTGCCATTTTAATTATTATGTGTCTTGGTGTTGCCCTCCTTGGATCCCTTGTCATGGGAGTTCTGTGTACCTCTGTGTTCTGAGAGGCCATTTCTTCCCCTAGTTTGGGGAAATTTTCAGCAATTATTTCTTCAAAGACATTTTCTATCCCCTTTTCTCTCTCTACTTCTTCTGGAATGCCTATGATTCTTATATTATTTCTTTTATATTGATCACTCAGCTCTCTTAAAATTCTTTCATTCCTGGAGATCCTTTTATCTCTCTCTGCATCAGCTTCTCTGCGTTCCTGTTCTCTGTTTTCTAGTCCATTAATGGTCTCTTGCATCTTGTCCATTCTGTTTTGAAGTCCTTCCAGAGCTTGTTTTATTTCTGAATTCTCCTTCCTTAGTTCTTGCATATTTCTCTGCAAGTCCATCAGCATGGTTATGACTTTTGTTTTGAATTCTTTTTCAGGTAGACTGGCTAAATCTATCTCCCCAGATTCCTTCTCAGGGGAAGATGTAGCAGATGCCGAAGCTGTCTGGGTTAGTCTTGTCTGAATCATATTTTTTTGCCTTTTCATGTTGACAGGTGCTATTGACTGTCAGCTGGGAGGGCCAAAATTTTCACTTACTACTGGCCTTTCTTTACTGGGGCAACTGCGACCCCTAGTGGCTTGTGTTGGGTAATTGCGTGTAGAGTGGGTCTTTGTGTCTTGCCTGGCCGGGAGGGAGAAATTTCCCTTTCTGTGGGCGGAATTTGTCTCAGGCTGCTTCTCTGCTTTCGCAGCGCCCGGTGGAGTGATGGATGGGGGGGCTGCTTGACTGTTTGCCTCCGTGAGGGGTCTCAGAGCTGTTGCCCAGGGGGTTAGTGCACCCGGTTTTCCCTGTAATTTCCAGCTGCTGTACTGTGACCTGGGTTGTTTCCGTCAAGCTGTTAAGTCCCTGTCCCTTTAAGACTTTCAAAAAGCCCCCGCTTTTCTTTGTCACAGGGGCATCAGCTTCAGCACCCGCTCTGAGGTCTTACCCCCTGTTCTCCCAGTATCCAGGGCCCCCTGGGCATATACTGTGTCTGCGCTCTGGCCCGGATGGCTGGGACTGGGTGTTCGGCAGCCCTGGGCTCCGTCTCCCTCCCGCTCTGCCTATTGTTCTCCCGCCGGGAGCTGGGGGGAGGGGCGCTCGGGTCCCGCAGGGCCGGGGCTTGTATCTTACCCCTTTCACCAGTCGCTGGGTTCTCGCTGGTGTAGCTGCAGTCTGGCCACTGTCCTGCGTCTTCTGGTCTCTCTTTTAGGGCTAGTTGTGTTTGTTGTATTTTCAAAAGTATATATGTTTTTGGGAGGAGATTCCCACTGTCCTACTCACGCCACCATGTTGGCTCCGCCCCTTTTCAATCGAGCTATTACTTCTTGATATGTTTCTTCACCCCCTTTTTCTGGGAATATCAACCTCTCTGTTCTTCTACTAGAACCTTACCTACTTTTGGATATATTTGTTTTTCTACCAACAAAGTGTCCACAGACAAGCTCTCATTAAGGCACCACTCCTCTTTGCTCCTTTGCTTCTGTCTCAGTCTTAACTCAGGATACTCCTGCTTTATCCAACTTTTAGAATATGCAGTTTCTTAGAGACTAATTCTAGACTCTCTGCTCTTCTATCTTTATATGATTTCCTTAAGTGAGCTCATCCATCCCCATGGCTTTTATGTTTTGCTTTGTAGAAATATAGCTCTCACATTTCTACTTCTTGCGGCACTGGTTATTTTATGTGTCAATCTGACTGGGTCACTGGATACCCAGATATTTGATCAAACATGATTCAGGGCATGTCTGTGAAGGCATTTCTGGATGACATTAACATTTGAGCTGGTAGACTGAGTAAAACAGCTCCCAGACCCCCAATATCAATGTGGGTTTGTCTCATCCAGTACATAGAGGATATGCATAGAAAAAAACAAGCTGAATCAGAGACAATTCCTTCTGCCTGACTGCCTGTGAGCTGGGACATCAGTTATTTCCTGCTTTCAGATTTGCGCTGAGATGTTGGTTCTTCTTGGGTCTTGAGTCTGCTGGTTGTCAGTCAAGAGGTACACCATTGTCTCTCCTGTTTCTCGGGACTTCAGATGTGGATCAAAACTTACACTAGTTGTTTGGGGTCTCCAGCTTACTGACTGTAGATCTTGAGGTTTGTCATGCCCCAGAATGGTGTGAGCCAATTCCTTGTAATAAACACCTCTTTTTTTCAATTTATATATTTTGATAGTATATGTCTCAATATATATCTATACCTGTATCTACCCTATTGGTTCTCTTTCTTGGGACAACTCTAATATACTAACATTGGGCCCTCTCCAAAACTCTAGAATCTAGAAGAGCCTACTTCACGTCATTAAAGCCATCAACCAGGTTACTCAAGTCAGAAATCTGAAAAACGTTTTGAACGTCTACAACCCCAACATCCAATCCATCAGCGAATGTAATATAGTTTGTTTCTAAAGTATGCATCAAACCTCTTCCCGTCTCTCCTGCTCTGTAACTCCACCACTATCACCATCTCTAGCCAGCACTAATGCAATCCTCTTACTGATCTCTATCCTTCCTCTTTTGTCCATGTCCAAAATCCATCCACTCTTCATGAAATACAAATCAGACATCACATAATCAAAACCCTGCAGGAATCCCATCACTCAGAACGTCCATAGCCTATTGATCTGCCGTTGAAGGCTATGGAGGATCTGACACATATTTTCAATACCCTCTCTTTCCACTCTCCCTTCGCTGCTTTAATTCTCCATCCCATTTGCATGTTATGTACCATTAACATATATATTTACCTTCTTCATGTTCCTAGATAACACTCACATTGTTACCTTTTACCTCTTTTCTGCAATGGTGGAATGCCTGGATGCTTCTCATCCTTCACCTTAAATCTAAAAGCCATTCTATTATTTTTGGAGGGTTTCTTAGCATTGCCCCTCTCTGCACACTATTCATTTTCTTTAGACCACTACACAAGTTTTGATTATGTTATTATTGACATGTTTTCTTATTTTGAGTTTGTCTCTCCAACCTGTTGTAAGCTCTCCAAAACCAGAGACTACACGTATCTCCACTCTGCATTCGGAATACCCAGAACCTCATGCTTCATAAATACTAGGTTTTAAATAAACATTCTGGGGATTGAACAGATAGTTACACTTCACTTATTTTCTCTTACCTTTTCTTATTTCTGTTTTCTCATACTGTCACTTTCTTCCCTATCCTCTCTGCCCCTCTCTGCTTCCCTCCTCCTTTCCTACAGTATTAAATTGAAGATTATTAGCAACATAAAAACCAGACAGAGAATCTTAAACTGCTGATTTTGTGGCATTGAACAGAGCTCAGCAGCACACAGCCAGAAGCAATCTTCAACAGTTTTCAGAGGAGACCCCCATCTAATTACCTCAGATTATAAACATTACTGGCCATGTTGCCTCCCAAAGTTACAGCAAAACTTAATCTCATTTCTGTTAATAGTAAATGCCCCCTTGTTTTCTGATAATTAGTCACTGTGGAGTTCTAGAAAGGTCATTTGGTTGAAATATAAGGCTGCAATTTATTTAAAAGGAAAAATAGGCAGAGGAAATTATCTTTCTGCAATTCATTAGCCCAGGCCACAGTTACCCCAGGATTTCTGAGCGTATGTCACCGAGAGCCTAGCACTGCTGTAACCAGAATGCATGCATAGCCCTGGGACAGACACAAACTCACTAAATTGCTATTAATCTGAACCACACAGAGGGTGTTTCTCTCTAATACCAAAACACTTATTAAAAAGTAAAAATTTTTACACTTCACTACAAATGTGGTTCATGTAAAGCAGGTACACCATATTTGTGAACAGGTGCATTATTGGAAAAAGTACTTTGCAACATCTGTGGTGCTGATGATAGAAGGTAGGCAAGATGTTTAAACTTGCTCCCATTTTATTTTTAGTGGTCATTCAAATCAGAGAACAATGTTTATCCCTGCTAATTCTATTTAGGGAACAATTGCTTTTGCAAAAGCCTACCTAGATTGATTATTACCAAATAGCAAATATAAGACAACAGCAATGATCCCAAATCTTAATACTCAAAGATTAATCCTCTTTCCTTCATTATATCTGAGTGCAATTGTGTAATACTGTTCACATCCATTTTTAGTAGGAAGATTCTAAAACTGTATAATGTTCATTACTATTTGAATATTTGCTAAAAATGAAAGCTGAAATTTGAAATGAATTGATTTTCAGAAATATGTTTTTGGAAGTTAAAGGGTACAATGTTATTGTCATGTGGTTTAACATGATTTCTTTACTGAATATAAGAACACTACTAAGATTTTAAAATCCTATGTACATGTATTGTGTTTTGTTTAAGTTTTTGGGTTTTTTTCCATTTCCCAGACTGACTGTTAGCATATTGCTTATTTAGAAACTTAAGTATGCATGCATCACTAACATAGGAAAGCTATATTCCTTCTGCGGTATTTACCTTCAATGTGCATGGTATAATATGTATTTGAAATTTGAAGAATTAAAAATGAACTTTTCATATAAATCAGAAGAGAGTTAATGGATAAATAAGGTTGGCTACACTCTAGAGAGAGAGAAACTTAGTTTGAATTATAATGCTTGCATGCCATAAATACACACTGATAGCTATTGCAGTGATGAAGTTTGGAAAACAAATATACTAAATACCCAAATATTTAAAAGGAAGATAATTGAGAAAAAGGTTAATTCACAGCTGAATAATAATACTGATAATCAAAATAGACAAAAAAAAATCTGATTTTTTTTTTTTTACAAAATCAAGTATAACAAATGATAAATCACGAGCTAGAATAAAGCATTTATGTGCATTTTGGCTTTTCATAGTATCTTCTCCCACTAAGGAATATAATTTTGCCTGCATCTTTTTTTAAATGCAACATCAGAAAAATATTTTCCCTTATGGTAATCATCAGTCACTATTCACTTTTATGACTTAAAAGATCCAGGCTTGAGACATAGGAAGACTTTAGCAATGGTCTGGTTAGATAGGGAAGCAAGCCAGCATAGGCAGGAGGCTAGTCTGAGAAACCTGGAAGGAAGTTTTTTTCTGTGGACCTACATTCAGGTGTGTTTGTAGGGAACTCAAATACAATGTCAATGAAAAGTTGTGTGTATCTTAATGTCCCTCACCAATGTCTTAGAGGAAGAAATACAGAATGGATTGAAAGGTCAAAAACACATTCAAGAGAACAAGTGAATTAGGAAAACAGGCAATGGCTGCATTTGCTTTGTGGCCGTGTTCTCCAGTACAATTTTCTGGGATGGTGGAAATGTTTTAGTATCTGCACTGTCTAATCACGTAGCCGCTAGCTCACATGTGGCTACTGAGCAACTGAAATGTGAAGAGTGTGACTGATATACTAACTTTTAATTTATATTCCATTTTAATTTCACTTGAAATTCAAAGAGCCCCATGTGACTAGTGGCTACAATATTGGATAGAACAGTTTGAGGACTTAGAAACAATGCCAATGTTTTCATTTTGACAGAAAATAACATCAAATAAAGGTCACATGTTCTAGATCCTGATGAGATCTATTATCATCCATTTGTTAATCGAACAATTATTTCCTGAGGGTCAATATGCATAGGTCCCTGCACTGCCACCACTATGTGCATATTATCTTTGACTCAAACCTTAAAAGATCATGTTTAGTCCATGATTTAAGTAAACTGAGAGATTGGAGGAAAAAAATAACAAACCAAAACAAAAACACTGTGTATTTAGAATGAACAGATTATTTTAAATACACCCTTCTCTATTCTCAGCTTTTTCAGAGTCTTGCTCTCAGTTAAAGACTGGCTCTCTCTGGGGGCTGCACTTCTGTTTAAGGGCTTAAGATGGAGCCTGATCATTTTCTGAGTTCCTGGGGCCAGGAGATGTTGGTGCAATTCTGTGCATCCTTCAGCTGTGTCTCACCTTACTTCAAAACTCATAATTGTTGCAGAGCAAGATTCATAGTTGGTTGTTTTCCTCTGAGTTCTGAATCTTGATTGAAATGAGCATCTGATGATTCCATCAAACCCTCTCTAGACCTTCACTGTTGGCCTTCTCAGTGACAATACTCTCACAGTCTGTTTCAGTATCTGCTCTAGTGACTGTGTTCTGTCTAGGTGTTTTCCTCATTCAGAATTAGTCCACCTGTCAAATCTCCTGTATTCTGTTTTGTGAACATAACCCTGATCAGGCAACAAGTATTCTCTGAGTCATGGTAAGGTGCCAGGTACCATGTTAAGAGCAAGGATATGATGGAGAATGAGACCAAGTGAATGCCCTCAACAGCTTTCATTCTAGTGAACCCAGCAGGTGGTAAACGCAAGGGTGTTGAGAAAACAATGCAGTGGAGATTATCTTTTACTATGTGTGAGGGAGGTGGATGAGGAGCAACTGAAATAAAGTTCACAGAGGCATCCTCCATGAGCAGGTGACATTGTAACTGAAATTTGAAAGAGAAAGAATCAGCAAGTAAAGATCTTAGGGAAGCCTGTTTGGGGCCCTAGCTTCCAGCCTGACTGCAGCCTAGTGATAGTGGGTAAGGGTGCGTGTTTCTTACTAATTTTCTTCATGTCAGGTTCTCCCCTACTTGAGCCTGGACCCAAGATTCCTGTTCTCTCATGTACAACTTCTACTGCCTCATTCCCTTCCCTTCTGTTATGCCTTCCCAACCACTCTTGCATCCTGGATTAATCATCTTGTTTGTTTCTGCATCTGATGCCTGGTCACACACAGTTGTGCATTTTGGTACCACACAAATTCACACTCTGAGAACATAATGGAGACTTTAATTGTGCTCTGAGAGCAATTATTATACTTGACTTATGTAAACTCCACTTCCATATCCATCTTTCTAAAACACTATCTGCTCTCTACGGCTCTCATTTGCCACAGAGGAAACTAATTTTCCACTTCAATGAGGAAAACATGAGCCACCAGTCATGAAATCCCTTACCTCCCAAAATACTGATATTCATATTCACTTGCCTGTATGTCTATCATCTCCACTTTGCATTTTTTCTCAATGAAAGAGGTCGTTATTCACTTAGTCAAGACAAATTCTTCCAGTTCTTGATCACATTCCCTCCTACCTTTGGAGGTGATTCATTTCTATTCACCATCATTCTTTTACGTACTTTTTTTCTATAATTTCTTCCCTCCTATTTCTTCATAGTCATAAGACCTTTATTCTTTCCATGTTTTTGTTTTAGGAGAAAGTAGATCACACACACACACCTTGAACTTTTTAAGTTCACACTACCTTCTGAACCTACTATAGCTTAGCCTCCATCATCCTATTAAAACTGTAGATTTCAGTAGAAACTAGTCAGTCCTTAAATTATTCCAGTTTCTCTGGGGCAAAAAACACTGCCCTTCACTTCCTCTTTCTCCCATTTCTCTCCCCCCTCATCACTCTTCTCAACATTTTTTCCCTCCTCTCTGACCATTTTTTGAAAAATATCTTACTCTCTCCATGTCCATCTGCCCTCTGATTCCTGATGCTCTCCTGGCCTTATCTCTTTGCCCATTTTTTTATTACGCTTCACCAATTCAATATATGATCCTGACCTTTCCTACATTGTTATTATTAAATTAAACCTGAACAATGTTGCTGTCTCCAAAATCCAGTGTGAGTCACAGATCTGTGCTCATATTTCACACTATATCAAGTATGTCTTCTTGCAGTATTCTCCCTCTATCTGCCACTGAGCAGCCATGTGAGCTCAAGTAAATTATCAAACCTTTCTGTGCCTCAGTCTCATATTGACAAAATAGGATTTATAACAGCATTTACTTACTTAAAGTTTATTGTAAGGATTACAAGAAATGATTGAGTACACACAAAGCAACTGAGAATAGTACTTAACACAGAATAATCATTCAATAGCTATTACTTAATTTTTATTATTATGTCTTTGAATAATAGGCCACAGGTATACATTCTTCATCTCCTTTTCTCTGAAACAATCTCTACATCTGTGGCTATTGCACAATAATGCTGTATAACAAGTGGTCCCCAAAACTCTGTGATTTAAAATAACCATTTACTGTTGTTTTTGAGCCTGCAGGTTAGTGATCTGGGCTGGGCTTGAATGGGCAGTTCTTCTGAACTCTGGTTTCAGCTGGGTTCACTCACACATCTAGGAGATTATCTCTATTTTTTTGGATCTAGGATGGCCTTGGTTGTTTATCTCATCTCTATTTCAGCAGGCTATCCTGGGCAAGAGAGAGAAAACACAACTGAACCGTGGAATATTGCCAGCAGAAATTCACTTTTCAAGCAGCAGATTTCATCACATTGCTTAGATTCCACTGGCAAAAACATATCACATGGTTGAGCCCAAATTCAGAGTGGAGGAGATCACAGAATAAAGTTACAGGATAAAGGGCACAGATGTAGGAAGGCAGATAATTAGAATGAATCATCAGTGCAATTGCTGAAGTCCTCTTTCGCCAGCCCTCAACATGCAAAATACACTCACCCCCTCCCAAGATATCTGTGAATCTCAAATAATCACAGCATCAGCATCAAATTCAAGGGTCTTTTGATTTATATCAAGTCTTTATGAAGTCCTTCAGAATTGGCTAGTTGATATGGAAAGTTAGGAATGCAGACGAGTTAATCTTTCTTCACTCACCCAGAATACAATGGTAAAACAAAGGCAAGATGTCCACAATAGTCAGCTATTCACAAAGGGAAAGAATAAGAAGCAGAGAGCAGTCATTGGTGCATAGCTGTCTGAAGACAATGATATGCATGTTGTCAGATTCCTCAATTCCAAGTTTACAATTGTTCCTTTTTTAGTTCTGCTGTCTTAGCCTCTATCTCTGTAGGCTATTTCCTTTCCATGACTTCTTTAATAAGTTCTTAGTTGAGTATTGGAAAATACATCTCTTGAGAAATTTTCTCAGCTTGTTTCCTGTCATTACAAAGTTGGGATCTTAATAAAATTTTACTTCAGTTTAAGTTTAGTTGAGGCTGGTGACTCTTTACTCTATACAGATCCCTTGAAAAATGTTGTGGATTTTCTATGAATCTGATTTGAATGAGAACATTGCAATAAAGCTGGACACACTATCATTTTGGGACTTACATGTTTTTCATAAGCCTGTGCTTGCCCCAAATATCCTAACATCTCATCAGCTTAGGAAAGTCAAATGCTAAGCCCAGAATCAGGATGGAAAAGAGTTGTAAGTTAAAGGGCAAAAAGCATGGAAACAGGGCATGAGAACATATTTTATTATGGTCATGAATATAATAGATATACCACTTCTCCCTGCTCCCTAGTGCCTTTCACCAATTCTTCCTATTGAATTCTTACCAATACTTCAAGAGTTAACTCAAATACACCTTCTCCAAAAAAATTTTCCTACTGTAAGAATTAAATAGGTCACTTCCTTAGTCTCCTAGTTCCTTTGCTATTGTGGTACTCATCACAGTATTGTTCTGGGCTTAGCTCTACATCTGCTTGTCCCACTAAATTGTAAAGCATCCAAATATAATAATCATATTTTATTCATCTTTGTATCCCCTAAAGCCTCTAACTAGTTATATAGATCATACAAGTCTTTAATATGTGTCTTCAGTGAATTAAATGCCCACAAGTCTTTAGCAAAATTTCCCACATTTTCAACTAAGATGTTCTAGAGTATTCCATACTACTCAAATCTCCCTTTTTCCCCAGATGATTTATTTACCTCATACAATTTAGCTTCATTATATGGAATACTGGGTTTTGTATTCTAATTATATGTATGAATATATATAATTATGTATATGTCTCACCAGTTAGATAATCACCTTCTTGATCTCAGGCACTATGTTTTATACTCTTCTTCACATAGGATGGGATAGACTTACAGCAAAGGAAAGACATATGGGTATTTAAAAAATTATTATTCTGAGGTATTGTTTCCTAATACCCAAGATTTTTAGAGCTTAGAGAAAGCTGCCTAACACAAATAATGTCATGATAATTGGAATCCAAAGACTGAATAGAAAATGAGCTGTTGTCCTTCTCCTAAGTATAGACATTTTCAAGACTTTCTTTTATTTTAAGCTTCCACACTGAACATAATGTGAACTTCTTCTATTTCCATTACTATGGCAACAAAGTGAAATTGCTTATATAATAATTATTTTCTCATGGTCTTGAACCATAAATTTGATCAAGCTCATTAAAATCCAGGAAATTTGATTGCCAAATATAGATATCCAAATGTAGACCATCAGCTCAATGACTAAATCTGATTGAAAAGGATTTAATACTTGCTCACATTTGTGTTGAGAAGACAAGAAGCTGTTTGGAGATTTCTGAACTTTCTGAAAGTAAATATAGTCATTTGCAAACATTTCATCCTGAGATAAACTGGGAGCCCAATAGATTCAAGGACTGTGTATGGCATTAATAAAATGACAAAAATGAATTATGCCTTACCAGACAATCCACAGAACACAGATCAGGAAAATAATTTCAGGATTAGGGTTCTAAAAAGTTGAACTATTGATGTGCTCTTTCATTCTAATGAAAGAAAAAAAAAAGGATATAAAAAACAACACAGAATAGGCACAGATTTTCAAAATATATTAAAAGTAAAAAAATATAAAGTAAAAACAATATATTTAAGGTAAAAAATCTCAGTGAAAAAAATTTACAGGAAACTAAAATATATGAGTCCTTTCCCCTAATCATTGCCCACATTCCCATTCTGTCTAATAAATGTTAAAATGATATTTATATCCTTCCAAATTTATTATATTAGAAAATATTGACATGTATGTACATTAATATGTCAATACATACAACTGTATATGGATGGTTTGCATTTGTGTGTGACATTTACATGTGCTTATATATGTGTGAGAAAGAGAGATAGAGAAATTTTAAGAGAGAGAGTGAACAGGACCTGTTTGTGTATTATACTTAGGAAAAAGTTTATAAATGTACATTTGCAGAAAAATTTCTGAGGTCAGTTGCTCTCACTCTGAGGAAACAATGGGCCTTGATGGGCCTTTTTAATTGAGAAAGTGCTTCAGACATAGTCTGTAGAGGACAAGGCAAGTAGAGAACTAGATTGTTCTGCATAAAAATATCAGTGGATCTTCAGTTTCTGAACCTTCTCCCAATCTTGGAAAGCCGTGCTGGCTGCAGCAAATGTGGATATAACCTAAATGCCCACCCATGAATGGGTGGTAAAAAAGAAAGTAAAAGTAGCATATACACACAATGGAATATTATTCATCCTTAAAAAAGAAGCAAATCTTGCCATATGCATTAATATGGATGAAGTTGGAGGACATTATGCTCTGTAAAATAAGCTATTCACAGAACAAGTACTGTATTGCTCCACTTATATGAGTCTCTAAAATAGTCAAATTCATAGAAACAGAGAGTAGAATGGTGGTTGCCAGTAGCTAGAGAAGGGGGACACTGGGAGTTGCTGTTCAATAGGTACAAAGTTTCAATTATGCAAGATGAGTTTTAGAAATCTGCTGTACAAATTTGTGCCCCCAGAATATTGTATTGTACACATAAAAAATTTGTTGAGGATAAATCTTATGTAACTGTTCTTACGATAATAATAATCAGAACTTCACTAGATGCTTGTGATTGAAGACTGGGAGGTAAGTATGGGTAGAGAAAGAGTGTTGAGGAAAAGAAGAGGACAAAATGATCGTAAATTGGTGCTTATGTCCAAGAAGGCTTTCCTGTGTGAGAGGATTTTGTGCAAAATAATATAATATACTTAGCCTTAAGCTATTATTTCCACCGGGTTTAGTTGTCTAGTTGTCTTCTTCCTCATAATTCCCAAATGTTAGCAACAAAACTAACCATTATGTGGTCAAGGGGGACACATATATGAATGAATGTAGGTGATAAACAGAATTTGCATTAAGCAGAGATCAGAACAAGAGGCAACCCTTCTGTGAGAAAGTGGTTAATATTTCCCAAACATTCATTCACATTCTCCTTCCTCTCCTCACTGACTTTGGGTTTATAGCCTAAGAGCATGTATTTCTGGAACAGAAAAGAAAACCTCAACATACCAGATTAACAAAGCCAAAATTGATGGAGTTCTAACCCTATAATCAAGGAATAAGAGAAGGTACAAACTATAAATATCAAGAATGAAAAAGAGGAAATCACAACAGATACAGAAGACATTAGGAAGATAATAAGAGGATATTAAGAAAAATGTTACAATAGTAAACTTGACAATTTGGATGAAGAAAGAATGTCATGCCAAACATAGTTTGTCTAACCTAAGATGGAAAGAAAGAACATCTGAATAAATGTGTATTTGTTAAAAGCTATTGACTTTCACTTACAGCCAGGAGTAGCAGGGACTAAAATACTCTCCCCCTGTAAAACTAGAAAATGGGACCTAAGTATTAGAAATGGCTCATTTTCAGATCTTAACCAGCAGCTAAGATCCTTACTCTATCTTCACTAAGTCCACTTATAGGACTAATTCTGAGAAAGGAACCAAACAAGGGAAGCAGGACAAAAAACCTGGCTTTCCATTTGAAGGTGTAGCCAGAATCCAGGTACAGATTGAGGAAACCCAGAGATTCCCCAAAGGGAAGAGTTGAGATTTTGTGGTAAGTCTTGTAACCCTCTAGAGGAGATCTTTAGGCCAGCTGCTACAACAAGGAAACCTCTCTTCCATGGGTGCTGTTTACTGAGAAAATAATTTTTTAAAGAAAGTCTTCTCAATTGCTCCCAAAAACCTGTCTTTCAAAACCCCAGGTAAAGTTAATTGCTCACATTGGCATGTCATCCACAAGAACCTTTTAAACTCATCTCCAAGTGATCCTAGAGCTTAGAAACTAAGAATACAAACAAATGTTTGTTCTGTTTCTCTCCCCACCTACCAGCTTCCCAGTTATTCTAGACAGTCATAAAAACTCTTCAGTTTTCTTTTTCATATTAAACATTTCATTTATTTTTATTATTTTAATGAAAGTCATATAGTCACATACTTCACAGGATAAATGAAGATGAAAGAAGTAGCATATGGGAATAAGTAGAAATTAAACAGCACATTGTGAAGTGCTTTGAGCTATTAGTTTTGAGCTATAGTGCAAATTAGTATTATTGCTGGGTCATATTCTGCCAAATGTTTTTACTGTAATGTGTGTATTAATGGCAGGATACAGTACATTGCCACTAAATGTGCAGCAACTAAACACTTTGAAGCATTCATCATAAAAACCAGAGCTCACTAAGGCATTATCACTGAACTTTGTTTTGAAAATGTACGTTCTAAAAATCTTCCTCCAACTTACAGCCTTGATTTATGTCTTTAACAAATACACAGCTGACTTTTATTCTAATGACCATGGAAAATCAGGCTGATTTTCTTCATTTTTTCCCCAAGTTATTGAATATTTTCTTTTCCAATCCCATTAGCTTTTGGCCACTGTGTGTGTGTGTGACACAGAGAGGTAAAAAGGGTTACACACCTGATGAGACTTATCTGGTTCTAAAGTGATCGGAATTTCTCAAAGAAGGTATTAAGGAGTGTCAGACAAGGACAAAGCAGGTACCCCATGAAGAGTAGAACAACTGAGGCAGAAGACCACCTAGTCAATTCTTCCAGGAGCTCACAGCACAGTGGGAAGATGAATCTGCAGGCCAATGACCCCAGCTGATGGTAAATCCCATAGGACAGGCATGGATACTGGAAAAGCTAATAACTTTTGGTGAAAGGCTTTACTCAGAGGGTGGCTTGAATCTAGGTCCTGAAGGAACTACAAAAATGAAGAAAGCCAGAAAAGGAACAGAATGTGCACAACCTTCCTGGTAGGATTGAGAAATTTCAAGGATCTTTATTCACCTGGAGAAAATGGTGCAAGAAAGTGGAAATTAGAGACATGGAATATCCATCTTATGCCCGTGGGGTTTCCCTTGGGGAGCTGCTGCTTTTAAATCAGGATCAAAATAACCCAACTTAAGTTTCAGGAAGAACATGAGGGAAGAGACATAAAGGGAAAACACATAATTTTTAGACTTCCAAAGAGATTTATTTTCTTAATGAAGAGAGCAACGTGGCAATTGAGGTCACCGAGCATTCACTGGGAACAATGTTGATCAACCAAGCAAAGGCCATCAGTGATTACAAATGTATTGAGACAAATTTTGTCGACTCACCAGACAACAGATGCTGTATAGACACTTGGGGACCTGTATGGACAATCATTCTTCGGAGAAGAAGGAACCCGTAATGTGGGTGAGCAAGATTATAGCTCTCTTGCCCAATCAGAGTCATGGACAGGCCACTAAACTTCCTTTTGATTGCCCAGACTTATCATTCCCCCTCTATTTCAACATTTTTGTAATATGTTCTAGCCATCAACTGTGAATTCCTTGAACACCTTGTTTTTTATCTTTACATGTTTTCATTTTACTCTCCGAGTGTAAAACCCACAGCCCAAATAACTGTACTATTAAACAAGTTGCATGCTATACGTTATCCTGATTTGATCGCTGGAAACTGTCACAAAACCTATCCTGTTGACTTTGTCTCAACTTGGAGCACTGATCTTTGGAGGCATTAAAAATTTAACAGTGTGAAACATCCTCTATTATTTGAAATGATTAGCTTAATACATTATTAAAAAGAAAGAAAGATAATGGCTGAATTGTGGAGGATATATCAGTGGAGGGTATGAGGGTACAGAGGTTGACTAGGACACTGGAGATAAAACTGACACCATGGTCACTTTTTAAAATTCTGCTTCTGTAATGATAAATATTTTCAAAGAAGAAATATTACACTTCTTAAGCTATATTTAGTATCCTTTTGACACATGTTCATGGGTACTAGTTTTCACAAAACATTATTTCACAAAAGTTGTCAAAGAGTCCTATGTCTGTTTGTGCCATGAATTTATGTCATTTTCTGACACCTGGAAACAGAATTTAGATATTAGTCAAGGTAACAAAAAAAAAAACCTTATTCATATTAACAGGTCATGAATATGTGACTTTAAATAGAAAACGCTTACCCATGTAAAGTTTTGTTTTCAAATAGTAGATTGAAAATTCAGCCACTGTGGCTAGGTTTGGGAGTTACTGGGGTGGGATATGAAGCAATTAGGGGCATAAAAGTCTTTTAAACTACGGTGAGTTAATATTGATTAATATCCAGCTGCAAGTATGTACTTTGTTTTACCTTGTGAATAAAAGACTATATATGAAATCTCCCTCCTCATAGTTTCCAAAATGTTCTTAAAGAATACTTTTTTTCAGAGAGGACCAAAAACATTGCACAGATTTTAACAATAGGAATTGGAGACATAAAGAGATTAACTAGCAGGGGCATATTAATAGAGTCTAGGCATGCTGGTAAAAATTTCTTTTATGTTGAAGTCTGAGCTTCCAGCTAATAGAGACCAAGATAATTATCCTTCTAGCTCTGGTAATGGGAAATGAGAAATGAGACCCAACATGAGATTGGGACATGCAAGTGGAGAAGAACAGAAACAATGAAAGAAGGAAATCTTAGCCAGGAACACACTAACCTGACCTACAACCCCCTCCTCACCTATGACTAAGGCTTTTCTAGTATTCTAATGAAGAGAAATTCCAACCAATACTAGACTTACACAATAGTTCCAGCATAATATATTCATGATCATTTAATATTTAAGTCACGTCCACCCACTGAAAAATATTTTCATCTCCTTTTTTTATGTCACATTCTTGCTCATTTATTTGTTGCTGTTACATTTTACCCAACTGGTCTATAAGACCCATAAGAGCTGTGTCAGTTTATCATCTCCGAATCCCTAACACCTAAAAGAATATTTAGGAATAATAAGCACCCAGTGAATATTTATGAGTGCCTAAATCACTATACATATTAAATTTGGGATAGACTATAAATTGGCATTCTATTTTCATATTGAGCATCAAATATAAGATACTTTTTGTATGCAATGCACTGTTCTAGGTACTTTTAAAATGTTACTCAAATCCTCAGTACAGCTCATTTTAGTGATAAATTGAGACTGAAAGTTTAAGTGGTCTGCCTGAAAACATAAAGTTTGTTATACAGATCTATTGACAATCAGCCTGTATGCACATCACATAATTTAATTCTCCTTTAATATGTTTTTTTTTAATTTAAATGGACTTCTGTATTAAGACCATTTTTATTTGGCAAAATAAAATTTCTTGACCTGGGATTAACAAATCAAATGGAAAGTTTTTGTCTTTGCACCTCAGTTGATAGAGCAAGCAAAGTAGCCTATTATAAAATGCTGCATGGCCAGGGGCCCTGTTCTCACCCCCAGGTCCTTATCCCACATTGCTTTGCTTAGAATTGCTGTATTACAGCTACAAATATTCACTGGTAGCCAGGAATCTCTAATTTTTATTGAGATTCTGAGCTGGGACTTTAAAATTTGTAAATATTCCTACCAGCACTGACAATTCCAGCCTCAGAGCTAGCCAGTTTGTCCTTTAGCAAAATTTTACTTTTTTTTTTTTTGGATTGTTTGTTTATATCCATATAACCTATCCTATGTAGGTTATTTCAGTACTGGGCATAAATGTTGTATCATCCCTTTATCTCCCTAACATATGACACCATAGCTTGCATACTGTTGATGCTTAGTAAAGAACTGGTATTTGTAGAACCTTTCTCTCTCCTTGGCTGGGGGCTGAGCAATTTGTCAGTAATTGTTAGTAGGAACCTTACCAACTCACACTGGAATATACTGGTGAGTTTAGAGGAACTGCAGAATTGTGCAGAGTAGATAGTTACAGGGTTTAAGCTCAAGATCTCTGCCTAACATGACTTCTCTGTTTCTGCCTTCTCAGCCATTTCCTCCATGGAGTTATTAGATTTTCTGTAAATTGATGGAAATTACTGTATGCCAAGAGAAGATGGAGTCAGAATAATCAGATGGGTTTATTCAACCATAAATATGTGCAATGATATCACCATAATCATGGTATTATCTGATATGATTGCCCTTATTTTCAACCATTTGTATTGTTAGTTTTAATCTGTTCTGAATTATCAGGTTTAGTGACACTGCCATTTAATCTTTTCTAGTATGAAAGGTCCCAGAAGTTATAGATTAGCAAAGTTGGATATTTCTTTTTTGCAGGAATATCTTTCTCCAGCAAAACTAATATTCTCAAAAATAATGACCATTAGAAGATTTTACATAGGCCTCTGCCCCAGATAAAATTATAGAACTTTAAAGATAGGATTTTCTTTTAACAAATATCAGTATTGTATCAGCACTTTAAAACCAGTGACCCATCAGCTATTGGTAATTCAGTCCCTGCTGACTTCAACTGAGTGTGGCAGAAACCTACAGATGGAGAGGGGTCTGCAGTGGCATCCTTCCTTACAGAGCCCCAGATTTCCTCAGGAAAAGACCCTTCCTTCCTTTGAACTCTGACCTTGGGTTATGGCCAAGTTTTATGCCACAGTCGCCTATGGTGTGCATGCCAAGAGATAAAGTATCATGGTATAAGGAGCATTTATTTTTCTTTTATCAATTAATATGTTTAAAAAGAAGCTCAAATGGGTTGTCTTTTTATTTGACTGAGGCCCTAAAGGCCAAAAATGAAAAATTTGTGCTAAAAATCTCCACATCCCTAAGTGAGGCTCAGACTTCTCTGTGGCAGGTGAACCAGAAAGACAGACAAAATGTGAATCTGTAAGCCATGGCACTGCATTCTCCGTGAGGATGGCAAAAGGCTGAGGTGAAGAAATCAGGGAGAATATGCTTTGCAGTCAGCTGTCACATGCTGGGGTCTCCCCTCACCCTTGGGGAGGAGAAGACAGCACTTGCTCATCATCTAAAGCCTTGACACGGGACATTCAAGGACCACTTGCAGAACTCGATATGTGCCACCCAAAGTTTTTTAGACACAGTGAAGCACCTGACTACAGTCTGAGAATTGTATAGTAAATTGAAACTGGGGCTGTTGTTTGCACTAGCCAAGCACAGGGGAGGAGTCTTACCTGGACCCACTTTGCACTGTTACCAAGTTCAGGGCAAGAAAGAGTGTGTCCTAGGGGTGACCAGATATGTTCCAGGTTGGAGAGAGCAGGCTTGGAGCCATCTTCACAGACTCTTTTTTCCAGGAAGACTTACGTAGTAAAAATGGCACAGCCTTGTGACTATACTTTCAGGTACCCAGGCACTGAGCCTTGAAGTTTCAAGAAGCCAGCTGTTAGTGTGATGGAAATTGCAATTGGAAATGCCCAGCAGGGTAATCTATGCGCACTCACTGGTATCTTTCTCAATCAGTAAAAAGGTTTTGGTAGGTAGAAATACACCTATATATGTATTTCATGTGCCAACCCATTTGTTCTTTTTTTTTGTGAGGAGGAAAGAATGGAGTTCCCCACTACCTGAAACCTATCTTATCTTCACCACAGCCTTTAGCAAGTACTCCTAATGTTTGCAAGGATCACAGACTATTTTGGTTCTCTACATCTAATGTAAATAACATCCAACTAAAAATTATCCATGATGTGTGTGGTGTCTAAGAGAAAAAGAGACCTAACACTTAAAAAAGAGGCGAGAGCTCTCTGTCCTGCCGTTTTGAATGAGAGCTCTCTCTCGGTTCTTAAAGGCTTTGTTATTCATGATTTTTGCCCACCTCTGATGCTGCAACCTCGGGAGAGCTCCTCTTTATATATAACCGTTGTTCATTCTCTGATTTCCCCTTCTTTCTCTGGGCGCTTCTTCTTTCAAGTGCTTCTAGGAGGCTTGTCCATTTACAAGTCAACTTCCCAAGCTTTCTCCCACCTTTCAAATCCAAGTATATTTTACTTGTTGCTGATAATAAGCATGTTATCATGTTTCTCAAAGATCTATTATCAAATACAGGAAAGTATAAGAATAAATTTAAATATCTCATAATACCACTACCTAGCAATAGCCACCACTATTAGGTGGATATGCATAAAACATTTGATATTTGCCTGTTTTGAACTACAAAATAGCAATTTCATATGGTTTACTTTAATTTTCATGCATATATGCACACATGTTTTTACAATTCAGTCCATATAATACATGTATTATAATAATGTATAATAGGCAGCATTATACTTCACATATTGTACATATATACTACCTTAACTGATATTACAAGGCTATTATGTTTGAGGTTTCATACATGCACACACACACATCTCTCTGTAGGATTTATATATTTAATAATTAATTCAGAAGAACTTGTGATCTGTGTCACAGAATTGTGAAGTGCTAGAGTCAGGAGCTCAGAGATTCCATCTAAAATTTTCAGATTTAAACTTTACTTGTCATTGTTTTGTTTCTTTCAAAATATATGTATAAGTCCATGAACATATTCAAGAACAGTGATATTTGGTATCCAGTTCTTAAAAGTTCCTTTAATCTAAAGTACTAAACTTGATACTTTCAAGTCCCACCATTGGAACAGCATAAAAACCCATAATATTGTAGGTTTTTGTACTTTTCAGCTGGCAAAATAAACCATCAGTTGAGGGATTTCTGTCCAAAGGTCTCATTTCCATTTTCAATTTTGTGCACTTAAGATATATTTCTTAAAACTACATATACTCAACTGCAGGCATAAATGGGTTCAAAATAAATGCCAATCAACAGAGTTTCATTTGTTGTAGTATCAAATGAAAGAGTGTGTTGTTGAACTTATTGTACATTCCCAAGAGTACTTATGTAGGATGCCAAAAAATCTAATTTTTTAATAGTAGCTCTAACACTAAACTCCGTATATTTGAGCAGTATGCTAATCTCATTGACTTCCAGTTTATATTCTTAGTATAAAAGCAAAATTTTATTTGAATTATTTCTAAAGATAATTTTTGCTTAAAAAACAGTTTGAACTTTGGGTCAGACATATTTGTATTAAATGCCTTCCATGACTTGAGGGTCTGTTGTAAGAATTAAGTGTGATGAATGAGTCTAGTATTTAGGATAATTTTTCCACATTATAAGAGCTACAAGGATGGGAGTTATTTCAATTACATATAGTACATTTTCCAGGAAAATCTCTAAATACAACTTAAAGTAAATACAGCAAATAAAAAGAGGAACCAAATCTTTGTGAAAATTAACCATTCCATAGTTTAAAGCCATCTGGTTATTTTATTTCACTTTTCTGAACTCCTACTCTACAAACACTTTGTTCATCTTCACCAAACACTAGTTTATATTCTTCATTGTGCTGCTATCAAATTCTTCCATGATACTGCAAACAGGTCAGGATTTACACAGAACTGCTTATGAAGTACAGATGACCATTGCATATTTTCACCAAACACTGTGGCTATAGCCCAACCAAAGAGATGGATCATTTTAAGAAAAAGGTAAGAAAAAGGGCTGGGAGGATTATTGGAGGACAAGAGACTAAGAACAATATTCAAAGACTAGCAAATTTTGAGGTGCCTTTGAGCCATTTCACTTTTCTCCCCACATACCAAAAGCCACAATTGAACTTTCTTTGTTCTTTTTTCTTTTTTTATTGAAGTATAGTTAATATACAGTATTATACTGATTTCAAGTATACCACACAGTGATTCATCAGTTATACCCTTACCCAACTAGTGTAGCTACTATCAGCATAGAGAGATGTTCTCCATGCTGCACTTCCAAAACTGTGACCAACTTATATTGTGATTGATATTATGTGCCTCTTTTTCCTCCATAACGTCTCCACCTACCCACCACAACTCCTCCCACATGGTAACCACCAGTTACTCCTCAGTGTTTAGGAATCTATTGCCATTTCGTTCACTTTGTTTTGTTTTGTTGTTAGATTCCACATGTAAGTGAAATCATGTGGTCTTTCTCTGCCTGCTTAACATAATAACCTCCAGGTCCATCCATGTAGTTACAAATGGCACAGTTTCTTTTTTTTGTGGCTGAATAATACTCCATTGTGTCAATGTACCATATCTTCTTTATCCATTTATTTAGTTGCTATTTACATTTTGGCTTTGTAAATAATGAAACAATAAACATAGGGGTGCATACATCTTTTCAAATCAAGAGATTTTGTTTTCTTCAGATAAATTCTTAGAAATGGAATACTGGATCAAATAGTATTTTTAGTTTTAGTTTTTTTGAGGCACCTCCACACTGCTTTCCATAGTAGCACCAATTTACATTCCCACCAACAGTGTAGGACAGTTCTCTTTCTCCACATCCTCACCAACACTTGTTATTTCTCATCTTTTGATAGTGGCAATTCTGACTGGTATGAGGTGATACTTCATTAGAGTTTTGATTTGCATTTCCCTAGATTATTAGTGTGGAGCATCTTTTCATGTGCCTGTTGGCCATCTGTACTTCTTCCTTGGAAAAATGTCTGTTCAAGTCCTATGTCCATTTCTTAACCTAGTAATTTGTTTTTCTTTTCATGTGTGTTGAGGCATATGAGTTCTTTTTATGTCTTGAATGCTAACCCCTTAGAGGAGCTATCATTCATTAATATATTCTCCCATATTATAGTTTGCCTTTTTGTTTTGTTGGTAGTGTCCTTTGCTGTACAGAAGCTTTTTAGTTTGGTGTAGTTCCACTTGTTCATTTTTGCTTTGCCCAGGGAGAAGAGTTTTATGGTTTTGTGTCATAGTTAGATCTTTAATCCATTTCAAGTTCACTTTTGTGCATGAAGTTATACAATAATCCTGTTTCATTCTCTTGCATGTAGCTGGCCAGTGTTCTCAACACCATTTATTGAAGAGACTTTTTGCCCATTGTATATTATTGGCTCCTTTGTCATATATTAATTGATTGTATAAGCATGGGTGTATTTCTGGGCTCTCTATTCTGTTACATGGATCTATGGGTCTGTTCTTATGCCAGTATCATACTATTTTGATTACCATAGCTTTGTAGTATAGCTTGAAGTCAGGGAGCATTATCCCCCAGCTTTGTGCTTCTTTCTCCAGACTGCTTTGGTTATTCAGGTCATTTGTGGTTCCATATGAAATTTAGAATTATTTGCTCTAGTAATCCCATTGGTATTTGATATGATTTGCAATGGATCTGTAAATTGTTTGGGCAAGATGGCCATTTTGACAATATTAATTCTTTCTATCCTTTAGCATGGGATAGATTTCAATTTATTTGTGTCTTCTTCAGTTCCTTCCATCAGTGTCTTATAGCTCTCAGAGTACAGGTCTTTCACCTCCTTGGTTAGGTTTATTCCTAAGTATTTTATTATTTTTAATGTAACTGTAAATGGAATTGTTTTACTGATTTCTCTTTCTGCTAGTTCATTGTTAGTGTATAGGAATGCAACAGATTTCTGTATGTTGCAACTTTGCTGAATCCAATTAGTTATAATGATTTTTTGGTGGAGTCTTTAGGTTTTTTTATGTAGAGTACCATGTCATCTGCAAATAGTGACAATTTGACTTCTTCCATACCAATTTGGATAGTTATTATCTCTTTTTCTTGTCTGATTGATGTGCCTAGAACACATAGTATTATGTTGAATAAATGTGGTGAGAATGGGCATCCTTGTCTTGTTCCTATTCTTAGAGGAAAAGCTGTCAGCTTTTTGCTGTTGTGTATGATGTGATCAGTGGGTTTGTTGTATATGGCCTTTATTATGTTGCAGTATATTTCCTCTATACCCATATTGTTGAGAGTTTTGATCATGAACGGATGTTGAATTTTATCAGATGCTTTTTCAGCATCTATTGAAATGATCATATGGTTTTTAGCCTTCCTTTTGTTAATGTAGTATATCACATTGGTTGATTTTTGAACATTGTACCGCCCTTGTATCTGTGGAATAAATACCATTTGGTCAGGATGGGTAATCCTTTTGATGTATTTTTTAATTCAGTTTGCTAATTTTTTGCAGTTTAGGATTTTTTGCATCTATGTTCATCAGGGATATTGGTCTATAATTTATTTTTTATAGTATGTTTGGTTTTGGTATAGAGTGATGCTGGCCTCATAGAATGAGTTTGAAAGTAGTCCCTGCTATTCTATATTTTGGAATACTTTAAGAAGGATGGATATTAGTTCTTCTTTAAGTGTTTGGCAAAATTTAGCTGTGAAGCCGTCTGGACCTGGAATTTGTTTTTTGGGAGGTTTTCAATTACAAATTCAGTTTAATTACTGGTAATTGGTCTGTTGAGATTTTCTATTCTTTCTTGTTCAGTCTTGGAAGATTCTACTTTTCTAAGAATTTGTCCATTTCTTCTATATTTTCTAATTTATGGACATATGATTTTTCATACAATTCTCTAATAATTCTCCATATTTCTGTGGCATCAGTTATAACTTCTCTTTTTTCACTTCTGATTTTGTTTATTTGTGTCTCTCTTTTTTCTTGATGAGTCTGGGGGTTTGTCTATTTTGTTCATCTTCTCAAAGAACCAGCTCTCAGTTTCATTGACTTTTTCTATTGTTTTATTCTTCTCTATTTTATTATTTCTTTTCTGCTCTTTATTATGTCCCTCCTTCTACTAACTTTGGGTTTCATTTGCTTTTCCTTTTATAGTTTCTTTAGTTGTGAGTTTACACTGTTTATTTGGAAATTTTCTTATTTCTTGAGGTAGGCCTTTACTGCTATGTACTTTAACTCTTAGGACTACTTTTGTGATCCCCCTCAAAGTTTGAAATGTTGTATTTTTGTTTTCATTCATCTCCATGTATTTTTTGATTTTCTATTTGACTTTCATTCATCCATTGATTACTTAAAAGCATCTT
The DNA here is from genome assembly GCF_030020395.1 of Manis pentadactyla. Lineage (NCBI taxonomy): Eukaryota > Metazoa > Chordata > Mammalia > Pholidota > Manidae > Manis > Manis pentadactyla. Next base: position 16,556,093 of record NC_080029.1, read on the forward strand.
GTTTAGCCTCCATGTGTTTATGGTACTTTTTGTTTCCTTCATGTAATTGATTTCTAATTTCATACCACTGTGATCTGAAAATATGCTTGATACAATTTCAATCTTTCTGAATGTATTAAGGCTCTTTTTTGTGTCCTAATATGTGATCTGTTCTGTAGAATGTTCCATGTACTCTTGAGAAAAATGTGCATCCTGCTCCTTTTGGTTGGGACACTCTAAATATATTTGTTAAGTCCATCTGTTCTAATGTGTCATACAATGCTTGTTTCCTTATTTATTTTCTGTCTCATTGATCAGGCCATTGATGTTAGTAGGGTATTAAAGTCCCTTAATATGATTGTGTTGCTATTTTCTACTTTATGTCTACTAGTATTTGTTTTATAAATTTAGGTGCTATGTTGGTTTTATAGATATTTACAATTGTTATATCCTTTGCTGTACTGATCCCTCTATCATTATATAATGCCCTTTTTTATCTCTTGTTACTTTATTTGTTTGAAGTCTATTTTATCTGATATAAGTAGTGTTACTCCTGCTTTTTTCTCCCTATTATTTGCATAAAATATCTTTTTCCATCTTTTCACTTTCAGTTTGTGCATATCTTTGGGTCTGAAATGAGTCCTTTACAGGCTGTATATAGATGGGTCTTGTTTCTTTATCCATTCTGCCACTCTATGCCTTTGACTGGTACATTCAGTCCATTTACTTTTTTTCTTTTTTTTTTTGAGAGGGCATCTCTCATGTTTATTGATCAAATGGTTGTTAACAACAATAAAATTCTGAATAGGGGACTCAATGCACAATCATTAATCAACCCCAAGCCTAATTCTCAACAGTCTCCAATCTTCTGAAGCATAACGAACAAGTTCTTACATGGTGAACAAATTCTTACATAGTGAATAAGTTCTTACATGGTGAACAGTGCAAGGGCAGCCATCACAGAAACTTTCAATTTTGGTCACACATTATGAACTATAAACAATCAGGTCAAATATGAATATTTGTTTGATTTTCATACTTGATTTATATGTGGATCCCACATTTCTCCCTTATTATTATTATTATTATTATTATTTTTATTTTTAATAAAATGCTGAAGTGGTAGGTAGATGCAAGATAAAGGTAGAAAACATAGTTTAGTACTATAAGAGGGCAAATGTAGATGATCAGGTGTGTGCCTGTAGACTATGTGTTAATCCAAGCTAGACAAGGGCAACAAAACATCCACGGATGCAGAAGATTTCACTCAAAACAGGGGGTTGAGGTTCTAAGCTTCACCTCTGTTGATCCCCAGTTTCCTACCTCATGGCCCCCCTGGACTGTGCCTGTCTTAGGTTGTTACTCCCTTGAGGAATCTTACCCGTCTCTGGCTAACCAGTCATCTTCCAGGGCCATACAGGGAAATGTAAAGTTGGTAAGTGAGAGAGAAGCAATATTGTTTGAAATGGTTAGCTTTTTACTTCTTTGCAGATTTATGCCCTGCGGCTTCTATGCCTAGCATTTGTCTTGAGGTATCTTTACCACTTGAAAGAATTATGATACTCGGTAATTTCTATATGAGGCATGAATTCTACTTAAGGGTTGTAATTAGGAAGGAAGAGAAAAGCTATAGAAGTAGCAGAGGGAAGAAAACAAGGGAAGGTTGATTATTTCTTTGACATATCTTCTTGTAGAGTAACATAAGCATGTATAGGTTTTAAACTACTAATTAAATTGTGTACACACATTAACATAATAGGAATACAGCCACATAACCAAAGCAGACCTACAATTACCAGCCATCTCCAGTGAAACCAAAAAAACCAGTTAGGCAACCTAGGCATTTGTGAAAACTTATCAATGATATGATGGATATAGTCTAACTGAATTTGAATAGTTTGAGAAAAATCAGACAAATTAAAACAACACATTCCTGGGAACTGTTCACATCCCGTATGTTCTTTTAACAGTAGATAGTCTATAGTCACAAGAGTTTGGAGTGGTGCAACTTGCACTTCTCCTACTTCTTGGTTGAGTTCCGACAGTATAGATCCAGTCAAATTTGTTGTTTTACTGTATGCACAGGCCAGCTTAGATATCTCCTTCTTCATTCCAATGACAAGTCCAGGAACCGGTGGGATGAATGCAGCTACAACTGCAATAGCGCCAGGATCTTTGTAGAAGTTTTTTGATGATCATCTTCTGAAATGACTCTTCCAGAGGATGTTGATGTTGGAAATTCTTCTTCATATCGCATCTTAATTTGTTTTCTGGGTAGCCAAATTAGGCTTTGATCCTCTGTATAAACACAAACAAACCCTTTGCCTACCCTTTGATATGCCCTTTATACCATTGTGAAGAACTTATTGGAGATCACCACATAGGAACTGAGCTTTTATTTTTTTTTTAAGAGAAAGGAATATTATCAGAAAAATGTATTTCCATACCTGATCATCTGACACCCTTTAAATGATCAAAATTAAGGATATTTAAAGCATGCATTAATCATTGATTTACAGTTAGTTTTATCCTATCAGGGAGTAAAGCCCTTTTCTTTTTTTTTTTTCTTTGTTATCATTAATCTAAATTACATGAAAACTATTATGTTTACTAGGCTCTCCCCTATACCAGGTCCCCCCCACAAACCCCTTTACAGTCACTGTCCATTAGCATAGCAAAATGTTGTAGAATCACTACTTGTCTTCTCTGTGTTGTACAGCCCTCCCCTTTCTCCCACCCCCCCATTATGCATGCTAATCATAATACCCCCTTTCTTCTTCCCCCCCCTTATCCCTCCCTACCCACCCATCCTCCCCAGTCCCTTTCCCTTTGGTAACTGTTAGTCCATTCTTGGGTTCTGTGATTCTGCTGCTGTTTTGTTCCTTCAGTTTTTTCTTTGTTCTTATACTCCACAGATGTGTGAAATCATTTGGTATTTCTCTTTCTCTGCTTGGCTTATTTCACTGAGCATAATACCCTGTAGCTTCATACATGTTGTTGCAAATGGTAGGATTTGTTTTCTTCTTATGGCTGAGTAATAATCCATTGTGTATATGTACCACATCTTCTTTATCCATTCATCTACTGATGGACACTTAGGTTGCTTCCATTTCTTGGCTATTGTAAATAGTGATGTGATAAACATAGGGGTGCATCTGTCTTTTTCAAACTTGAGTGCTGCGTTCTTAGGGTAAATTCCTAGGAGTGGAATTCCTGGGTCAAATGGTAAGTCTATTTTGAGTATTTTGAGGAACCTCCATACTGCTTTCCACAATGATTGAACTAATTTACATTCCTACCAGCAGTGTAGGAGGGTTCCCCTTTCTCCACAGCCTCGCCAACATTTGTTGTTGTTTGTCTTTTGGATGGTGGCCATCCTTACTGGTGTGAGGTGATACCTCATTGTGGTTTTAATTTGCATTTCTCTGATAATTAGCAATGTTGAACATATTTTCATGTGTCTGTTGGCCATCTGTATTTCTTCTTTGGAGAACTGTCTATTCAGTTCCTCTGCCCATTTTTTAATTGGATTATTTGTTTTTGTTTGTTGAGGTGGGTGAGCTCTTTATAGATTTTGGACGTCAAGCCTTTATCGGATCTGTCATTTGTGAATATATTCTCCCATACCGTAGGGTACCTTTTTGTTCTATTGATGGTGTCTTTTGCTGTACAGAAGCTTTTCAGCTTAATATAGTCCCACTTGTTCATTTTTGCTGTTGTTTTCCTTGCCGGGGGAGATATGTTCAAGAAGAGGTCACTCATGTTTATGTCTAAGAGGTTTTTGCCTATGTTTTTTTCTAAGAGTTTTATGGTTTCATGACTTACATTCAGGTCTTTGATCCATTTTGAATTTACTTTTGTGTATGGGGTTAGACAATGGTCCAGTTTCATTCTCCTACATGTAGCTGTCCAGTTTTGCCAGCACCATCTGTTGAAGAGACTGTCATTTTGCCATTGTATGTCCATGGCTCCTTTATCAAATATTAATTGACCATATATGTTTGGGTTAATGTCTGGAGTCTCTAATCTGTTCCACTGGTCTGTGGCTCTGTTCTTGTGCCAGTACCAAATTGTCTTGATTACTCTGGCTTTATAGTAGAGCTTGAAGTTGGGGAGTGAGATCCCCCCTACTTTATTCTTCTTCCTCAGGATTCCTTTGGCTATTTGGGGTCTTTGGTGTTTCCATATGAATTTTTGAACTATTTGGTCCAGTTCTTTGAAGAATGTTGCTGGTTATTTGATAGGGATTGCATCAAATCTGTATATTGCTTTGGGCAGGATGTCCATTTTGACGACATTAATTCTTCCTAGCCACGAGCATGGGATGAGTTTCCATTTGTTAGTGTCCCCTTTAATTTCTCTTAAGAGTAACTTGTAGTTTTCAGGGTATAGGTCTTTCACTTCTTTGGTTAGGTTTATTCCTAAGTATTTTATTCTTTTTGATGCAATTGTGAATGGAGTTGTTTTCCTCATTTCTCTTTCTATTGTTTCATTGTTAGTATATAGGAAAGCCACAGATTTCTGTGTGTTAATTTTATAACCTGCAACTTTGTTGTATTCCGATATTAGTTCTAGTAGTTTTGGATTGGAGTGTTCGGGGTTTTTTATGTACAACATCATGTCATTTGCAAATGGTGGCAGTTTAACTTCTTTACCAATCTGGATTCCTTCTATTTCTTTGTTTTGTCTGATTGCTGTGGCTAGGACCTCCAGTAATTAGTTAAATAACAGTGGGGAGAGTGGGTATCCCTGTCTTGTTCCTGATCTCAGAGGAAAAGCTTTCAGCTTCTCCCTGTTCAGTATAATGTTGGCTGTGGGTTTATCATATATGGCCTTTATTATGTTGAGGTACTTGCTCTCTATACCCATTTTGCTGAGAGTTTTTATCATGAATGGATGTTGAACTTTGTCAAATGCTTTTCCAGCATCTATGGAGATGATCATGTGGTTTTTGTCTTTCGTTTTGTTGATGTGGTGGATGATGTTGATGGATTTTCGAATGTTGTACCATCCTTGCATCCCTGGGATGAATCCCACTTGGTCATAGTGTATGATCCTTTTGATATATTTTTGAATTCGGTTTGCTAATATTTTATTGAGGATTTTTGCATCTACATTCATCAGGGATATTGGTCTGTAATTTTCTTTTTTGGTGGTGTCTTTGCCTGGTTTTGGTATTAGGGTGATGTTGGCTTCATAGAATGAGTTTGGGAGTATTCCCTCCTCTTCTATATTTTGGAAAACTTTAAGGAGAATGGGTATTATGTCTTCTCTGTATGTCTGATAAAATTCAGAGGTAAATCCGTCCAGCCCGGGAGTTTTGTTCCTGGGTAGTTTTTTTATTACCGTTTCAATTTCTTTGCTTGTAGTTGGTTTGTTTAACTTTTGTGTTTCTTCCTTGGTCAGTCTTGGAAGGTTGTATTTTTCTAGGAAGTTGTCCATTTCTTCTAGGTTTTCCAGCTTGTTGGCATATAGGTTTTCATAGTAGTCTTTAATAATTCTTTGTATTTCTGTGGAGTCTGTCGTGATTTTTCCTTTCTTGTTTCTGATTCTGTTGATTTGTGTTGATTCTCTTTTTCTCTTAATAAGTTTGGCTAGAGGCTTATCTATTTTGTTTATTTTCTCAAAGAACCAGCTCTTGGTTTCATTGATCTTTGCTATTGTTTTATTCTTCTCAATTTTGTTAATTTCTTCTCTGATCTTTACTATGTCCCTCCTTCTGCTGACTTTAGGCCTCATTTGTTCTTCTTTTTCCAGTTTTGATAATTGTGATGTTAGACTATTCATTTGGGATTGTTCTTCCTTCTTCAAGTGTGCCAGGATCGCTATATACTTTCCTCTTAAGACTGCTTTCCTTGCGTCCTACAGAAGTTGGGGCTTTGTGTTGTTGTCATTTGTTTCCATGTATTCCTTGATCTCTATTTTAATTTGTTCATTGATCCTTTGATTATTTAGGAGCATGTTGTTAAGCCTCCATGTGTTTCTGAGCCTTTTTGTTTTCTTGTAGAATTTATTTCTAGTTTTATACCTTTGTGGTCTGTAAAGTTGGTTGATAGAATTTCAATATTTTGGAATTTACTGAGGCTCTTTTTGTGGGCTAGTATGTGGTCTATTCTGGAGAATGTTCCATGTGCACTTGAGAAGAATGTATATCCTGTTGCTTTTGGATGTAGAGTTCTATAGATGTCTATTAGGTCCATATATTCTACTGTGTTGTTCAGTGCCTCCGTGTCCTTACTTATTTTCTTCCCAGAGGATCTATCCTTTGGGGTGAGTGGCGTTTTGAATTCTCCTAAAATGAATGCATTTCCCCCTTAATTTCTGTTGGTATTTGTTTCACATATGCTGGTGCTCCTGTGTTGGGTACATATATATTTAGAATGGTTATATCCTCTTGTTGGACTGAGCCCTTTATCATTATGTAATGTCCTTCTTTATCTCTTGTTACTTTCTTTGTTTTTTGAAGTCTATTTTGTCTGTTATTAGTACTGCAACCCCTGCTTTCTTCTCTCTGTTATTTGCCTGAAATATGTTTTTCCATCCCTTGACTTTTAGTCTGTGCATGTCTTTGGGTTTGAGGTGAGTTTCTTGTAAGCAGCATATAGATGGGTCTTGCTTTTTTATCCATTCTATTACTCTGTGTCTTTTGATTGGTGCATTAAGTCCTTTTACATTTAGGGTGACTATCAAAAGATATGTACTTATTGCCATTGCAGGCTTTAAATTCGTGGTTACCAAAGGTTCAAGGTTAGCCTCTTTAGTATCTTACTACCTAACTTAGCTCGCTTATTGAGCTGTTATATACACTGTCTGGAGATTCTTTTCTTCTCTCCCTTCTTATTCCTCCTCCTCCATTCTTCATATGTTGGGTGTTTTGTTCTGTGCTCTTTTTAGGAGTTCTCCCATCTAGAGCAGTCCCTGTAAGATGCCCTGTAGAGGTGGTTTGTGGGTGGCAAATTCCCTCAACTTTTGCTTGTCTGGGAATTGTTTAATCCCTCCATCTTATTTAAATGATAATCGTGCTGGATACAGTATCCTTGGTTCAAGGCCCTTCTGTTTCATTGTATTAAATATATCATGCCATTCTCTTCTGGCCTGTAAGGTTTCTGTTGAAGAGTCTAATGTTAGCCTGATGGGTTTTCCTTTATAGGTGACTTTTTTCTCTCTAGCTGCCTTTAAAACTCTTTCCTTGTCCTTGATCTTTGCCATTTTAATTATTATGTGTCTTGGTGTTGCCCTCCTTGGGTTCTTTCTGTTGGAAGTTCCGTGTGTTTCCGTGGTCTATTCGATTATTTCCTCCCCCAGTTTGGGGAAGTTTTCAGCAATATTTCTTCAAAGACACTTTCTATCCCTTTTTCTCTCTCTTCTTCTGGTACCCCTATAATACGGATATTGTTCCTTTTGGATTGGTCACACAGTTCTCTTAATAGTGTTTCATTCCTGTAGATCCTTTTATCTCTCTCTCTCTCTATGTCAGCTTCTTTGTGTTCCTCTTCTCTGGTTTCTATTCCATCAATGGCCTCTTGCATTCTATCCATACTGCTTATAAACCCTTCCAGAGTTTGTTTCATTTCTGCGATCTCCTTTCTGGCATCTGTGATCTCCTTCCGGACTTCATCCCATTTCTCTTGCGTATTTCTCTGCATCTCTGTCAGCATGTTTATGATTCTTATTTTGAATTCTTTTTCAGGGAGACTGGTTAGGTCTGTCTCCTTCTCTGGTGTTGTCTCTGTGATCTTTGTCTGCCTGTAGCTTTGCCTTTTCATGGTGATAGGAATAGTCTGCAGAACTGGGACGAGTGACGGCTGGAAGGACTTCCATTCTTGTTGGTTTGTGGCCCTCCTCTCCTGGGAGAACAGCGACCTCTAGTGTCTTGTACTGGGCAGCTGTGCTCAGACAGGGTTTCTGCTTCCTGCCCGGCTGCTATGGAGTTAATCTCTGCTGTTGCTCTGGGCGTGGCCTGGCTCGGGCAGCTACTCCAAAGAGGTGGAGTTGCGTTGGAGGGGGAGCGGCCTGGAGGCTATTTTTCTCTGTGAGGGGCCTCCATGCTCCCTGCTGCCCAGGGGGTTGGAGTGCCTAGAGATCCCCAGATTCCCTGCCTCTTTACTAAGTATCCAAGGATGCTTCTGTCTGGTTTTGGGGGTCCCTGTCCCTTTAAGACTTCCAAAAAGCACTCGCCAAAAAAAAAAAAAAAAAAAAGCCGCTCGTTTTTCTTTGTCCCCGGGCACCCTCCTCAGGGACCCGCTCACCGCTCTTGCTGCCCTGTTTCCCTAGTATCCAGGACCCCACGCACGCACTGTGTCTGCGCTCTGGCCCGGATGGTGGGGGCTGGGTGTTCGGCAGTCCTGGGCTCCGTCTCCCTCCCGCTCTGCCTGCTCTTCTCCCGCCGGGAGCTGGGGGGAGGGGCGCTCGGCTCCCGCGGGGCCGGAGCTTGTATCTTACCCCCTTCGCGAGGCGCTGGGTTCTTGCAGGTGTGGATGTGGTCTGGATATTGTCCTGTGTCCTCCGGTCTCTATTCTAGGAAGAGTGGTCTTTGTTATATTTTCATAAATATATGTGGTTTTGGAAGGAGATTTCTGCTGCTCTACTCACTCTGCCATCTTGGCTCCACCCCAGGAAAAGTGGTCCATTTACATTTAAGGTAATTATTGATAAGTATGCACTTATTGACATTTTATTGTTTTCTGATTGTTCTTATAGTTCCTCTCTCATCCTTTCTTCCTCTCTTATATTCTTCTTCTGTAATTTGATGGTTTTCTTTAGTATTTTGCTTTGATTTCTATTTTAAAATTTGTTGTGTATCTATATAGGCTTTCAGTTTGTGGTTAATATAAGGTTCATAGATAGTTTCCTGAATATATAGCAGTCATTATTGATGGTTGCTGTTTTTCAAACACAATCTAACAGTACTACTTTTTTTTTCTTCTTCTTCCTCCACACTTTATGAATAAGATGTCATAATCTATATTTTTTGTGTAATATCTTGACTGATTTTGTGTATAATTGATTCTAGTACTTTTGTTTTCTGAACATCATAATTGCTTAGTAAGTAATTGCTCTATTACCTTTACTGTAGGTTTATTTTCACTGATGAAAAACATTAGGACTTAAGAACATTTCCACCTACAGAAGACCCTTTAACATATCCTGTAAGGCTGGTTTAGTGGTGGTAAATTTATCTGGGAATAAATTTATCTGGGAAACTTTTAATCTCTCCTTTAATTCTGAATGATAACCTTGCTTGGTAGAGGAGTCTTGGTTGTAGGTTCTTCCCTTTCAGTACATTAAATATTTCATGTCACTCCCTTCTGTCCTGTGAAGTTGCTGCTGTGGCATCTTCTGATAGCCTTATGGAGTTTCCCTAATGGGTAACTGTCTGCCTCCACAACTGAATTTTAAAGGGACTTGAATTTTAAAGTAATATTCTAGATTGGACATTCTAAATGTTTTAGAAATAGTCATCTCCCTGGCATTTTTGAATTTGTAAGGGATAGATTAAATATTCCAACAAGGCCATCCAACTCTGTGCATGCTGGGTTGGGTGTGATTTGGTTTGAGATAGGCAGTCCTTCCCATGTATAGTCCAGATTTGAGATAAGCAAATGGAAAAATCTTAATCTCTCATTTTTTTCATCTATCTATCTATCTATCTATCTATCTATCTATCTATCTATATACTGTCTTTGTTAGTTTATATTTTGTGTTAGCCAGGCTCCAAGATGGCTTTTCATGAGTCGCACTGCCTGATATACATACCCTTGTATAGTTCCCCTAACATTTTACTAGAATTTGTGTGTGCAGCATATTATACAGCAAAGATGATGATATGTCCCTTACACGTGGCTTTCCATCTTGGGCCAGCCTCTCCTCTCCCTCTCTCTCTTTCTTTTATCACTTATCAGAAATAAATCAGTTGCCATGTACCTAATTCAGCCTAGGGAAAGGCAAATATTGTCAAAAAATGGAGGCTTGTGGCCAATAGCCAGTGAGGAAGTGAGACTTTCCAACTGAGTGAGAGAGTTTGGATGTGGATTCTTTACCTGCCTGAAAACTGGATTCCAACCTGGTGAAAGACCCTGAGCCAGAAACTTGCACCTAACCTAGATTCCTAATGCTCACAATTACATGTAATAATAAGTGATTGTTGTTTTAAGTTGCTAAATTTTGAAGTAATTTGCTATATATCAATGATAATTAATGTACATTTGAAATGTTTTCATTGTTATTTGGCTGCCCATAATTATTAGATATTGACAGACAGTGAATGTTTATTATTTTACTTAGTTAATGTCCTACATTCCATGCATATTAGTTAGTTTCTTAGAGATGGGAAGAATATTTTTCTTCATATGTTTGGAATGAATATCTTATTAACACCCAAAAAACAATGTATTTAACTGTTGTTTTCTTTGATGTAATCTAATCTCCATATTTGGGATATTACAGGCATTTTTTAAATCTAAAGTATTTAACATTTACCTTATAATATGTTTGTAATATTACATGAAAATTAATTTAAAAAATTAAAATAGCTAATGAGTGAAATCAAAGAACTCAATAAATGGAGAGAGATCCCAAGTTCATGGATAGGAAGACTCAATATTATAAAGGTGGCAGTTCTTCCCAGCTTGATGTACAGATTCAATGAAATCCCAATAAAAAATTCTACAAGTTTTTTTGGGGATATCAATAAACCGATTTTAAAGTTTATATGAAACCAACACAATATTGAGGAGAAGAACAAAGTTGGAGGACTGATAATACTTGACTTCAAGATTTGCCATAAAGATATGTAATGAAGACAGTGTCATATTGGTGAAAGAGTAGACAAATAGATAAATGGAATAGAATAGAGGGCTCATAAATAGATCCCCATAAATTTAGTCAACTATTTTTGACAAAGGAGCAAAGACAATAAAATGGAACAAAGCTGGTCTTTTCAACAAATGATGGTGGTATGACTGGACATCCACATGCAAAAACATGTATAGACACAGACCTTACACCCTTAATAAAATTAAATTAACTACAAATGGATCACAGACCTAAATGTCAAGTACAAAAATGTGAAAATCCTAGAATATAAATAGAATAACACCTAGGTGACCTAGAGTATGGTGATAACTTTTTAGATATAATAATAAAGACATGATACATGAAAAATTTAATTGATAAGCTAGACTTCATTGAAATTAAAAGCTTCTGCTCTGTGAAAAATACTCCACACAGTTTGAGAGGACTATGAGAAAATATTTGCCAAAAACACATGTGTAAAAAGGGCTATTACCCAAAACATATGAATAACTCTGAAAGAACTCTAACACTCAATGGTAAGGAAACAAAGAACCTGATTTTAAAATGAGCCAAAGCTCTGAATGGACACTTTACCAAAAAAGATATACAGTCATCAAATAAGCATAATTAAAGATGCTGTACATCACATGTCAAAAGGGAAATGAGAATTGAAACGATTAGATAACACTACATAGCTATTAGAATGACCAAAATCCAAAACATTGACACTACTAAATGCAAGTGAGGCTGGCAAGCAACAGGAACTCTCATTCATTGCTGGTGGAAATGAAAAATGGTATTAATACTTTGGAAGAAGACAGTATGACAGTTTTTGTTTAAATTAAACAGATGCTTACCATAGGATCCAGCAACATGCTCCTTGGTATTTACCCAAAAGAGTTGAAAACTTATGTCCACACAAAACCTGCACATGGATGTGTATAGCAGCTGTATTCAAAATAGCCAAAAATTGGAATTAACTAAGAGGTCCTTCAGTGAGTGAGTAAATAAATGAACTGTAGTATATCCAGACAATGGAATATTATTCAGTGCTAAAAAGAAATGAGTTCCCAAGCCATGAAAAGACATGGAAGAACCTTAAATTAATATTATTAAGTGAAGGCAGACAACTAGAAAGGCTACATACTGTTGGATTCCAACTATATAACATTCTGGAAAAGGCAAAACTGTAAGACAGGAAAAAATTAGTGGTCACCAAAGGGATTGGGGAAAGGGAGAATAGGTGGAACATAAAGAGGTTTTTAGGACAGTGAAAATACTCTGTGATAATATAATTATGGATACATGTCATTATACTCTAAATCCAAAAGAATTCACAATAGTTAAGAATTATTTCTAATGTAAATTGAAGGCTTTGGGTTATTATAATGTGTAATGTAGATTCACCAATTTTAACAAATGTACCACTGTGGTGAGGGATTTAGATAGTTGGGGGAGAGGCTATAGGCTATGCATTCATAGGTACAGTTGATATATGGGAAATCTCTGTGCTTTCCTCTCAATTTTGCTATGAACCTTAAAAGAGCTTTAAAAAGATAAAGCCTTAATAAAAAAAATAAGTTTTAGTTTTGCCAGAGTTGAGTTTTATTGAACAAAATAGATTTATTTGCTATGAATTATGATACTTTAACCATAAGTAAAACAAATAAAAATTATGATATAACAAGAAACATTTATTTACTCACTTATAATTTCATTAATAATATAGGAAAAATAACAAAATTATACACCTTCAATATAGTATAATTATTTCTGTTTCCTTAGAAACTGATATTTGATTAGCTCTGTGCAAATTATTTTACAGAAACTTCTTTAATCTTTATAGGGGTTGTGCAAAGACAGCTGCCATTATCCCTAGTTCTCAGGTAGCCAGACCAAGACTCAGAGCCATTTAGCGATTTTCACAAGGATAAGTATATGGGATATGACTGAAAAGATACTCATATAGAGTTTTTTCTTTTTTTTAGATTCTGATCTTGTAAAACTCTGCTATGCCAGTCCACATTCATCCCAGTAAATTTCATCTTAAAACTAATTTATATTAGGTCCATTTGGAATATCTTTTAGAGACCAAGCATATATTTTGGATATGCTCAGTTTTATCAATATTTTGTGAGGACATGACCTAAATAATTCAGAGACAAGTCTGTTGAAGGAGGAAAATTTTGAACCATATTATACCATTTGATAAAAAATATCCAATGATTGAAGATGGTTCTGTTTATCTCTTGTAGATCATGAACTGTCTCTTGCTCTCTCTAATAACCTAAGAGCCTGGTGATATGATAGTTGAGTTCCTTATTATTCATTCCTCTTCTTCAGAATCAGCACTTCCATTGTTGCACACATCATTAGACCTTACCTTCCAGCATCCCTTTTTGTACATAATCTATATCCTTGTATATAATCTATCTCCTTGTATATATAATCTGTATCCATGAAGACTAGCACTTGGCTTACTCATTCTCTCCACTACGCTTGTCATTCTTGGTGACTTCAACATTCACCAACAAATTCAATACCTCAGAAATCTCTATTGCAAATACCCTGCAGTCTGACCTCCCTGCTATATCCAGTTCATGGATTCAAATGCTTTCTCCTAGTGCATTAACCTATCAGGCCCTCACTTTTTATATGTCCTGTTGAGATTCCACAGTTTTACATTACAGCCTCTTCCTTACTCGTATCTTTAACTGCCCATCTTTTCTCTTTACGTGGTGCACTTGTTGCAAACCTTCAGTCCCGATTAAAATCATTCTCCCCCTCAGTTTTCACCTACATCCTGGTAGATGAAAACACAGAAAATTAACGGATGACAAAACACCAACCTCCCTTTTCTCCACCCCCATCCCCCACCCCTTTGTCTTTATAATTTTGTCCTGTTTTGTATTATTTTACAGGGCTTTAAAGGTCTCTGCTCCTCCAGTTTATCTCTCCCTACAGTCCCTCCCAAATGATTTTAGCTTGCCTTAGGGTTTAAATATCAACTGTGTGTCAATGATCCTCAAATATTCCACTATAGGCTAAACATCTTACCCTGAGAACTAGATTCATATTTAACTATATGCTCACTTCTCCTGGCTGAAATCTAATAGGCATCTAATTGTTAGCATGGCCAATATATTTGTTCCCATTCCTGTGCCCATGTTAAGCGTTTTAATCCCAGCAAGTGGAGTTACACACAATTATTCAGTCATACTTGATTGCTAATTATTTATTTTAAATACCAACTTCCAATCTTTTATAAAAACCCTATTGTCATTCCTAAAATGTAACCCCTGAATCCAAACACTTCTCAACACCTCCACTGCTACAACCTTGAGCCAAGCCATTTATTTATCTCTCATCTTCTAGAGGATCCTAATTGTCTATAGTCTGTACTTTATATTCCAACTGGAAAAATGATAGTCCTAAAACACATACCAGATCATCTAATGTCTTTTTTTAATGTTTCATTGTTTTCTTTTTTACTATAGTTAAAATAGAATATAAGTTCATTCCTACCTCCAAACTGTACTTTTTATTATTGAAGCAGTCCTCTCCCAATTGTTCTGTCTTCCTCCACAAATAACTGAAGGAATACTACTAAGTAAATTTAATGTCCGTCTAGAGCTACAACAATCAGCAGACAATTCATGGCAGGTCCTAGATTACAAGTTAAATTTCCTCATTCCCACCTCACTCCACTATTGCCATTTTAAACTATCTAACTTTCAGTTCACTATTGAAAATTCCAGGATCCTAGAAAGGAAAACACCACCTCCTTAGTTTGTGTTTTCTTTGGAATTCATTTGCAAATTATACATCTGTTTGTTTTGAATGATCTTTCGCTGAGTATTTTATGTTTGACTTTGGTATCTGTGATTCTGATTGAGAAATTAAGCTATAGGAAGGAAAACAAAACCATTCTCATCCAAATCATATATTTTTGTTTTAATTAAATACTCCTGCAAAGTTGCTTCAGTCTAGATAAAATATCAGCTATTATTATTATTTTCCTTAAAATGGCTTAGCATCCTATAGACCTCAGGATTTAAAAGCAATGGATCTTGCTCAAAGTGCAGCATCTCTATTAGATACTTAACTGCTTGTAACAATTCAGCTCCAGAAACAATTTCATCCCTAATGACTGTAACATGAAAACAGCTTGCCTTCTCCCATACAGGACACAGGCATTAATTGTGATGACTGAGTACACCTTACTGTATTGATACTCCTCTTAGAGTGATTTATTGAATACTAACTGCACATTTGTGGTATGCTAATTTCTATTTGGAAGGATGTTCTATTACAGTTCAGTGCATGATTATAATTTCATTTATTCTGTTAGTGATTGTATTCCTCTCTCAAAACATTTCTGTTGATTCAATATTTCCTCTTACTGCCCCCTGAATCTTTTGAAATCGTAACGGAAGAGTACTTGAAGAACTGAATGAAGCTGACTTTTAGAGTGGGTCTCCTTAGATGGCTGAGCTTTAAAATTCTTTAAATAAGATTAATAAGTTATCACATTCAAGTTTCAAGGTTTTCTCAAGGAATTTTAAGTCTGACTTGATTGAATAACATCGCTTTCCATTAGACAAACGATAATGTGGCATTTGATTTTTTTGTTCATTTGTAGTTTTACTTCTTCTTTCCTGAATGCTTTTATTGAGAAAGCAATATTGATGATGAAATATTTACAAAGAATTAAATGGAGTGTGTTCTGTAAAACTGCTCTGGGCTTTATTGTGAATGATTGCACGCCAAAAGACTTGGGAAAAGAGGGAGGCAGAGTACCGATGAGGTAGAAGGAAGCTAGTCAGGCTACAAGGCAATGTGGCAAGGTTTAGGGGAAAAAACAAGCCCATGGGCTTTATATAATTCTACTTAATGTTCATATGTGTTGCTATTAAGTAAAATTAATCCCTCCCCAATGGTGTGTGAAAATCAGAAAAATAGATTTAGAAGCTAGATAAAAATGTGTCATCAAGTGATGCACAGATCACTTTAATAGCTTCCTAAGAACATTTCTTAACTTTACCTTGCACTAAAAGAATATAATTTAACTGGACTAGTTTAGAATACAGCAGTAGGATTCATTAAGCAGGGAAAGAAAACCTGAACAGGAGATTTGATTTCATAACATGGAAGAGATTAGTGACAAGAGAAAGACCTAAAACAATACATATTGTGATCAGACTTTGGAGGAAAGGTAAGAAACCAAAATAGAACAATGTGTAGCTGTGAATATAGAGTCTTCATTCATTCTGATTGTCTAAAACACCTTCTTTCCTTAGCTTGAACTCTGTACAGCCAGCATAATGTCATTGCCTATGCCCTGGAGAGCAGAGGGTTTTGACGGTGAATTCTTTCCCTGATCCAGATTACTAAGAGACTTCAAACACACTTAAACCAACATCATACTTAATCGGGAGAAGCTGAAAGCTTTTCCTCTCAGATCAGGAACAATACAAGGATGCCCACTCTTAATACTGGAGGTCCTAGCTACCGCAATCAAACAACACAAAGAAATAAAAGGCATCCAGATTGTCAAGGAAGAAGTCAAACTGTCACTGTTTGCAGATGACATGATATTGTACACAAAATACCCTAAAGAATCCATTCCAAAACTACTAGAACTAATATCTGAATTCAGCAAAGTTGAAGGTTACAAAATTAATACACAGAAGTCTGTTGCATTCCTATACACTAATGATGAACTAGCAGAAAGAGAAATCAGGAAAACAATTCCATTCACAATTACATCAAAAAGAATAAAATACCTAGGAATAAACCTAAACAAGGAAGTGAAAGACTTGTACCCTGAAAACTACAAGACACTCTTAAGAGAAATTAAAGGGGACACTAATAAATGGTAATTCATCCCATGCTGTTGGGTAGGAAGAATTAATATTGTGAAAATGGCTATCCTGCCTAAAGCAATCTACAGATTCAATGCAGTCCCTATCAAGATACCGACAGCATTCTTCATCAAACTGGAACAAATAGTTCTAAAATTCATAAGGAATCACAAAAGACCCCAAACAGCCAAAGCAATCCTGAGAAGGAAGAATAAAGTGCAGGGGATTATGCTCCCCAACTTCAAGCTCACTACAAAGTCACAGTAATCAAGACAATTTGGTACTGGCACAAGAACAGACCCATAGACCAGTGGAACAGAATAGAGAATCCAGATATCAACCCAGGCATATACGGTCAATTAATACACAATAAAGGAGCCATGGATGTACAATGGGGAAATGACAGCCTCTTCAACAGCTGGTGTTGGCAAAACTGAACAGTTACATGTAAGAGAATGAAACTTCATTACTGTCTAACTCCATACACAAAAATAAACTCAAAATGGATCAAAGACCTGAATGTAAGTCAAGAAACCATAAAACTCTTAGAAGAAAACATAGGCAAAACTCTCTTGAATATAAACATGAGCAACTTCTTCATGAACATATCTCCATAGGCAAGGGAAACAAAAGCAAAAATGAACAAGTGGGACTACGTCAAACTAAAAAGCTTCTGTACAGAGAAGGACACCATCAGCAGAACAAAAATTTATCTTACAGTATGGTAGAATATATTCATAAATGGCATATCCGATAAGGGATTGACATCTAAAATATATAAAGAGCTCATGCACCCCAACAAACAAAAAGCAAATAATCCAATTAAAAAATGGGCACAGGATCTGAGCAGACACTTCTCCAAAGAAGAAATTCAGATGGCCAACAAGCACATGAAAAGATGCTTCACATCGCTAATTATCAGAGAAATGCAAATTAAAACCACAATGAGATATCACCTCACACCAGTTAGGATGGCCAACATCCAAAAGATAAACAACAACTGTTGTTGTTGGTGAGGATGTGGAGAAAGGGGAACCCTCCTACACTGATGGTGGGAATATAATTAGTTCAACCATTGTGGAAAGCAGTATGGAGGTTCCTCAAAAAACTCAAAATAGTAATACCTTTTGACTCAGGAATTCCACTCCTAGGAATTTACCCTAAGAATGCAGGAGTCCAGTTTCAAAAAGACATATGCACCCCTATGTTTATTGCAGCACTATTTACAATAGCCAAGAAATGGAAGCAACCTAAGTGTCCATCAGTAGATGAATGGATAAAGAAGATGTGGTACATATACACAGTGGAATATTATTCAGCCATAAGAAGAAAACAAATCCTACCATTTGCAACAACATGGATAGAGCTAGAGGGTATTATGCTCAGTGAAATAAGCTAGGCGGAGAAACACAAGTATCAAATTATTTCATTCATCTTTGGAGTATAAGAACAAAGAACAAACTGAAGGAACAAAACAGCAGCAAACTCACAGAACCCAAGAATGGACTAACAGTTACCAAAGGGAAAGGGACTGGGGAAGATGGGTGGGAAGGGAGGGATAAGGGGAATAAGGGGTATTACTATTAGCACACATAATGTAGGGGGTGGGCATGGGGAAGACAGTTCAATACAGAGAAGACAAATAGTGACTCTATAGCATCTTACTACACTGATGGACAGTGACTGTAATGGGGTATGTGGTGGGGACTTTATATGGGGGGAATCTAGTAACTACAATGTTGCTCATGTAATTATATATTAATGATACCAAAAAAAAGTTAAAAAATAAAAAACACACTTTAAATATAACCCAACCTCCTATTACCAAAGTTTTCCCCCAATGAATTATCTCCATTCTTCAAGTCATTTACTCACACACAGGACACTTTATCTACCTTCTATTACACTGGTTGCTAGATTCATTTCTATCTTTAAAATGTCTAAAGTTAAGGGTCCTGTATGGTTTCTCTGAAAATACCCAGCACAATACCAGATATGGGGTCTTTTTTTTTAGCATCAATACAAGGCACTAACAGTTTTTTGAGAAGCTAAGAGAATCTTCTCATGAGGCAAAGCGCATATCACAAAGGGAGAGTAAGTTCCCTCTGTAACAATGTGTTAGAGATGCTGTGGTGTAATGTGTAAACCCCATATAAATTGAAAATGTGCCTTGTTTACTGGCTGCCAGGAGGATGTGGGGACTGGGTGTTTTTGAGCTTTCCATTTGGGACTGGCAAATTGTAGCATTTGTGAACACTAATATTTATTCTTCTAATACATTTTCATAATTATCACTATCATATCATACATCAGTCCTAAGAAAGTCACTGAACACAGAATAGAGTTCTTAGGATGCCCCTATTTTACTGCTATTAAGTCAACTACTACTACTAGTTAATACTTGTTATGGGCCAACTAGACACAGCACTGGGCTAGATATCCCCAGAATGATGTCATTAATTTGTATAGTAATTCCAGGAGACCAAGTAACAGCACCCCTCTAATCAGAAAGCCGAACACAGTGTTTACAACATGGGATAGGTACTCAGTGTTTCCATGCATGAATTTATACTTTCCATGATTATTCCTGCTTTAATTCAGTTTACACATGAAAATTTGAGGCCTAGAATGGTTAAATAACTAACTCAGGTTTACATAGCTAGTAAGATGTTGGCCTGCAATTGAATTAATTCAGGGCCATCGAGCTCCAGAGATAATTTTCTTAACCATGAAGATTTTCCCTAAAGTTTAAAAAACTTGGTGACAAAGGTTAGACTTGTATCCACATGAACTGGCAGCCATCCTCACACTCTCCTCTGCATCTTGCCTCACATGAAAACATAACCAAAGCAAGATTAGAAACCTTGTTTCAGAGCTCCCAGAACAAAGGTTTATCCTCCTTTCATATAAAATATATTTTACAAAACCTCAACGATAGCCTGGAGAGTAGAATAATGCTGGCATTTAGGTGGACATTTTGAGTTAAAGAATTTTGAATGACTAAAAATAAGTAACTTTAATTTTTTGGTATGTGAAATCACACCAAGTGCATCCTGAAGAAGCCTTTCTTTTGCTGGCTCAGATGCAAAAATTAGCCTCTTTTTTATTTAGCAGAATTTGGGGGTCAGAGACAGATTATGGGCAAGTAGGTGGATATCTTGCTGATACCAGTCTGTAAGGATCAAGGGGACATCACTGATGTAAAGCAGACACATGAATCTAGTTAACTTAGGTTTTTACTTGCAGTCCCTTCTAACTGATGAAACATTGGTTCTGCTTCAACTTAGTAGATCTAACTCTTGAGTTAATTTTATTTTTTAATTTCAGAGCAAACTCATCTGTTTTCAGATTTGTTGGTGCTCCCATATAAGTTGTAAAGTACAGATCCATAACCTCAACCCTGAGATAGTCAGCTGACAGCTTCCTGAAGTTGGTAGTCATAGCAATTGGCGTTCTGAAGCCAAATAAGGCATATCATAGTACTGACTGCTGGGAATGTGTGGCATGTTTTACTACCTAGACTTGAGTCTTCAATGTAAATACATACTTTATTTCAAAAGATTGCATTTAGTCATTCAACAAACCATATTTTTCATGTGGTGTATGTATTGTATTGCATTCTAGGCTTTAGGAAGTGTTTGGTGAGAATATATATATATATATATATTGAAAGACATACACATTAAATGGCATTGTACTTCATATCAGTGGGCTAATAGGAATAGGTCAGGATTTCAACATACCCACTCTATTTTCCTTAAAGAGTGACTGTTTTGGCTTATGTGTTTTTCTTTTGTTTCATATATATATCCTATCAAAGAATCAGTTTCAGTTTACTAAATGTACATTAAAACAATAGGTAAGAATCACCGATATGAAAGACGGTCAAGTTGTTTCCCTCTAAAATTCATCTGCATTTCTTAATCTCACCATGTTCATACTTAAACGATTAAAAATTTCAAGCATTCTGACCATGAGTTGTTAAGTAAGTCTCCTTTGAGATTTGCTTATTGGTGGATGGCTATATAAAGAACGGAGAAGTGTATTCGTTTCTTAATTGGGGCTGTAACAAATTACAATTTACAGCTTAAAACAGCACAAGTTTATTGTCTTAAAGTTCTGTAATTCAGAAGACCAAAGTCAGAGTCACTGGTTGAGTGAAGGTGTCCAGAGGACTGGTTCCTCTTGGAGGCCTTAAGGAGAGAACCTATTTTCTTGCCTTTTTCAGCTGCTAGAGGCTGAACTCGTCCCTTGGTCGGTGGCTCTGTCCTTTCACCACTCCCGCCTCCTGTTTCTGTCATCTTATCGCCTACTTCTAACTCTGATCCTCCTGTGTCCCTCTTATCAGCACCTTGTGATTATATCAGTTCCATCTAGATAATCCAGGATAATCTCCCCATCTCAAGATCGTTAGTAATATCTAAAGATACTTAGTAGTATTTTGCCATGGGAGGCTACATATTCACCATTTCCAAGGATCAGGATATGTACATCCTTGGTAACCCCTATTCAGTCTACCACAATAAAAGTATTTGTGATGGAGCTTCCAGTAACAGGAGGTAAGGCAGAAGGAAGGGATTAAGGATACTGAGGATGAGTATACTCCTTAAGAATGCCAGACAAAAGCAGAGGGAATAGAATTATTAAAGAAGTTGGCTTTGTAATGTAAAGAAGTGGGTGCTGAGTGATATATTTCACAGTGTGTAACACAGTTAGGCAAAATTGGGGACAATCAGGATTAGAGAATTTACTCATCCCAGCAGGCTTGTGCAGGAAGGGCTGAAGCACAGGCTCACTGAAAATGAACAAATGAGATTGCAACTGTATTCACGGCCGAGAGAAGGGTCGTGTATTTCTGATCTGAGCTATAGTACATTTCAAAGGTTCCAGGGCATCAATTTAGTAAAAGTGTCATTCCCACTACCTGGTTAATATTGGGGAAAACATAGTCATTGTGGTTCTATTTGGGTCCAAGAAGAGTTAAATCATACTGCTGGATATCTCTATATGTTTAACCTCAATTGCTGGTATGTGAATATCAAATGAGGTAATATATGTTACATTTATAAATAGTGTCTGGCACATGATGAGTGTCTGTTATAGACTGAGTGTTTATATCCCTCTAAACTCATAGGTTGAAGCCATACCCTCAGTGTAATGGTATTTAGGGTTGGGACCTTTGGTAGGTGATTAGATTTAGTGATGTCATGAGAGCCGGGCTCTGATAATGGAACTGGTGTGCATAGAAGAAGTGTAAGAGACACCAGAGCTTTTTGCCCACCATATGAGGACACAGTCAAAACACAGCCTTCCACAAGCCAGCAAGAGAGTTTTCACCAGGAACTGAATTGGCAAGTACCTTGATCTTGTACCTCCCAGCCTCCAGAACTATAAGGAATAAATTTCTGTTGTTTAATCACCCCCATCTTTGACATTCTGTGACAGCAGCCAGGCTGACAAATAAAATGTTCAGTAAGTGGAAGACAACATTAGCAGAAAGAGACCCCAAAGTAACCGTGGGTGTTTATCCATAAGCCAGACGCCACAGATGTTCACTCAGGCTGTACCCTGGCCCTCTCTACTATCCTGGGGTTCAGGGCAGCTCCAAAAGTCCTCAGAAATCCTACAGTGTCCAAAATTCCACTCACTACCAAAAACATGGCCCAGGATCTCCCCTGAAGGCCCTCATAGAGGATAACCCTTTTTTAGGCTTTAGAGTCCTATAAAACATCTCAACTCTAGTCCTAGGGGCCTGACCTTACCAAAGTAAGGAGAAAGTAATTCAAGCATTCATTCTTTCTGTCTGTGAGGTGGGATAATCTTTAATCCATTCTTCTCCATGGAGGTAAAAAAGTGGAGGAAAGAAAGACCCTACAGCAAATAGGGTAGGGGTCCTACGAGCAATGCACACAAATTATCGCTATGACTCACTCCTCCTGAGGCCTGGAATAGCAAAGGGTGTCTGGCGACAGGACAGTGACAGACCTGCACTCAAACCCTGGACCGGACAACCATGAGCTCAGGGCAATTTTAGACATTTTTCTTAGAACTTTACTTTTCCTCAGTTATGAAATAGGAACAATAACTATCTTTGCTGAAAGTTTATGAGATTAAGAGAGAGAGTATGGTGAAAACACTCAGCGTAATAGCTACAAATAACAGGTTTTAACAGAAGATTTGGGCTCGCTTTCTCTTTTGTGGCCTTACTCCACCTCATCAGCCTCTTTGTGCCAGACCCAGAAATTCCTGAGTGCATGTTCATGCTGGAATCCACCCAGGAATGGTGTGGGTGGGTTCAGCCTTCTATTAGACACCGAGAAGACATAATGGTGAGACATGGAGCTCTTCTAAGACACATTAAAGAGTCTGGACTTTTCCCAAGTCAACAGAAAGCAGTAAGTAGATTTTTAAGCAGAAAATTGACATAATCAGATGGGCACTTAGAAATCTGACCTGGCATTTATGTAGAAATCAGATAAAAGAAGAGTCAGATAGCAGACAGAGAGCCCTGGCAGGGCCCTGTTTCACTAAAAGAGCTGGGGATGATGGTGGCCTGAAGAAGGGCCCTGCAGCTAGAACTGGGAGAGGATGAGTATTAAGAGATATTTAGGAGGTAAAATATTTACCAATAGAAACTTGAGTGGCTGTAGAGAAATGAATGAATGGTGACACCCAGTTTTGTGGCTTGGGTAATTCTATAGACTATTGGTCATACTAATATAGGAAGTACAGGAAACATAGAAGCAGGCGAGGAAAGGAAGGGGATGGGTAAAATTTTGAATATGTTAATTTTGAGATGAATGCATGATGCCGATGCAGGCAAGTTTATCTAAAAGTAAAAGTACAGACTGGGTCCAATAGCTTCAGAGGAAGTCAGTATTAATAGGGCCAAAGGTGACTTGGCTTCCAGCGTGCGCTGTGACGAGACATCCAGCTCACCGACAGACCTTCCACCAGCCCTTCATGTCTGCAGAAACAAAAGAAAAACACATAAGCCAAAACAGTCACTCTTTAAGGAAAAGAGAGTGGGTATGTTGAAATCCTGATCTATTCCTATTAGCCCACTGATACGAAGTACAGTGCCATTTAACGTGTATGCCTTTCAATTAGGTAGGTCCTGCCACACTGTCAAGTAGAATGGGATAGTGAACAGTGGTTACATCTCAGAGCATAGCTGAATGCTATTATTTTTCATCATGTTTAACAGGTAGCATTGCCTGGCTTACAGCGGTCCTTTCAGAAATAAAGACTTGCCTCACACAAGTAAAGATTTTTTATTCCTTTACGAAGCTCAGAAACTTGGCAAGTATGTAAATTTTCCTTGTCAGTTTTGTAATTGTTCTCATTTCAGGCTATCAATCTACCTCCAGCGTCTGCTGTTATTATCTTTTTAAGATATCATACTCCCTACTCATTCACTGGGATTTCAGTATCCTCTATTTGAAGTTTAAAAATATTCCATCAAGTGATTCTTCCCAGCTGCATTCTATGCCTATAAAGTTCAATAATGTCATTTTTCTTAGCCATTGGGAGAAAAATGCATTTTTCTTTTCAAATGGGGATGTCTGTGTTACCATTTTCTGCCCTGAAATGTTAAAACAAATATATAGTTGTTTTCTTTTTTCTTTTCTCATATTCCCTTTTCAAAGGGTGAAGCATGTAGAAATATGAATAACACTGTAATCGCTTCTGGAACCAGAAGAGAAGTGTGGTTTCTGTTAGATTACTGCATTTTTATTCATTTCTTTAAAAAATAAAAGTTAAACAAAGTAACCCCTGGAGGTTCAAACGTCTATATTTATAATTGCAGGCAACCTGAGTTGGAGGGTCAGCTTTCCCTGGCATTATGGCCCTTTTGGATTCCGTCTGTTTTGCTTCTCGGATAACATGTTCATGTGGTAGCTTCAGTGTTAGAAAATACTCGGTGTATTTCGGCCTCCATAGCTATCTCTAAAGAGTCATAGTGTCTGCTGTGAATTCCGAATATGTTTACTTTACCTGTTGATGTGCACTGATTAATAGCAATTGTATATGACCTCTTACTAATGAGCCTTATTTTTAAGGTCTTGTAATTTCACATAATATTAATCAAAGGGATTAAGCCTTTCTGTAGTAAATACATGCTAGCTTATTAATGTATTATTCATTTATTAACTCAACTATTTGTTTCTCAGTTCACATATTTATTCTAAAATGTGCTTTTCCCCTCTTCCCTCTATAATTAATCCTACCAGTAATCAGGTTTGTAGACTGCATCCTGCCACTGATTTTTAATAGGGAATCAGCAAAATATAAAAGGAAAATTAAAAGCCTTTGCTATTTCTTTCTTTCAGCTATCTAGAAGGATTAGTAGCTAATCCATGCACATGTAATTCTGAGAGTTGTCCTGAGAATGGAATTCAACCTTAAAGCAATCTGAAGAATATGTGGGATCAGATGATGGCAGACGATCATCATCTTTGTATTTGCGATAGTCCAGGTGGGCGTTAGCGGCTGTAAAATTATTCACTTATTCCCAAAATAACCACACAAAGTGCATGCTGTATGACTCATGTTTCTGATCACAAAATGAGGCTTAGCCAATTTAGATTACTTCCTATAGTATATTAGCTAGTAAATGAGAGATTCACAAGACCCAGGTCTGTCTAAGCCCAGGGTCCAGGCCCCCTCACCCCACCAGATACTAGCAGAAGAATTGCTATGGTTTTAAAAGTACCGTGCTATTTAATCATCCTGCATGCAGCTGTCTGGTTTCTTTGTCACGTCTGGAGGTGGTGACATCACCAATGGATCCGCTGAATCAGAACATATTATTCTTTGGTGTGATCTAATTTTGCTGACCATCAGAGCCACGGCAGAGTCATGGGATCTTTATGCTACGTTTTGGGTCTAGGTTGGAAGTGCGGGTGGTGTCTCAGGATGCCCTCTAATTCACATGGAACGGAAGGGCCCTGCAGATTACCTGCTCTGTGAGACTAACCCGCTAACCCCCTCCTGTGGAGATGACGCTAAATTCTCTTTACTTGTTTCTTGCCCCCTCCAGTTTGTAAGCACAGGAAAGGCAGAGATTGCATTCATTAAGGTCCGCACTGTACTTCCAAAACCTAGAGCAACAGCTGGAACAATGTTTAATGTTGACCAAATGCAATAAATATCCATCTTTTCAGTAGCTGCGTCCTTTTCTTCCTCCTTCCACATATCTTGGTCCCCTTGGTACAAACACCACACTGACTAACCATAATTCTTTGCGTTTACTATCTATTTTCTTCATTAAACTATAAATTATGTGAGAAGAGAGATGGTGTCTTATTCATGTTTTTTTCTGAAGTATCCAGCAGTGCCCGTAATAAATATTTGCTTCCAATAAATATTTGTAGAATTAATTTAAAAATGAATAAATTATTTCAATTCAGCACACAGTTTCAAGCACCTGTAATTTTGCACTCATTTTGAAAGGCCCTGGAGAAAGCCTTAGCTTTCAAGGAGTTTGTAATCCAATAGAGCATCATGTGCTTTTTATTAAGTTGTTATCTCAGCTTCATTCTCACTCTTCTATTTGCTCCTTGGTGATGTTGGAAGTAGGAGTTTACCAAGTAAGTTTCTTTTTGCCGCCTGGCTTCCACGTGTGCTCTGCCCGAAGGAGTAAGTAGAGGGAATAAAAGTCAGGAAGAAGTGGGAAGAATCAAATGTCCTTCTTCCAGTGTGCTTGTTCCTGGCAGTACTGTCCCAGCAGAGCACATCACAGGGGACCCAGCAGTTGGCTCCAGCCTGCAATTTCTCACAGCACAGAGGCCAGTAGCAACTCACCATGTCCCGTCAGAGGTGACGGTCACAAAAGTAGCTCCTATTCTTCAGAATCTTGTGCTGTGCTTCGCAAAGGTCTTTCTCTGAGTTTCTTCTGATCACCCCAGTTCCAGTCCAGTCAGTAGGTTTTCAGATGGTTCTTGAAAGTAGATGCAGCCACAGCTGATTTCAGTAAAGGGAAGAGAAGTGGAGTAGGGCTTCGTTCATTTATGTTTTAATAGGAAGACTTCATTAGATCTGCATTACTGGCACCAAGAACCAGGGATACAAAGCACAAGACTTGGTAATAGCTTTCAAGGAAATGTCAATGCAGCAGAAGAGTCAGACATGAAGAAAGTAAATTAGGGGTATTACGTGGCGAACTGCGGACGACCGCAGCATAATGCGACAACACATTTTATTAGGAAAATCCATAAACTCCCTAATTTCTCAAAATGTTTTTTTGTTTTATGCTTAATGCTAGCTTCTCTTTCAAAGTAATAGATGTGAGAATGACCACACTACTATTGTCCCTGTTTATAATGTCTCCTTTATTAAAGATTAAGAATTCCTTTCTGAATGTTTTGTCCCAGTCTGAAACTTAGTGATTCAACATGTAATATTTCTGGAGCCTGTTTGATGGGCAAGATAAACATTTGTAATTAGAGATTAGAAAGAGTTTTCATTTTTAGCATTTCCAGCATTTTTCCCACCAAGTTCATAAACAATTAGAAATATATGTAACTCTGCTGCTTTCTGACACTGGGGAGATAATTTCCCACTGTTTTGATAAAGAGTTTTGTTCTCTCCTGTGCCCTTAAAATCAAGAGGCATCATTTATCATTTTGTAGTACACCCTGGGGACTTGACTAAAACTCAGAGCCCTTCAAAGGTCAATGACATCTCCATGCTTAACTGAGCAATGCCCGCCTGGCGTGAAGAAGGATGAAAAAATGGGTATAAAATATAGGACTGTTTTTATTGTTCTAATTTATTAGACAGGTTGTTAGCAAAGAAAATAACAGCAGGATTTGATACTATAAATACCAGATTCTGATGATTCTATCCATTTAGTTACTTTTTGATAATTTGCATGGGACTGGTTAGTTATTTTCAGTGAAAACCATAAGAAGTTCCTCGGATGAGGAAGGAACTTTGTTTTAAACAGTAACTTCCTTATGTAAATTTATATTCCAAGATTTTGTAATTTGGTCATTTATTAGGGCTAATTTCTAAAAGTGTCTTTCCTGAGTTCCTTGAGTGCATTTAAATATTATTTTAAGTGCAGTTAATTTGCATTATTGTGGTATACATATAAATTGTGACGGTCATTTATTTTTAAAATATCTAATAAATTAAAAATATTATTTACTCTTAAATTCAATGTGGCTATTTTATGGAGATTCCTTAAAATTTGGCATTCACGTGCAAAATGGTATATGGAAATATATAGTGAAGGGTATGTAAAACCTCAAATACAATGATGATCATCTACCCTGAGGAACAGAATACCATTGTTCTCATTCAGGCCAATGCATTTACTCAAGAAACAAGCTGTTTTGTTTTTGTTTTTAAGAACAAAGAGTTATTGAATGCTGGCAAATACATCATAATTATTGTTACACATATTTTGATAGCATGGTGACAATCAATAAGTATCCTCCAAAAACTTTTCCACAAATGAAATTCTTGTGTTTCTATTTTTAAAGGGTAGATCTCAAAGTGAGGGTGAATGCATACCAATAACCACCCCCAAATTAGCTAATTTAGTACTATTTACATAGCTTCCCATATAAATATCATATGGCCTGTATACCTTAATATAATTTATTATAAACAAGCTGTTTTTAGGGCCTTGTATGTGTCAGGTTCTAGCTAAATACTGAAGATACAATGATAAATAAGTATGGCTCATGACCTAGAGGAACCCAGAGTCAGCTAGGGGGGCAGACGTGGATATATGGGAAATGATGATACTAATTGACATGTTTAAAGTGCTAAGGTTACCTGATACTGATTGAAATACTTCAGTATGTTTATGTGTTTATTACTTCATAAAAAAAGGTATATAAAATAGTTACTCAATGCAAGACACTCTGTAGGCACTGGAGATACTGTGACAAATGAAACATGTGGGATCCTTCATGTATGGAATGCACAGACTAGGAAGAGGAGAGATCTTCAACAGCTAATTATATTACTACTCATTTATTTTTAAACAAACTTTTTATTTTTAGTCTTAGGTTTGCAGAAAAATTGCCAAGGAAATACAGAATGTTCTTGCATACCTAGTCAGTTTCCCCTATTATTAGCCTCTTCCATGAGTATAGTAAGTGTTAGAATAAATGAACCTATATTGACACATTCTTATTAAAGTCTATTACTTTATTCCAGCTTAATTTTTTAATAATTTTAAATTATTAATTTAACATTTATATTTAATAATTAACAATCAGTTTTAATAATAAATAATTATATTTAATATTTAATAAATTGTAATAATTTACTTCTTAATAACTCTTACAAAAACATAAGAAAGTGCAGGGTGATTTGAGAAAGTGCAGGAGATTCTATATTCATCTTAGAAAATCAAGGAGCAAGTCACTGAAATTCATGCTAAGCTCTGAAAGATGAGTAGAAAATGGCTAGAAAAAGGTGAGGGGGATAAGATTATTCCAGATACAAAGAACAACATGTGCAAGGCTTCTGAAATGAGAAACAGAATATATCTTTCATGAAATAGAAAGCCAGTGTGATTTGAAGAAAGATGGTGAGATGATGATATGCATGCCAGCCCTAGAACACACAGGGCCTAGAAGGTCCTGTTAAGGATTTTGTTTTTCATTCAAAAATGCTGGAAAATTGTCAAAGTGTTTAACATCATTGTATTGCCATTTTTAAAAGAACACCCTGAAAGAGCTGCAGCTAACAAGTGGGTAGATTTCTATAAATCTGGCATCTACTTCATATATGTTAAATTGGTTTCTATAAACTCTAGGATTGCTAGTCATGTTTCTACCACTCTCAAAGGTGATATTATTTCCAAGCTGCATGGAAAAGATCAGCAGAGGACATACTTAAGGTGTCTATGCTAATTTAAAGCACGCTCTCAACATCTAGTATTTATAAAGCAGTTGATTGTTCAACAACAGGGGTTGCAAACACACTGAGTAGTAAAAGATATAGAACCACAAGAATAATATAGCTTGCAAGACCCCATCCAGCTACATCCAAAATGGACTTCATGTGGTTCAACACTAATTTTCCTGAGCTTTTCCTGAATGTTTGCCATCATAGATCATTTAATAATGCTATGAGGCAGATATCAAAGGAATGCCCAGTAGAGAATCTGTTTTTAGCTCAGGTCCTATACAAGAAGGTGATTTTTCCTGCTTGAAAAGATTAAAATGCATCTCTCACTGTACTGCTATATGGGTAGTGATCATGACAGGGAGAAGCAAATGAGAGAGAAAATACAACTACCCAGTAACTCTGTTAATTAGAAATGGAAGTTATATGTAAAGATGGAGTTTTTCAGAGCTTTTAAGGAGAGGCATATTATTCCTTACAAAGCAATTAACAAAGGTTTGTTATATAAAGATAGTAGAGCAAGTGTCAGAAAAACTAAGGGATTTTAATAATTGGTATGAGTACTAAAGCAAGTAGGTATGTACAAGATGCCACAAGAATTGCAGAAGAAGAATTACAGATTATTAGAAATCTGAAAATAGATGAAAATATTTGCATAAGTTATTAAAAGCAGGGGTTAATATCTGAATCCCAGAGCATTGATTATAGCTGTGCTTTATGTTAGAATATAGATAATGTCTTCATTTTGATATGAGGGTTCAGTCATTCTCACGTCCATATTCACATGTCTTATTGAAACCCCAAGCAGGACATGCCCAGGTGCTGATATATGTATACGTACAGGTCTCTCTCTGTCCCCACCTCCAGCTTTCTGGTACTTGGAGTAGGGATTTGAGCACAATCAAAGTTAGTCATACTGAATTTTCCTTTTAAAAAATAATAATGCATATGAAAGACAGAATTCTGAAAAATATAAAAATAAATGAGAAAGTTAATATTCTAATCTCCCTATTTAGAGATAACCATTATTAACATTTTGTAGGTAGCTGAACAGACAGCTAGGCATTGAAGTAATATAAATACCCTAAAGATTATGAGTCTACCTCCTCCTCCCTTCTTCCCTTCTTCCCTCCTTCCTACTCTTTCTCTATTTCACACTCACATACACACACTGCACAGAGCATATATGGAAAGAACACAATATGAAAAAAATTAAGCTCTGACTACATATGTTGTTTTTTAACCTTGTTCACTCCAGTGCCTCTCATTTTTTTTTTTTTTAAACAGAAGCACAATTAGGTGGAAGACAATTTAATTCATGGCTCATCTACATCACCAGTTCCCAATGAAGTTTCTCTGATGCAGCATATTCTAGAAGGTATTTTATGCATAAACTAACAGTTATTGGTGATTTTATGTTTGATCCACCTCTAGCCATATATATTACTAAAATAGTTTTTGGAAAAGCATACAAGAGGCTACTAGTCGAGAAAAATACATCAACACTCACTGTAGACTCCACAGCAAACAAAAGTATGTATTTACAGTAAGTTTGTAAGTAATTATTGGAAAGGAAGAAATGCCCAAGTCAAGACAAAACTGGTGTTTCTGGAAAACCCTCTGTGCCCAAGGACAGGGAGAATTTACAACATTTCCTATCTTTATATGGCCCGCAAACTTTTTGGAAAAATGATCATTGTCCTCTTAAACTTCTTTTAACTTGTGATTTCCAAATCTTAACAATGTTTAATAATTCAGTTTATCAACTATCAAGAAGTAATTCTTATTTATCTACAAAAAGCATGAAGAGCTGACATTTTTAGATTCATTTAGTAGTCCATTAGAAGGATTTTCATGACTTAATAATAGTACAAAGGTTGTACACGGGGAATAATTGCTCTATCCTAATTCATGATTCATTTCATCAGATGAAAATAAGTTGAATACTTATTAGTTGCTCAAATTATAACTGAATTCTCATATGAACATGATGACATAATCAACACCACGAGTAAAATAGAAAAAAAAAGCACCTGTCTACAGGGTCATCATGATTTTTGGGTAACACAACACAGATGTGTGATTTACTCCTTCTCCAAAGTTATATTAATATGGAGTTATATGCTCAACTCTTGGTGTTCTTAGCAAGAAAGTTTCAAACCATCTGTAGGTTGGAAATAAAATAATTGCTTGTTCTACATTCTCATGTTTACAAGAATGCTTTTCAACTGAAGTACCAAATTGAATTTTATTACTTTGTTTCAGCCTAATATTAAGACATTTTCTTCAGAACTGCTTAATTCAATCAGGTCTTAACAAGGTATAGCATTTCAAGTAAAGATGGATTGGTCATGATTGTTGGACAAAACTACGTTTGCATTATTTTACAATTAGTTGACTTATTTTCTGCAGAGAATGGCTACCATGGGCTCATAGCCTGAACCACAGACATAAGAATATTACTTCACTTAAAATTAATATCTGATGTTACTTTGGTTTTTGTATGCAGCTATAGACATAAGTGGGTATTTACAGGTAGTTAAATTTCCTTACAGTTGAAAATACGACACTGATTAAAACCTGTGCCAACTGAAGAACAATGAGCAAGTGCATCAACAGAATTTATATTTTTCTTTTCCAGGAAAACCTTGAACAAGGTCAAGAAAGATCCTTTGCCTTTATTGCAGTTGTACTTGTAAGACTGTTGACTAAATGTGAGACTCCTTTTCCTGAAGTAAGGTTAATAATTATTGTTCTCTGAAGTATTTCTATTTAATCATGCACATTAATGAAGGCAGAATGTCTTACATAAACAAATAATTAAATTTAACAATTGGAGTGCAAACATATTCTTCACTGATGCACGCAGCCGGAATTTGGCATTTAACTGAAATACGCACATTTTCCGAGGTAGGTATTTTGTATTGACAAAAATATGTGTAAATATGAATTTATTTATTAAAAATTGTACTTATTATATTGTCACAGTGTTACTGTATGTAAATGAAAGGTTAGATAAATTTTATATAGAATATATATAGAATCATGACAAAGAAGGATTTAGATTTGAAAGGTCTTCAGATCCATCATTTCAAAGGTATGAGCACGGAAGGTATTTACAATATAAAAATTAAGTAATTTAGGAAATCATGAACTCTGGAGTCACTAAAACTTGGGGTTGAATTGCAGCTAAACCTGTTACTAATAATGTGACCTTGAGAAAGTTACTTAACTTCTCAGTGCCTCAGTTTTTGTCAATTATAAAATGAGAAAATCTTTCATGTATTAAAGGGTTTTGTAAGGATGAAATCAAACAACATATGTGAGGAACTCAATATTATTGCTGGCTCATAGTAGTTGATCTATAAATATTATTTTTACTGCACTGCAACATACCTCCCTGCCTCCAAACACCTAATGGGAGGAACAAATGATGGATCTTGTGTTCCCAGGACATAGTGTGTTAAAATACAATGACTAAAAAAAAGGTGGTTATTTAACATATTCATAAACATATAGAATACATATAATATATAGTTATATATAGTACACATATAATTATTGTATAATGCATATATAATACATATATAATTATTACATATGCAGTATATGCATAATACATATATATATATATGTGTGTCTTGTTACTTTAAAAATAATGGAGCAAGAAAAAAGGGGTTGAAAATAAATCAAACAAGGAGTAACAAAAAAATTAATTTGGCGAAGTGTAGTGATTTCTTTTGAAAATATGTACCGTTATTATGTTATAATTGATATAACTGCGTATATTTAAAGTCTACAATTTGAGGACTTTTGACAAAGTATATACTCTTGACACTATCACTACCTTCAAGATAATGAACATATCCATCATCCCGAAAGTCTCCTGATTCCCCTTTCCAGTCTTTCCTGCCTATCCTTCCCCTTCTCCTACCCCTCATCCCAGTCCTCAGGTAACCACTGATGGACTGGCTGTCACCATAGATTCATTTGTATTTTCTAGAGTTTTAGATAAATAGAATTCCATAGTATGTACTCTTTTTTATCTGATTTATTTTCAACTCTGCATTATTACTTTGAGTTTCATTAGTTTTGTACTGTGTTCCTTTTTTATTGGTGAGTGGTATTCCATTTTAGGATATTTTACTATTATTTATTCATTTGTCTATTAATGGACATTTAGATTATTTCCATTTTGGTGCTAGCACAAATAAAGCTTGCATGAATATTCCATCTATGTGCAAGTTTTTATATGGATGTGTTTTCATTATGTGTACTTGGTTTTTTATATATATATATATACACACACACACACACACACATACATATACATATATACATACACACACATACACACCAGCCCCACTTGGCTTTATGTATATATATGTATACTTGAATTTTATATGCTAATATTTTGTTAAATTTTTGCACCTTTTTTTACAAGTGTTATTAGTCCATAGTTTTCTTTTAATGTTTTGTCTGGTTTTGCTATTTGAGTATTAGTGGTATCATAGTATGAATTCAGAAGTATTTCCATATTTTTAATTTTCTGGAAGGGTTTGCACAGATTAGTATTATTATTTATCTATTACATGTTTGATGGAATTCACCAGCAGTACTATCTACATCTTTAAATTTCTTTGTGGGAAGGCTTTTAATTATAAATTCAATTACTTTAATAATAACAGATTTTAGTATTGTCTAATTTTTCTTGAGTAAGCTTCACTAATTCCTGTTTTTCAAAGAATTTTTCCATTTAGACTAACTTGTTAAATTCATTGATATAACATTACTCAAGAGTCACATATTATCCTTTTATTATTTGTAGAATCTGTAGTGATGTTACCTCCTTCCTGATTTCAGTAATTTTGTCCTCTCTTTTTTCTGAAAATTTTGACTAGAATTTTATCATTTTTTGATCTTCTCAGAGTCAGCTTTATGTTCAAGCAATTTCCTTTATTGTTTCTATTGTTTCAATTGATTTTCTTTATTGTTTGCCATTTCATTGATTCCTGCTATGATTTTTATTATTTCCCTTCTTATACTTGTACTGTATTTGCTTTATTTTTTCTGATTTTACTTTCTACTGCTGTTGAAGTTGACATCACTGAGTTGAAACTTTTTCTCTTACCTAATGTAGACAAAAAAATATTACTTTTCTGTTGCACCTCTAAAATTTTAGGGCTGCAAACCCTCTTTTAAGTCATTTTACTCCTGAGTTTCATTTTGCTTATCTGTCAAATGGGAATAATGATTGTTGTCTGGTCACACTCATGAAGTTTGTGTGGCAAAACTCTCAAGAGTCAAATAATGATACTACATGGCAAACAAAGGTTGAACCCTGTTAAGGGTTAAACAGACATATGGTATTGTATTTCATCAGTTTTTTACATCTCTAAACTCCCTAAATAACTTTTACATTTTATATATTAAATTGAAGGTAATATTTTCTATTTTGTTTTTCATTCATGTAGCTTTCTAGAAAACCTCTAGATAAAAGTCAATGAGCCAGGATAAGCGGCAATAAGCCATATTAGTATGTCTTGTGTTTTCAGCTTATGTATCTTTACCTTCTCAGAAAACGTCTTTATGTTGTAGGAAGAAAACCCCTCCTCCTTTTGCTTTGAAGTGTTTTAGGAGCAGGTGGCACAGCTCCGATGGACTCTCTCTCCCCTGAGGTTGGTCTGGTATTGATCAGCGCTGAAATGGAAGTCCTGCTCTCAACAATCCCCCATATCGATTATCTGCCCACTTCACCAATTAAAGCGGGTAGAAAGTTAGATGTTTTACCTTAGGGTTCAATTTTGGACCAGGCATCTATGCTTTTTTTAAAATTTGCCTTTGATCCAAAATCTGGATCCCCTAAAGGCTCTGCCTTCATTGTGTCTGAATGCATGGGGTTTTTGTTACAGGAGCTTTTCAGATACCTTTGTTGATTGGCAAATAAGGAGAATGAGTAAAAACAGAATGAAATCCATAGAACTAAGTAAATCATGAAAGAAAAAACTGTCAGACCACTTAATAAAAATTAAAAATAACCAAAAATATCCCACATTTAGCAGTCATGGGTTAAAGAAAAAAAATGAATCCATTCACTCTTCAATTCATTAAACAAATAGTTGTTGAAGGACACCTGCATACCAGGCACTGGTCACACCAGCAGGGATCCAGTGGTGACTGGCACAAGCATGGTCTGTTACAGAAATTATATCCTTACTCTTCCAAGTGTTAGTCCTTTGGCTTGAGTTTGGCGCTTTTGTCTAAACATCGAATGAGAGTGACTGATCCACTTGAATTGTTTCTCACTCTGCGTCCAGAAAGATTCCGTAGTTTACTTTTCTAAGTACAGAAGGAATATAAAAGAATTCTTTCCCTCAGGAGGTCATTCTTTTTGAGAAGAGAAACTCTGTTTAGTCCACAATTAACAATTTACAAATGTCTGGGAGTATCCTTCTGGGTTTACGGTGTTCTCCTGACCTCATGACCACCGTGGAGCCTGGCTGGACATCCTCTGCAGCAGTGACAAGACAAGTAAGTCTGCAAGGTTGAATCCTAGGCAGTGAGACCTCCACACTAAGTTATTGGATCAGCACAGCCACTCTCCCATCGACATGCTAGGTTTGGACCTTTTATTCAGCCTTACTTCTGAGCCCTCATGTAGGGTTGCCCATGGTGGTCCTGTCCTCTCAATCACAGAGTCAGAAAAAGAGAGGCTTCATGATAAATTCCATACTCTTTCTCAATATTCTTCTTAGCAAATCTTCTCCCCTCAGTTTCTTCTATAGAGAAAATCTAGAGCCTCTAAAGTACTCCCACTGCCTCATATTGTTTTCCTTCCATTTTCTCTTTCATGACATAATAAGAAATGTTGACGCTTGAAAAACGTAATCTATTCTGGGTCTCTCCTGATGTACACAGGTATAATGTTTCAACCTCTCCTGATGAGGGTCCTCTTTTCTCCTTAGTACTGGATAGAGATAGACAGAAGACTTCTTCCTCCTGCAGTCAAGCATAACAAACCATGAATTGGGTTTCCTACTAGTAACCTTAGAACCAAGTATCTGGAGGATACCCAGATTCGGCTGTGATGATTTAATCTTTTGCCCAATAATGTATATTGGGAGCTTATGGACTGATAAGAGAGCCAGGACAGCTTAGATTCGAAGCTTGGGGAAATGATAGCGGGTTGGAATAAATCTCTTCAAGCAGAGAAACTCAAAATTGCTTCTACTCATTCATTGTCGTCATCAGTGGATGAGTCACTTGTGGCATAAATTAGTAGATCCATAAGTCAACTCCTCAAATGCCACATTGAAAGGCAGACACAGGGAACAAGGCCACTTTGTGGTCCTTTATAAGACTAAGAAAAAGAAAACTTTCTCAGACGGTGCTATGCACTGAAATGTGTTCCCCCAAATTTCATATATCAAAGCCCTAACCCCCAATGTGATTCTATAGAAGATAGGGATTTTTAGGAGATAATTAAGGTTAAATGAGCTTATAATGTTAGAGGTCTAATCTGAAATGACTGTGGACTTAAAAGACAAGAAAGAGAATATCTCTTTCTCTGTCTCTGTCTCTGTCTCTGTCTCTGTCTCTTCAATATGTGAGGACGCAGTGAGAAGGCAGCTGTCTGAATGCCGGAAAAAGAGCTCACACCCAATCACCAGGCACCTTCATCATGGACTTCCCAGTTCCAGAACAGTGAGAACATATACTTATGTTGTTTAATTCACCCAATCTGAGGCATTTTGTTATGGCAGCCTGAGCAGAGCAGGACAGAGGGAAGTCCCTTGGAAGACTCTCCCTTGTCTTATTGGCCATATCACTGTCACATGCCTACTTCTAGGCCACTTACCTCCAGGGAGAATCAATATTTTAAACCAATGACTCTCACCCAATTGAGAGTGATTTTTGTCCCCAGAGGATGTTTAGCAATGGCCAGAGAAGTTACTTTTGAATGTCACAACTTACAACTCAGGAGGAGGGGAGAGGTGTTACTGGCATCTAGTGGGTAGCAGTCAAAGATACTGGAACGCATCCTACAGTGAATGAGACAGCCCCTCAGTCCCCTACAACAAGGAATTGTCCTTCCAAAATTATCCTTCCAATTATTCCTATGCTGAGATTGAGAAACCATGATCTAAGTGAATCAGGGACATTATCACAGATCTTTTGTGTGACTATCACAGAGTTTTATGTTTGAATAAGTATTGAACATTAATGATATGCTGACATATAGAGACGAATGCCATTCCTCTGTTCCTTAAGATGTGTGAGAAAGGCCAGAGGGAGCCTGAAGCCCTGAAGGACCCCTTTAGCTGCACAAAGAAAGATGCAAAATGCTGAGTATGAATTATTCACCCGAGGCCAGATTCCCATCCTGTTTGCCAGGAAAGTGCTCTTTTGCCTCTCTGTGGATGTGGGAGGAAGGGAGCCTCAGGGTAAGGGGTGGGTTTGCTACCTGAGGAGTAGGTGTGATATCAAAGTACAATGTGCCTTCACAAAGTACACACCGGCTTTCAACTCTTTTGCTCACCTTTGTGAATCTACCTCTTAATAATTCCAGTCCATAGGATTTTTTTTTTTTTAATGTGGTGATGCTGAACTTCGTGCTTTTGGGAAGTGGTTAACGTTAAGAAATGTTTCTATTACTTTCTTTCCCAGAAAAGGCTAATAGCAAAGGACCACCACACACTTGCATATTCCCAGATAAGAGCTGCCTGCATCTTTCCCCATGACTCCCTTGTTCACCTACGTCTGTAAAACCCCAAGCCTCCTTTTCCTTTAAGATGCTCCTCATTAATGAACTTACCCTACTGCAATGACCTGGATAAGATGATCTCCTTACCTGGTGCATTTCTTCTTT
The DNA here is from genome assembly GCF_030020395.1 of Manis pentadactyla. Taxonomy (NCBI): domain Eukaryota; kingdom Metazoa; phylum Chordata; class Mammalia; order Pholidota; family Manidae; genus Manis; species Manis pentadactyla. The sequence continues at coordinate 16,594,472 of NC_080029.1, forward strand.
CTCAATGAGTATGTAGAAAGATTGGTTATTACTGATCATGCATCCTTCAGTATTTACTCTTTATGACATAAATTTCATGCCTTCAGTCATTTCAGGCTCTGGATTTTGCTGCAAAAAAAAAAAATCTCTAAAATCCTTTTCTTCATACAAACTCTGTGCTGAAAAATTGTCTATTTGGAAATCAAAAATAGAGCATTTAGTCTCCTTTCTTGCATGTTTGCTGCTGGTACCTCACTGGAGGGAAGAGGGTACAGAATGCCATCCCAGTTGCATAAAAGAATGAGTAATGGGTACAATGAAGCAGAGGTTAACATTTTAAAAATATTTCCTGTCACATGAAGGTTTGTGGGGTAAGGTATGAGAAAGATTTAGAGCAGTTTCTGGTATATAATGATGCCCAATAAATTCAACTTTTATTTTTATCATGACCATTATCATCATCTTTGTGAAGTCTTTCAGTCACTGGGGAATTTAGGTAATTTGGTTTCAGTCACAGTCTCTTTAAATGCATTTTCTTTTCTTTATTTTAAACTTAGTTACAGTAGGAGCTTTGATCATAAACTAGTATAATCACCTAAAAGGGTTTAGCACCTCCTGAAATAAAGGAGAGACCTTTTTCAAAGCCTAAATAAAACCTTCTCCGTGCTTTTGGTTTATCCTTAAGAAAAAAAGCTTAAGGTAGAAAGGGAAGAGAAAGATTACTGTGCAGAGAGATATAATACCTTGGGAAGGAATTTTTAAAACTGAAATTTGCAAGTGCTATAAGCTTTGAAAAAATCTTAAATAAATCTTTTGTGTGGTCTCTGGCTTAGAACACAAAATCTGGAGGAAATTATTGTTGGAGTAAACAGTATGATCTGACCTTTGTGACACAGTCTGAGAAATTAGAAATGAATGTAGGGAATAGATGAAACTGTCAGGCCAAAAATTAATTGGGAGCCTTTAGAAGGGAAATATGTTGTAGCTTCCTGTAGCACTTGGCATGTTTTGAGAAACTACATAGAATATATTTTCATTGCAAATAATTTTGAATATTAGTCCACCAATTTTTTTTTTTACTTATTTCAAAATTATTATTTAGATAATGGGAAGTATAGGTGTGGATTGACAGTGTTACAAGTATAATCATATATTCATAAACATTCCAATGCTTTTCTCATATTCAATATCATACTTTTTTCTGAGTAAATATTTTTTGAAAAAATGAGTAGCAACCTACTTCCTATGTACCATAAAACACTTTGTCAAATAAAGGGAAATTACATCACTTTATGGTTATATTTTTAAAATACTATAAGATCGCATAATCTATTACATAAAAATCAAACCCTGAAGTGGCATTTTCAAGTCATTCTATTGCACCAGATTACAATGGAATTAATGAGAGAGTTAGATAAAAAGCACATAATATAGGCTAGAATAGACTTAGTTACTATTCTTCTGGAAACTTCTTTTCTTTAATCTAACGGTCTTAGATCTTCATGGGAGTAAATTATTAGAACTGTAAGGGAAAATGTGTGTTTCAAGGGAAAGCAATGCATTGTTTAGACCAAACCCTTCAGGATTCTCTGATCAGATTCTCTGGGAGCTATTTTATAACTCTGTAAACTGTGGATAACAGAAAGCAATGCAAAGTAAGTCTATAAACATGCAAATATATTCTGTCCAGGGAAGGTTCAATTAACCTTCCTTCCCCTTCCCCTGGAAAAGCCAGTGTTCATCTATTTGTTAAGTACATTGCATCAATCTTGTCTCCATATAAATTTGTAAATCTTTGATTTCTTCAAATCAGGTATAACATCTGCCTGGTTCTGTCATTTAACTAATTAATTAAAATCTTCGATTCGTGTTCTTTTTATGTCTGTGTGAAAGTCATGATTTTACCAGTTTTTGAAAAGTAAATTTTAAGATAGTTTATGCAAACTCTTGATGAATAACGCAGCCACCCTCAGTTGTCAGTCTGGGGAAGAGGCATCCAATCCTGCATGCATTTGTTGTGCATTTACGCTGTGCTTGGAAGTACCCTCCCTGATGGAAAGTGAAGGAATAAATAGTTGAGTTATAAATATGCTTCACATAAGCAATTGCAAACATAATAGACTAGAGATTGGAGTGCTATAAACTATGATACCAAAGAGGACTTGAATGGAAGCTTAAATAAAGCACTATGAGAACTCCTATATCACACTGGGGTAAGGCTGAGGTATGTGAAGACACCTCTTGATTCACGTGGCCTTGTATATGGCTCTGGGAAAGTGGGTAGGATGACAGCAGGTCATATTCAAAGCAAGATGTCACTCGAGTAACAAGAGCATTGAGGGTAGGGGACAAAGTGGTGGGGAGCAGAATACCCTCCAAGAGAACGAATTATGTGCACTTTCCTCCTGATAAAATAGTCTGGTCTTTGGCATCACTTTCCTGATGCTCAAAATGAATTGCCTTGGAGTTGCCTTTAGGTATGGAGGTAATTAATTCGACAAGTATTTTAACAAATAATTTGTGTTATTTATTTTTCTCTATAGACCAGGGTTTCTCACTGGTGGCACAATTGACATTTTGGCTGGGAGAAGGATAATTCTTTGTTGGGGTGGGAAGGGTATCGTGTACATCACAGATGTTTAGCAGCATTCTGGTTTTGACCCACCAGACACCAGTACCACTGTACCCTGAGGCATAAGAACCACGGGTGTCTCCAGATAGTGCCAAGCATCCCCCGTCTGGGACTGAGGGGAGAAGGGGTGTGCTTCGAAGGGAGATCCACTGCTATAAACTCTTCAAATACAGCAATTAACACCAGCCGCATGACCCACCCCATGACTTGTACCTCTTTAGTCTCTATCACAGCTAATGAACTCACTGATTCACCAAGTCTCACAGATTCAAGACCTTGGAGTCATGTAATGCTCCTTTTTCTTTGCTTGTAAACCTTCCCCCTGGCAAAGCCCCCTGAGCCTCCAGCAGACATGTCACTCGGTTCCGGCCACCTCTCTCCACCCGCATTACCACCCCTCCAGTTTAGCTTATTAGCTCCTGCCTCGCAGCTTTCAGAAGGCGTTGTCCTGATTTTTCTGCCTCTCTTCTCTATTTTAGTTTATGATTCCCCTGCTGCAAACTTACATTCTTAACGATTCAAGTTTCATAAAACCATGTACATTTAAAACAACAATGTAAAAGCAAGAATAGATAAAGTCTATTGACTTAATTTCTAGAAGAAAAACACCACATTAAATTCTTGATAACGCAAGCCAAGTTTCTTTCTTAATGCAAAAAGGGTCACTGCTTTGACAGTCTCAATGGCATCTGAAAAATGAGAGGCCAAAGATAGTGCATTTATAAAGTGGTGGGGGATGGGGGTAGGTAAGGGGGATCATCCAATGTAGGGATCTGTTTGGGATCAAGTAAAGTTAATGATATTATGCTTGAGGACTGAAAGATAGGAGCCAAACATTTTAAAGTGAGTTTTAGAAGCGTGAACAGTTGATGTATGAGTCAAATGCTTTGAGATGGTGCCATTTACCCTGAAGGATGTAAGTTGTTTAGACAAATGGATTTTTAGGAAGTTCCTGAAGCAAAGAATAAAGTTACTTGCAACTCCTTCTCCCCAGGCAAGAATTTTCTGAAATAGTAAACTCATACTTATATAGTAGACCATAAACTAAGTGGTTATAGGTTGTTTCAATTCTCAGTAAAAAGTTTATAATATGACAAGTGATATTTAGACAGCCTAGCCTGTCCAAACTCACATCATTGTGAGTGGGCACAGTCAGGCTTGCTCCTCCCTGTCCCAGTCCTATGTGGCACAACCATGTGCTTTCTATCTCTTAGCCTTTTTTCTAGAAAGAAGGAGAGAAATAGAGGAAGGAGGGAAGGAAGAAAGGAAGGGGAACAGAAAGAGAGCAATAGGTAATGGGAGAGAGTAACATACTATGTTTCAAAACTTTCTCAGAAGTTTTCTCTACATCTTATCACTTAAACTTCAAAGCAACTCATTCCTTAGTTGTTATTTTTGTATTTTCCCAGTGAAAATGTAAAGGTAGAAATTATAATATTTTGCTCAAGGCAATGTAAATGTTAGACTAAAAAGATTGGACTAAAACCCAGGACACTTTGATTCTGTGTTCAAGCTATTTACAGAATTACACATCTTTGTTCTTTACCTGAGTTTCCCAAAGAGAGTGAGCCATTCTCTACTCTCTGTTCTGAAGATACTTGACTATTTCTAATATTACAGTATTTAGACATATGGGCAGATGATTTTAATGTTTATTTCCAAGGATACTTCCCAAGTTGGAATGAAAATTCATTATTGGCAGGGATTAGCTGTTTTATTATTTTGGGTATCACTAACATACATCATGGAGTCTGATACTTATTATCAAATGCATATTGTATCTTTTTTGTGGTGAGGTTAAATGAGTGAATACTATGCATCAGAACTCTTGACTTTGCTTATAAATGAGTAGCTAGTTTACCTGTATGTGTGTGTGAGAGAGACTATGAATTTTTTCTAATTTGAATTTCATTTAAATATGTTATAGCTATGTGTGTTCCAAAATGGAACAAATCAAATTACTTAAAATTCAGAGTTTATGGTGCATATAACAACTAAGGCATCTGCTAAATATTTTGACATAAAAATAAGGCTATTAGGAGGCTTTAATATGGGATAATAGTTTATGTCCAAAAAAGCTCTAGGTAAGGAGAAGTAGTGATGGAAATGGGCATGGAACACAATAAATGATTGCAAATAGACCCTTTTCTGATCATCTGTTGACAGTTGCCATCCTAAAATCTGCATGTGATAGGAAATAAATAAGTAAAATCATTATCCTCAACAGCAGCACCTAGCGAGTACTATTATTCTTATTTATGATATTCAAGCAAATAGAATGTCACTATTCCATTTACATATAACATAGAACGAATTCTGTTTGATGCCACAGTGGACAATACCATTTTTTTGTTAAACTTCCTGGTGTCAAAGACACCCCTGAATCATATTTTGAAAGAGTGGTTCCAAAAATTATTAAAGGGAGAGAGCAAGCTACTCTTCGTCTCTATTTTCTCCCTCCTACCTGGTTTTCTTCCTTTTCCTGCTTTCTGAGCATCCTGAGATGACATCCGTATAAGGAAGATTGCTCGTTAGTGCGGCAGAATATAAGAGTGGCCCTGGCTAGAAACGAACTCTAATTTAAACTGACCAGAGGCCGCCTCCCAGTCCAAGCCTATATTACAAGGACTATGAATTTTTACAAGGCGTTACCGTAATGGGAAAACCTGGAAGTCTGCTTCATAATGGCTAGTTCAAAAAGAGCCAGTTGAGGTTTATGGGGCGCTGAAAATACTTTGTCGGGATAAGAAAAGAAATATTAAGATGAAACCCAGATGAGGATAAAAAGAACAGGAGGAATCAGACCAAATATTTTGATAGAAAAACAAAATTACAAACCAAAGGGTGTGGGAATGACAGGGAAGGAAATCCAAACACAGAAATTGGAGACTTAAAATAAATTGATACAATCAGGGAAAAATAAACTAAATTGCTGGGCCAACTAGAAATAAAGTACTAAAATTGGAGCCATGTGTGTGACAAAGGAGTGGATGACATATGAACCATTACAGAAATTCGGCTGGCTCCTGAGGATGCTAAACTACTCAGAAGGTACACTTAGAGGGCTCCCACATCAACACAACGGAGATAAAAAATGGGTCACGGGTCTGCCATTTAAATGGAGTATGGAGTGGCTCCACAAATGCAGGGACAAGCTCACTAAAAGGTCATCAGTCATTTGTTAGGTCCTGGGTCCCTGCAGAAGAGGATGAAAGGGAGATTGTACGATGGTCCCTGGACAGAAAGAAGGCAAAGACTGATGGACAATGAAACCGTGGTCATGGGAGATTTCAACATCTCCTCAAAATTAATTGTTGGGCCTCAAGGCACAGAATAGCAAAGACAGGAATGACAAGCAGGGCGATTGACTATTTCCTGAATCAAGATGTTGCATATTTAGAATCTCTCCTCTCTTGATCCAGCCTTACCCAGGAGCCAATATAACTACTTTTATTTGACTTGATTTAATATTAAAAATAGACTCACATGGCAAGCTGAAAGTTAAATCTACAAAGGAATAAAATTTGCATAGAATCACTTTTTCTTCCCTTTGAGGATTCAATAGGAAAAAAAAATAGAAGAGTGAATAATTTTAGTAATCATGGGGAAATTTTGCCCTTTATGATGAAGGGAACAAAGGGTAAAGAAATGTTGCACAGGTAAGTGGCACACCTGGAAGAGTTCATTAATGTTAAAAGTCAATGTCGCTGTGAGCACACAACAGTGATGTAAGAATTCAACATATCTTACTTGATAAGAAATAGGAAGATAATTTTGAAAGATAAATAGTAAAATATGATGGTAAACAAGGAAAGAATATTCATAATGTGGAGAAACTGGTCAGATCTAGAAAAGTAACTTTCAGATGTGAGACTTGTTTATTTCTGAGACCTGATTATGGTAATCATTTAGGAATCTACACCCCACAAAAACTGAGGCTCTGCGGAAACCTGCATCTCTCTGAAAAATACCATATAAATAAAATGTCTTCTTGCACTTGTAAGAAGCATCACCATGCTTGCGAGCTTTAGAAAATTCTGTTCTGAAGAATCATTTACTCAATCTTTTTAACCAATGATAACCACAGTCTATGCTTCATTTCTCCAGGAAAATCTTGCAATCCTTGGTAGAGCACTGAAGAATGAGATAGAAAATGAACATCAGGCATTTTCTGGATGTCAGAATTTATCTCTAATTGTAAAATTAAAAAAAAAATTGAGAACACTCTTAAACATACAAAATTCCATTGCATAGCTGTATATTCCAAAGCATATCCTCCCACTGATTATATTACAGAATACTTGTACCTATTATTATTATGTCAACAGCTTGGAAAATTGGGAAAATTTATCTCAGACAAAATGCAATTAGATGGCCTCTACTGAATCAACTGGTCATCTCAGGATGTCTTGAGGAAGTTAAAAAGTCATCCCATTACTTAACCATTATACTGTGGTTGACGGTCACTCAGAGTAAACAGAGAACAGAAATGAAGGTAAATCCTAATAATAATGATGGGATTATTTCCCTCAGTGAGAGACCACAGATGTCAAGCTGCTCTTGCTGCCTTACATACATTATCTTTAATTCTTAAAACGTCATGAAGAGATTTCCCTTTTCCTTTACTTTGCAAATGAGAAAAGTGAGAGTCAAAGATGTTAAAAAACATATGCCAATCTACTTCTCATTGCACCAGAACAGTGAAGAACTGTGCTCTCTGGGTCCAAGGCAGGCAGTAGTGTTGACTTAAAGGGCACAAATTAACATTGTTTTTCAAAAATGTGCTTATTGTGGGAATAATAAAATTCTTCTATGACTTGTGCACTTAAGTATTACTTTTTTTTTTTTTTTTGAAAATGCATGCCTATGATCAACCAGCTTAATTAAAGGCTAAGGTGATTCACTAATAAAGTGCAAAATAGCTTCAAAAAAAGAGTTATTCATGATGAGTAAACTATTGTTCTGTGTTCACTACCTGAATTCATTTTCAACTTTCCTATGGATTATCTGGGTAGTTCTTTTACTCGTCCCTCTGTGGTGCCAGGAAAAGTTTGTTACACTGCATGAGAAGGGTTGCTAGTAAGTGTTGTCTAAAAATCTAATAGGTGAGATGAAATTCCCCTTCTCCATTCTTCATCTTCCATTCCCACTGTACTCCCTACATTCATTCTTAGGTGAAAGTTGGAATGCTTTCCTCATTCTTAAACTGATTAGACATTGTTTTTTAAAAAAGAATAGTTCCTTTTAAGATCTAGAACACAACTCCCAAATAAAAAGTAGAACTATTTCTCCCAGAATCCTAACAATTCCATTTTATTGCCTAACTTTTAAAGTTGAGTTCGTTTCCTGCCTTCTCTTCTCTGAAAACCATACCTTTCCACATTTTTGCCATGTCCTATTAAAAGTACAGTTGTCTGTACCTCATCAGGGAGGTGGCTGCCCATCAGTGATGGTGATGTAATCCTTGGTGTTCGTTGCTAACATCTGTGGAAGGCTTTGGCAGTGCCAGCCACGAACGTCTCTAACATATCAGGTCAGCACGTGAACTAGTAGTAGGCGATTGCTGGGAAAGTCTCTGTAGTTGGCGAATATTTTAATGATGCCTGCAGTAAAATTGGAGCCAGTTGGCCTTTCATCTACCCTCGATACCCCAAAGCTCTAATGAGATATAAGCCCGTTATTTCTCTTGAGTTAAAACACAGAATACAAGAAGATATCTGCTGAATAAGGGGATCATTTTACATTGATGCTGAAAGGAAAAAGACATAAAGCCAGTCTGGGCCATAACCACGTTTTCAACCTTGCTGAAAATAGGTCAGTGCACATGGATGTAGCCGCAACAAACAGAACAGTACGTACTGACTGTCAGATCTTGAATTTTTACCAAAAAGCTCAGAAGATTAATTTACCTACTTCAGAGGTTACGCAGCTGTTATTCAAGAAAAATTTGGCTCCTTGAAAAAAGAGTAAGTACTGGCCATTTAAAATATTTACATAAAGCCAAAATGAAAGTTTTCTGACTGTGAATGGGCAGCATGGGACATTTGTAAAGAATCACATTATCTATTGTAAATGTCTGTCTGCAGATAAGGTCTCTTACTGGTACACTTGTTTCTGACAGCATGTTTAATCTGTAGAGAAACAAAGAAAATACCCCAACTTTATTTAAAGAGTATTTATGTTTTATTGTTCAGAAATTATTTTTTGCATTTTAAGGCATGAAGAGAACTGTCAAAAGAGTACTCTCTCTCTCTCTGATAAAAACAGAATAAACTCCGTGGAATCAGTGACCAAGTAGGGACAGGTATGTACAATCATTTCACCCTTCTATTTAGAGCACCCAAGAGAGAAAAGATCATTGCTTCTAGTATAGTCACAAGGGAAGGCCCCAAAGTTCCATCCATACAATCACTTTTTAGCCCACAAGTTGAAAAACATGTGATTTAAATAGCTTTACACCACAAAGATGATAGAAGAGATTTCTGATTACTTTCTGAGACTTGAAAGATGTCACCATCTTTTTGCAAATTTGAAATACATACTGATGTTTGTACTATATATGTATATGCAGATGCAATATATATTTCCCTGTATTAGTAACCAAGTCTGATAGAAGCCATATAAACATCATTTGCTGGATGATCTAGCATGAAGATTTTTCTGTTTTCTGCTCAAGTATCTGTATAATGAAGATGCATTCACTGTCACCGTGATCATCACTTTCTGAGACATACACAAACAACAACAAAGAACGCAGAGTCAGTGTGAACCTGAAAGGACAGATATAATCCTCATATATTCCCAAGTAATATTATTTCCCTGAAGATGGATTTAATTCCTGACTGTTCATAGTTCAGGACATGGGTCTTGGAGTTCACCTCTCTGGGTTCCAATTCAGCAGAGCATCTTACTAGTGTCAAGTTAGTTAAATAAGGAGGCCATTAGACTCAGGTGGTTCTAATACCTTAGTATCCTATGTAAGCAAATGAAAACCTGTCTATAAATGTCTCAAGGTTAAGAAATTAAAACCTAAGGGCACTTAATCACAAACATCCAAGTGGGCTTTCCCAAAGAAGGCAACTACTTAAGTTATAGAAAATTAAATCAAGTTATTGCTTTGCTTTTGTTTTGATATCTTTTCTATCGAAATCTTTCCTCTAGCTACAACCAGCAGAATATTCCTAACCACTTCCTGTCCCATATGAATTGATTTTTACTCAAATAATCTCTTAAAAATTTTAATATGTCTCAGTTTATCTTTTCACACACATTATATGTTCTAAGGCACTTGGCTTCATTTCTTTCTTTTAAAACTTCACAGAATACAGGAAACTAGTAATCAGGTTATTGAAACATGTAAATCTGGCTTTTAGTTTGAGTTGATGAAATGTTAGGTATTTTCATTACTAGTGTTAATTCCTTGACATCAAAGTTGAAATGCCTAATTATTTGATACTCAAGTTTCCTCATTCTAGTTTTAACAAAAAAGAGGTTCCTGTAACCAGGAGTCCTGGGTAAGATTTGTTTAAAAGAAAAATGTATGGTAATGAAATCATCATATCAAAGGTCAGTTATAATCATCAAATGCTGAATAAACAACTTACCAAAAGTTTGGCATTTAATGGGACTTCTCAAGAGTATTATTTCCCTAACTTTCCACACCGAAGTCAGCTAAATACTTATAAAAATAAATAGATTCAAGCCACCCCCCTAGAAAGTCTGATCAGGTAGATTTTAGATAAGGCATCCAAATCTGAATTTGAAAAGAACCACAGATGTTTCTTATTTGGGGGTGATGGGGTATAAGACTGTTTGATAATATGTTATATAGCTGTATGTTTTTTGAAAAAATACATCAATAATAAAAGTATCGTGTTTTTCAGGAATGCAATTATTTACATTTATATTTATATTAAAAATAAATTTAAGATTATATTTGATGCTTTAGCTTTTCTCAGACCCCTTTCCTTCCATGACTGCAAAATCTATTAGCTTGTATAGTAAACACCAGAAGACCTGCTGTAGGCAGTGCAAGCAAATGGAGTAATTAAATACTTGATTTTATGATATATCTTTCTCCACAATCCCCCAAAATTATTATTTTTAGAAGAATTAATGCTATTTTTAAAATTTAGTAGACTTACTAGAATTTAATAGAATTTAAAAAGCATTGTACCTTTGACTTAGTCTATAAGCCTTGCTAAACAAAGTTAGTTTTCTATGAAAAGAAAACATGATTAAACACAAAATGTTTAGCTTTTACAGCAGAGATATTTAAGACAAATGCCTTTTTTATAAAGAAAAATAAGGGTAGTTTCAAATTATCCCATAGCTTTTAGTAATCAGTTGTTGATATATCTTAAACCTAATGGCACTTTTTTCTCTCTCTACCATTACTAAGGAATCTGAACAAATATTTAATATACATGTCATTATTTCAGGATATTTAACAAAAATTAAATTAAAAATACTTTCTGGAACACTGAAAAATTTTAAAAAAGGTGTGGGGACTTTTTCTACCAAATGCCAAAACATATTGCATAAGTATGGCAATTAAAACTGTGTGGTAGAGACACTATGGAACAGATAGAGAATCAAAAATATGATAAAATTGGTCTTACACATCATTAGAAGTGATGGAGAAGTCAACCAATGGACAATAATGCAGTCAACTCTGGTGGGAAACAAATCATTACCCCATTTATTCTCCAAAATGAATTTTGATGAGATCAAAGTTTTATGTATAAAAATAAATAAATTTATAAAATTCTAAGAGGAAAACTCTCAAACATCATTCAAACCATTAGGCAAAATAGAAAAAATAAAAAATTCTTTAAAAATTCAAATACATACAAATTCTGCATAACATTTAAAAACTAAGACATCAACACAGTAGAGAATGTTTGCAAATTTTGTTATAATTTGTTGATGGGCGTCTTATGGCCAATTAATGAGAACATATCAATAATTCAACTGAAAAAATGGGCAAAAGACCAGGACATTTCTTAGTAAAGAAAAAGCAGATGTCTTTCAAATGCATGAAATGATACTTGCCTTCACTTCTAAGAAAGCAAATTTAAACTGATAAAATATCCCGTTTTTACCTATTGAGTTGGAAAGAGAAAAAGATCTCATAATATACTTTGTTGGCAAATGTACGAAGAATAGGCACATTGACTGTAAATTGTTACAACCTTTAAAGCATTCAATTTTGCCATACTCATCTAATTGAAATTGTACACTCATTCTAGGATTCCATTTCTCAGAATTTATTTTATAGATTTTCCCTGCCATGAGCTCAATATATATATATATACAAAGACATTCATTGCAGCATTGTTTTTAATAGGTAAAAAGTGCAAACAAGCTAAAATATCCTTCAAAAGGGAGCAGTCTTAAAAAGTTAGTCCCTCTATATAATGGAATACTATGCAACTCTTAAGAATGACCAGTCTCCTTTCTAAAATGATTCTGTCATGATCTCCATTACATAATCAGATTATATATATATATACACATATATATATTTATTTATATGCACACACATACATACATATATATATATACATGTGTGTATACATGTATATATATATTTAAATGCACATATACATACACACTAACATTCATATTTATAGAATAGTTCTCTAAAAACATAAAAAGTCAAGAACAATTCTATCCTACCTCAGCCAGGTGACCAATGTCAATATCAGCAGCTATAAGTCATGTGATAAATACGTACCATTGGTATGAGGTGATGAGTATGGCACTTTACCTCTTGGTTTTATTCCTAAAAACCAATGATCCCAATATAATCATGAAAAAAAGACATCAAGCACATCCAAATTGAGTGCATTCTACAAAATACCAGAGCAGTACTTCTCAAAACTGTTAAGATTATCAAAAAAGAGGAAAGCCTGAGTAACGGTGGCAGCCAAGCAGAGCCTAGAGACAGTTGGCTAAATGTTATGTGGCATCCTGAATGGAATCTTGCAAAAGAAAAAGGACAATAGATAAAACTAAGGAAAGCTGAATAAAGCATGAACTTTACTGAGTAACAACGTGTCAACATTGATTTGTTATGACAAAGCACTATACAAATTTAAAATGTTAATAATAGGAGAATATAAATGTGGAATCTGTAGGAACTCTCTGTATTTTACAATTTTTTGTAAATCTAAAATTATTCTAAAACTAAAGTTCATTAAAGAAACCCAGTTATTTATGGTATGACAATTAATTTTATGTGTTAACTTGGCTAGGCTATGATGCCCATGATGCCCCCTGTTTTTTGGTCAAACACCAGTCTCTTTGTTGCTGGGAAGATGTTTTTTAATGTGATTAACATTGAAAGCAGTAGACTGAGTAAAGCAGATTACCCTCCATACAAGTCAGCCTCATCCATCCAATTGAGGCCTTAGAGAAAAATCTGAGGTCCTCTGAAGAAGAAATTGTGCCTTCAGATCATCTTTAACTAGAGATTGCAACATTAACTCTTCCCAGAATTTCAGCGTGCTGGCCTGCCCTGAACACTTACCAGACCCTACAATTGTGTGCCTCCGTTTCTTAAAATCACTCTCTCTCTCTCTCTCTCTGTTTCCTATTGTTCTGTTTCTTTGGAGAACCATGTGGGTAGGGGAATACTGTAGCTGGGAAACAGAATAGATAGGGTGAGAAACTTTTTAAAATGTATTTTTATTTATTTATTTTCTTTCTAATAACCACTTGTACCAACTATTCAAAAGTAAACTAAAGAGAGAAAAAGAAAGAAATTGAGACTTCATGTGAGGTTAGTTGTCTGCTATTTAAAATTACCTTCAAAATTATCTGATTTGATTCTCACAATAATTCTTTTTTGGCTACAGAGTTCATTTTATTATTTACATTTGACCTAATTGAAAAATGGAGGTGAAACCCAAAGTCTCCTTGGGAGAAAGCAGCAGAAGCAGGTGTCTGATTCCCAGTACAGTGGTAGTTACAGTAGGCTCCCCAGTGAGCCCTGGGGCAGATAGTAAAGAAAGAATATCTGCTTTGATTTCAGAGGTCTCTAGGTCTGAAGGAAAGCTGAGAGAGCAGCAGAGAAATGGTGAAAGAGAAATCAGAGGCATTTAATCAGAAGCTGTGTGATTGACTATTAATTCCTCCTTAAAAGGTTAAGGCCACTATAATAACTCAGCTGAATTTTTCAGGTATCTTATCAACATGTCAGGGGCACCAGTATAATCCTTGTCCCTCAGGAGACTATTTTACCCAAGAATTTAGGAGTGCAAAAGGAAAAGAGCCTGAAATTGCAGGAACAAGGTGGAATGCCAAGATCAGACCCTCAGATGTTCATAGTCCTGCGAGTAAGTATTTTCAAAGTCTTCATAGTGGGCACCAATTTAAAAACTATGACATTTCAAATATGTACGTTGATTTAGAGGTCAAGGGGACTTATGGGAGTTTCTAAGGAGCTGGTCCAACAAATAAGACAGACTCTGAATCATCTTCGCATACTTTGAAGATGTTGAAGCCATTGAATGGAGGTCTTAGGGAACTTAAACGTGATAATGATTTAGAAATAATATTCACCATAGTTGTTTCTTCCTTCCAAAGTACGTGCGACAATTCAAATCCAAGGTAAAATAAATATACTAGCAACTATTCCTTATTCTCAAAGACTATTGGAGTAAGAGTAAGAGTTAGTTATTAATTTAAAATCCTCTGCCTGTTATTCTATTCAACTAAAAAATTGGTCATCTTGGGCAGAGAAAGTTTATTATGAAGTTAAAAAAATTTAAGCCTTAGGAACTCTCATTTGTATGGTCTCCGGAAGAGAGATATAACAGTGTGCAAATATATTCTTATTTTTGAAATTTTGTAAACATAATATTTCTTATTTTTTTCTTAAAAAGAACCCATAAAATTATATAAGCTTTAAGCTCCATAAAACCAACATTCATCCCTCAAGTTGGAGAAGTTGATCCATGATTTTTTAGAGCTCCTTAATGATTCTTACATGAGCAAGGGAGGCCCCAGGCCATGGATGGTGCAAAACCAAGTTGACCTGCATAATAAAATCTGAGAATTGTGTTTCCTGGGAAGTCTAAGATAAGATAATCTGGCAAATAAGGAAGGGTAAAATTTTGAGAGAGAGAAAAGGCAAGTCAAATGGTAATGTGTAATCCCTCAAATACCCCAAATCTTGAGTCAAGTTTGCAAAAACCTAAGACGGCTTGAGTAGGGAGTTATTGCAGTGAGACTTCATAGAAAGAGGGTTGATTTTACAATGACAGAAGAGGATAGCTCATTGAGTATAAGATAAAAGAGATCAAGTATTTATTGATTGTCAGAAATCTTTGCTGGAAATGATGTGAAGAACATTTCTCTACAGAATGTGTGATATAGAACTGAGTATTCAAAAACAAAATACAACATGCCCTTTGACTGAACCATGGGTCATGTGTAGTCCATGAAAGCAAAATGGAGTGTGGCAGCTGATGCCAACATTCTTTATCCAGTAAAGAAACCTTAAACTCAGAAGTGCAGTGATTCAAGGTGAGTCCATACCCAAGCAGTGGGTAGATTCATGCCTCCACCTGGCTGGAAGGAGAAGAAGGAAGGAGATAGGGTGGTTCCTTTCTGTAGGCTCCTGTGAGCTCAGATAGGCAGTAACTTTGAAGGCACATTCAAAAGAGTCTGATATGTAGGTAGATGTAATCCCAGGTTCAAGAGCTGGAGAAAGTAACAGGAGTAAGACAAAGGAAAAGGTGGGAATGATTTGGAAATGCACTATCACAACCTCAGGAAGTTAAGAGAAAGGCAGTGTCAATATGGATCAGCTATCTCTTAAGTATCAGGCTGAATTTTGATGCTTTGTGAATGTTCGTATGCTTTTCCCTTTTTCTTCAGAGCAAAGCCATGGGATGGATATTAATGTGTCTCTTCTACACACAAGGAGGTGACACTTAAGGACACAGGATAAGTCGGTGATAGTTATGCAAGTATTAAGTGGTAAAGACAGTGTTGAAGACAGAATCGATTACTACAAAATCCAGGTCCCTTTTTCCCTGGCCTGCTGACATCAGTGTGATATGACATAAGCCAATCCCAGACCAGAGGCAACAGAGCCACTTTCTTCCTGGAAACCTACTGGTTGGCTCAGCTACACAACCAATCAGCTACACAGCCCAGATAACAAGAGGACTAAGAACTTCTTTTTCAAGTTGCACATTAATTTCCAATTCACCATATCTTATTCTGTCAGGAACAGAAGGAAGTATTGTGAATAAACGAAGAGCTCAGGTTACATATCTGTATTCCAGAAAAAAAGCTCTTTCAGGTATTTAGGAAAAAGGCGGTTGGCACTTGGCTGATCATAGAGTAATAATAATGATGGAAAAGAGAAATACGGGCATTTTCCATTACTATTTTTCTCTATATATCTTTGGCTGATATGGCTACTCTATATGTAATTGAATCAATTCAAGTAATACATGAAGAATTAGAATATCTAACAGCAACTCAGTTTGAAGCACATTATTTGAACACCTGCTGTGTATTTGGAATATACAAGGAGAACAGGATACAATCCTTACCTGTGAGGTTATATTATTACAGTTTTTGGTCAATAGTTGCATTTCAACATGAAACTGGAGGCAAAAAATAGCATGATTTAAAGCAAAAATGCTGGAGGTTGAAATGAGATCTATTAAGTAAAATACTATTTGTATTCTTTTTAAACTCCATGCTTTAAAATACCTTGAACTCATCCATCTTGGGAAATGTTTATGTTCCTGACAGGAAAAAAATGTATAATCATTAGCTATTTCAGACCCAGGAAATGTATCTACTAATGATCAGGGCCAATGTACTAAGTGCATTTTTACCCTGACAATCCAAGCGGATTAGTTTTGCTACTGTGTTCTGAGCTACTTTTATGTAAGGATTACTGTTTGAGTTAATTATTTAAGCATCTTTTCTCCTGCCTACTATGTCATGCATGGTGTTAGGCATAATATTGAACAGACAGCAGTGATCGAAAATAATATAAGAGCAAACACTGTTGTTGGCATGCCTTTGTCCCCTCAGCACTTAGCCGTCAAATATCTGCCCACAGCAAAACCTGCTGTAAGAATTTGTGCAACTCTGTGTGATACTCTGCTAGTTCTCTTCCCTGCAGCCCATTGAGCAGCAGCCCTGGAGGGCCAGGAGCCCCTCACTCACTCTCCAGCACCAGTCCTTGGGAAATGCTAGATGAGCTTTAAAAAATAAACACTCCGGTTTTCTCTCTCTGTGAGTATAGCTGTGAGGTGAATTCGACGCTGGTGCAGAGAGGTGGCGGTGTGTGCGTTTTATCAGCTCCCATCCTTCCCTATCTCATTTTACTGTTCCCCTACTGGTGCTTCCAGGTCCCACTTTCAACTCAAACTCCTGACTCAGTGCCTATTTCTGGATGAAGCTAACCTAAAATAAATGCATAATCTCAATGCGTATCCTCAAGGACTTTACAGTGGACTGAAGGAGGTGGTTGTAAAGGAAGGAAAGACAGAAAATATGCAGGTCAGTTCAAGGGCAATCTCCAGGCAAAGCTGATGGTAGTAGAGAGGAAGGTGGTAGCTCTCAAAGGAGAAATGTGTGGATCTGAGAAATCTTGACAGTTGGAATTAGGAGGAATTGATCAGATTAGAGCAGAACTGTGCTCTTTTGAGCAGTATAAAATGGATTTGCATGGAAATATATTGTCTACTTTTAGACTGATTGATGATATTATGTTGGAGTATATTTGTTGCCAGAATGGACATGCCTCCACAAATCTGTTCACTTTTCTTGCTCAGCATATTTAGAAATTCAAATATGACTTCCCACATACCCATAAAAATACCCCAAATTGTCTGAATACAGGCATAATTGTGTTTACTTGTCCTGAATTTAACTGAATGATTTAATATTATGTGAGCAACTAACTCCACGTCCGTCACACAGTATTTTCGTTAAGCTTTGTATTTTGAAATGACTTCAGAATCACAAAAAATTTGAGTAGAGTTCCCCAGTACCAGATCACCACAACCATAAAATTGGCACTATCAAAACTAAGAAATTGGAAATGGTAAAAGGCTATTAAATAAACTCAGCATCTTTCTTAGATAGCACCAGATTTTACATGCTTTCATCATAAAGTTTTAATAAGCTTAAGATGAAAATGTAATATAAAGCCTTCAGTTCTCAGTTTTCCTTGTCCGTTCAGTCTTCTGTAATAGTAGGAGTGGCTTCTTGAAGCATAAGATCGTCATGGGCCATGGATAAAACTATTGCTTGGGCATCCCCTACAAGACCTGTGTGATGGTAGTGAGGAGGAAGGAGGCACTGGGGAGGGGAGAGCATGGAATGTGATATGCCAATCGGGCATTTGCTTACTTTGTACTTAAGAAAGGATTTTTTCCTTTCAATATTTGTAGAAGGGTCTATAATTTCAAGTTACAATGATATACTGTCCCTGATATTTTGGAATTTATTATCTTGTCTAGGCAATGCATACAAAACAGTCAAGATGGTGTAACATATGATTAATAAGCTAGTTAGATGTACTCAGACATTTCCTAATAATATGGTTTAGAAAAAGAAATGTATTCCAAGTGTTTATAACATGGAAAATACCTGATTTTTTCCAACAACAGGACTTGATCTTGACTAATGTATAAGGAAGTACATTTCTGAGTGATGTTGTTTATTTATGCAATTCCTTTGAGGTTATACAGCTTTATTATGACATTAATTTGGTCGATTTACACATCCAGTGACATGAAACTAGTTCATATGAAGTCACAGCTTTTATCTCAAAAGAACTCTTGCCTAATGTTCTAATGGAAATACAGGAATTCCCTTGAGTGTAGGACTTGAAGTTCTACATTCTTTGGTTCCAGCATTAAGTTAAACTCTTTCCTTTTTATATGGCATGCTTCTTTATTTCTTTCAGTATTTTTGGATAATTAGATTTCTATGAAGATCAGAAGCTCTTTAGTTTGTAATAAGTAAACACAAACTGCATGGAAAATCTCAGACCTTCTCAAAGAAAAGAGTTCATTAATTTCCCTGAAGTTTGGGAAGATGAGCACTTTATTTTTCTCATTTTTTTATAAATTGGTGTTTTTTTACAGATTTTTTTTGTCATTAAAGTAATGGCAATAAATTTTAGACTTTGAAGTTAGATGATATTTCATCCTTTCATAATTACTTACCTTGTTCCACAGAACTTTTGACATCTGCATATTTAAGTTCCTTCTCAGTGTTTGTCCTATAAAAACACAAATTTCACAAAAGAAACACAAAGTTTGACTTGTTTAGGAGAACATTGGCACTTTATGCCATTCATAACTTCTGATGCTTTTTAAGTGGTAGGGAAATTTATTTATTCAGTGTCTATGTACACTAGGGGGACAATTGATCCCTGCTGTATGGGATGTCATGGACAAACACACAGTGTATCTCACTAGGTCCTATCATAGACCCCCACCTTTAGACTAAGGAGGTCATTTTAGCCACTCTCAGGTTTACTAGTAAAACAAAGTACCAACCTAATAAACCATGTTGACATCCACTCAAACTGAGCTCATGAACAGCAGGGATTGCTCAGCTCATGGATTATACCCCCAAAAGTACCAACTTTGTACAATTTCCAGCATCAAACTCGGTGTAATTATCTGTTTCAATAAACTTTACATAACAACAACCAAGGAAGATAGTACTGACTTGATGTGAAACAAGTCATGCTGTCCAGGCTGACTATTGCTCAGTCAAATGCTAGGTACGGGAGAGTGGAATGGGTGGACGAAGAGGAAAAATAACAGCACAAAAGGCCTGCATTTCCAGGTAGAGATTGAAGAGCTGACCTTAAGGCCCAGTTTTGTTTTTTTGTATTTTTTTATACAAAATCTGAGATAAGCTTGAGTAAGACAAATACCAAGTTCCCTAAACCCCAAAGCATTTCAAGAGATGCTATAAGAAATAACTTGGAAATGTCATTAATTCTGACATCTAATTGCATTTCAATTTATTTTACACTTTGCAGTCTTGAAGGATTTATAATTTAATGCATTTCAATTTATTTTACACTTTGCAGTCTTGAAGGATTTATAATTTAAGTCTCTTATCTAAGGGAAGAATGCATAATTTGTTTCAGTTGTCTGTTGTCTCAATTAGCCTCTGGTGATCATTTCATATTTAAAGGATTCATTTTGGGAAGATTTGTTTCTGCCTCCTGAACAAAAGGACGGGGGAAGCGGGAGTAGCAGGAATCCCCTACAGCTGCCTCATCCTTCCGGGAACCACGCTGGAAAGATCCGTCATGGACAGGATTACCTGATGGAAACATTTTTATTCACTATCTTATTTACACAATTAGTAAGTATAGGACTCAAGTGAAAGTATCCACCCACCAGCCCCTCCTGGGTTTTGCTTTACTTTTCATTCATGGAAATTGTAGGAGGGTTCATGGATTTTGGAACTATAATCATGAAGAAACAAAAAAAATGATTGTCATTGTGTCCTTGTTGATTCCAAGAACATTCCATTATTTTTTCAGTACCACTGACACAGGCTTTTCTGTTTTCCATTCAGAGTCCAATTAATTGAGTTTCTTCTTTTAATAATAAGACATTTGAACATATTCATACTTATAAACCAATAGCTTCATTCTACTAAAACTGATGGATGATTGTAAAGGATGGAAGGTCTCTCTATCTTCTAAGGCTTATTGTGCTGTTGGGGAGTTAGGTAAACCAAAATGACATAGAAGCAGCCCTTAAGCAGCAGTTGTCAGCTAAAGAACATGAATTTTGGAACAATTTCCCCACTTATTTGTAATGTGACATTAAAAATTTATTTAAAAATCTCTAAGTTCAGTATTTCCATTTGACAACTAATGGGAATAATATCTTCTTTTGGGGGGCTTTATAGTGAAAATCTTATGACCTGATTAGTGAACTCTGCTAAGCACATAGTGTGCCTCGTACAAAGTACACATTCAAAAAAATGTTAGCATTCATTTTCTTCTTCATTTTCAGTGTCTCCCTTGTGGCGCATCTTAAATATCTTCTGGGTTCAACTACTTCTCTAGAATTGGCTTTTTATTGACTTAACCCAAGGGGAGAGCAAAATTGTTCAGACTTACATAAATGATGTGTTGTGGATTGATTGAAGAAATATGTCCAATGCTTCACTCCTTCCAGGATGCATTCCTTATTTAATGTGAGTTTATAAATCTTTCTATTGAAAGATTGTTCTATTTTCCCGCCCTTGATTCTAGCCTGGCCTTGTGACTTAATCTGGCCAATAACTGGAAATTGATTGCCATATCCAAGCCAAGCCCTCAGGTAATCTATGTGCTTCTGATTTCCCTCTTGTATTCCTGCCATCCTCTGAACATTAGACAAAACTAGCCTACTGGAAGATGCAAGACAGGTGGCCCAGTTGCCAGTCATGCTAGGATGGAAGCCAGCCAATTACCAGGCATGTCAATGAGCCCAGCAGAAAGCCAGAGCCATTCACTCAAGTCTAGAGTTAGTAGAAATGTCGAGATGACCCATAGCTAACTGCACACACAATTGAATTCATACATGATAAAAGAAGTGCCCAACAGACTCATAGATGTCCGAGCTGAATAAACATTATTGCTTTAAGCCATCAAGTTTTGTTTCAGTTCATGATGCTTTTATATAACTGATACATGAGAATCCGAGTATGATTTCAGGCTGTCTTCTATGATTTCCTACCAATTTGGGTAGGAGTTGTAAAGGCAACCAATTATAGTTATTATCTAAAATAACTACAGATTGTATCAAAATGCTTTTAATTAAAATTCACCAATAAGAGATGTGTTTGGGATAACAAGTTCTTCTGCAGCTGAAAACACTCCCAAAGGAAACTTGAAAAACCTGCAGGCATTGCATGTCTTGAAGCCAATATGTTTAGTGTCACTACATAGATTGTCTGTTGTATTCATTCATGCATGCATACATGCATTTATTCACTTATAAAACATTTATAAAAACCTGTTTTCAGTTCTATGATAGTTTTCAAAGATACAAAGTACCATTGGTTCCCTCAAATAGGAAGTTCAGATTCTACTGGCAGAAAGCCATGAAAAGTGTATAGTACAATGAAAGTGTGTAGTAAATGCTACAATCAAAATAAACAGAATGAACTGCCCCCAGAAGAAGGAAGCAGCTATGAAGTGGTTAATAGAGCATTGTTAGGAGTTTCAAAAAATTCTAGTCTAAAAGATAGATGAGAAAGTTTGGAAGACAGAATTTACTCCAAAATTAAGGAGATGACTATATTCAGGTTATTGCAATATGGAGGGTTGTCATTAATGAGGACCATCTCAAAGAAAAAGAATGGAACTGAGGGTTTTATGGAGGCAGGTAAACAAATGAGTCATTCATAAGTTGTATGGGAGTCATCAGGAAAGATGGAGGTGGGTCTTATCTATGAGTTTTATAGGAGTTGTTGAGGAAGAGTGGAGGTGGTTCTGATGACCAAATACCTGAGAGCAAAGCAATCCTTCATGATTAGTCACATGCATAGACAAAAAGTTGGGAGAAATTTCTAGATCTGTCCTGCTTTCTAGGAACACACAGTTCACATAAAAGCTCACAAAAAGTCCATGATGAACGCTGAAGTAAGGATCTTCCAGTGTTTGCATGACTAAGTCATATTGTGTATAGTTTGCCTACTTACAAATTATGTTTCTGAGTGGTTTTTAATTTTACTTATTTTCAGTTTAATGTTCACCTGATATTATCTGAAAAGTACATATTGGCAATCCAAAAATAAATGTCACAAATATATCTTTTCATTCTATAACATGGTGAATGGCTATCCCCGTGGGTGGTGTTGGTAACTCGCATTGTGGGTCATGGACAAAGTGGAGACAAAGCGAATTTGTTTCTGGTGTCTTCTTTGATGATTATTTTCAAAACGATTTCCACATCACCTTTGCCCCTACTCACTCCCATTTTATTCCTTTATTCTCTCCTGTCTTCTCCCCATTTCCTTCCTTTTGTGTACTCTCCCCCGTCTCAATTAATTTCTTCCTCTTGAATCACACCACCGTTGAACCTGGGACCACCAGCAGCTCTAAGATGTTACACAAAAAATACAGTTCGACTTTCCTTAAACTATATGATTTTGTTCTGTCTGAAGCAAGAATTTCCTACAGTGAATCGACAGAATTATAAGAATGAGCACGGGTGTGTGTTTAGTTTCCAATGCCAGAACAGATGAAAGCAGAGCTGGCTGGCATGCTGGCAGAAGCTCTGTAGGCAATAAATTGAGGAGCTTGACTAAGATTAATGATATTTATATTGTTTTCTGCAAATTGTGAAAATGTATATTCATATATATACATACATATATATGTAGATAGGTACAGTCCTAACACATAGACATTTCCAATCTCATCTACTTTCACACAGATTTCTTCTCTGCTCCATGTTTCTGATTCTGCCCCTGTGTCTCCCTATTTTGCTCTCATTTTTAATTGATTTTAATTTTTAGAATAATTTTATGCCCAGAATGTACACAGATTTCTCATATAATCCCTGCTTCCAAACACACACAGTTTCGTCCATTATCAATATCCCCCACCAGAGTGGGACATTTGTTACAATCAATAAACCTACACTGATACGTCATTATCACCCACGTCCACAGTTTACATTAGGGTTCACCTTGGTGTTCTACATTGTGCTGTCAAAATCCAGAAGAAGACAATGTAAAATGCTGGCAAGGATGTGGAGAAATGGGAACTGTCATTCATTGTAGGTGGGAATGCAAATAATACAGCCACTTTGGAAGATATTCTTGCCATTTCTTACAAGACTAAAAATATTCTTACCATATGATCCAGCAATCACACTCCTTGGTATTTACCTAAAGGAGTTGAAAACTCATGTCCACACAAAAACCTGCACACAGATGTGTATGGCAGCTGTGTTTATAATTGTCAAAACTTGCAAGCAACTAAGATATCCTTCAGTA
This sequence comes from Manis pentadactyla, assembly GCF_030020395.1. NCBI lineage: Eukaryota > Metazoa > Chordata > Mammalia > Pholidota > Manidae > Manis > Manis pentadactyla. The sequence continues at coordinate 16,618,098 of NC_080029.1, forward strand.
GGTGAGTGGATAAATAAACTGTAGCACATCCAGGCAATGGAATATAACTCAGCATTAAAAATAAATAAGCTCTCCAGCCATGAAAATGCATGGAGGAACCTTAAATGCACATTTTAAGTGAAAAAACCCAAACTGAAAAGCCTACATATTATGTAATTCCAACTGCATGCCATTCTGGAAAAGGCAAAGTTACAGAGACAGTAAAATGATCAATGGTTGCCATGTGTTGCCATGGATTGAAGGAGGAGTGCCACGAATCGGTAAACATGGATTTTTTAGAGCAGTGAAAATACCTTATATAAAACTGTAAGGGTGTATTTATCAAACATTTGTCCAAACACAAAGAACGTACAACACCAAGAGTGGACCTAAGGTAAACTGAGAACTTTGGGTAACTATGATGTGTTAATGTAAGTTAATGTAGCTTCACCAGCTTTAACAATTGGCTGGTGAAGAATAGGTGTTGATAATGGAGGAAGAGCTATGCATGTGTGGGCACAGGGACTATCTGATATCTTCCTCTCTATTTTCCTATAAATCTAAAGCTGGTGTAAAATATAAAGCCTTTAAAAACTTGTATTCACTGCTTTTTGTGACCCTCTGATGTAGTATAAATTACAGTAGTAATTTTTAACATGTATCAAAAACCTACTAAATACATTCCCTGTTTTGTTGCTCCTCATATATAAGTTAAAGCATATTTTTAAAAATAAAATTAGAAAACTGAGGATTTGAGAAGTATATATCTTTCCTTGGAGCACAAAGCTAAAAGTCATGATAGTAATACACAAGCATGGATTTTCTGACTACAACATTCCTACCAACAAAGTAGCCATAAGTCTTCTATAGAAAGGTGAGTCTTAGAGGCAGAAAGCCTGGCCTTCTTCATTTGCAAAGTGAGGTTAATGTGAAGACCTACTTTGTGTAATTTTGAGAATCAAATCTAATGTATTTATATTTCATTATACATATTAAATAATTTAATTTAAAAAACATATGGATAAAACTGCTCTCATCTCCTCAAGCACTATTAGAAATCTTTAATTTAGGAAGTTGTTTAAACTTTCTTATTTTCCTTTCTAATGCATTCTCCAATATAGCTAAAAGAGGTCATTCTGAAATATGAATCTGATCCTTTATATCACTGATTAATGCCTTTAGCCTCACTCATGCCTAGAGCAATGGTTTCCAAACCAGCAGCACTTCATATATATCTGGACACTGAAAATACAGAACTGCTGACCCACCCCCAACCTCAATCTACTGAATCAGAATCTCTAGGCATCACCTTGGATTTCTCCCCTCCTATCGTTCTTTCTAGTCTGGCCTCTCTTTTACTTTTAAGACAAATTACATTATTCTGTGCTAAGTAACAAATTGTTTTAACCCTGTTTCTATAGATTGTCCTTTTTTGAGACAAAACTGGTTCAAACATATCTACTAAAGCTCCATGAGAGCTTTTCTGTATGTGAAAAAAGGACCTCCTCCCCCATCTTATCCTCATTCTTTCAAATTTTATGATCTGACCATGCAGATTTCTTCATCTTGAAAACAAATTCCAGAATTTGAAATTAATAGATTAATCAATATATCGAGTTAATAAAGAACATATAGTCACTATATAAGCCATTCAATAGTTCAACAATAAGGAAATTAGGGTTTCAGAAAGTTGAGTTGTTGGAGGTCAGATTAGAAAGTGCAAATTCTGAATGACTATAAACCTTTCCAGTCTCCTGCTTCTGTCCCTGATTCAGATTGCCTAGCAGCAGGAGTTCACCTATGATCAAGTTTTCACAGCAGGAGCTTTCAAAACAAAAACAGAGTAATAAATGAAGCTATCCCTGTTTTATTTTGGTTTTCCAAAATTTCCTAGGACATAAGCATATCATCTAAATATCCTTTAGAAGTTGCTGAATATCTCTGTGCCTCAATTTTTTCTCAAGGCTAAAAATGAGAATAGTAGCAGTTATCGCATAGACCTATTGTGGGATTAGATGTTCATTATGTATTAAATATTTAGAACAATACCTGGATATAATAGGTGCTATGCAAGGATTAGCTCTCATGATTGTAACCACATTTCTTGCATTGCTGTTTTCTCTGGCTTTTTTCTATATACCAGTCAGGTTTCAATGAGAGAAGTAGACTGCAAACATGTACATATCCTAGCACTGTGGGTTCCTGCTTGTTCTTGTTCTCCCCCACTTCTTATCCATTTTCTCTTCCCGACTACCTTGCCCTGCAGACTTCAAGCTCCAGGGTCAGACAGCCTTACACAGACTGCTTTGCCCACTCCCACAACCACACAAGGCCAGGTCTCTGCAGCATCTCTCATCATGTAATTTCATTATCCAATCTCCCAAAATTTCACTTGAGAATATAATCATAAGAGTAACACAAATGTTTGCATGCAAGGATGTTTATCAAAACAACATTTAAAAATGCAAAAAACCAAATGCCTCACACAAATGCCTAATATTGGGTCATTATTAATTATAAAAATGAAGACACATTCATTTAGCTAACAGAGTAAAATAGGTATTCATTTAGTTTTTCAAAACAATATTTTAGAGTACTATTAAATTACAATACTATTTTAAAACAATATTTTGAAGAACAAGTGAAAAAATATATATGTTATACTTACAAAGAAAATCAAGACAATGTACTAAATTCTTCTGCTACAAAGAAAGATGGTTAAATACTATTTTCTGAGTGCTAAATGATTAATTTGAGTGAAAAAACACATGGGTTTATAGATAATTTTAATTATCTAGCTAATAACTTTATATATATTATAAATGTTCTAAAAGAAACATGAATTGCTTTTATCATAAATATAAATAATGCTAAATTTAGCACTATTTGAACATTTTATTTATGTTTACATAGCATAATGAGAAACAAAAGATTAATGTTTTATTATTTATCATACAAAATGATAAAAGCAGTACTAGAACCTAAATGGATGAATGAGGAAATGATATGAACTGATGTTTCATAAAAGAGTCAATATGATAATTAAATAATTATTTAAATTATCACATTGAATACGACATGAGCAGTTTAAAAAATACAATGTTTCCTACTGGGTATAGCATATCACTGGTGGTCAAAAATCATCACCATTACTGTTTTTAGTAGGATACAGAATGATAATAAATTAGCACAAGATTAAAAAATAAACCTGTGCTATCTTGGTGAGCATGCACTGCAAGCAGACCTCTCTCTCTTGTGCACACATGGGAGTCTAAATTTTTAAAATATGTAAATACTTTAATGATCTGATACTGGTAATTGATTCTATGAATGTAATAAAACTATGGGCAATTATCAAAGATGCTGATAAATGTATATGTACATAAACACATATCACAATCTTATTCATAATAGCCAGAAAATAGAAAACATACAAAGGTAAACATGATTAAATTCATCACATAAATTACAGATTATACATAAAATAAGGTGTCATGCAGCTACTGATAAGTATGTTTATAAAATACTTTAATTGCACAGAAATGCTTATTCAATAGCATTACATTTATAATAAAATGATCCCAACTACAGAAATATTGAAAAAAATGTTAAGAATAATGATCTCTGAGAAAGGTCATTTTAGACTTGTCCTTGACATTTCATTTTAGTTTCAAGTATTAGTAACACGCAAGAATTATTTTCCATAGTAATCAGGGGATGAGAGGGTAGCGCATTTGAAGTAGTTGAAACACCATATGCAAGAGAAGGAAGTCCTGAAATTTGCAGTTCAACAAAGCAAATGAAGCATTCATTCCAGCCACAGGGATAATAATTATATAGGATACTTTTCATAAAAGACTGTGTGAGTTATGTTGAAGAGTTTAGATTTTATCTTAGGCACTGGGATCAAAAGAAATAATTTTATCAGAGAAAATGATGACTTAAGATTTACATTATATAATGATATTTACAATAGTAACAGTGACATCAACTAGCCAGTGCTTGTTTAGGGTTTATTCTGTGCCAGACCCTGTACTGAGTACTTAACGTGTATCACCTCATTTTGCCAATTTCTGCTTTGGCATAGACATACTATTTGAAAATGTTGGTGTTTTAAATAGATTCTAAAGGAAATATTTCCCTTAAAGTCAGTCTACATTCCAGAGGTGTAATATATAGTACACAGACTAGGTAAGAGAAAAATAAAAGGCAATTTAAAATTTGAACAAGTAAGAATCACTAAGTTATTGAATTAAAACAAATCTCAAATTAGATAGAGACATTATTGGAAAGGATTTCTGCAATACAGGAGAAGACTCTGACCATAAGACCTGCAAATGTCAGGCAGAAAAGAATTTTCTTGTATAGGGAGGAATAAACAAGACCAAGAAGAGCCTAGTATGCAGGAGAGAGGATGTCAGTGAACATTTTTCACTGAGGTCAGTCAACTCCTGAGAGGTCCTTAATGAGGGGCCGCATGTTGGCCCAATGAAGAGGTAGTCATGCCTGATGGCACAGTGTGTATAGTGTGACATATACTCTGCCCAAATCTTGGCTTCATCTCCATGCTCACAACCAACCCCCCTGTTGGCATCTTCAGTGATGCTTCTGTGGACTATTGCAGAGCCCTGTTATATAGTCTCTGTGCTGCTTGTCTATCCCATACCTAGTCTTTGACTCTTAGAAAAGAAATCCGACTGTGTCACTTCTATGATCAATAAGTGCTGAGGACTCCCCACTGCTTAGGACCTGGCCCCTCCAACTTTTGATCCAATACTTGGCATGTATCTTCAACAAATGGAACATGCCATCCAAACACATCTCCTTCCCTGCTTAAACCTATTAGCTTTTAAACACCCTTAAGCCTCAAGTCTCCTCTGTCTACTTAATTCTACATCTTTATCAGCTGAGTGTCTTTTTTGAAACCTATACCAATCTTTCCAGAAGACATGGGTTTTTCCTTCTACTAGGCTCCAATTTTATATTTCCACCATACCTTCTTGTGGGTAGGCACTATATCTTTTCATTTATGAGGTCCCATTATTGTGTAATACACATCCTATAGTATTTACTGAATAAATATTTGATAAGTGAATGAGTAAATGAATGAGTGTATTCTATTTCTAGCTTTCTCTTCATCTTTCCATAGGATTTTTCTTCTGTGTCTGTGCCTTCCATCTTTTTGTTTCATACTTAACTTTCTACTCAGTGTTTTCATAGATCATGTTATCAACCTGCATTGTAGTTTTAAGAAAGACTAATGGGGACAGTATGAAGATATTTAGACGTGTACATTAGTATTGCTGTAGGTTTCTATAGTTCCTGCTAGAGTTCTGTTGGGTAGCACTAATTTATAATATGTAAGATCTTATATAGATGCCATCAGGTAATTATTCAAAGGATTGGCTAGCAAGGCATAGCCAACTAAAATTGCAAGGTACACAGGTGGCTGAAGCCTAATACACTGAAATAATTCTTCTGCAAAAAAAAAAGTCTAAAATAAGTCAACAGTAGGAAGTTTAAGAGATTTTATTATACTTAAGGGCATAACACATGACATTGCATTTCTTCTTATCCCATTGGACAAAATAATCTCTCAAGTGCTTCACTGTATCTGAACTAGCTAGGTCAAACCCTGAGAGCCAGCCCTTTGAAATATATTTATCTTTTTTAAGAAGTATGGGTAACTAATGACTAGCTAAATAGATTTTTAAATTAAAAAGAGCATAGAAGGAGAAGTCTCATCCCGAAACAATCTCCTGAAAGACTAGAATTTCTGAGGTATAGGTTCATATGTACATGGAACTGATAGTCCTGTCTATACTCAGATTTGATTTGACACTTTTACAAGTGACTCTTAGTGGATTTCCATTTCAATTGTCATAGTTTGACAACCAATGGTTTAAAAATTCAGGTTTGTCTGTAAAACAAATTGTTTAAAAAGATTTTGAAGGTATTGGAATAAAGCTTTTGCCATTCAAAAATGTTTCATGAAGAATGAAATAAATGCATACAGGTTTATTTCTAGAAAAAGATACATGTGGAGGGAGCTCTGGCTTGGAGGCCAGTTGCTCTGGGAAGCTTAGCTCTCCTGCTAGTTATGTGACTTTAGACACTTACTAAAATTTCCTATTCTTGAAATTCTTCATTTCCTAAAGGAAGGATTTGTACAAAATTGTTTCTGAGGATCCTTTTATCCCTCGCCCATTGTAGCTTTGATATTCAGGATGTTCTTCAAAAAGTAGAAGACCCTCCACATAGCATATTTGGATAATTTATTTAATAAAATTAAAGACCATTTTAGACCTGGAAGGCACCCTTTTGCTTAGAGCTTAAGGAAATGGAATCCATAGCAACTACGATGACTCTTGGGGCAGGTCCCAATCAGGCAGTATCAGAACCTGAGCCTTCATCTCCTGACACTAATACTCTGCTCTCTTCAACAAGTCTTATCCCCTTTGGGATAGGAAAAGCACTGACTAAACAGAATTGATCAAAAGCATGCAGTTTCTACCCAGTTCAAATAGCTGGATTCATGATGGGGGAAAAAAGTTACCTACATTTACCCCAGAGCTCATTATACTTTCACTAACATACTAACAATCACACCCCTCTGTGCCATGACAGTTCTGAGACAGACCATCTAAGGACAGCTAAGGCAGCACCCACATTCTAAGAAAGCTCCACTTTCTCTCAGAAATAATATGAATATTCCACCTCCTGCTTAACGTGGCCCACAAAACCAGCAAGCCCAGACCCCCCACCTGGGCTGCTCACCTCTCAAGCATGCCCAGATTCCCTCCTTGAGTGTGTATATTCACTTTAATAAACTGCTGTTTGCTTTGTACCTGCTTGACCTGTTCATGAATTCTTTCTTATTCAGAATCAAGAACCCTCTCTTGGGTCAAGGTCTCGCCTGGTGTGCAGCAGCGAGACCTCCCTGCGTGAGCCACCTGATAACACATTTACTCTGAATAGCAAACTAAAATGAGAATGTTAATCTTTCCCAATTGGTCTTTGTTTTGTTAGCGTTTCCTGATACCTTATGCAAATGATTGTGCAATAACACTTTCATAACGCCATGGGAGGCACACTTTAGATTTTAGTCACATGTCTTTGTGTCTATCTGCCTTTTTTCATATCTGTAAATACAGCCTGTACTTGAGAGAAAAGTGTATGATGCCATTAGATTCTGATGCTGATGTGAGATGTAATAACTGACTACCGGGAACAGGGAAAATAGAAAATAAACAATAATTACAACATTAATAGCCAATTGACTCTATCCCTTCATATAGGTACAATACATATGGAAACATCATTAATCAAGTTCTTGTATTTCTTGAGGATTAGAAGAGCAAAAGAAATTTTGATATGAGGGTCATTTGAAGCTTCAATGGCTTGACATTTTTGCTTAGCCTGGGAGTTGAGGGAATTGTTGCTAAGGTTTATTGAGCACATGCTGAACTGCTGCATTTTATTTGAGATTCAGAGGGATCTTTTATTTAAAGCATGGTTCATAATTACAGTAAGCATTGATTTAAGAGACTAGTGATTAAGTAAAGTTACCACATTTAAAGAAATATGGTCTTTGATGAGCTATGGAAAAAGGGAAGATGCCAAGATTTTATAAAATAAATTATTACAATGTAGCCAATCCTATTCATTGCTGCCTGCTCAGAATCATTCCACTCACATCAGTCAATACGAGAAGAATTTATTCATATATTAAATAACTCAACAGATATTTATTGAGTCCCTGTATCTCCTTCACACTGGGAATGTAGAAGTGAAAAAAAAAATTCCTATCTTTATGGATTTCATGTTAGTAAAAACATAGAGCAAACAAATGAACAAATCAAAAAAATATCTGTTAGGTTAGTTGGTCATATCAGTCAGAGTTGTCCAGAGGAAAAGGCCCAAACTGTTGTGGAGGCTTTGTAAATTCAAAATCTGCACCTGGCCAGCAGGCTAGAGACTCAGAGATAAGTTGGGTCTAAGTACAAAGGTTGTGTTCTGTCAGAATTCCCTCTTGCTCAGGGAAGATCAGTCTTCGTTCAAAAAATTCTTCAAGTGATTGGATGAAGCCCACCTACACCATGGAGGGTAATCTGCTTTACTCAAACTCCACAAATTTAAATGTTAATTTATTTCAAATAACACCTTTACAGAAATATCCAGAGTAGATATTTGACCAAATATATGACGTCAGAGCCCAGCCAAGTTGGCAAATAAAATCAGCCATCTGAGAGGTTGGGTCAGGATAAAAAGGTGAACTGTGATGACAGGTGCCCTTTTAACTAGGGCAGTTGGGGCAGCCTCTTTAATAAGACAGCCTTTGAGCAGAGACTTGAAGGAAGCAGCCTTTTGGCCATCAAGGTGGATGATATTCCAGGCAGAGAAAAAAACTCATGCAAGGATCCTAAGGTGGGAATATGCCTGGCATAGTCAAATCGGAGTGAGGGACCAGCCTGGTTAATCACGGGAGGGTGAGAGAAGAGGAAGTTACAGGGTTGCAGGAGGGCAAAGTGTTTCTGTCCTTGGATGCCACTTAAAGAACTTTGGATTTTAGGTTTTGAGCAAGAAGTACCATGCGCTGAGTTACATGAACTACAGTATAGTATTGACAATGCTGCTTTTTAAAATGTTACCTATGATCATAGAAGTCTGTATTTTTTGTTTTTTCTCCCCATATGCCTTTTTATCCATCTGGTATCCTTAATATAGCACTTATCATACTTTGATTTCTATTTCCTTAATTAGATTATAAAATTCTTTGGGACTTCCTAGTTCAATGCCTTACAATTTCTTGGTGTCTATAGGAATTAATGAATTCCTCTACATGACTAAATCTAGGTGAAGAAAAAAATATAGTTTAACTCTCTTAGTAATGAAATAGCATATGTATATTTGTAAACATTTTTAAAACTTTCAAAAACCAATAAAATATTTTCTGGATTTAGTATTATGACAACTCACACAAGACAACATGTATAGGGTTGCCCAGTACAACAGGCCTAGACACATGCAGTCATGGAGAACCTGAAATGTGGCTAGTCTGAAATGAAACATCTAAAATACCCTCTGGATTCCAAAGATGTGGTATGAAATAAAATATGTCTTTAATAATTATTTTATACTGACTATACATTGAAAGCATAGCATTTTGAATATGCTGGGTTAAATAAAATATAATCAATTTCATGTTTCTTTTTACTTTTTAAAAATGTGGCTATTAGAAAATGTAAAATGACATGTGGCTTGCATTTCTAGCTCACATTACTAGTCTATAGAGCACTGGTGTTGAGTATTACAAACTGTGCAATGCACGTTTGGCTCCAGGAGGAAGGCGGTTCCCTGCCTGGGGCAAGTTCCTGTGAATCTGTGGAGACAGAAGGAAGACAGGAGTGAGAGGCTGGGGAAATGGATTTTATTGCTCAAGTCTCAGTCTCTCTCTCAGCACACTCTTTCCACTAGCTAGCTCTCTCTGCCCCCTCTTGCTTGACTCTATTCCCCAAGCTCTGTCCCTCTAGGCCTGGCTCCTGCTCTGCTTCCCCTGCCCGTTCCTGCAGGAGGAACTCCATGGGCAGGTCCCTGGTGACTGGCAGGTGCCTAACCAATTACATACCAGGAACAGAGGGGAGGAGAAAGTGACAATTATTCTCTACTCCTTACCCAGATGGCACAGGCAGCTCTGCCACAGTAAACATTCCATTGATATGCAAAAAGGCCCTTATATGCATATCACTTTCAGGGCCAGGAGAGAACTTCTGGTTGAAAACTTCCATTTACCCAACAGCATGTCACAGGTATGTAAGGCTGCTAGGTTGTGATATTTTGCTATGATTTATGCCCTTGCTTCCCAGATACTGCTCCTTGGTTTTATTTGCAAAGCTGTTACAGTCTCAATTAATTTAAGAGCCAAAATATTTTGTCCTCTGCTGCCCCTTAGACAGAGCAAGACTTTGGGCCTACTTTGGAATGTTATACATTTGTTCCCAGGCCATGATTTAAAAAAGGAAAAAGAAATATTCAGCTTATCAGCAATATAAAACATGAGAAAAAAAATGGATCACAGTAAAGGTGACATGAAATCACTTAGAAAAAAAAGCATTCCCAGTCTCTCTAATTGCGCATAAGCTCTCTGAAGTCAGGGACTGTGCTTATAACTGCCCTCTTGATTTATGTTTTCCTTTCTTGAACCTATTACATTGCTCAACGTTGGAACTCACAGAGTTGACCAATGGACAGATCATAAAGATGCCAAAGGCTTGCTCCGCTGCCATGTGGGGCTGGCAGAGGAAGTCACAGTTAAATGCTGGTGCACTTAAGTGCCTTTCATTCAAGAAGGACTATTTAGAATATTGTCTTCCAAGCTCAAATTTTTATAAATCCATTCTTTAGGAATTTCATCCTAATTCCCAGGTCATAGGCAAAATCCTAACCTTCTCCAAAACTGACAAACTCTCTTAGATAACCATCTCCAATACACTACAGTTTGTTTGTTCTAATTTTAATTGGGCCTGTTATGTTTCTCACTGCTTCCCTAATCCTTACACTTGGCACCATGAAATTCATGTTATGCCATTGAAAAGCACCCCAATATCCTCAAACTTTTCATCACATATTTGCATTATCTCCTTGCATACAATCTCCCTTAAAGCATCACTTCTTCCGTAATGGGCTGAGGTAATTAATGGCTGTTTCACCTCCCCAACCCCACTGACTTGAGATCTAGAAACTCAGAGGGTATCCACTGGCCTTTCCAGAATATTTTGTCACATCCAAGGGCATACTTTGCCACCATTTTTTCCATGGGGTATTGCAAATGCCTCTGAACAGACAACCTGAAAGAGGAAATGAATGGAAACTTTTGCTGATTTCAGGCAAATGCCTCGAATTTATTCACCACACCATACTTACCTTTCTAAAATGCAAGTTTGATCATGTTATTCTGACACTTAAAGCTTATTTTAGTAACTTCTGTATTTTTAGTTAAAAAAGGACATATAAATAAATGATTATTGAAGCTGTCATGTCCTACTTCAATTTGGCTCCTAAGTTGTATCTATTTCCACTCTTCCACTTATATATCATGTTAAATCTACCAAGAATGATCTTAACTATTTCCTTTAGGTTGCTCTGTTTCTATTCATCCTTCTAATTTCAGCTTAAGGCAATTCCAGGAAGAATCTATAATGACGTAATACAGGTGTAAATGACCTCCAAGTTCTCATACAAGACCTATGTTAATACCTACCGTTTAATTTAGCATCTAGGAGGTTGTATATGTATTGATGAAAGAAACTATGACTGTCTTGTCCCATATTGCCCTCACCAGGCCTAGTATATCCACAGAGTAGTCTAAATAAATGTTGGTTGAATAAATAAAAGATATATTTGAAATTAGTTATATTAGAGCCAGCAGGACAAGATAAAAAGATTTCAATTTATAAATAGTGATTTTTGTGTATTTTCAATTCTCTGAATTAGATATGGTGTGAGAGAATATATAAAATATTTAAGATTACATATTTAGAATTAATCAAACTCAAGTTAATTCCTACCTCTATAACTACCTACCTGTGTGACCTTGAAAAAGTTACTTTTCCGAGTGCTTTCCTCTTTGGTGTAACAGTTTGTGATACTGGTGATGTAGTATAGTTAAGACAACTAAATATTATATATTCAAAAGTATCTGACTTATTGCTTACCTAGCATAAAGTTAATGTTCAGCTATGCCAGGTGTTGGTGTGTATAGGCTATATCCTTCCAAAATCATGTCTTCCATCCAACTTGTTAATTCATTTTCACATATTCAAATATTCAGATTCCACTTTTCTGGCATTCAAACAAATTTGTGAGATACAAATAATTTTCATGTACAAGAAATACATATGTCTTCAATGAAGGACTTTATGTGGACAATGTATCCATGAAGCATCAATTAATTAATTCTTTGCTCTGTACAAAGCTTATTGGCTTTGACATAGGCAAAATAGTTGCCCCCCAAAAATAGTTAATAATAATGGCTACATTCTGTATCAGATAGACATTCTTTTGACTGCAAGTGAGACAAAATAGCTTAAATAAATGCTTCTCTGTGATTCTCTTGGCCTATTTAAACAGGATCATATGATAGCTTTCCCAGCTCTGTCTCCTCTTAAGTTCAAGGTGGGAAGAAAGGGAAAAATAAAAGTTTTCCAGATAGTCCCAGAACTCCTTTCCAAAAGTATGTGGGCTGCAGCAGTGTTCTGTGCTTTCCAGCTAGCAAGAGGGAAATGATGACAACTTACATTTTCTGGTACAACACATACTGAATTCTTACCATGTTATGCAATTCATTTTGATATTTGTATATTATATACATTAGGGTCTAAAATTCAATGATATACCAAATGATTATTTCATCTTGAATATCTTGAAAGAAAAACAGACCTTAAAACTCTATCATGACCCTGAATATTCTCATTAAGGGCCCCTCTCAACCTGGTGCTGAGGTTTCAAGGCAGGTAAGTCTTGGCTTACAGTCTGAATGGAGAGGCAGGCCCTGCACGTAGAGAGAAGGCAGACATGTCAAGGATAAAAGAAAGGTTAAGTGCCTGTTTGAGGGAACAAGAGGTATAAATCAACATAAATTATTTTGGAAAATTAGTTTGGAAAGAGGCTAAGGTTCTTGTAGTATAGGGGTGGAACATAAGGTTAGGAAAGGTTTTAAGGGTACCCAGAATTACAAGATATGTAATATTGACCTTACTTTGTAAACAAGTGGAATCTATTCATAGTTTTTTCAATAGGGGGTGAAGAAACAAAGGAAAGGCATTAAAAATAATGCAGTAGAAATATTAATCTAGGAGCTATTTGTTTTTTAGAGAAATACTGGAAGGCAGGAAGAGGCAGGGAGTGAGCCGTGGAGACTAGAACAGATTCTTACCCTATAGTTATATTCTCACAGGGAACTTTTCTGAATTTGTGGCAGCTAACACTATCTTCAGAGATTTTCTTTTCAGAAGAAACACTTTTTTTTCAGATACAACAGTGATACTCCAAGCCAAAGGCATGTACATACTTTAGTTCAAAAGGAACCCTTTCTAAAGGAAGTTATTACACTGCTCAGTACAGTGTATGCTCCACAGATATAACTGAGCGAATTCCTCACTAAAAACTCTTGACTTCAAATCACTTTGGAGCCCTTGAATTTTTCAAGTCTCTCTGCATTTCTTATTGGTCAAATTGGACTAGCAGAAAGGTTAGGTGTTTAAAATGAAAGACTATCTGTGAATCATATAGAAATGGCAAAGTCTTTATCCCAGAGAAGCTTGCAAATCTATTCATGTATTTTTGCTACTGAAAGTCATCAACTCAGAAGAAAGCTCTGCACTGGTAAACATTATCGTCTGATTGATGAGCTCAATTTCCCTCCAAAGTGTGTGTAGCACAATGGATCAGGTAATAAAGAGGTCAGCAACTGCAGGTTTACAGTTTATTATATTTTAGAAATGATTCAATATGGTTGTGCAATTGACAGTATAAATCATCCACTTCATATTTACACATTCTATCACAGCCATAAGAAACCAGTTTCTTTTGAAAGACTGATCTTGGGTATCCTGTAAACAGCTTTTTTCCTCATTGAATGTAACTTTCATTACTTGAATGTTAGAAAACATTTTGAATAATAGAAGTCAATGTTCTGAGTTATGTGGCAGATCTCTATTCTGGAAATGATAGTCTTTCCATCATTCTTGTAAGTAGATATAATTGAGGTTAATACAATATTAAATGTTACAATAATGTTTTAGAATTAGGTCTTGTCCTTCTTGAAATGTGATGCAATTCAAGTGGTTTATGTTAGCAATTTAAGTTTGAAAATTGTTCAGAAAAGTAAGACTTTGGTGTAGGAAAGTGATGATAATGAAAGTAATCCTTAAAGTGTTGAGGCAGCCTGGTGTATTTGATTCAATATTGAAATGAACTTCAATATAAAAGGAATGGTCATAAAATAGATAAGTTAGGGTTAACATAGTTAAAATTAATAATTTAGGAAGATCAGCTGATAACTAATACAATGCCTGCATTTTCTATATTTACTGTATTGTCCATCAATACTTCATCCAAGAATTGTTCAAACTTATTGAAGAACTCTTATGTCAAAGACACTTTTTTTTACAAAAAATAAAATAAAAATGAATCTGACATGGTTCTTCCTTTAAGGAGTTTATAGTTCATAGAGAGAAATAAAACATTCCTAGCAACAATGCAAAATGCTACTGTGGTTAAGGAAATGACAGCTAAAAAATTCTATAGGAGTTCAAAGGAGGGAAGATGACTGTAGCTGGGCTTGTCATAGCATGTCAGAGGTGTCAAGGAAGGTGTCAGGTTATTGCTTTGATAGAGAATTTAAAGGACAGCTGCAGTGTAGACCTGCACAAAATGATGACACTGACGGATACCGCAGGTGGGAATAGAAGTGAGAAGCACTTTAGTGATTTCATTGAAGGCCATTGCAGGTAAATTGTCAGAATAGTAGGCTGGGACCAGATAACAGAGGTTTTGAATGCCAGACTTTATCTATTGAATTATGGGAAGGTATAAAATGTTTTGAATTTGCGCAATGAAAGGAAATGTATTCTAGGAAGATGACTGTCATGATTAGTTGGAACTGGCAGTAATAGAAATTTAAAAAAAAAGGTTAATGAGAAGCTTATGGCAATATTTTAGGCTTCACAAATAAGAGAAAGAACTGAGGGAGTCGAGGAGATGGCAACTAGGTGTGTTAATATTACAAAACTGTATTACCTTAATGACTGGTGTGGTATGGGAGATGACATGGAAGACCTGGAACACTATCATGGTTGGAATGGGATAGGCATTGTGGCTCTTCTTGGGGAAGCTTAGGAGAAGAGCAGTCATTCTTGGATTCATATGGCATGCTGCTCTAGTGATGTGAAGATTGTCTCCTGTCTTCTTTATAGAAGGTCATAAATGTTAAGCATTACTCGTTAAGCTGTGAGGATAATCAGCAACATTGGATGCCTTAATTAAAGATTGGGCTGGGGTTTTTGTTTCTAGAAAAATTACTATAGGGATGCAAGAATAAGATTATCCTAATTAAGACTTACTCAGATGGAGAGAAATGAGCCAGTGGATTTATAAATTATCCCAGGGCATTTTTTAAATCACTAAATTTACCTTTGACCTTTAAAAATGTCCTCAAATGCCTGCCGTATTTAGTCTACTAGGTTTTCCTTGCCTAGATGAACTTGGGGTAGGAAGAAATGTAGTAAATTTGTGGTTGTAAATTCTAGGAGCATGGAAATTATAAGGCAAAGCAAAGAGCTAGAGAAACTTGAAGTCAAGTTTTTACTGTCCTTCTCTCATTTCACTATGAATGCATCGTCCTCAGTCACACTTAAAAGAAATCATTTCTCATTCAAAATTCATTGCATCTTAATTGCAGATTTATTAACAAACTGGCGGCTTTGTATTGATTTCTGCAGGATGTTGTGGAAAGTTGGAACAGGCATAGAGCACCTTGTAGGAGTGACAGCACTTCACATTAAGTGGCAAGGGTGTTGTTACATGCAAACACTTGAAAAAAGAACGGAGCATTCTTGGGTGGTGTGGGTGAAAAAAGCACTGGCAGAAAATATGAGAAAAAAATAATATGGTGGGTTTTAATTTAAGGCATATATTTCATAAATTCTTAGTTTCATGCCTACACTCAGCGCTAAACTCCTCTGGATCAGAAGTGACACCCACCCCATGTTAGAGAGTACAAGATGCAAACATAAGCAAATGCCGAGAATCTACTTTAACAGATCACTGTCCACAGATTTAAAGATCTACTAGGTATATCCTACCAAACTTCCAGATAAAAACAGTAAACCTCCATCACTAGTCTATACTAAGTTAAATATGGGTTTTATTTGAACATCAGGATGACTACTAGTTCAGGTTTGAACTCTAGTTTAACAACTTTAGATCCAAACACACTAAGAAGCAATTCTAAGTAAAGTACTCTTGTATGTTTCTGATACATAGCGGAGATTGTAGAATGGATGTTACTACTCCGACAAGTACAGGGATACACCATGGAGAAAGTAGGTGACACCACTTGAAACCAAAATCACACGAGGAAAAAATAAAAAACAGAAAATCTTCCATGTGCCTTTAAGGAGAGAGCATTTCCTGGTCATACTCTGGGACCAAGATGGTCTTAGCTTTCGCCTCAGCTGGGCTAAGCTTTAGATAGGCTTCTTCCTGACTGTAGTCCCCGGATCTTCCTTTTCTTGGAACATTTGCTTTAGAGAACTTGCAATCATAAATTCTTCCTCTCCTCTTTTAGAATATAAATCTCCCATGATCCAGAAACTGTCTTTCCCAAGGAAAAAGGATGCGAGCCATCCTTTTGAAATGTAATCATCAAGAAAAATAGGGCCCTAGACTCTGTGGGAGGGCAGGAGCCTGACTTCCATAAATAACGACTAGTAAACACAGAAGGCCTAATCACTTCAACCAACCTCCCTACTAAAGCCACCCAGTACTTCCTCATTAGCACAACCAAGTATTTAGAAATCTTCTTGCCTTTTGTTGCAGTGAAAATGAGCTCAGTCTCTCTACCCACTGCAACAGTCTTGACCCTTACTGAAGTTGTTTTGAATGAAGACTTCCTTGCCATTTTTAACAAATACCTGATGCATTTTTTTCTTCTATACCTGCCATTAAAAAAAACAAAACAGGCTAGTAAATACAGAATTTAAATACAGACTTTAATTTAATAATACACATATATTCTACATAAATATTATTTGCACAGATACATAATTTTTTATGCTATGTATTTTTCTAAAGCAAAGAAATTTTCAAAATTATACATTAACAGAAAAAAAAATCACTGAAGTAATTTACTCCATCAATAGCCTGCTTGGATGGAATTTAATAAATATTCAAGACAGGGAAACACATCTTAGGTGAAAGCTTTTCATAGTCTACTATTGTCTTTCTAGGCCTGGATACTTAACCACTCAGTATATGAATGTGTTTACAGAATAGTACAAATTTTGAAGGAAGCTGCCTGCTTTTGAGTTAAGGAAAATCTACCCAGTCTTTCCTTTCTAAACTCTGCTCCCAACACCACACACTTGCTCTCCATGATCCCTGGACGGTGTATTATTGCACAGGATGGATTTGGTAACCAAGGCCCAGGTTGTCTACACAAGAGGCACCCAAACTTTGGCATGTATGTGAATGACCTGAAGAACTCATTAAAAAGCAGACCTCAACAATCTAACCCTAGAAAATCTAATAACATAGTTCTTTGGTGATGCTTTGGAATTTTTAAGAAATTCTGTGAGTAATTTTGAAACAGGTTATCATGGACACACTTTCATAAATTCCTGTTAGACTTCCTGTAGTAAGTGGAAATTCTCAGAATTCATCCCTTGGTAATTGCTCCCAGATTCCAACTCTTTCAAAGACTGGCCCCAAAGGATCTGTACCTCCATGACCAGCTCAAGTTCCCAGATCACTTATAAGCAGATCTCTGATCTGCTGTTCCATCCAGGAAAGGAGATCAAAGATTGGGTAATTCCTATTTCTGTTTTTAAAATAGGAATTTTTTAAAATAGGAATATTAAAAATATTTCTGAATTCAAAATTCTTGAGAGCCCTGCTTTTAATCCCTTTAGTTACTTTCTAAAGTCTAAAGGTAAACACTTGACTTGAGCCAGTCACAGATTCCCTATTAAAAATACTGTAGGCTTAAACAAAAAAAATGTTCAACTTTGAATGATGCTCAGTCAGAGAACTTGCCAGAAATTTTCTCTTAATGGAAATTTTCAAGAAGAGAATAGCTGCATTGGAAGCTATTGTGCACAGATCAATGCATGAGACTTGATTGAAATGTTTTATTTCAATGAAATTGTTCATGAAATCACATGGGGACTTACGTGATGACAACCACATTATCTTTCATGTCCACACTTTCACAGACAATTAACACAGAGCCTAATAAAGTTCTGAAATCAGAGTTACTTAGTCTTCCGACTGCTAATGAAACTGCCAGTCTTCTTTTTCACTTTACAATGAACAGACTACATCAGTGACAGCATCCGTATTTGTATATCCTCTAAAGGAATTTGGCAGTGCATACAATTTTAAAAGTATAAATTTGTATATTAGCTTAAAGATTTAAATGCTTGCATCCTAAAAGAGGCAGATAGCTCAAGACAACAAATGCGTTTTTGCTGCTATCATTGACAGTAACAAAAATAATAGCAGATATAATGCTATAATTTATTGAGTTCCCACTGTGTACCAGACATTTGACATTTTCTGCTCTCCAAACAACCCTTCAAGGTAATAATGATCCCGTTTTACTGACAAGCAAACCGATAATCAAGGAGGCGAAATAAATCTACATTGTTTGATTTTTAACTTTTGGCTGTTTAATTTTAATGTCTGTGTCCTTTCAATCAAATTGTATTGCTTAATTACTTGGAAAGGTATGAGTTAGGCAATATTCAAGAATAAAAATTCTGTCATTTGTTCATAGAAGCCTTCCCTGTCCTCCATTACCCCTTCTATTACTCTCCTTTACAATATTTTTCAAAATTTCCAATTAAATTTTAATTTGTAAAATATGCATCTCCTCCTCTTAGACTGCAAGCTCCACAGTGTTCTTTTGTGCTTCCTACTAAATCCCATGTTTTAGCACAATATCCAACATGGAATTGATATTTAGTCAATATTTTTTTAAAGTCAGAATAAGTGGATGTTCAGGTGTCCTGAACCATCAAGCATACCCATAGCAGAATGATGCGTGAGAGAGAGTAGCAGAAAATGAGATCATGCATCTCAAACACTTGCTCTCCTGAATTCTGACGTGAAAGTCACTGGGGTGTAGAACACCTAATATCTGGTTGATAGTGTGGTCTAAACACATTTGCATAACAAACCTATTGATACTTAATGATGCTCATGCTTCTGAGATGGTAAGTTTTCCATAAGTCTATATTCATAATATAGTTTGACCTTCCTCAGCCCCTCTCAGCAAGGTAGTACAATAACTTTGTAAAGTGGAACTTGTTATACATTTACTTTTTTCAGAGTATTAAAGTTAATCATAGGGAAGACATCTTAAGAGTGCTTTGTGATATAGCCAGCTACACCCATATTTGGATTTTATTCAATCCATTTCATTGTCTATATTCCAGCTGCAGAAGTAAACATATTTGATTTGTCTTCCTTCTTTTTGTTTTTTGTTTTTTTTTTTGGTGGTTTGTGACATCCCTATTACATAACTGATTGTAAAAGTCTCGGGTTCTCACACCTGGTTTAAGCTTTGGACAGAAACCTGGATTTTTGGTTTGGAATGTCAATAACTATAACAGACTTCCTAAAAGATCATCTTGTCACTTACAACTTGACAATTCTAATACTCAACTACAAATATCAGACCATCTTGACTTTGTTATTTTCCAGGAGACTGAAGTACAAGTAGCACTGTGACCACACGTAGGAAAATGCCCTCAAAGAGCTTTATGGATGTGTTTTGCTCATGTTGGTCACCCTGTGTAGTATCTTCAGCATTTTCTTTGTCAAGTATAGAGCATCAGAAAATTACAGGCTGGAAGAAATCCTAGCACATTGTCCAAAAATGATGTGTATGACATCAAAGATTGTGCACAAGATCTCTTGGATTAACTTCCCTTGTTTAAGACTTACACTGCTCCTGAGGATGTTCCCTGACCATCCAGTATGACCAGAGTTTGTAGCCAGTTTCCCTGGGTTCAAGTTGGACTCCAGCTCATTATAACTGTGCAATTTTGCATAAGTTACTGAAGCATTCTAGGTCTCAATTTCCTTATTTGTAAGATACAGATAATCATAGGACCTAACTATAATGATTAAATTAGTTAAATATTTTTAAAGTGACAGAAGCACTGGTATTTATTGAAAAAATAAACTATTCTAGATTTAAAATTTTTATTATCTAATTGGCATAAATAGCGATTCTGTTCTAAAAATTATTAGTGAATCCTCTTTATCTTATAATTAAGTGCTGTGTAAAATGAAACTAGAAGATCTGGCCATTTTCATATTCTGGTTACTCAGTAATTCTTTAAAGATAAAGACTTCATTACTATCCTGGCTCTCCAGAGTAAGCAGCTGAAACAGATTCCTCAGACTATTCCTGAAATTATAAGAACCATTTAATAGTAGATTATGGATTATAACCTGCGGAGAGCCGGATGTGAAAAAGGCACAGCCGCCGCGTCCCGCAGGTTCTGCTCAAGGAGCTGCCTTCCTCCACGGGCATGAGACGGCAAAGCCACCGTGTTCAGCAGAAACAGTTCAAGGAACTGCCTGCCAGTACCACCCCCAGTTAAGGGGAGGTACAAGAACAGCCGCAGGCAGCTAAGGTTAAAAGGCAACAGGAAGAAGAACTTCCGAGAACAGCCCAGAAGTGAGAGCATTGTGGGCGGCACACAGAGGTGAGCCTGTGTATATAAGCTGTGCACAGAATTCCAACTGCGCCACTGGTCCGCCATCAGCAGTCCGTGGACCTCCTAGTCCCAGCTTTGATCCCTGTGTTTTTCTTGCATCTCCCACCCACCCTTCTCAGGTTTGGCGGCATTGCAAAACTGTATTGCAATAACCCTTATTTATAATTTTTTATCATTTTCTACTACAAATCTGTCAAATTGTACTTCCCTTAAAAATAAAAATGGGCAATTTTATTATGGAATGAAAAGATAGCAATGGAGAGAGAAGCTACTTTAGAGACATTCTAAATGTAAATAGACTAAAAATGTTTTTGTTAATCCCACTCATCTGACACCAAATACAATGGTGTATTTTTTCCCTACGTATATGTATAACAATAACAATATTATACACAGCAGTCATAGTAGTATAACTCCATTCAGGTTCCTAGACCCAATTCCAGTGTGTGTGAGTATGTGGGAGGGGGTCTTCCTACACATGCTAACACCAGGCAATTCTCAAACACCAGCAGGATGTCTGAGAACTCAACTCGATTCTGATGCTATCTGCCCAGAGACAGCACCAGATTCCCAGGTTAAGGGCTCCATCGTACCAGACTGCGCTCCACCTGCCCCTACAGATGCTGGTCATAAACCACAGGCAGTTCCCTGTGCTTCTGACCTACTGACTACAGATTGGAGGTTCCCAAAATGTGGGTAAAATTACAGTATTTCTAGAATCTCTCACCTGGCCTTAGTGTATCTCCATATCAATAGATGTTTCCAAGGGGTGGAGAGAGGTAGTTCATCTCTATATCAATAAGTGATTAAAAGAGTGGGGGCAGCAAGGGTATATCAGGACCAGAAAGGTTTGGTGGAGTTCCTTTTCACAGCTGGGTTGCAAGAGACATGGGCAAGCAGTAGTGGGTGAGTGCTTGTTAGCAATAAATGGATTTCTCCAACTTTATAAATAAAGTCCTCAACTTTATTTCTGCCTTTCATTTGACTGATTTCATTTGCAAAGGTATTTTGCCCTGAGTTACACCTGGTCATAGTCGGCATGACCTCTGAACCTGAAATCTGTCTTCATGGGTGTGACCCTTGGGTAGGCTGCCCTTTGGGATGGTGGGGAGATGCTTGGATACTCCCCCGTGAATTTTGGGGAGGCCCCAGTGGCTGCAGCAGTAAAGGGTGCATCTTCACTTGGGAGCTCCCTGTCCATTGGGCTTCCAACTGGGGAGCCCCTTGTGGGAAATTGGTCTAGGGTAAAGCACTCCTGAGGGGTGTGCCTTTTCCCAGATATGGGGAAGGGTGGAGACACCAGAAGCTGTGCAATTAGTACTCTGTGAGATAGAAGACTGTTCAGAGGCCCTGAGTGGCTGCGTAGCAGCAGGGATTGTGGGATGATTGTTTCTCAAGGTGGTAGAAAGTGAGACAGGGATGGTGGGTGTAGTCAGAGTAGGGTGAGGGCCTCCAGGAAAAGCAGGGCAGAATATTTATAGTCAGAGCAATGTAACAATGGGCAAAGAAGTCCCTATTGAAACTCTGTGCTAAGCATTATACAAAGTCAAGGTCATACTAATTCTCTAGGGAAAGAAACCTAAGAACATAGACATCTTCAGTGAGATCAGTTAAAGGTCAAAAGGCCAGAAGCAACTTGGCCTGGAATGTCTGAGTGTTCTGCCAGGGTCTCGGCATAACCTGTGACTCCGCTGTCAGCCCTCACAATCAGACTATTACCCAGCCCACTTTGAGGACAGGGCAGGTGATGCAAGTCCACACCCATAAGTTTTTTTCATGTTCTCGAAAAATCCTCAACTACCTATAAAACCCCCTAGACAACGCACCACTATGGGCTCTCTTGTACCCCTCCTGGCATGAGCCAGGAGCTCTATTCTCTCACTTTATTTCTAAATAAAAGCCTGTACCTTGCTCTCCTACCTTGTGAAGCTCATTCTTTGGCTTCGTGAACAAGAACCCCAGCATCAAAAGGGCTATCAAGGAGAGAGAGAGAGGCTTATTGAGGAGAGAGACACATTCAGCAGGGAAGAGACACACTTTGGGGTCACCTAGAAGAGCTGGGTGATGACCTATAGGATGCCCTAAAGAAAGAGAGACAGTTATTGAGAAGACAGCTCTCTCCTGGAAGATACATTTGCAGTGAGGGGCGGGGGCAGCAGGAGAATCCACATTGCAGGAGGCCATGGGGGGTGGGGAGGAAAGAATGGGGCCTTCAGCCCTAGAGATGGTAGAGATGTTGGGGAAGAGGGCATGGAGCTGAGGACAGAGCTGTTGCCAAGGTCACCGCCCAAGCACCAGCTCTTCCCATATTAAAGTGCCAACCCATTGTAAATAAGAAAGTAAAAATGCAACAACCATGGACTCTTCAGGGGGAGGAGCCGCCCCCTCCCCAGGTTGAGGAGCACTCCATGCTCAGCCCTTCTACCCAGGATTAGCTGGTGGACATGAGCATCTGGTGTAGGCAGAAGCCATGGGAACCTCTGCCTACATTACATTTGTGTCTTTGGGATATGGGGGTGGAAAACATTGTTATGTTGGGTTCTGAAATGCATGGACTGGCTTCCCTGGTGACTCACCCTTCCCACTGAAGTGGTTGCAAAGTGCCTGCCACACCTCAGGGAATCAGATGCTTCTGGATTGGCTGACAGCAGCCATCAGGGCAGTTTGGCCTAATCAGGGTGATTTACCATACTTACCCAGGTCTGGAAAATGTATGCAGAGCTCCAGCAGATGTTATGGGAGCTGGGCATGAAAAATATCATCTATAATATGGACACTCAGGGCCCTGATGAGGAGTTGTTCACCACAGGAATGAGAAATCTGGTGCTGCATACAGCTCCCAGATCTCTCTTTGGGTTCCCAGTGACTATTCTTGTTCCCCATAGAGGGCAACCCATCGTGAGGCTACTTGTAGTTCAGAAGATCTAGGGGAAGTTGAAACATTGACAGCATGGAATGAAGTACGGGCTATGACTGAAAGGGGAGGTGCACAGGGCCCAATAAAGGTTTCGAGGACTCAAATGTGGGTTGATTTGATAAAGGCCGGGGTAGAGAAAGAAAAACGATGGACAGCCCAAGAGGATCTTGTTAGAACTGCAGCACCAATTAAAGTCAGAGCAGCAGTTCCAGCCACTGAGGTTCAGGACTTGGAAGCCGGAGGCAAAGCACCATGCTCAGACTGTGTTCCTACAAGGCTTCCTGGGGGACAGTACTCGGGCTCTGCCTGGGCCCTCACCACCACAGGAGGTTGATTGGGTGTTGCAGTTTGACTGAGGTGAGGTCAAGGTCCCCACCTCGGGGAATGTGGTGGAGACTGGAGGCCACATGTAGAATTAGCAATTCACTAGTCCCCTGCGAATGTACAATGTCTCCTGGCATGGGTGGACACAGGAGCTGCGTGTTCTCTGATTTATGGCAACCCTGAGCATTTTCCCAGGACCCCTGCTGTGATAGATGGCTATGGGGGTAAGGCAATTAGAGTGAAGAAAGCCCAAATCCTATTGGGGATAAGGCGTTTACTGCCAAAGGAGTATACTGTGTACATTTCTCCCATCCCTGAATATATTTTGGGGTAGATATCCTGCAGGGCCTGTGGTTACAGACCACTGCAAGTGAATTCAAACTGAGGGCATGTGTGGTAAAGGCAGTTCTGAAGGGTAAGCACCCACCTGTAGCTAAGCACCCACCTGTAGCTCTGCCTGTACCTTGGCGGGTGACAAATACTAAGCAGTATAAGTTGCCTGGGGGCACAAGAAAATTAGAGAAACTCTATAGGAGGTAGAGAAGGTGGGCATCATGAAGTCCACTCATGGTCCTTAAAGTCTCCAATGTGGCCAGTGAAAAGCTAGACAGCTCCTGGTGTTTGACCATGGCCTACAGGGAATTGAATAAAGTCACACACCATTTGCATGCTGCTGTCCCCTCTATAGCAGCCCTTATGGACATACTAAGTTATTAACTGGAAACATATCATTAGGTTGTACACCTTGCTAATGCTTTCTTCTCTATTGATGTAGCATGGGAAAGTCAGGAACAGTTTGCCTTCATGTGGGAAGGCTGGCAGTGGACATTTATTGTCCTTCCACAGGGATACCTCCACAGTCCTACCATTTGTAGCCCAGGACTTGGCCACACGGAAGAAACCGCAACTGGTGTGGCTGTATCACTACATTGATGATATTATGCTCACATCTGATTCTCTTGCAGATCTAGAAGGGGCAGTTCCTAGCCTGCTGCAACATCTACAGTAGAAAGGATGGGCTGTGAACAGCACCAAGGTTCAGGGACCTGGTTTGTTTAAAATTCCTGGTTTGTTTAAATTACCTGTCAGGTAAAACTAAAATTATTCCTGAAGCAGTCATGGACAAGGCCCAGGCTTTCCCCACCCCTACCACTGTGGCAGTATTACAAGAGTTTTTGGGTCTTTTGAGCTACTGGAGAGTGTTTATCCTGCACTTGGCACAAATTCTGAAGCCCTTATACCTGTTGGTATGAAAGGGCATCAGGTGGGACTGGGGTGAGACACGTGCAGCTGCTTTTACTGCTGCTAAATGAGCAGTCAAGGCCGTACAGGCCTGGAGTGTAATGGACTCATCAAGGCCCTGTGAGCTAGATGTTCATTTAATGGAAAATGGTTGTGGATGGGGCCTTGGGCAGCAGCTTGAACAGACACACCAAACTACTGGATTCTAGTCACAACTATGGAAAGGAGCAGAGGTCTGGTACACCTTGATAGAGAAGCAACGGGCTGCTGTGTACCATGCCTTGCTGGCTACACAGCCTATCACCAGAACAGCTCCAATCAAGGCAATAACCACCTATTCCATTGCAGGGTGGGTGCGAGACTGTACCCAAAGGCCATGGGGTGGTATGGCACCGATGTCTACACTGGCCAAATAGGGCACATAATTACAGCAACATAGCACCCTGTCTACTAGCCCCTTAAGTAAAGAACTTCAACGCCTATTGGGGCCAGTGATGTATACTAGTGGAAAGCAAGAAGAACTTGCTTTTGAACCAGTGAGAGCCACGAGTCATTATCAGGAGGGAAAATCCTTTATACCTGAAGATGCTTGGTATATACCCCGAAGCAGAGGGCTGTGGCTTTCCATCCTAAGTCTTGTACAATATGGATAGAGGTTGGAGAAGGGAAGAGTAGCCAGTGGGCTGAGTTGTGGGCAGTATGGCTCATGATCACCCAGGAGCCCTTCCCTGTAGTTATCTGCAATGACAGCTGGGCTGCTACTGGGCTCTATTGAGGCTTGATCCTGTGTCTACCAATATAGTACCATGTCAACTGGATGTTTGGTTACTGGTCCCTTTGGAGGCAAGAGTTGTGGCAAGACCTATGGGCCTCTGGGCAGACTAAGACTGTTACTATATATCATGTGACGGGCCATTTGCCTTTGGCATCCCCAGGGAATGATGAAGTGGACACACTGGCCCAGGTGTGCTGTCTAGAAGAAAAACCTGCCTCTGATGTGGCCCAATGGCTATACCAGCATTTGTTGCACGTGGGGCAAAAGACAATGTGGGCAGTATCCCTTTAGTGGGGCTTTCTTTTGACCTTTGAAGAAGTCAGCAGAGCCCAGAAGGAGTGCCTTGTGTGCTCTAAGAGGGACTTACACTGAGTCCCACAGCAACATGGGACAATAGCAAAGGGGCTGATACACCCCTTGTCAGGTGGATGATAGACTATATATCTTATATTGGGCCTCCGCTCATATCAAAAGGATATTAGTACACCATGACTTGTGTGGACACAGCTACTGGACTATTGGTTGCTTTTCCTGCATGTCATGCAGATCAGAAAACCAACAAAAGGGCCTAGAGCATCTCTTTGCAGCCTATGGCTGGCTGTGGGTGATTGAAAGCAATCAACGCATGTGCTTTACTGGACATATGCTACGAGAACGGGTGCAGCAATTAGGGATAAAGTGGAAGTTTCTTGTACCATATAACCCTACTGCGGAAGGAATGACAGAGATGTACAATGGTTTGTTGAAATCTGGCCTCAAGTCAGACACTAACAGTCTATGGGGCTCGTCAGTTTGTTTATGGTCAGTGCCATGGCGTTTGAGTGAGAAGCTCCAAAAAGGAGTCTTGAGCCCTGTGGACATGCTAACACACACTGCTGCCTCTCCTATACAGCTGCATGTGCAAACCAAGGAGGACTTACTGAAGCCAGGGTACGGCCAGCAGAGCAACATCCTGCTGCCCAGCCCCAACTGGGTTAAAGCCGGGAAGCTGTTGAGTGGACATGGCCCTGGACATTATGACACATGGACTATCAATGGCTGGCCCTTCTGGCACCTTTTGGAAAAGGCCTGGAAGCTGGTCTCCTGTGTCAGCAGAATGGCCCCCAAAGATCATGGTGGTGTACCCAAAACATCTGGTTGGTAAGAGCATCTTATGTGGAAGTTTTGTTTTATCTTTATGGCCAGTGCATATACCTCCCATAGCCCTATATGCTGACCCACCCATAACTCCCACAGGGAGGGGGGTGAAAGTCTGGTATCCTAGACCAGGATGAGATCCCATTCCCGCCACTGCCCTATCACAGGGCCACTTTCTTGCAAGCATCCTACCTAATGGACAAGAATTGCCTATGCTGGTGTCATTAAAACACGTATTTTATCACCCCTTAAGGTTCTTTTCTTCTACAGTCCCTGTGGCCTGGACACGTCCCCTGGCTGGAGCTGTCACGTGATGGTTGCTCTGAATTCCCTACCCATTCAGCTATTGACTGCCTGTGGAATGGGTGAGCTATGAACTTTGACCTAGCTGAATCCTATGGCTTGAGGATTATTATGATTTTATTGCTGTTGTTATTGTATATTGTTAGTCTGGCTGTAACCAGGCTCCAGTTTTCTCACAGAGGGACCATTGCAGAAAATGGGGAGTTGGTAGATTTTGAGGCAAAATTTATGGAGGCGTGGGCTGTGGGTAAAATTGCAATATTTTCAGAATCTCTCACCTGGCCTTAGTGCATCTCTGTTTCAATAGGTCTTTCCAAGGGATTGAGAGAAGTAGTCCCTCTCCATATCAATAAGTGATTAAAAAGGTGAAGTTTCAAGGGTGTATCTGGACCAGAGATGTTTGGTGGGGTCCCTTTTTACAGCTGGGTTGTGAGAGACACAGGTGAGCAGAAGTGGACAACTGCTTATAAGCAATAAATGGATTTCTCCAACTTTATTTCTCCCTTTGACTATTTCAGCTTCAAAGGTAATTTGCCCCAGGCTGGGAACTTACTTTTACCCAGAGTTACACAGGACCTCCCCCTTACTTTGATTAATTTGCTAGAGCAGCTCACAGAACTCAGGAAACACGTTTGCCATTTTAATAACGGATACAATTTAATAGCCAGATGAAGAGAGACACAGGGCAAGGGCCCAAATAAAGGAGCTTCTATCCTTGTGGAGCCTGGGGCCTGGCTGGGTGGCAGGTGGAAGCTACCTGGTTCCCCAAGCATGGACGCTCTCTCTACTGAGAAGCAGGATCCTACTGATCAGAGCAGGCAGAGCAGAGAAGAGAGAGCCAAAAGCTCTTCTCAGGGGTTTTTGTGAGGGCGTTATAGCATAGTCATGATTGACTAAATTATTGGCCAATTATTTGTTGATTCAGCCTGCAGCCCTGCCCTTGGGTGGAGTCCAAAAGTCTCTCATTAACGTGGCAAAACACCCATTTCACCTTTAAGACTGCAGTGTTTTCAGGAACTGTGGATGAAGACCAAATATACCTGAGATATATATGTTTGGTCATATGAAAGATCAAATATGTATTTCTTATAACTTATCATATCACAGTCTCACACACATGAAATCTTGCTCTTTAGCGTGTCCATGAGAATCAAAATCTATGGCTCTCTTTATTTCATGCCAAAGCATCATCAACGTCCTAGCTTGGTGGAAATTCAATGGAGTGTTCTTCTGTCTACTCTCTGGCTCATTTCAAGTTCAGGGTAACAAGCAGTTAAAGCTCTTTCATGTTTCTTTCATCTCCTCTGGGCCTGAACTTGACACTGGTGAGAAAAGACTCCTTGAATTTTTTTTGTAGAGGTACTTAAACAATACAGCTTTTGTGTGGACCTTAGGTAGATGGACCTTAATTTAGATTGCCACACCTATGAATTACGTAGAGCAGCTATGGGCCTTGGTTCACTCAGGGGAAACCATGCCAAATCCCTATAAGAAATTCTGGAAGAACATATATTCCAAACTTTCCAACATTTTTCATTCCATGCTTCTTTTTCCCATAAAATGTAGTCTGTAAGGCCTTCCCTTTGCCCAGTCTATATTGCACAAGCTTGGTCACTTGATATAGATCTGAAAGAGAAATGTATCACCATTCATAAAATAATCTTAAATATGTATTTAAAGCCAGCACTTTACAAGGCCTTACTTGCTATCCTGAAATTTTTCAATTCTTCTTGTCTTTTTGTATGTAGTGTATTCCTTCATTCTTTTAATAATTTACTTTGTTCTCTTCTGGGCCCTCATTAAAGTCTTAATTTCCTGCTTTAAGTATAAGAACCAAAAGATGAAAGAGTGCTTTATGACCCTAATTGCATTACTATTCCCAGGAGAGTTCCCAGTAGTATATTTATAGATCTCACGGACTCAAATTTACTTTTTGCAAAAGAAACACACAACAATACTGATTGTGGTTCATAATTAATTGAGCCATTTTGCAGATAAGTTAATCAAAGGAACACCTTCTAAATTTCAATATTTGGACTTTATATGTATCTTAATGTTAGGTGTTCAACATCCAGCTTTTCATCTGCCAATTTCTAATTTGATTTTTTTCAATGAAAACCTTATAATGTGTTCTGGATTTGTGTAGATGTGACATAATCTCAATATCAGTGTGTATCAGAAAAGATTTTCTGGTTCTGAGTATTGGAAAATGATTGTGAGTAAGTTAAATACAAAATAGTTTCTTGGAAGATCTCCTGGGGCTCAGAATCAATAGGAAGATGAAGAATCAACTTGGAAATGAGGAGCATGGAGGCAGAGCTGGAGGCTGGGAAGAAGGAGACACAAAAATTGGTACCAAACATGAGCAAAATGGTCAAGATACCACTGCCGGGATGGGCGAAAATAATACTCATTGCAAATATGCATCCACTACTATGTGTTTACATCTGCTAGCTCATTTAGTCATCATCACAACTGTATGCATTTGGTGTTGTCATCGTCTCCATTTATAAATGAGCAAACCAAGGCAGAGTGGTTAGGCTACCTGTCCAGTGTCACACACCAAGTAACAGTGTCAAGATTCAAGCCTGGGTAGGCTACTCGCTCTTATGTTCTGCAGGACACTGATGCCACCTTTTATAAGACTTATAAAACTAGAAAATTCTAAAACTCCAAGAATTTCAATCCCTCTGACCTGCTCAAAATTCAAATTGACATGGTCAGTCAGGTTAGCCTAGCTTGAGTTTCCTTTCCACCTTTTGGCTAGCGGAGGAGGAAACCTCAATACAGTCCCACCAACCTAATTCCAGTGAGGAAGGGCTAAAATTTCTCATCATGAAATTAGAGCCCTTGTTAGATATAGGAAATGGTTGTCAAAAAGCCAAGAATGAAAAGGAATGCTATAAATAGCCTGTCCTTCTTCACAGTCCACTGAAGTGGACTATCTCCTGTATTTAATAAAACTAGAATAGGTAAACATACTAATTTATTTTAAACTACTACTTTTAGTTTGATAAGAAAAAAAACAAAAATAGATACATTTCAAAATATAAATAGTCCCTGATTTACAATGGTTTGACTTATGACTTCCACTTCACAATGGTGGGAAAGCGATACACATTCGGTAGAAACTGCACTTCAGATTTTGAAATTTGTTCTTTTCCTGGATTAGTGATTTGCAGGATGATTCTCTGGTCATGCTGGGCATCCACAGAAAGCCACAGTCCTCTGTCAACCACATGGTCATGGGAGTTAATAACTGATACACTTGCAACCATTCTGGACACATGCAAATATTGTTTTTCACTCTCAGTACAAAATTAAATAATATACATGAGCCAATCAATACTACATTATAAATAGTCTTTGTGTTCGATGACTTTGTCTAACTGTAGGCAATGTACTCTATGATGTTGTGGCTAGGCTAAGCTATTAAGTTTGGTAGTTTAGATGTATTAAATGCATTTTTGATTTAGGGTAGTTTCAATTTACAAGGGGTTTATCTGGAGGTAATCCTATCATAAATCAAGAAAGATTTGTATAGCACAGAATCAAGGTATCTTGATTGAAATAGTTTTCACATTATAACTGGAAAATTGTTTTTGTTTGAAATAAAATTCTCACTGTTAGAACAGAAGCAAGTGCCATTTGGGTGGAATAGCAAAGGCATTGCCATATATTGTTTTAAGAACAGAATGCTTTCATCAAAAGTGGAGTGAAGAGGAATCTTATTTCTTAGAAGGAAGCAGAAGAATTACAAACTGTCTTCTTTCTGCCATATAACACAAAGCATCTTTCAAGGTCACCATGAGTGCATCCATCTGCAATGTAACGGAATATGCAATTGTTCATAAAAATAATTCATTGGTTATGGAAAAAGAAACCTTCAAATATATGCTCAGTGTTTTAAGGTAAGAATATTATTCAAATATGTGGATTATGCTGGCATTGTTTAACTAGGCTGAGGTTTCTTGCCTTTTTTGTTTGCTTCTTTAATGTGATTTGCTAATTTCATGCTTCCAGAATGTCAACAAGGGTAATAAAATAGCAATTTAAGGCCACATTAAAAGCTGAACTAAATGGCACCATTCTACTGAAGACATTAAAACAAAATTACAGCGTGTCCTACTATCTTTGTAGCTTTAAAGTAGAGGAAGGAAGAGAAGACCTTTATTTCCCTCTCCTCCTTTAGCCTGGGGCTGTTGTAACTCTGTGGGCCTGGAAGCCCTGGTCTACTGTTGCTAAAAAAGAAATTCTCTTTGGAATGACTCAATTCTGTTTTCATTTGGAATATTCACTTTCTCCTTGGGACAGCCATTGTAGGATTTGAGGGCAAGTTAAGTTGTGTACAGGAACAGTGGGGCCACATTCTCCCCTTTCTTGATAGGACCTCAGGAGAAAGAAGTTCACCTGGTCATTTAAGGGTGAGAAACTTATTATCTCTCTACTTATATCAGATAATTAGTGTTGTCAGTGTTTAAGGCATTGCATCAGGTTATGCTTCTCCCGCTCTAATTGGTTTTATGTAGATTCTCCATCAATATTCACATTAGGCAGTTTTCATGTTCTACTTTATATGAAAGGTTGTCTTTATATCATTGCCTCAAGCAGTGGGAAAAGGGAAAAGTCAATGAAGGATGCAGAAAACATGGGACTTATATTCAGAAGATTGAAAACATATCCAAAAATAACTTCAAGAACTGTTGGTATTGGTACTGTGTAAAGCACTTTCCTATTCATTGTCTTATTGTAGCCTCCTGACACATGGTTGCCATAGGAAGAGAAGATGTTACTTAACGTCACAGGAGATGAAACTAAGAGTTTAAATTAGGGGTCCAATGTGAGATTTCCTCTATAACCATGAATATAGATAGCTACAAGCACCATGGAATTTTCTGTTTAGGAAATGTACAGAAAATTTAGGATTTGTGGACAAATCAATTTTACTTTTACTCTAACTAATGCCAATAGCAAATGCTGTTTTTTTGAATGTAAGATTTATTTTTGTGCCTTTTTCCATGTCTCCAAAAATTTAAAAGCTGTAGAAGTCTTGGTCTCACATATGAGGATAATATACACATCTAATTTTGATAACTTTAATCTGTTTAGATCCATTAATCCTGATCACATTTCATTGCCTTCCCAACCCTTTACCAACCTTTCTACTTTTATTATACATGTTTTGAGACATACTGATACAACGCCTATCACAATAGCCTCAGAATGTACTGTTAGTATTTGTGATTAAAACTGGAAGTGTAGTAATCATGTTAGGCCTTTAGTGCTTTGGGTAGAATTTTACCAAGTATTCTGGAAAGAAGTATGTCTAGAAAGAGACAATTCAGCATAACAGGAACTCTGCAAATCTCAAATGTCGTTCCTGTATGTAAGTTCAAGTAAAACCATGGTCTACTGGGTTAAATCACACAACTTTTTTTTTTCTTTATCTGTTTGTACTTAACACTTATTAGAAACCTCAAGATCCTTGTGGAATGAGAAGGGAGATTGGCAGAGAGTTACTGAGCAGGCTGAAACCGGTCCTCTGGGCCTGCACAGAACCCTAAAAGACCTAGAGCAACCTTTGCTTCATTAGCATTCTAAGATCCCGCCCAGGGAGGAGGGGGGATCTTATTTAAACATATGATACAAGAACAAACAGCATGCTACCCCTGTGTGCTAAACAAGAACAACCCAACCACGTAAAACAACCAGAACACTACCTGTTCTTAATGGATAAACATTTACCCTGATGAATAAAGGCTTCCCTTATGTAATGCTTGGGGAGGCAGATTTGAGCCGCCCTCCTGTTTCCTTGATCCCCTGCCTTACAATAAAACTTTCTGCAAAAGGTCGGTGATTGCTTTACAGATGCACATTGACAAACGGACCCTACTTGGCTGGGTAACAAATGTTACTGCACATCAAAGAGGTCTGAATAAAATGCCAGTGATCTAAAAAACCTAATGTCACATTTCAAAAAGTAATCACAATAACTACTGGATATTGGTTGCTTATTATTAGCTGGCCATACTTCCAGCCCCTTCTACAGCTTTCTTCCCGGAGAGCGAATTCAATCATTATGATTACTGGCCTCTGTGTTGATCAAGTGGTAATAAAATGATTTAACTTATTAGTAATTTGTGAAGGGTGCTTGTCTGGCTCAGCTCTACCATTTATTTTGCTGGGTGCAAGATTACTCCCAGAAAGCACGGGTTTCCTTCTGTCCCACCCTGTGCTACATGTTACATGTACTATCATTTGTTAGCTAGCACTCTGCTTCACTTCTTCCTGTGATTGATGGGGTAAACAGCCAGATTCTGGGGTATACATATGTACTAATTTGCTCTCTCCCAAAGTTACCTTCTTCCCACTGACATTAAGGATATTTGACCTCCGTATCTACTCCTTATCTTATTTCTCAAAATGTTCAAATCCTAGTAAAGATGAGAAATGCTTCTCATTAAGGGCCCTTTTGAAGACTTATGGTTTATAACACTGAAGACAAGAGTGTCTTAATCCATTTAATCTATATAGTAGCCCTTAAATATCTATTGTTCTCATTCAATGATTAAAATGCTCAGTGCTACATTGTAAGTGGTGGAGATGGAATTTGCACAGGGTCTGCCTATTCTAAATCCCATACTTTTAAATCTATAGTTTATTCCCTAAAGTCAGTGAGGTGAAGGATTATTGGTTCTTGCTCTCTTACCTGGTAAGTAAACAGAGTCATGCAGAAAGAAATTAACTGCCCAGGGTCATGCAGCTCTGCATTGACGTCATCAAGGCTTACAACCAGGTAAGTTCAGTCCTCTTCCACTAATTGGTAATCAGAAGTCACTGAGGCAAAACAGAATTTTGCCAACTATGGTTAAAATCATCCCTAAGAAATCTGATGCCATATTTGCACTTGGTCACAGGACACAGAAACTGCAGAAGCATGATTAGAGATCTATTTTCAACTTGGGTTAAAACCAAAAAGAAGTGCCAATGACTGTTTTAAGTAGAGGTCAGGGGCTAAGGAGATTTTTGAAGAGTTAAATTTTTATAATTTCTGTTACTAAGATTGGAAGAATTATACAAGATCATTTATCTGCAGATGGTGAACATAAATTGTTTTTGTACTGCTAATTGTAATACAAAAATATAGTCTGAAGCTGCTGTTGTTTATTTAAGACCAGATTTGATGATAAAATGATCACTTTCTGATTTGACTTGTAAATCTAATCCATATACATCTATGACTGTTACAGAGCAACATACATGTCAACAATTGAGTCTGGTAGTTCTGGTTTATAATACCTTCCGATCCTCCCCAGCCCCTTTGGTACACTGGAAGTATCAAGTTTTGCACAAAAGTATATGCACTTTACTATCCTCTTACACATCTGCACTCACAAGTAAGATGGAGAAGTTGTGTAGTTAGTATAATTCATATGCCCTTCATAAAATTCCTGCCACCTATTTCAGTCAGCTATTACTGTTAGGGCCCCAAAACATAGCAGCTTCAATGAACAACTGTTTATTATTTCTCATGATTCTGGGGGTCAGCTGATCCGAACTGT
Source organism: Manis pentadactyla (assembly GCF_030020395.1). Lineage (NCBI taxonomy): Eukaryota > Metazoa > Chordata > Mammalia > Pholidota > Manidae > Manis > Manis pentadactyla. Next base: position 16,652,847 of record NC_080029.1, read on the forward strand.
TCTCTGTAATTAGATGAGGGTTGGTTAGGTGGTTTTACTCATCATGGCTCTGTTCTCACACATGTCTGAGACTTTGGCTCAAATGATTTGGCTGTGTTCTGTATGCTCTTTCATCCTCCAGAAGGCCGGCTAAGGCTTGTTCTCAAGCTAGCTCAAACCTGTTCTAGCAGTGATTGCAGTGAAGTAAGATGAAAAGTGTAAATGTGCAAGAGATTTTTCAAACCTTTGTGTCAAGCCTGCTAATATCCCATTGGTTAAAGCAAGTCACATGGTTGAGCCAGAGTCAGAGTCAGGGGACTACAGGGTAAAAATTACAGGGCAAAGGGTGTGGTTATGGGGAGGATATTAATAGAGGCCATCAATGCCAGCATTGTACCAGACAGTGTCAGATAACCAATGGGTTAATAAAAATGTATATTCTATTAGTTAAGTCTTCTTTGTATTCATAAGCAATTGAGTGCTGATCAGCAACACAATTTTATTCTTACTACTACACGTAAAACCAGTTTGAGCACGTTGAATGAATTGAATCACAGGGCAGCTTGGTAGGTTAGACACTATCTGCATGGAGAAAGAATGGAAGAAGTCAAACCTAGAAGCATTTTTAGGTAAATGTGACTATTTTCTAATGGCTATTTTCTTAATTTTTCCCTCAGCTTCTTTATTGAAGTATAATTGGTATAGAAAAAAAACTGCACATAACCAATGCATGCAATTTGGTGAGTTTAAACATATGTATACACTCGTGTCGCCGTTGCTATAATCCAGGTAATAAACATACCCATTACCTCCAAAATTTTCCTGTTTCTCTTTTTGTTGTTTGTTTTGTGGTAGAAACAACTAAGATGATATCTGCCCTCTTAATAAATTATTTCTTGGATACAACACACCAAAAAAACATAAAGAAAAGCAAAAGTACTTAAGTAGAACTACGTCACACTAAAAACCTTGTCCACAGCAAAGGAAACAATCAACAGAGTTAAAAAATGACTTATGGGATGGGAGGAAATAGTTGCAAACCATATATCTAATAAGGGGTTAATTTCCAAAATATTTAAGTAACTCAATAGCAAAGAAGCAGCCCAGTTAAACAATGGACAAAGGACTTGAATAGACATTTCTTCAAAGAAGACATACAAATGGCCAATAGGTATAAGAAAATAGTGTTCAACATCAATCATCAGGGAACTGCAAATCAAAACCACAAGGAGACATCACCTCACACTGGCTAGGATGGCTATTATTAAAAAAAAAAAAAGATAAGTGCTGACAATGTTGTGGAGAAATTGGAACCCTTATACATTGGTAGGAATGCAAATTGGTGGAGTAGGTGTAGAAAAAAGTTTGGACATACCTAAAAAAATTAAAAACAGAACCACCATGTAGTCCAGCCATTCCATTTTTGGGCATATACACAAAGGAATTGAAATCAAGACTTTGAAAAGTTTCAAAGTTCACTGCAGCAACTTTCACAATAGCCAAGATATGGAAACAACTCAAATGTCCATTGAATGATGAATGGATAAATGTGGTATATACAAACAATGGAATATTATTCAGCTTCAGAAAAGAAAGAAGTCCTATCGTTTGTGACAACATGGATGAACTTGGAAGGCATTATGCAAAGTGAAATGAGTCAGTCACAGAAAGATGAATACTATATGATTCCTCTTATAAACATACAAAACAGTCAAAGGTATAGAAATATACAATAGAATGGTGATTATCAGGGGGTGGAGGAGGTGGGTAAATAGATCTGCTGTACAACATAGTATGATAGATAATAAGGTATTTTGTACTTAAAAATCTGTCTATTGACCACTTTCTTGAGTAAATCAAGTGATTATCTTTTACAATAGAACCAATAGATAATTTGGATAATGATTTGGATTGCTTGGAGACTTGGGGCTGTATCTTTTGACTTTTAGAGTTTCTTTCCAACTCTGAATCAATAAAGCAAATCTTTGCTTTTAAGCAAATTTCCCTAAATGCACACCAGTTACAATTGAGGTGGATTTAACTTGTTCCTAATTATACATTTCCAATCACTTAGTCACTTTAACCAATTATTTATTGAAGCAACATGGTTCTAGACGTAATATTAATATAGAAATTAAATGAGGAAAAGCATAAGGGATTTTAAGCATTAACCACACAACGAATTAAATCATGTTGAATCCATTAACTTAGGTTTCACTTTATTATGAGCATTTATCTTGACATTTCATTTAACCAGGATTGCTAGTTTTTGAATTCAGTGTATCAGCCTTCATTTTATTGTCACTGTTATTACAGGATTATATTTTAGAGGAGAAAATGGATGCAATTGATGATCATTGTTCACATATACTAAATCTATAGACCCAATACTACACTGACAGAAACTGTCATCTGATTACAACTACAGGGTAGGATTTTGGGAGAGGTTTGTGCTGAACAGAGTTGGTAAATATTTGTCTTCTTTATGTGGCATGTATGATGTTAATATTGATAATGTGAGAGTATATAAGGCTATGGAAGATAGAGCTCCTGCATTTACAAACTCACAATGTGAAGAGGAAATAATAATCTAATGCATTAAAACATGAAACATGACATACAGGTTAAAATCTTAGCTCTATCACATTTTGGCTATGATTTACTGGATCTTAACAAGCCTGTTTCTCATATGTACAAACCAAGATAGGTTTGTTGGAGGAATCAAATATGACAATGCATGTAAAACACCAAGAGCAGTGCCTGTATGTTTTAAATACTTCATAAATATTATTATTTAATAATGGAAAATATAGAAATATGGAAATATATACAAGTGATTATAATGAAAATCCTGAAAATTAATAAAAAGAATAGCTTAAATGGACTGTTTAATGCATCAAGATTGCAGTAGTATTTTTAATGAACAAATAAACTTAATTGAAATTTAATCTTTTAAAATCAAAATTAAGCCCTTTCTACTTGCAACGTTGCAGTTATCCCAGAAGTGTGGAATTGCACATTTGTTTTTCTCATGGAGCCAGCAATAGCAGTAGGTGTCCCTACTTTGTGGTGGTTGATAAAACTTGTCTATGAAGTGCATCCATAGTTTACATTGCACAATGAAAACATGTGAGCTCATCAAATATGCAAATTCAAACTACCTTAGAGATTCTGATTCAGGTTATGGCAGTGTAACCAAGAAATGTGACTTTTTTTTAATAAGCATCACAGATAACTCTGATTCAGATAGTTAGAAGCAACACTTTGAGAACCACTGCAAACTCATTTCTTCTCTGAGTATCTTGATCTTAAAAGCCTAGAACTCCAGGTTAGTGGGAAAAGAACATCAGTATATGAAGAAGACACAGCCTGGTTTGAAGTGCAGTTGATGTTAAGTCAATGGCTCCATATTGGAAAATGTCTAACAGACTATAGTCCCTTCATTAGGATTTGAAATGCACTGATGGTGCGGTTGGTAGTCTGTGAGTGAAGGGTGGAGGGGAATGTGAATGCTTTGTGTACAATGGTTAGGATTAAATTCAGTCAGGGATGCAAATGGGGGTGGAGATAGTAGAAGTCAAATAAAGCACATATGAAGAAAGAACATAAAATTAAATTTCCTGTTATGCCTACCAACACAAAGGGCTTCACTTAAGGTATTAACAATTAAAAATATTTGGAAAATATTGAAATAAAAAATGTAGAGCAGTTTTGTACATGAATAATAATTATGAAGCACAACATATGGAATTAGTTGTAAAATTTCTTTTTAAAAATAATTAAACTTCTATTATGTGGCCAACACTGGACATTAATCTAAGTACTAGATCCTAGAGAAAAAGCTCTGAGTGAAGGGCTTCCTTAGAAAATGGATACATTTCAATGCCCAGGTCAAAGCTTTTTTATATTGAAAAAATATATAAATGAATATTTTCATCCATCCATTTGAAACAGATGGAATAAAAAAAATATGTGTATATATTTACATAATAAAAATAATAAATTACATTCATAGTAACTTTGCTTAGATTTGGGAACATTAAAAAGCCCTCAGATTCTTCTATATCTTTTGATATAAAAGTTGCTTTGTCAAAATAAGCAATAGTGAGTGATTACATATAGTATTCTTCACACAAACTTTTGAGAAAACACTTTGTAAAATGAATAATAATACAAAAATGTAAATCATTACTATATGCTATCCCCTGACTGAGACAATTCAGTACAAATATATGATGCATGTAAATCAAGTTAATTCAGACATACTGAGGAAAGAACAATAGGAATTACAGTAAAAGAAACAAGTCTTGTTAAATATCTACTACCTGTCAAGCGCTGTTCCATTTACTTATATTTGTTTTTTTTTTTTTTTTTTTTAGATAATTATTTTTTATTGAAGGGTAGTTGACGCACAGTATTACATTACATTAGTTTCAAGTGTACAACACAGTGATAAAACATTTATATACCTAATTCTAGGTTCCAGCTATCACCCTACCAGGCTGTTACAATATCTTGACTATATTCCTTATGCTATACATTACATCCCGGTTACTTATTTATTTTACCATTGGAAGTCTGTCCTTTTTTTTTTTTTTTTGTGAGGGCATCTCTCATATTTATTGATCAAATGGTTGTTAACAACAATAAAATTCTGTATAGGGGAGTCAATGCTCAATGCACAATCATTAATCCACCCCAAGCCTAATTTTCGTTAGTCTCCAATCTTCTGAGGCATAACAAACAAGTTCTTACATGGAGAACAAATTCTTACATAATGAATAAGTTCCATAGTGAACAGTACAAGGGCAGTCATCACAGAAACTTTCGGTTTTGCTCATGCATTATGAACTCTAAACAGTCAGTTCAAATATGGATACTCATTTGGTTTTTATACTTGATTTATTGTGGATACCACATTTCTCTCTTTATTATTATTATTTTTAATAAAATGCTGAAGTGGTAGGTAGGTACAAGATAAAGGTAGAAAACATAGTTTAGTGTTGTAAGAGAGCAAATGTAGATGATCAGGTGTGTGCCTGTAGACTATGTGTTAATCCAAGCTAGACAAGGGCAATAAAACATCCACGGATGCAGAAGATTTCTCTCAGAACAGGGGGTTGAGGTTCTAAGCCTCACCTCTGTTGTTCCCCAATTTCTCACCTGATGGCCCCCCTGCGACTGTGCCTGTCTTAGGTTGTTCCTCCCTTGAGGAATCTTACCCGTCTCTGGCTAACCAGTCATCTTCCGGGGCCATACAGGGAAATGTGAAGTTGGTAAGTGAGAGAGAAGCCTTATTGTTTGAAATGGTTAGCTTTTTATTTCTTTGCATATTTATGCCCTGTAGCTTCTATGCCCAGCATTTGTCTTGAGGTCTCTTTACCACTTGGAAGAATTATGATACTCAGTAAATTTGATATGAGGCACGAATTCTATTTAAGGGTTGTAATTAGGAAGGAAGAAGAAAAGCTATAGAAGTAGCAGGCGGAAGAAAACATGGGAAAATTGATTATTTCTTTGACATATCTTCTTGTAGAGTAACTTCAGCATGTATAGGTTTTAAGCTACTACTTAAATTGCGCACACACATTAACATAATAGAGTATAGTTACATAACCAAAGCATATCTGTAATTACCAGCCATCTCCAGTGAAACCAAGAAAACCAGTTAGGCACCTTAGGCATTTGTGAAAACTTATCTATGATATGGTGGATATTGTCCAACTGAACTTGAACAGTCTGAGAGAAATCAGACAAATTAAAACAACCCATTCCTGGGGAATGTTCACATCCCTTATGTTCTTTTAACAGTAAATAGTCTGTAGTTGTAAGATTTTGGAGCACTACAATTTGCACTTCTCCTAATTCTTGGTTGAGTTCCAACAGTATAGATCCAGTCAAATTTGTTGTTTTACTGTATGCACAGGCCAGCTTAGATATCTCCTTCCTCATTCCCATGGCAAGTCCAGGAACTGGTGGGATGAGTGCATCTACAGCTGTAGCAGTGTGTGGATCTTTGTTGGGGTTTTTTGATGATCATCTTCTGGCATGAGTCTTCCAGAGGGTGCAGATGTTGGAAGTTCTTTTTCATATCGTATCTTAGTTCATTTTCGGGGTAGCCCAATTAGGCTTTGATCCTCTGCATAAATACAAACAGACCCTTTGCCTACACTTTTATATGCCCTTTGTATCCTTGTGTAGAACTCATTGGAGGTTACCACACAGGAACTGCCCTTTTTTTTTTGTTTGTTTGTTTGTTTTGTTTTGTTTTTGGTATCACTAATCTACACTTACATGACGAATATTATGTTTACTAGGCTCTCCCCTATACCAGGTCTCCCCTATAAACCCCTTTACAGTCACTGTCCATCAGCATAGCAAAATGTTGTAGAATCACTACTTGCCTTCTCTGTGTTGTACAGCCCTCCCTTTTCTCCTACCCCCCCATGCATGTTAATCTTAATACCCCCCTACTTCTCCCCCCCAGTTTTACTTATATTTGTTAACTCTAACTTTCAAACAAGTTCTGCGAGATAGCTGTCTTGGACCTCATTTTTGAGTCAAATGGTAACTGAGACACAGAGATATTAAGTAACTTGTCACAGATAGCAGAACTTGATAATGGCAAAACCAAGATTTAAATCTAGGCATTCCTGCACTTTCTAACTAAAATTCTCATAACCATCTGTAGCAGGTGATATGTATTCAGAGTTTACTTCCAGTTGCATACAGAAACCTATAAGAAACTATCAAATGTGTATCTCTTTAAAAAGGGGGCTGATACTTGGAATTAGAACTGCTCGTTATCTATTAATTATACTCCTCAACATTGATCTGTTAACTTAGTGTTAATGTCCCCCTTGCAACATTATCACGTTATTAATTCATTTAGCAACCTTAATAGAATGAAAATGTCAATTTCCTGTGGGCTCAACCTAACTTGTCAGATGGTTTTTAGTAGTGATGCCCAGAGAATGAGGTTTCTTGATGATCACAGACCATGTGGAAACCTCAGCACTACTGTCTTTCTCAGCAAATTCTTTGTAATAGCAGTATTAATTTACCAGCCAAGATTTCTTTCCTCCAGAGAAAAGTTTAAAATAACTTCTGCTTTGCAATTAAATGGGATTTTTATTATTAAAATAATTCAGGATCAGCTAAAAGTGAATTCTGTCAAAGTTCTAGTAAAAATATGCAATAAAGTTAATTTAACACTTAAACCAGCCCAAGTTTGCAGCATCTAATTTTAAGTTATACTGTCTTCTTCAATAATATAACATAAGTAATATATGCTAATTTATTTAACAAATGGAAAGCGAAAAGTCTGCTACATGTCCAATGCACTACAAACAATTGTTAAGAAGAATTTTGGGGTAGCTTGCTAAACTATTTAAATCTTTAATTACAAATCATTTTCCCTAGCTTTATGGGTGGTATTAACCTAAATAGAGTGCTATGGAGCTACAAACAGATGGAATCAAATATAACTAAGAAATAGGAGAAACAAAGCAACTTAATTTTCCCTACAGTGTGGAAAATAGGATTTAAAATTGCCGACCCAAGCAGGTTATAGGTAAGGAGGAATCTACCAAATGAGGTAATTCAAGAAGTGAACATGGCCCTGTAAACCAAATTTGTTTTAGTGTTGTTTGTGTTAATCTCTTAATTTCTTCTTATTTCCTTGTCCTTTGTATCTTCATTTTGTTTCATCTTAGATTTCAATTTGTGGCATTGTTTTCAACTTACTTATTCTAAAATAAATACAGACCACATCCCCATCTCTGTTTCTACCAGGTAGGTGCTTAGAACATAGCAATTTGATAATGGGTGGCTACAGTTATTTATTTATTCTTACCTCAATTTTTATGAAAAAGTGGGGACCAGGAAAAAACAAATGAAACATGCCTCCAAGAAGTAAAAAGGAACACAGAAGCTTGTGTATCTAATACATAGTTGTTTATCATAGAAAGATAAACAGAAAGGAAATCAGAATTTTTCTGCTCGTATAACATTCAAATACTCAAAAGAGAAGACCAAAAAGAGAATAAACCACTAAAGGAAGGACACACCACAGACAGGGAGAAGCTGCACAAGCGAGTAGGCTGAAAAAGGGTATTAAGGGAAAAGGTAGAGCCCAAACCGTGATAATACAGTGAAGGTTCAAATGATGCTGTCCCGCCTATGACTATAGTTTCCATGTTTATACTTAGCTCTTCACATGATAACTGATATTTATTTATCTACAACCATGGGGAATAAAAAAGGCCAATCTTTTGGCATGTTCAAATCAAGGCATCCACGGCCTTTTCCTTTTCATTGGTTTCTATAAGTAGCAATGGTAGCCAAGAAAGGGCTGAGAAGTGCAATTCTGCAAATTAATTCATTTCTTATTGATGCTGAATAAAGAAGACTGTGCTGTAGAATTTGGCTGTTCTGTTTAGGGGAGGGAGGTGAGGAAAGCAGTTGGACAGGCAAGATGGGGAAACTGAATCAACATATGTCATCTAAAGTAGCACAGAATTCACTTGTTCCCTTTCAGAGAGAGTATTGGAAAGATGCAGGTGTGTGGGATGGTATGGGGTGGGGGAAATAGCCAAGGAGATTCTCACTGGCAGTAGGAGCAAGCAGAGAGCAGGAGAAAAGGTGCTATTAGGGAACAGACCAGCCTGCTCATGAGCTTATGCCAATCACTTACCTTCTCAGGCCTCAGGTGAGTAAAATAAGGGACTAAACCAGATGATCTGTAAGGTCTCTACCAGCTACTGAATCATAGGAATTGTGGCAAGGAAAAGAGTTATGAGGCCTACATGGACCCATGACTTCTAAGAGACTGGAAAGAGGATGGAGCTCCGAGTTGGTCTTGGCTTCCTTTGTTAATTTGCAGCCTATTCTGTTTGGGAGCTGGCTATACTTCCTTCATGAGAAGTTTGTCTGCATTCCCAAAGAGCTATGGTTTCCATACTTCTTTCCCAAACTGGAAATAAATCAGAATTATATAAATCAGCTCCCTTAGACCACAGCCAAGAAAAAAAAAAAAAATGAAGCCCAGAGACATTAAGGCACTAAACCAGAGTCACACAGCAGTTACCAGTGGATCTAGGAAGAGAATTCAAATTGCATAACTTCCAAGCCACTTTCTCTCTCCTCTTCAGCCCTGTGTAGTTGACTTCTTATTACAAATTATAGTATTTCTTGTTTCCCAAGTGTCTATTAAAATATGATGCCATGTTGCATACTTTATCACTTTAAATTTTTTTTCTGTTTATTGATATGGGCCTTGAAAAAAAAAATTTAATGAGTATTTCATGAATCTAATTTCTGGTCAACCCAAAGTACTTCCTGTTTATCAGTTTCTCATTTTCCTCTTTGTTCACAAACTCATTACTCCACTTTTTATCTTCACTGAACTGCAGTTGGCATCTATTAACCTACATCCCTGTGCAATATGACTCTTCGGAGGGTTACATGTGACCCAGGGTGGGGTGGTGGACCAGTGGGAAGGTGTTGCCACTTTATATGAGGAGCAGATTTAGGATTAGCATTCCTTTCTATTCTGCAAACACCTACTTAATTCACACCTCTATTCTTTGGATCAAAAGGGAAGATAAATTATCATACCAGTGACTTTCTAGATTGTAAATTATTTTGAATGATTATTCATTTATGGAATGCCATAAATGGATGGAATATTAGAATCTTGCCTTATTTTCGTTTATTACACACTGTGCTAGTTATGAGGCACTTTGCAGAAGAAAAAGAATTGAAAGCACAGGCCTTCCCCTCAAAAATCTCTCACTTTATTAGGACTGGCTGGAGGCAGAAAGGGAAGTAGTCTCCATCAGTGTCCACTGTGAAGCTTTATTCTGGATTGTCTCTCAGTAAGTGACATCCACAATTGAGCAGACACACATCCTGACTGGGGAAGTCAGGGAAAGCTTCCAGAAGGAGGTGATGTCTGAGCTTGTCGGAGAATTACAAGGGGTGACACAACTGAGCATGTAGAAGGAGGGCAAATAATAATATACACAGTTTTAACATCCAGAGTTAAATAGAATGGGAATACTCAGGAAAATATAATTGTTTTGGAATGAATGGGCTGTAGGAAACTTCCTGAGAAAGGACAATAAACAGGCATTTCCCATTCCTGCAGTTCTTTTTATGCAAAGCTGAAGAGTTGGACATCCATGTAAAAAACCACAGGAAAGACTTTAATTGAGAGAGTGATATAGGATGAGACTTTTATTTTTGTAAGCTGCTGCTGACAGCAATATAAAAGATGGATTTGGCAGAGGCTGGGATGCTTAAAGAGGTGAGACTAGAAAAATGGCAACCAGATAAGAGCTTCTTATAATCATCCAAGTTGGAAAAAATGAGATCCTGAGTTAAAGGCAGCCTGGGTAAGAATGGGAGGCAAGACACACTGCAGACCATTAAGGAGAGAAAGTGGATACTCCAGAGAAAGAGGGGCCTGAAGATGTGAAATTAATCAACCTGGTCCACACACTTAATGAGTACCAGAGTTGCGATTGGAACCAGGTGCCTACCTCTGGTCAAGGAACATTTCGGTGACACCACTCTGACTCTCCAAGTCTATGCTTTGACAGTGACAATAATTAAATTTAAGATGGATTGTCTATTTATAGCAAAGGGCTATATTTAAGAGACCCCATTTTTCCTCATTATCCAAGGCAAGTAAATGCAGGTGTTTGATTCAAATAGAATAGGATGTTAACAATTCCCTCAATGCCTGAACTTCTTGAAAACAAATAGACATTGGCTGCCCTTGATTTAACCTTAGAGCAGATATCACTTCCCTTCATCAGTGAGCAAGGTGACAACAGATTTCCTGTCTTGTCTCCCCTGGATTTTTTTTTTAACCCAAAGCAATAGGTACTGTTGCCAAGAATGAGGTATCTCTCATTAAGCCTTCATTCCTAAACAAATTTGGGGGGAGTGGATAGGAGTAGGAGTCAGGGGAGGAGTGCAGCTAGCAGCAAATTATTGCATCTTTGCATACATCTCTTCCTTAAACAAATGCCAGAGATTAAGTCAGTGACACTCCTTCAAGGCAAGGATCATATGGAATGTGAAAGGGCTTTTGGGAAAGGGAATGTATGTTAACGAGAAAATTGAAACTTACAAGTCGTTATCATTCACTCCTCCAAAGTGAAAATGTTTTAGAAATATTTTATGATGCTTGGTTTTGAGAGAATTCAAATGGTATTTCCTCGCCCAAACTTCGGTTTCCCAAAATGAAAATATGTGCTATTTGGTATACAGAACAGAACACTCCAATCACAGTTCACACTGTCCTCAACTGGCCCTCACTCAATTTACTTATGCCCACTTCTTAGATTACATTTGGTAAACGGATGCACCCAGAAATTTTGTGAGAGTGAGGATTATTACACCTCCCTCCTAACATCACTACGAGGTTATAGTTCAAACAAGTCTCATATCATGCATGGAGACATTCCTTATATAAAAATTATTAGCAAACATGGACACTGAAAACAGTTCACAAGAGCTATTCTGCAGGTTTGAGGAAGTGCCCACACCTGGAGAGAATTAACATTGTGTCCAGTGCTTATTAGATCTTCACAAAGAAGGAAACAATGACTCACAACCTGTGTGTTCCACATAAAGGCGTGTCTTGAGTGCACTTTCATTCTCAGATGCACTTACAAACTGAGACACTTAAATATACTCTTGGTACACAAGCAGAGAAATGTAAAATGTAAATGGGTGGTCTCAGTATAATAATGCTGATGAAATGGCAGAGAAAGAAGTTCTCATATCGTAATGATAGATCAGAGCAGAAGAGAGATAACACTTGACCAGAAACCAAGACTTTGAAGGGCAACTTGGCAGGACATTCATTTGCAGATTTATCTATCAATTTACTTCTTGCTAGAGATCGTGAAACTTAAACTGGGCTATGAGTTCTTCCTTTCGACAACACTTCTCATAGAACTGGAGATTTAACAGCCTTCTGGACTTGGCTCTGCCAACACTAAGATATTTGGGGGAAACTATATATGTAAATATATATAAATTTAAATGTGTTTGTATATTAAAAGCATATAGATATGAAACACAATTCATTGAAACCATGTTAACCATTATCTCTCTCCTTCCTCTGAGCCTGGAGATAACTGAACTCAAGATTTGAGACATTCTCTGTAGTCCTTCCTGCCCTTTCTTTCTCTTTCCATCTTAGTTTTTCTAAATCCTATCTGTCTTGTTGGTCTCCATCTGAGTGCCCTTTACTCAGGGTGCTTTCTGTGATATCCTCCACCTGTTAAATCCTGTCATTCTAACATCCTATTGCACTCTACATTTCCCTGTTGGTAACACATTAATTATACTAGTGATAGCTTGTCCAAAGATAAGACTATAGAGTCTCTGGGGAAAGGGTCAATGACAATCTTCACTGCTTTTTGAGGTTCATTAAATTGCTGATAGTCTATTTTTTTGACATTAAAAGAGCAATTTCATGTGGTTCAAACTCTTACATGCCTTAGCACTTAGCAGAGTAGCTGTCTGAGTGTTAAACATAATTATACATCTTACAGTCACTTCATCAAGTAAGCTTCTGTGAATGCACACAATCAAATAGAGCATCCAACAGAATTTGTACACACTCCATTTTCCCCCAGATCTCTTTTGTTAATGGTGGACTAATTTATTTTTAATAAAATGGTCCATTATATAAGCATTACTTATTTAAGTGACCTATATATGTTACAGAACACATTGCAAGATTGGAAGAGAGATGAAAAGTTTAATAGCAATGTATGCTGGTGTTTATGACAAGTGAATGCGATTATGTTCACTTAAGGCATGTGGTTCCACATAGAAGTGGAACATGCCCTGGTATCCTGATGTTGCCTCTTCTTTCTTACTCCTTTATTTGACCCAGACAGAAATCCTCCCTACATCTTACTTCTCATGGGGATATTGTGGAGACACATATAATCTGGAGTAGACAGCCTAAATGATTATCCTTAAGCTTCCCCTGGTATTGGGAGAATCAGTATTGACCAAAAAGTAGTCATGATCTTAGAGAAAACAGCATTTCAGAAGGCAAGTACCTAGAAATACAAAAAGTTTCAAGACAATGATACAAATGGCTTACTTTGGTAATTAGTTAAAACAGGGATTAGCAAATGATGGCCAAATCCAGCTCACGCCTGTTTCAGATATAGGGTTTTCTTGGGATACAACCTCTCTGATTTATTTGCAGTTTACCTATAGCTACTTTCTCAGTAAAACAGTAGAGTTGATAGTTGCTATGGGGATCATATTACTGCAAAGCCAAAAATATTTACTTTTTGTGTCCTTACAGAAAAAGTTTGCCAACGCCTATTTTAAGAGGTATGTGTTCTTATGTGTCAAATTGTTTAGAAATTATTGGTTGAAAATTAGAATTATATAGTAATGTAGGTAGACAATGATTAAATCATGCAAATAATTGGCACCATTATTCCACTTGCCTACTCTAGCATGAAGTAATGAATGACAGTGAAGGTTATTGTCCATTTAAGTTTGAACTTAAAGAGGACAGCACAGTTTGTTGGACATGAAATGACTTATGTCAGAATGGTCTCAAACTGACCCAAGATATGGCAACAAATATGAATCGTTAGAACTTTTTGTGTTTGCTAATTCATTTAGTGAGAGTAGGTTGATATAGAACTTCAAAACCCAAAATTCGACATCTAGGATCGAATGTTCAAACAGCATCTCTATGGATACCCATCACTTCCTTTGATGAGCTATGGGATTTGTCCCAGATTGCAAGTATAAGGAAACAAAAACACCCCATTATTCTAAGGGTTCTAGGCCTCTACCTGAGATTGTGGTGCTTCCCCACATATCCTGAAGAAATAAATAGGGCCGCCAGAGGAAGCCCAAGCCCCACTCAGGTCCAATCCTGTTGGCCACAGGTGGTCACGGCCTTAAACAGTCACTGGATTCTCTCAAGTTACATCTGTGCTTCTAAACACACCTTGAATATAGTAACTCAAGGCTTTTTCTGAACTGATTTAAGCAAGTTGTCATTTACTGGTTAACAACCACTTGTTTTTCCTCCTAAGCTCTGATTAGAGTTGCATTTTGCACACATGCTCTGTATCCTTGGATGCTGTTTCTAAGTCCTTATGGTTTTTTATGGCCTAGTGAGTTATTTACCCCCTTAGTTGTCATCAGATCAGACAGGCACCCGCCAATTCACTACTGGTTGTTTCTGTTATATTACAGTCATACATATGTACACACACACACACACACACACACACACACACACACACACACACACATATATCCAGAAATACACACACACACATTACCAGTATATCCACTGATGTAATCATCTGATTCCTTACTTCTCTCTGGATTTAACTTAACTTTTTTTTTTTAAGGTCTTTGTTATACATTAGACCATGTTGTATTCTGTTAACACTGGCTTTCTATTTGGCTTAAAAGTGAATATCTCTGTGCCATATTTTCTCAATAGTGCATACAGAAACCACAAATTAGTACTAATTCTCTGCACAACTAATTGCTTTCATTATTCTAGATTTAGATTGACCCTATTTCCAAGGTTGCTTACAGTTTAGCAATGATTATTAAATCAGCAAACCAAATTGAAGCAACCTCTTATCTCTACCCAGAAACAAGAGAATTGTAAGGAGTTGTTTCATGTTAGCTTGTTTGTTTTGTTGAGTTTTACTGCTCTAAAAATGCACTGACTCGTTTTATGAGAACTAACGTGTCTATAGAATAACTATCTGTTATTAACTATATGCCAAGCTACAAATGAGTGGAAAATCAAAAAGTATTTTAAATAATTCTATTTTACTTAAGTTTGTAGACAAAATACTTCATTAAGGCTGCAGGCAATACAAAAACAATGAAAAGCCTTAGGTATTCTCTAGAAACATCCAATACTATTACAGAAGTCATTAGAGGTTTGTATGTATAAGCTATGTTCATTAATTTAATATCTATCTCTCTGTTTGTCCCAGTGAATATACTAGATACTGAAGATAAAAAGATGAATAAGATACCATCTTTCTCCTAAAGGAGTTCTCTATCATCTGCTATAAGAAAGAAAAGTGAACTGCTAGATGACATTGCAATCTCAATTCTAAAATAGGTATAATGGAAATAATTGATAATTCAGAGTACTTCAACCATTCAACATGTTAATTTTTCCTGAAACTTAAATGAGCAAACCTATAAAGCTGTTAGTTAAATGAATAAAATACACCTTAGAAACTATAACTAAGAAATTCACCAGTGATCCATGGGAGAAAAGGGAAAAACGTGAACTCTGAATCAAATGAGAGAATTGTATCAAACAATTCGAGTTCTTGTTGTTCTCAAAAACATAGAATAATTACCACCAAAGTAATGAAAAGGTCAGAACATGTAATAAAAAATGGAGTGAGTTTGTGCCTGTTGCCAACATCTCTCACTTTAATTGGCATTTGTTTTTAAAGAAATGCTGTGACATTTACACTTCAATTATATATGATAAGAATACTAACCAAGTTTCCAGGCAAACAAAAGAGCTGAGAAATTGAAATTCTAAACTTGAAACAGACACACATAACAAAAGCTTTACATTTAAAATCAAATTTGGGTTATACCTACATACTGAAAGCCACTAGATTCATCACTGACTCAAATGTCTGAGTCCTGCAGCCTAAATTAAGAGGAAGGTTTTTATTAACTGAGATAATTTTTAATTGATATATTTTTGTTATTGTCAGTCTGAACAATGTGGAACTTATATTTCTTATACATACTGAGCTTGGCATTAGGTTAACTTTTATAAAGCAGAATTCTATGTTCTGCACTCATACATCAAATCTGCAATGGCTTTGCTCTGCCTATTGAATCAAATCTGCACTCCACATCAACTTTTAACCTGCTTCAAATGTTGGGCCTAACTTACCAGCCTTACTGTTTATTTCTCCCTGTATAAATTTAATTATCTTTAAATCATTGACTTAATGTCTTGTCAGGTTGAGATCTGCCAGTTATCTCTGGGCCAGAATATATTTTGGGTCATTTATATCCAGTGTGAAGGAAATGATGTGGAAAAAAGTACAGAAACCAATCAAAGGATTTCACTCTCTTTATACCTCATTAAATATGATGCCAAGTATTACAATGGTGTTTCCAACTCTCCACCAAAAATGTGTATATTTGAGGATCAAAGAGATATAAGCACTACTTCTTTGATGGAAGGCTTGAACACAAAGAGTTGTTGCCCCAGTCTACAGCAACTGTGCCGAAAGGACAGGGACGATAGGCAGTTTACTTGTATAATGCTATGATTGGTTATAGACATCCAGTCAAAATTCTTACATCATTTGAAACAGTGCAGACCATGTTTTTGCCTATTTGTATAGAGCCATAAAATATCAAGAAATATGGAAAAACATTTAATAAGGTATTCATGTCGGTTATATAATCTCTCTAGTTGCACTCCCAGTCAATTGCTTCAAAGTGGCATTCAAGTAACTTCTTTAAGAACCGACAAACTCACCAGGGATTAATTTTGTCAACTTCTATTGAAAAGAACAAAGAGTTATAAGGCACTACATGGCAGAGTGGGGGTCAGGAGGAGATAATCCAGAATACACATTATGCTAAATACATAAATCGATATCTATGTTAATGTAACAATTGATTTGCATTTCCTGAAAATTTTTTTCTCTGTTCATATGTCTCATTAGATAACATCTCTCATCAGAACTACCTGTTAAAAACACAGTATATATGTCTATAAAAGACCTCATATGATATTTCAAGGGCCGGGGACATAAATATTTACTCCCAATTGCTAACTATAGTTTATGCTTGTGTTTCTACTCTGTCATACATTCCTTTCCTTATTCCAGTAGTTAGTGAATACACTAGATAATCATAAGTTGATAGGTTTTTGTGGAGAGTTTTCTATCTAATTAAAAACTTTCATTGTAAAAATAAGAAAAATGAGGCCTAATGGAATGAAGTGACTCTCCCAAGATGAAGTTCTAACTGAAGTTCTTATTTTTGCAATGCGTGCTGAACAAGCACAGATACATTCTCTTGCTATAAACACAGATATGTTTAATACGATAAAGGAGCAGAAAAGTAAAAAATATAGCCATTGAGGAAACAATGGAAGAGAATTCAAAGGAGATTTAATAGAGAAAAAGACACAGTCCATAGAAGTAAGCATAGGAGTTGATAACAGGATGAACTAGGAGTATGTTGTCCCTGAGTATAAAAGCTCAACCACAAACATGAGTTGTTTGTTTGGATGCTCAACATTATACACTATCCCTGCTTAACTAGGATTTGGGAAAACTCTGTTGTTGAGCCATTGAATATACAGAACTGTTTTGGGTTCTACTTAGAAAAGGAAAAAAAAATATGTATCTCATGAGAACTAAATAATGTAAGTTTAGATATTTGTATGTCAATTCTAGATCTATATTATTCTAAGAGAGTGGAATTTCCAAGCCAAGAAATTAATGTAAAATGACACTAAATCAAGAAAAATGTAAAAATGTTACTACATGGGTACTGCTAGAAACGATAGTTGATAGGAACCACTTAGAAAAAAAAGAAAAAATTGAGCTCAAAATCAGACCACAAAAACATCAAGAAATAATGTACCTGAAGGTGAGTCAGCAGACATTAAACAACATATGGCACAAAGAAAGTTTATGTAATAATAGAATCTGGAAAATAATGAAAAATGATTCCTAAAGTAAAAACAAAAACTGGAAGAAGAGGACAAAATGGAAAAGATAAAAGAAAAAAACATTTCAAATAATGATAATATTTAGAAAAATATATATATTCTTTGGTATCATGACCTCAATAGATGAGTTGAAGATAAGATTAGATATAGCTGAACACAGAATTGATGGACTGAAAGACTGATATGTAGAAATTATGTGGGAGTAGGAAATAATAAATATTTTTCAACATAGAAAAGACATTAAAAAATGTGGAAGACACACTTAAAATAGTGACTATATATCCCAAAACTAATTTCAAATAGAGGAACTAGATAGAATATGCAACTATAACATGTAAAGAGTACATTTTAACTAATAACAAAACTCCAGAAATCATAAAAGACATGACTGTTCAAACTTAAATAATCACACCAAGTACAAAGCAGGTTCATTTTTAAGCAAATCATATTGACATGTAGAACACCAAAGTCACTTAAAGTCATAAAGAATCTAAAGAGAAAAGTTGTTTTTTTTTAAAGTAAACAAACACTAACAGAATTCTGATGAAAAGATATGTCTCATCAAAAATAATAGAGGACAGAAAATACTGGGATGATATTTTTAAGTTCTGAGAGAAAATGTCTATGTGTGCAGTAAAATCTTGTGTATATAAAATAAAAACAAATTAGAAAATTCTGAATTTTCCACTCATAATTTCATTAATAATTGCTAACGAATGGAAGGATTGTCATGCAAACAGCAATTTTTAAGAAATATAATAATAAATATTTAAATAACTCCAAATATGCATTGATGATAAAGTCAGTAATAATATTTAAACTGGAAAGTCAAAATAAGTTGTGGTCAAAACTGGGAACAAACTAATAATTAAGGAATATGGGACAGAACTGACTACATTAAATCATTTGATAATTCTCACGTTATTGTTCAGGTGGAGAGAAAATTTTGTTTTTGTGAAAAATTTAAACACAACCAATAAAACATGAACCATAATACATATGATCTCTAATGGAGATATAAACAAAATTGAGTAATTCAATTAATGCCATTCAGTTAGGGAAGTATATATAATATGTACATATATATTCATATGTGAATTCATATATAACATTTATATTCATATATATATATATATACACATATATATATAAATAAAAGAAAAAGCATGGAAAATATAAAACAGAAAATAACATGGTAGGAAAATATCCAAATTTGTCAATGAGCACAATAAATATTAGTAATATTATCCATGTCATTTCAAAGAAAGAACTCTCAAATTGAAGAAAATAACAAAATCCAGCTCTATTCATAATAGAAAATCCATCCACACATGATGAAAGAGAAAGATTAAAGCAAATAAAGGAAATCATACTTATTGAATAATAAGTAAAAGAAAGCTGTTGTATTAATATTAATTTTTGACAAAATAGACCTTGAGGAAAGAGAATACCTAGAGTAAAGGAGTTAATTAATTAGGTAGTAAGAAACAATTCTTTATAAAATGTAAAAATAGAAAAAAATTTTTACCTAAACATAGGCTAAAAAATATATATGGCAACATATTGAAAGTACAAAGATAGTTTTCCAAATACTATCATAGGATTAGATATAAAAAGTTTTCTCAAAAATTAACAGCACATAGAAAAAAATATCTTGATTGGGTGGAGGCATACAGAATCTTGTGTTCAACAGGGAAAGAATGTGTTGTTGTTTCAGGAACTCAAAAAATATTTATAAATCACTCATGAGAAAGGCCACAAAACAATTTTAACAAATGCCAATTAAGCAGAATCTTATAGGTCACAATCTCTAGTTAGAAGGTAGTGAATTTGGAAATCAATAATAAAAATATAACCAATTGTCCAATAAGTTGTGAAATGAGATAATATTTGTTAATAAATCCTAATTCAAAGAAGAAATTGATTATGAATTACGGAAGATTATGAAAATTACAAAATATAGATAAATGCATGTATCAATGAATATTACATGTCGATATTTGTGAGACACAGCTAAATTAATACATAGACATTTATTGTCATGAAACACGCTTTAGAAAGGAATCTTGAAAATTAATTCAGTATTTAATTAATTAATATAATACTGTAAATTCAAGTAAATAAAAAAATAATAATAAAGAGTAGGAGTCTGATAACTTCTACAAAAGGTCAGTGAGTATTTACTTTGTGGGTCATTTAGTCTCTGTTACAACTACTTGATTCTACATTATAGTAGAAAAGCAGCCGTGGACAGTTCACATACGAATGGATATGTCTGTATTCCAATTATTTACAAAAATAGGCAGAGAGCCAAATTTAGCCTATGGCTATAGTTTACTAACATTTGGCATTAAAGGGATAGACAAATGAGATAGGAAACAACAAAATAAGAAAGAATAAAAAAGTTTTATCTTGAAAAGTTCAGTAAGAAGACGAATCTTTGATGAGAGTGACTAAAAGAGAGAGCGCTGACCAATTATATTTGAGAACAAAAAGAAAAACACACAGATCTAGCAGATATTTAAAAAGTTCAAAAAGAAAAAATTATTAATTTTATATTAATTTTATGCCAATAAATTTAAACAAAACAGAAAGATTTTCAAAGCATACACACCTTTTTATATTGTGTATTTATCTGATATAGATCTACATTATATATCATATATATAATTCTAAAAACCACTAAGAACATGAATAGCTGGACTTGAAAGTTTTGAGCTTGTATAATAAGTCAACGATTTGCAGCAAAATAACCATGGAGCCTAAATAATAAAAGTATTTTATTTTTCCTTAAACAAATGAACAGCTTCTATCTTGTGCAAGCTATTTACAAAAATAATAAAGTAGCATTCTTATTCTCTCTTGCCAATATAGCTTTGAAAATGTAAAAGACAAGGTTAAAAAAGAAAAGAAAGTTATATGACAAATTCATTAATGGGCAGAGACATCAAATTATTATTTTTTTCAGATATAAAAAATCCATTTAAGTTTTGCCCATTATTAATCTATTTTTTTTATTAAGGTATCATTGATATACACTCTTATGAAGGTTTCACAAGAAAAACAATGTGGTTACTACATTCACCCATATTACTGTTTCCCCCCATACCCCTTGAAGTCACTGTCCATCAGTGTAGTCAGACACCAGAGTCAAATCAACACTTGTTTTCTCTGTGGTACACTGTTTTTGCCATGACCTCCCCCACACCATGTGTACTAATCATAATACCCCTGAATCCCCTTCTCCCTCCTCCCCACCTGCCCTCCCACACTCCCCCCCTTTGGTAACCGCTAGTCCCTTGGAGACTGTGAGTCTGCTGCTGTTTCATTCCTTCAATTTTGCTTTGTTGTTATACTCCACAAATAAGGGAAATCATTTGATACTTATCTTTCTCTGCCTGACTTATTTCACTGAGCATAATACCCTTTAGCTCTATCCATGTTGTTGCAAATGGTAGGTTTTGTTTCTTCTTATGGCTGAATAATATTCCATTGTGTATATGTACCACATCTTCTTTATCCTTTCATCTACTGTTGGATACTTAGGTTGCTTCCATGTCTTGGCTATTGTAAATAGTGCTGTGATAAACACAGGGGTGCATCTGTCTTTTTGAATCTGAGAACTTGTTTTCTTTGGATGAATTCCTAGTAGAGGAATTCCTAGGTCAAATGGCATTTCTATTTTGAGCATTTTGAGGAGCCTCCATATTGCTTTCCACAATGGTTGAACTAGTTTACATTCCCACCAGCAGTGTAGGAGGGTTCCCCTTTCTCTGCATCCTTGCCAGCATTTGTTGTTCCTAGTCTTTTCGATATTGGCCATCCTAACTGGTGTGAGGTAATACAGAGATGTCAAATTCTTAACAAAGAATTAACATATCAAGTTAAGTAGGCCTATAGGAAAGCAATGCATGTTAGTTAAGGGATTATTCCATGAATTCTAACATTTTACAATGGTAAGCTGCTTTAATCATATCACATGTTAAAGAGGAAAAGCATGATTATATTAATAGATGCCAAAAAATATTTGACAAACATAAATACCCATAGAAAACTAAAAGGAAAAGTGACCTATTGTAATTGACAAATTTATACTGATCATGTTATAGTGGCAAGAAAAAAAAATACTGTGATTAAGTGTATTTTTTGGAAGAATAATAAGAAAGAAATTATATAATGCATGCTATCATACCACAATGGAATTAAACTAGAAATCAGTGTCAGAAAGATAAAACAAAAATACCCAAATATGTGGAGATTTAACAACACACTTTTAAGCAATACATGGGTCAAAGAAGAAATCTCAAGAGAAATTCAAAAATATTTAGAACTAAATAAAAATGGAAACAGAACTAACCAAAATTTGTGAGATGCAGAAAAAGCAGTGCTGAGTGGCAAATTTATAGCATGGAATGCATATATTAGACAAGAAGAAAGACCTCAAATTTTCTACCTTAGGAAACTAGAACAAGAGTAGCAAATTAAATCCAACATAGGCAGATTAAAAAATAATAATAATAAATAGAATAGAAATCAATGAAATTTAAAACAGGAAATCAAAAGAGAAAAGTCAATAAACCCCAGCTCATTCTTTGAAAAGATCAGTATAAAATTGATAAGCTTTTAGCCAGGTTAACTATGAAAAAAGAGGACACAGGAAAAACATGTAGGTAGGGAAAGAAGATATGGAAGTATCTTTATTCATAGATAACATGATTGTCTTCGTAAAACATCCAAAAGAATCAACAATAAAAATAATAAAAACCTCCTGGAAATATTACATCAAGGTTTTAAGATAGAAGATTAATATACAAAAGTGAAGCGCTTTACTATATACCATCAATGACTAAGTGGGATTTGAACATAAAAACAATATTATTTACATTACCAATACCCAAAATGAAATTGCTATTCTATATATAATGCCAAAAGAATTAATTCACAGACTGGGGGAAAATATTTGCAAAAGACACATCTGGTAGGGAACTGTTATGTACACAAAGAACTCTTAAAACTGAACAATAAGAAAACAAACAACCCCAATCAAAATATAGGACCAAGAGCTCCACAGACACCTTCCCATAAAGGGTATACACATGGCAAATATGCATATGAAGAGATGCTCAATATCATAACTAATCAGGAAAATGCAACTTAAAGCAATAAGACACTATTGCACACATTTTAGAATGGTCAAAATCTGGAACACTGACAACTCCAAATGATGACAGGGATGTAGAGAAAGAGGAACTTTTGTTCATTGCTTGTGGGAACGCAAAATGGTAAAGCACCTTTGGACAACAGTTTGGGAGTTTCTTACAAAACATATTCTTATGATAGGATCCAGCAGTCACACTACTTGGTATTAATACAAGTGTAAATTTACACATTCATCCATTTGTCCAAACTCAACAGAGCTGAAAATTTATATCCACACAAAAGCCTTCACATTGTTTATAGCAGTTTCATTCATAATTGTCAAAACTTGGAAGCCACCAGTAGGTGAATGGATAAAAATTTTGTATGTCCAGACAATGCAATGTAAATTAATGCTAAAAAGAAATGAACTATCAAGCCATGGAAATATATATACATGGAGGAGGCTTAAGTGTGTGTTACTACCTGAAAGAAGCCAATCTAAACAGGCTGCATGCTGTACGAGTCCAGCGACATGGCGTTCTCGAAAAGTCAAAACTATGGAGACATTACAAAGATCAGTGGCATCCAGGAGTTAGGGTGGGAGATGAATAGATGGAGCACAGAATATGTTTAGAGTAGTGAAAAATACTCTATTATCATAGTGATGGACACCTCATTATTTTTGTTCAAACCAATAGAAGGTACAACACCGAGAGTGAATTGTAATGTAAACTATGGACTTTGGGTAGTTACGATGTGTCAGTGTAGGTTCATCAATTGTAACACATACACCATTCTAGTGGGACACACTGATAATGGGGGAGATTGTGCATTTGTGGGACAGAAGGTATATGGAAAATATACCTTTCTCTCAATTCTCTGAACCCAGCACTGCTCTACTGCTCTGGAAAAATAAATTCTTAATAAGATAATCTTCTTAGCTAGAGCCAATAGTAAGTGTGCCATGTGATTAATTTTTGTTTATAAAGAAATACAGGAAGCCCTTCTTGGCCCTTAGTTGAAGTCATTTCCTTCCCTAACTTAGCATTATTGAAGTGGTTAATATTAAGTTTCATATGGATAATACTGTCATTATCAATAGCCAAGTATCAATGACAACAGAGAGAATATGCTTGGAGACTAAACATGTCTGCTTATTGGTTCAAAATGTTATACTGCCAGATGGAAAATTTCATTGAGTTTTCATTACCCAGGAAATTTGGAAGAATTAAAATAATTCCATGGTTTGAAAGATGAAGAAAAAAGGAAATAGAAGGCAAGTTATAAGAGATTGTGCATAATTCAAAAGGGATTCTTTTTCTCTGGATATAAATAATGTCACTGATATTGTTTCTAGGGTTTTTACTACTGAATTTCCAACTTTGACTAGTCAGGAAAGCTGGAATTTGGAGCAAATAGAGAATTAGCGTAATGCAAACCGTATAAGTGGGTGGGCTTGTTTGAAACCTGTTGCTACTAATGACAGAATCTGAGATATCTGTCTCAAGACAGCTGTCAGATAAACTAAATAGGTGGTTATTTGTTTTGTTTTGCATTCTTTTATTTCAACAGATTGTTTCCCACCATTCACACATACACAAATTTCCTACTCTCAGGCCAAGCTCTAATGCTATTCACAAAACTGACATTTTTTACTGCAGCACTTATTTATATTATACCCTTAAATCCT
Organism: Manis pentadactyla; assembly: GCF_030020395.1. Taxonomy (NCBI): domain Eukaryota; kingdom Metazoa; phylum Chordata; class Mammalia; order Pholidota; family Manidae; genus Manis; species Manis pentadactyla. The sequence continues at coordinate 16,677,422 of NC_080029.1, forward strand.
ATACATAGCTTAACTCTCAAGTGTAACACATGACACGTGTGTGTACCTTTAATCATCCTGATCCCATTTCCTTGTCTATCTTTCCTCAGACACCCTCACTGATTATTTCTCAAAATGTGAGAAGATGATGTCATATTACAGGTGTTTTCAGTGAGTCCTTCTGGTAGTACTGGGGGAATGGATGTTGATGAGATGGGAAATTTATATGTCCGTGTGAGGGAAGGAATGTTTTGTTTTTACCCAATGGTATTAGAGTATAATACATCAGTGCATCAACTAAAATGGGCTTTTAGGGTTTTTAGGAGGAAAGAAATCAACTTGTGTGTTTGTTCCAGCATTTTTCTTCTCACTGCTTTCATCGTCCTGATAATTGTAAAAATTTTGTTCAGAGCAAATACTGATTTATTCTCCTGTTCAGTATTGTCACTGTCCTTCCTAAACACACACAGACACAATATTTAGGTTCAAGTATGTTAATCTGATAAACATCTACAGTGTATATTTTCCTGCCTTTGGTTTTCCTCCTATCAGATATTTTGGGGGTGATTCCTATATGTTCAGTGATAGCTAGGTGGACACTTCCTCTGTTCTGGAAATGGGTAGATGCTAAGCCCCTAAACTGACCTCTTGCCTGGGTACCAAATAAGCCACAAAAGAGTGATCTAGTTTCTAATTCTGCTGAGAGACCTGTGTAACGCATGGATATTCTCCATGTTCCATGCACCAACATGTATTTTACAGCCCATTGAATCCTGGTTCCGGAGCACACATTTCTCAAGTCACCACACGGAGGCACCGCCCCTCTGCCTGTAAGTAAAGCCACTAAAATTGTCAGGAGATTCCTCTCTCTAGCTTCCTTTCTTCATTTGCTTTATAGTTCATGTCCATTTTAATTGATAACCTCTTCTACTTCTATTATGCATACTTACACTTTTTAGACTCATTATTCTTAATCTAAAAACAAAAATGTAATTGCAGCTACGCAGTTTCTTAGAATTATGCAAATAACATGTTACAATCAAAAGAGGAAATTAATGATGTTAGTAAGGATAGTTATTTGTCTTGAACATTAAAGCCTGAGGAAAACTTACAGTATTATCCCAGTTACCCCCAAACTCTGAATTTTATACATGGAAAAACCAAAGCCCTTCAGCTTTACCATGAAAAACTAATATGAATCCATTTATCCTTGTGCCAAATACTGTTCTCTTTGCATGAAGCTATGGTGTAACTACCTGCCTGAAGAGCATTCCTTTTATGTCAGTGAATAAAAACACTGTATTAGGCAGTGAGGTGTTTAGTGGCAAGGAAATAAAACCATGGGATTCCCTCTTTGCACTCAGTGTGATGGAACAGATAGATAACAATACAAAAGTCACATAAATAGATATAAAATTATAATCGTGGCCACTGTTCTGAAGTGCAATAAACATGTGATGAGAGCCTACATTCAGAGAATTTGACCCAGTTAGTTAGATTGGAAAGAACTTCTCTGAAGAATTGAAACTTAAAAGGTGAGAATAATCAGCTAGGTTAATAAGGGTAAGAAGAATATTTGTGGCAGGGAAAATAACCTGTTCAAAGACTCTTTAGTGAAAGGTTGTTTGGACAGAAAACTGTAACCTGGAGAGTGATGGAAACAAGAGCAGGCAAATGTGGTTAGTGACCCAAGGAGGGATCACACTGTGGCTTTAGGACAAGTGAAAGAGTTTGCTTTACCCAAACACAGCAGGAAACCAGAAGGCGCGGTGTCCCCATCTCTGCAGCAACTGCCCAAGGCCAACCCCAGGTTCTCTCAGTTCTCTCACCTGGAGGTTACTCTATGGCCTCACTGCTCCCTGCTTCCTCCTTGTGCCTCTCAAAGTCTGTTCTCAGCAGCAGCCAGAGGGATTGATTTAAACTCAGGTCATATCGAGTTACTCGTCTGCCCACAGCCAATTACTAACATACTGCCTTTCCCAGAATAGCACCCAAAATCCCCCCGTTGACCTCGGGCCCCAGCTGACTGTGCTCTCTAACTGCGTCTCCAACCCTCTTTTCCCTGGCTCTCTGCTTGCAGTCACAAAGTCCTAGGACTTTTCTCGAATTGTTTAAGCATGCCCCTGTTTTAGGGCCCAGACACTTCCTGTCTTCTAGACTGGCCTTTCCCCAGGTGTGCACCTGACTCATTTGCTCAAATGCCTGGGTCTTTCCCAGACACACACTCACCAGGGAGGTCTTGCTTGATATCCCTACACAAAGCTACCATCCTGTCCCCATCCCTTTCCTTCAACCTCCTCTGCTGTATTTCTTCTCTGTAGCATTTACTGGCACCTGACATTACTACATTTGTTTATTTATTTGTTTGGGTCAGCTGACACCACTAAAATACAAGCTTTTGAGAGCTGGGGCTTGTTTATTGTTTTATCTCTAGTGAGTGGGAAGGTATCTGGCACATAGTAGGTGCTCAAGAAATATTTGAAGAAGTAATGAATAAATGAAAGGATAAATAAACTAAAACTATGAGAAATTCATCACCAAAACAATTTCATCCACCAGATGGTTTCCAATTTTTCTTCAGAAGGAGAATGCTCACTTGTATGCAGACAGCACCCAGATATATTCCTATAATCAATCAGGAGCCAACTCGAGTCCTGCTTACTCTAAAACTTCCTTTCAACCCAGCAATCTTTTTCTTCAAATTCCCAATGAACCTGACAATCTAAAGAAATAATTTAGCTATGATTAACCACGTTTTTTTACTCCTTTGGAGTGTTTTTCAATGCAGTGAATACAAGTGTTAGTAATTAGAAAATACTCAAACTTTCTTTCCTTTACTTTCATATACAGTTGTCAATGTAATGCTGTTTAGAAAGAAGTAAACACATACTTGTCGCTTGCTTGTGATAAATACTACCTATCAATCTTAAGCAGAAGCAGGAAAAAGAATTGCATATTTATAAAACAGTAGTAACAGATTGAGTTGAGGCACAACTTTTGTATGATTGAATAGTGGATATAGACGTGGAAAGGTAAGTTGGATGTTTTAATATAATGTTGAAGAATTTAGATTTTTTCTGGAGACACTGATTATTGCAGAGCAATAGAATGACATGGTAATACAGGGCTTTCAAATGGTAACTCCTGCAGTACTATTTAGACTCATTGGTTTGAAGGCCATCAAAGCTGGTGAACTAGGGCACTGGCAATAGAAACACAGAGAAGAATCACATTTTTTGATGGTCACTTTTAATTCAAGCATTTGCTAACTGGGATTGATACTCTTCCATGTTAGCTGTTAAGATTACAAAAATGAACTGTGAGTTTCATGGACATGCCATCAAAACCACTTCATTATCTACACTTCTCCTTTCAGTCCAGGAATTACAGTTCTTATTTACAATGTCTTGATACATATTCATTAAGACTAATAAAAGCAAGTTACATTTACATAGCATTTTGCAATTTAAAAATAGCCCTCATGTGCATTGTTATTTGATCTCACAAGAATGCTGGAAAGTGAGCTGAATGGGAAATTCTCTTCAGTTTTCACTAAGAAAAGCACAGGTCAGAAATGTAACAAATCCCAAGGTTACACAGACAGCTGCCTGTGGATTCAGAATTGAACTCATATACCGACTTCCAAACACAATATGGTTTTCCCTAGAATTTCACTTTATACGTTTTTCTAAAGTTCATGTGTAACTAGATTTTCTCTACTGATTCCATTTTAATTCCCTTCTCCCGATCCTAGGGCTCATGGTCCAGTTCCATTAGTTATTGGTTTTATAAGGGGTACAAAAATGCTGTGCTCTATTATTTTTGTGATATAGTTGTCAGGTTATAAATGATAAAATTGAAAGAACAAAAACAGAACCAGCCTTTCTCTTAGCAGTTCAAAGCTTCTGTTTCTGATTTTTTATTCAAAAATGAAGATATTTTAAAGACATATATTTCATAAATGAAACTAAGTCATTTGTTGAAATAAATTTTTAAGGTGAAAATTTAGACTCTGTAAGTTTGTGTAAACTTTTAAAATTCACTGTTTTGTTCAAGCAAATTTTCACAATATGAAATGCTAACAGTGGAATTAGATGGAATAGTAAAATAACAAATTCTGTTGTAAAACATTAAACTAGAAGCTATACCGCCCATCATTTTTGCTCTGTGAAGACATAACGTTGACTAAGTTAGCAGAAAAGCAAATTGAACTGTGGGTATGAGTTGAATTGAATTTCAGATATTCATGGAAGTAAGCATCAGTTCATAATCTAGTTTTTTTGCTTGTTTGTTTGTTTATAAGAAAGAAAAAATCTATCACTTCTATCTTGGTTTCTAAAAAACATTTTCCAATAAAAGTTACCAGGGTTCCTTGGAGAAGTGACTGGTTTTAGGGCTGAGGCTAGAAATACACAAAATGAGCCTTAAGAATATTTGTAATGCCAGAAAGGAGGAAGCGCTCAAATAAACAAAATATTACAGACATATTACAGGGACACGGGGGCTTCATAGAAAGAGCTCCCAGTGGGTAAAGCTAGAATAATTTGAGCAATGAGATAAATAACATAATATTGTACTATAACCCAAGTATAAAATCAACACAATGAGACCATACTGATAGAAATGACCAAATACATAAACCAATAGGTAGAAGAATGCAATATGCGTTACCCCTTTTCTTACTCCCCCAGATTATAGCTAGGTACAACACATTAAAAATTTGAAAGCAATGGATGCAGTCACATTATCCTATGATGCTTAAGGGCTAATAAAAGCAATGTAACTGGGGTTGGAGAGAGGAATACCAGAAACAGTACATATTGGACAGTGAACACCTTTAGGTGCCTGAGATGATGTCAAAGAGCTGATAAACTCAAAGTGGAGAGGATCAAACAGATAACTAAAATGAGTGGGTAATTACTCTGTAACACAGCCTTATCTTGGAAGATGAAGGTGAGAAGCTTCTCCTTTCATATAAACAATAAGGAGAATTAAGGACACTGTGTCATTTTATATGCTGCCAAATGCTAAACAGATCTCATGCCACGGGAAGGATGAGTAAGCAAAACAACAGCAGCATTCGGTCTTTGAAATGATAGTGAACAAAAAGGAATAACAAACGTTGCCCAGATGTTTCCACTAAAGAATGTCTCTAAAAAAGCGTATCACTGAAAGTGATTTACTAAAGGAATCCAATGAAACTGAGAAGGTATGTTTGATATCATGAAAAATGATGCAATAGAATATAATCACATTAAATTGGAGAAGCTATAAGAAGATAACAAGGAGCTGAAATTATAGAATCTTTGAGACAATTAAGAAAAGAATGAAAAGTAAATTAAAAGAGAAACATATTGTCCTCATTCACAAAAGCAAAAGACAGATGTAAAAAGAGAAAAAGTTATTAGAGATGTAAAGGAAAATTTAGACTCCCCTAGGATGTGAAGAAAAACAGGGATTAAATAAATAGAAATAGAATACCTCAGTAAGACAATTGGAAGTGAAACATCATTCAAAAATATACTGAAAACATTTTTTTTCTGAGATGATGTAAAGCTTTGTGCAGATGGAAACATTCACAGAATATCATCAAAATTAAAACAATAGTGATTAAAATATTATCAGTCTATGGCTTGTAGAATTTCTTAATTTTAAAAGGAAAAGAAAAATATAATCTTACAAGCTTCCAGTTAGTAAAAACATAGTATCTTCAAAGGAACCATATTTGGAATGACTAAAAGTTAGAAATGTATGAAGTAGTACCTAAGGGATTTTGGAAAATCAGCAGCTAAAAGAAATCCATACACAGGTATTCATGTAGAATATGGGAAAAAGATATGGAAACGTTCAGAAAATATACCACTTAATTATGTTCCTAAATACAGCACTCAAAATATTCTCCTGGTAACTGAGGTATGCGTAAACATTAGGAATGGAAAATTCTTGGGATAAAAGAACTGGCAATGATTTTGAAAATAATTAAACGCAAATTTCATGAAAGGTCATTTTTAAATGAATGAGTCAAAGAATTTAGTTCTCATTCAATTGATACAATAGCATTGAGGGTTGAGGCAAATCATTTAATATTTCCTGTTTCTACTTTCTCCATTTGTAAAACATTACCATGTCTTGGAAATGTCAAAATACTAATTAATGTTTAAAGCCACACAGACCTTTTGGCTGCTTAATCTTTTCCACAGTACTCTTCTTAGGTGGGCTCTGTGATCCTGAAAGTTAACCAGCCTGTAAACCTTACTCTAAATGGTCAATCTAAGACTGCTATGTTTGATTGTTAGTTTTTCAGTTTGGGTAAGAATACTTCCATTGATCTCACTTGTATTCAAATGACAGAAGGCAGAATAAAAACTATGAAATTTTCTTGATTTTCTGCAAATGAGCTTGCTTTCTACAAAGTCTCTTAAAATAGCTTTTCTATGCTGAAAACTGTATGATGCATTCACTGCCTCTTATAATGCCTTCTGCCTCACCACCAGCCCTTCCTTATACTGCTGTTTTCTGAATGCAATGAAAAGGAGATTTGAAAAGAAAAATCCTTTCTATTTTTCATGCCTATGTTCATCTGGTGTTGAAAGGCCCCTTTCAAAAAATACTTCTTAATAAGTCAATTTAGGAAACGTATGTCCCTTGTATAATTGGTGGGGAGAAAAGAAAATCAAACAAGAAAATCATGAGAATTCAACTCAGCATTCTGACACAAAGTTCTTTGCTGTACCCAAGGATAATATGAAGTCTTATTGACCGAGGCTCCACTGCTGGAGTAAGTCTAATTCTTAAGGAAAACTCCATAAATTTTGAGATCTTCAGAGAATCAAATGGGGGGTTTAAGAAAAAAAGAATATGCCATTTTTTGGAGTGATTTCAAGTAGGTATAAATGACATCTAAATGAAGAATCACAAAGCATTCAGAGGTGATCCGGTAATTGGTAAATTATGCTCTTTTCTATCTTCATTAATCTCTGGAACCAGTGCTAATTAGGACTGATTTGACTTTACATGACTGAGTATATGTTATAACATCAATAACAACTATTTTATTAAATGTCATTCTATGTGCCAGGCATTTTTTAAAAGTATTTGCGTGTACTAAATTCATTTAATAATCACATTAACCCTGTGAAGTATGTATTCTTATTATCGTACACTGTTTTACAGAGCTTCTATAAATTAAGTTATTCCCATGGCCCCATATGATTAGCACAGGCTTATGCCTAAAGGTTGAGACAGTACTCTGGGTTCTAGAGTACTATTAACAAACATTTCACTTTCTTACATTAAAATAATGGGAAATGCCAAATAAAGGTTTAATTTTCCAGTTTTAATTTCATTTGGAAACATGAGCACTGGATGCCAGTATATCTTGTTTTATATATCTAGCTATTTCAAGCATCTTGAGAATTTAACTTCATTATTGTGGTCTTTATCCTTCAATATCAGACTCCATTGATTTTTCCTTTTCTCTTTTTTGTTATTTTTTTAATTGAAATATACATGATATATGATATATTGGTTTCAAGTATACAACATCATGATTCAACAGTTACATACATTATTAATGCTCACTCCCAACTAGTGTAGTTACTATCTGTCAACACAGAAAGATGTTACAGAACTATTGACTATATTCTCTATGCTGTACTTTCAACCCTGTGACTAATTTATATTATGATTGAGATTTTGTGCCTCTTTATCCACTTCACCTATTTTATCCACCCACCCCAATCCCACCCCAGTGGTAACCACCAGTCATTTCTCAGTGTCTATGAATCTATTGCTGCTTTATCCTTTTTGTTTTGGTTTTAGATTCCACATATCTGTGAAATCATGGTATTTGTCTTTCTCTGCCTGGCTTATTTAACTTAACATAACAACCTCTAAGACCACCCCTGTTGTTGCAAGTGGCAGGATTTTTTTTCCCTTTTCTATGACTGAATAATATTCCATTGTATTTATGTATCACATCCTCTTTATCCATTCATCTATTGACAGACACTATGGTTGCTTCCATATCTTGGCTATTGTAAATAATGTGGCAATAAACATAAGGATGCATATATCTTTTTGAATCAGGGATTTTGTTTTCTTTGGGTAAATTCCTAGAAGTAGAGTTACAGGGTGTATGGTATTTCTATTTTTAGTCTTTTGAGAAACCTCCATACGGCTTTCCACAACAGTTACACCAATTTACATTCCCACCAACAGTATAGGAGAGTTCTCTTTTCTCCACACCTTGCTGACACTTGTTATTTCTTGTCTTTTGGACAGTGGCCATTTTGTCTGGTGTGAGGTGATATCTCAGGGTGGTTTTAATTTGCATTTCCCTGGTGATGAGCAGTGTGGCACATCTTTTCATGTGCCTGTTGACCATCTGAATGTCTTCTTTGGAGAAATTCCTGTTCAGATTCTCTGCTCGTTTTCCAATTGGGTTATTTGGGGTTTTTTTGGTGTTAAGGTATATGAGTTCTTCACATATTTTTGATGTTAACACCTTATCAGATGAACTGTTTACAAATATATTCTCCCATTCTGTGGGTTTACTTTTTGTTTTGTTGATAGTTTTCTTTGCTGTACAGAATCTTTTTAGTTTGATATAGTCCCATTTTTCATTTTTACTTATGTTTCCCTTGCTCAGCGAAGCATGTCAAGAAAAACTTACTTATGTTTGTATCCAAGAGATTTTTGCCTATCTTTTCTTCTAAGCATTTTATGGCTTAATGTCTTATATTTAGGCTTTTAATCCATTTCAAGTTTACTTTTGTGTATGGAGTTAGACAGTAATTCAGTTTCATTCTCTTGCATATAGCTGTTAATTTTTCTCAATACCATTTATTGGAAAGACTGTCTTTTCTGTATTGTATATTCTTGCCTTCTTTGTCATATATTAATTGGGCATATATGTGTAGGTTATTTCTGGGCTCTCTATTCTGTTCTATTGATCTATGGGTTTGTTTTTGTGCCAGTACCATACTGTTTTGATTACTGTAGCTTTGTACTATAACTTGAAATCAGGGAGTGTGATACCAATCAACTTTTTTCCTCTTTCTCAAGATTGTTTTGGATACTCAAGGTTTTTTGTGGTTCCATGTAAATTTTAGGATTATTTGCTCTAGTTCCTTGAAAAATGCCATTATTTTGATAGGGATTGTATTGATCTGTATATTGCTTTGGGTAGGATGGCCATTTTGATGATATTAATTCTTCCTACACATGAGCATGGGATTGATTTCCATTTATTTGTGTCTTCTTCAATTTCTTTCATCAGTGTCTTACAGTTTTTAAAGTATAGGTCTTTCAGAGTACAGGTCTTTCAGAACAGATTTATTCCTAGGTATTTTATTCTTTTTAATGCAATTGTAAATTGAATTGTTTTCCTGATTTCTCTTTCTGCTAGTTAGTTGTTAGTAACTAGGAATGCAAAGGATTCCTTCATATTGATTTTATATCCTGCAATTTTGCTGAATATAGTTATTAGTTCTAATGGTTTTTGGTGGTCTTTAGGTTTCTATGTATAGTATCATGTCATCTGCAAACAGTTTAACTTTTCCTTACCAATTTGGATGCCTTTTGTCTCTTTTTCTTTTCTGATGCTTTGTCTAGGGCACCCAGTACTATGTTGACTAAAATGGTGAGAGTGGGCATCCTTGTCTTATTCCTGATTTTAGAGGAAAAGCTGTCATCTTTTCTCTGTTGAGTATGATGTTACCTGTGGGTTTGTCATATATGACTTGTGTTATGTGGTGATATATTCCATCTATACCCATTTTGTTGGGAGTTTTTATCATGAATGGATGTTGAATTTTGTCAACTGGTTTTTCAGCATCTATTGAAATTATCATATGGCTTTTATCCCTTTTTTGTTGTTGTTAATGTGGTATGTAACATTGATTGATTTATGAATACTGTACCATCCTTGCATTCCTGGAATAAGTCCCACTTGGTCATGATGGGTGATCCTTTTAATATAATTTTGAATTTGGTTTGCTAATATTTTGTGGAGTATTTTTACATTTATATTCATCAGGGATACTGATCTGCAATTTTATTTTTTTTTAAATGCCTTTGATTTTTGTATTAGACTGATTCTGGCCTCGTAGAATGAGTTTGGATGTATTCCCTCCAGTTTCATTTTTTGAAATACTTTAAGAAGGATGGTTATTAGCTCTTCTTGAAATGTTTGGTAGAATTCAGATTCTGAATTTGGTAGAATTCTGATTCTGGAATTTTATTTGTTGGGGTTTTGTTCATTACAATCTTTCTTACTGGCAATCAATCTGTTTAGATTTTTGGTTTCTTTCTGGGCTGGTCTTGGAAGATTTTATGTTTCTAGGAATTTGTCTATTTTTTCCAGGTTGTCGAATTTATTGGTATACAAATTTTCATAGAATTCCCTTATATGTCTTTATATTTCTGTGGTGTCAGCTGTAACTTCTTTTCATTTCCAATTTTGTTTATTTGTGTCCTCTCTTCTTTTCTTGATAAGTCTGGCTAGGGTTTTGTCTACTTTGTTTATCTTCTCAACTTCTCAGTTGAATACCAAATGGAGCAGCATATCTCTTAAAGGAAAATTCACAGCATCTATACTATAAATCTGAAGAGGAATTTGGAGGAGTTTCTGCTTGCAACATAAGTCATTATTGCCATTTTCCAGGGACAGGGTGCTGTATTGAAATTTGCTGTCTGTGCTGGAACCATACCCTGGGTGTGACTGCTGAACATTTTCAAGAGAACTGCATTCACTGGATCTAGGCACCTTTTCAGAATCCTCATTTGTCCGTGATTAATGGCCTGAGGATGGCCAGGAGCCTCTCAGAAGAGTAATTTATGTTAACTAGACATCACTCCAGAGTAACCTTGACTCCCCTTTGTGTTACATGGACAATGCCCTTCCACAAATCAACCAGGAGCTTGCTGTGGGTCGATTGGTGCACTGGTACATGTTGCTTCATGTATTTAACCAGCACCATTTTGATTAGAGCATGCACAGAAAATCTTTCCAGGCTTCTGTTTCTATTGAGATTGGAAGTGATTGAAATAAAGAGAAGAATACATCTGAACAAGGAATGATCAAGAAAAGCATCAGGATGAATGGACTGTACCAATTCCTGAGATCATTAAACTCAGGTATGGACCCCCTGAAAGTGTGCAAATGCTTTCTAGGTCTACTGAGAAGTTTTCTATTGGATATCAGTATGCTCTTCTCCACCATACTTCCTAGGCCACTGAATGTATAGGAACAACTTCTTGCCAAAGCTTTTGAAGAGTATTTTGAAATACGAGTTACCAAATAAAAAAATCAGCTTCATTAAACAAAATGCAACAAATAAAATATTAATTATGTATTTGTAGAGACATTGTACTTCAGAGGTTTTATTTCTTTAATTTTTTTCTTTAATTTTTACTAGTACTCCTAATTTAATTCAACTCCATTTATATGATAGATGACTAAAAATACAAAAATATTTAAAAATGGTAGCAAAGGGTGGATATAGCCAGAGCACCATTTTATAAATAAAAATAAAATGTACAAGTGTGTTATTTGTAATAATGAAAGTAACCACAAAGCCAGAAGCCAAACAGCATAAGGAAGAACCCCATGGAATATCCATGTGGATATTATCTGCTTAAAGAGGCAAGGAAAATGACCATTTATAGCTTGTGAAATGTACTACTGCATGTTGGCCATATGCTGTTTATTAAAATGTAAATTATGAGATTTATTAGAAATCCAGAAATAAGGATAAAAGAAACAAGACTCTAGATAAATAGTGGCCTGACAAATATTACCACTATGTATGACTTAGCATTTATTTTATACTTAACCCTCTCCCTCCTGCTTTTCACCTTCTGACTATGATGAACTCTGTATCCAAATGTTTTTCATTAATAAAGCTAAAAATATAAACTCTAGATAACTAGCTTTCATTTAGAATCAAAATATAATAATTTCTCCATTTCACCAAATAATATTGAGATCTGGGTATTTTGAGCACCTACAAGGCTGCTAGAAAGCTGCTGCAGGATTGTGTTCCTAAGTACAACAGTTTCTTTACCCATGGTTTCTCATCTTTCACTGAGAGAACAAGACTGGGAAGATGACAATCAAAATGATCAACTGTAAATTTTGCTCAGCTGTTTAGAAGGTTGTGGGCTGTGCTGTGCAGTGTGGTAGCCACCAGCCACAAGTAGCTATTTATATGTAAATTATAATTACACTGAAGTTCCATTCTTCAACTAACCACTTTAATGGTGTTCAATAGTTACACGTGGTTAGTGACCTAATAAACTGCAGAGCATAAATATAGAGCATGGCCACCATTGAATAATTTCTATTGGGTAGTAGTGGTTTTGGGGATAAATTGATGTATTAAGTAATGTTTCTTATTTGCAGTGGGCATTCTAATTTTCTTTTACTTTTACTACTAAAAGACTCTGGAAATCCCTGCCTATCTATGTAAGCCTAACTCTTTCTAAAGAAGCTCTTGACTCTGTTTTCCTAAGATAATCATCTTCTGTTTGTAGGATGGCTTCTTTTATTGAAGAGATTACGCTGCCAGTTATGGATTCACATATGTACCTACGGCCCTTTGTTACTGCCACATTAACGCCATCACAGAGCATAAGATGCTAGGCAAGTAACACTGCTGTGTCCTTTGAGATAGGTTAAATGAAAACATGCCTTGGCAGCTAGTAAAGTGATTTGTTGATCCAGATTGCCAGCCAGAATGAAATTATTTGCATCCTTAACTATGATATTTTTCTCATCATCTTATTTTAGGATCAAGCTTTAGGGGGCTTTTTGACTGAGCTGACAGAGCATCCATTAAATATATGTAGAATCAGTTTTGGGGGTCCATTCTTGACTGTAGAACATACTGATCACTCAGAAGCTAACAAGGAATTCCAGCTATTCATCCATATATTCAGTATGCTTTGTGTGTCACCCTGGAGAGTCTAACCCTTCCCTTTGGTCTATTCAATTAAGGTTGTATTTTGGGCATATTTTTCCTACTAGCTAGATTACCAGCCTGTGTTTTGTGTGTGCACATGCACGGCAGTCATGTTTCTTCCTCTGACCAGTAAAGTTATAATAATTATAATCAATCTACATCATATTTCAAAACTATCTGCTAGTGTTCTGGGAATCCACAATCATGGTTGGCTAATTCTCTCTGACCTCCTCTGAGCAACTTAGTAAACGACAGATGCAGAGTAATAATGTCCTCATAACTAGCTCCTTTCCTTCTCCTACCTCTTCTATTTTATCCTGTCTTTCAACCAGCATTTTTGTCTTCATCTTCCCACACCATTTTCAATTTCAAATATTCATATTCGGTCACTTCCTTAAATCATTCCAGGTAAAGAGTGTTCCCTCTTTACATTTTCTGCCCCTTTCCTCAAAATTATGACTTACATATAGTCATTTCCATTTCCTACTCATCATTTTTTTACTACTACACTCAAAATTTGTTAGGTGATTAATATATATTTACCAGCATCAGGCATCAAGCAAGCAGCTGAAGACATAGAGATGAATGACACACAGGGTTTTACTCTTTTTAGTAACCAACCTGTTAGCATTACTTCTCTCCCCAAACTGTTCTTTCAAAGATTGCCAAACATCACCTAACAAGTAAGGTGAAATTTTCTTAGCCTTTATCTTGCCTAAATTATGCAGCAGTTTACATGACTAGTTACCCTATGCCTCTCTTTCCTTGTCCTCTATGACTGTGTTACTCAAAATAGGGCCAGCAGATAGACTGTGGGTCTGCAAAGCCTATGCTTAAGCGTCCCTGATAAGGGAAGGAACTTGAGCCAGAATGTAAGTCAACTGTTTAGTTAAGCTAATTTCTTTCTTCTTTTTGCTGGTAGCAATACTATCTTGAGGAAGAAATCAGTGTGTTGATTTAATTATGACACTTCTTATCTTGCCATAGACTGTCCACCTCTGTAGTACTTTTCTATTCTAGGGTAATTTCCTAATTCCTTGGATACTTCCTTATAATGACAGCATTTTATATATAAACATATATATTTTTACATATTATTCATAAATATATATTTTCAAATATATTAAATATGTGTGTTTACATAAGTATATATTATATATACCTTCTATTAACTGTTGACACCTTCTGAGGTTCCTTGACCTACATACAGAGAAGATAATAAAAGCTCTAAACCTGATATTCTATACTTGGTATCTTGATCCCCTTCCTAGTTCAAAATGTATATGTGGAAGGTAGTTGGGTATTTTATAAGTCATATACATAAACCAGTGCTCACCTTTGAGTTACCAAACTTTAAGGGGCAGATGATTGTCCATTAAACAGAAATTGATTCATAAAATCAGAGTCCTTAATGTCTTCCATTCTTCTGGAACCCCAGCTCCTATCACATGCTTGGCCATGAGAGATGCCTGGAAAGTACTGATGGAATGAATGGCAAGGGTGTTCTTGGTCTTGCTCTGTCCTTACAGAATGACTCTGCACAACTCCAGCCCCATCTCCAAGACACTTAGAAAATGTTTCCTGTCACTCTCTTTCCATTCTGTGCTTCAGATCCCTCATTAATGCAATGTGCTCAATTCCTAAGGTATGCAAAATCCCAATGAAGCCTTATCTATCATCCGGCTTTTGTTATACTCAAAATATTCTTCCCAGGGAAATGGCCATTCCAACTTCTGTGCACTCCTTTTCTCTCCCATATCATACTTCTCTATCAGAAATTGTCATACCTGAATTAAACATTTCCTTTCAATGTTCCATACCCCCCACATTTTTCAAATCCAGAGGACAGATTGAATGAGTTTTTATTTTGCCGTTATTACATTCTAGTTATCTGACTTACATGCATGACCGAATTTCATCTTCTGCTCACTTTCTAGGTGAGATATTTTTATCCTTAATGGTTTAGATGAGACATTTCTAACACAAAGAGATTAAGTCTCTTCCTCAAATAAAAACTGGCAAAGTCATGTTGCATACCAGAAATTTCTGACACTACAGGCCTCAGTTTTTTTCATTTTGGCATTCTTAAGTTAGTTATTTGAATGTCATTATAAATGAATGTGGCAAAAATAAACAATCTGATAAGAATCATTTACTACTTATACCAACATGTCAACCTTAACAGATGCTCAGGCTCCTTAAATCTTTGAAGACAGTTGTAATTTTTGTAAATTATATATCCAAAACTATATAAGTCAAAAAGCAAATATCAATGGATAAATCTGCAGAGCATGTGTGAATGTGTACCTGCGTGTATGCATAAACTGGAGTTGGAAAAAAGTGGGGATCCTGGGGTCCTTCACATCACTCTGATAGAGAAACATAAAGATAGACAAACAGGCAAACTTGCCCCCACAATTTTGTAGATTCTGAACTTCTCAGAGTGCTGACTGGTCACTGGCACTCCCAATCTTGCCTAATTTCTTTTCTGCACTAACTGAAACTAGAAAACTTTTCATACTCCAAAGGCCATATTTTGTCATTCATTTATCCAGCCTAGGCCAATTCTCATAGTGCTGCTTGTTTGGCTGAGAAATTTATCTCTCATAGTTATTTGAGGGGTTATAATTGGTCTCTGCTACTCTAGGCTTTTTCCCAGAGAAATTAATTCACTGATCCTGCTTAGCGGGTAACCAGAGCTACTACATAATCCCTAAAGACCTTGGGAGGCAGTGGGGGAGTGGACATTGGTTTGTTTTGGGGCACAGAAATTGTCTTGGTGGAGACTGATGATCAGAGTGGCTAAATTTTGCTCAAGTTACTTTCAAAAATGTGTGCATGGAGTGAGGCTTGAGAGTTTATGAAACTAACTTGACTCCTTTGATAGCACAATGTCAAAGTGCCCCACATAGAAATGTTAGTTAACTGAAGTTGCTGAGTGAAGCTGTCTACAAAAGAAAAGTCATTAACAATGAAGCTGGAACCCAGGATGTTATGATACTATGTGCATTGACACTTCAGAATGTTGAGACTGGTAAATCTCTTGCTCAAATCATGTTAAATATTCTACCAAAAGTATACTTTTATTCCAGTTAAAGTTTTATATTAGGTTAGAAGGAAACAAAATAAGAAATGACTCCTTAAAATTCTTGAATACATGAAATGTAAGGTTTTATTATCCCACAGAGAGACAGTCTATTATGAAAATACATTAATTCAGTTGCTAGTATGGAGACTTTAAATAGAAATAGAGTTTTAAATAAAGAATTTTATGTTGAAGGATTGTTGAGTAAAAATAATGAGCTATTTAGTATAACTTAGGTTGCATGTAGGTTTAAAAAGATCTTTGTTTTAACATATATTTGTGCAAACCATCTCCCATGACTACGAATTCTTTCAATTGCTTTAAGAATAGGAATTATCAATCATAGGTAAGGTAAGCAAATTAGCACAAATATTGAAGCTGAAAATGTGTTTAACATAGTGTCCTTACTTCGAACCCAAATTGCCTACATCTGATAATGTAGAATGACAGGATAAAACTTTACTAAGGTCTTTGTTATTCAAATGTGAGCACTTATTCAATTTCAAGTCTTAAGAAAATAAGAAGATAGGTATGTGTTTTTTACATGCATCTTTCTATCTATAACTACCTATTTACCTATCTATCTATAAAGATAGAAATATATATAAAATCCCTATACGTGCATATATGTATATGCATATATTTATATAAGGATATAAAGTGAGGGGACAGAGAGACAAATCAGTGCCTAAAAAACTGGAATAGTAACATTGGCCAATCCATTTTTATGAACGTTTATGTTTTGTATGGGTACATTTAAACTCTTTTGGTCTCATTCAAAAAGTCAAGAAATTTTTAAGCTGGAAATCTTAGAACCATACTAAAACAAACGTTTGCCATGTCTTTTTGAACGCTTCATATCTTTAAGCATTCTTCCTGTGTATGGGGAATTTTGAAGTGGTCACACCCCTCCAAATTAGAAGGAAGCCAGACTTAGGTCTCTTATGTTCTCTCCAGACATCTGGACCTATATTCGACATCAGCTCACCCAACCAGACTGTGCTTTAAACAGTGAAGCAGGCGCTGCAGGTTCCTGCCTCACATACCAGTGGCAGAAAGCAGACAGCTTAGCGTGGGTCACTGGCCACGGTCCCAGCCAGCCCATCCAGGTCCTGTGCAGCTGGTGGAGTAGAGGCAGTGGGGTCTCCAATGCGGCAGTCCTACATTACAATTTGGATGTCATTTCTGCTGTCCTGCCTCAAGATTCTGCGAGAATCCTTAAATCGCTTGTAAATCCTTTTTCTCTTAAACTAGGGTAAGTTTATTATTGCTCCTAAGAACATTGACTGACATACCACCCCTGCACTTGCGCGCTCTCCCGCCTAAGGACTCTGCTTAAGGACTTCTCCTGCTGTCTCTCCTTTAGTGTTTTTCCTCTTTTCTGAACCTGTCTCAGCAGCACACACATAAGCTATTGTTTTCCCATCATTAAAACCTCCCTGTCTTAACCATGCTTCAATGTCGAGTTTCTGCTTCCATTGTCTCTCCTTTTTCAGCAAAACTCCCAGGAGTTTTACATACACACACTCTCTCCAATGTATCTCCTCCCATCCTCTTTTGAACT
This sequence comes from Manis pentadactyla, assembly GCF_030020395.1. Taxonomy (NCBI): domain Eukaryota; kingdom Metazoa; phylum Chordata; class Mammalia; order Pholidota; family Manidae; genus Manis; species Manis pentadactyla. Next base: position 16,695,015 of record NC_080029.1, read on the forward strand.
CACTTCAGTCAGACTTTTCCACTGAAACATCTCTTTTCAAAGTCCCTGAAGACCTCCTCATCACTGAGCCAACCTTCCCATTGCTAAGCCATCTTTAGTTCCTGCCTTGCACCACGTATCAGCGGCATGCAACAAAATGGATCACTCCTCTTCCTTGAAATAGTTCCTTCACTTCCAGGACAGCACAGCCTGCTCGTTTCCTCCTACTTCTCTACTGTTCCTTTTTTTGTTATTAGAACTCTAAATTTTGGAAGCGCTCCAGCACTAAGTCCTTGTATATCTTTTCTTTTATATCTACACTCACTTGACCTCATGGTTTCAATGACTAACAAGCGCATCCCTTTTCCTTTGAACTCCAGACTTGCGTAGCCACCTGCTTATTCAACATATCCACTTGGAGATCGAATAGCCATTTCAAATAGAATAGGCCTCAAATTGAACTTCTGATGTTCCCCACTCCCTGCAGCCCTACTCCTCTTATTTCCCCATCTCCATAATGAGCAACTCAATTCTTTCAGTTACTTAGATCAAAATATTAGTCATCTATGATTCTTTTATTTCCACCATACGTCATGTCCAATCCCTTAGGGAATGCTGTCCACTCTACCTTCAGACTATGTCTGGGATCTGACCAGTCCTCACCACCTCTACATTTATTTCTCTGGCTCAGGTCATCATTACCCTTCATTTGGATTATTACAGTAGCTTCCAAAGAGATTTCTAGCCTTAATTCTTGCCCCTTTTCTATAGTCTATTCTTAATACAGCAGCACAATGATTCTTCAATGAAGTGAAAGCATACATCTGCTAAAAAGGTTCCAAAGTCAAGTCCTTATAATGATCCATTTGCTTAAGTATTTTCTGGCCTCATTACTTTTCTGACCTCATCTATGGGTGCTTCTCCTTAGTTGCTCAGGTCATGCTAGGTTACCTTCTTTGATATTCTCAGAACACAGCAGACACACCTTTACCGCAGGGACTCTGATTTGCTGTTTCTTTGGCCTCTTACCTCTTCCTGCAGATAGCAGCATGAATGTTATCTCATCTCCTTAATGCTTTTACTTACATTACTCCTTCTCAATGAATCTTTATTACTACCCTGATCAATATTAGAAGTCCTTTCTATATTTATTATTACTGAGCACTTATCACCATCCAAAACAGTCTCCTTCCACTGCAACATGGCTCCATTAGAATAGGACTTCTACTATGGCTGGCACATAAAAGATACATAGGATGACCAACACATCCCAGTTTGCCTGGGACTTGTTCACATCTGGCACCCAAGATGCATGTCCGCAGGAAACCTCTGAGGTCCAAGCAGATTGAAATAGTTGCTCACACTAACTCAATAAATATTTGTTGAATGAAAGACTAAGAACAGAAGTATGGGTGCACTCTGCCTCGACCTTAAATCTGTAGGGTGTTTAACCTAGAGTTTTATGGGTGACACATTCTGAAGTGAATGGATATAATCACATCCAATGATACAAAGGAAAAGTACAGGTATTTCCACAATCATTGTCAATTGCCATGTAAGAAGTATACCTAAATGGGTAACAAATATTAGATACATACACGCAAGTCATATCTAGAATTCTATTAGGAGTGGTAATTATATTTAAGATGCTTATCCTTTTGAATAGCAGCAAGTTTACAAGTATATTGAATACAACTGTAAAACATACACAGTAGTAAGATTCAACCACAATATTACTGACTAACAGAAAATGATGTTCATAAGTAAATGACAGCAGAACATTAACTTAGCTGACCTAAACTAAGTTTCCAATTAATAGCTGTGTATAGCTTCACTTTAGCTAAAATCCATCCTCTAAGTGTGAATCTTTGTGATATATGTAAGTAGGTTCATGTGGTTATTGTAAGGTCATATAATTATTATGGTATTATATAGTATTTAACATTTTTATATGATAAATATAATTGTTTTGTGTATTTATAACAAACATTGATAAACTATTAATACGACTTCAAATGTAAGTATTGCAAAAATTTTTTAACATGAAGAGATCTAAAAGTAATAGAACACAGAGAAACAAGAGTTAAGGGTGTACTTTTCTGAAGAATGACTCCATAGAGGGTAGCTTGCCAGAATGTTCCTTGGCAAACTGGATACACCTGAGCTCAATTTATCTTGACAAAGTATGAGGTGGTAGCTATGCCATTGATTCTGTTATGTTGTACAGTTGCAGCTGACCATTGGTCATGCTAGAGAGGAGCTTTATGATGGAATGAGACAAAGATATGTACTCAGTCTCTGAACCATGCTGATCTCTTCTAGGGGAGAAGCTGACATTTCCCTTCATCATGCACTTGAAATGTACAATGCAATGCAGGATCTGTTACTAGAAGCTGATGACTGGATCCCTGTAAGCTGCTTCTCAAAGCATCAGTGGAGATTCTGAATGTCTGTAATGACTTATCATTGAGCATCATTCCCAGTATAATGCATTCTAGAAGACCTTGTGTTTACATTGTTGGGTCATGCACTTTTGTTTGCTTGGCCACTGGTACAATCAGTCACTCATCTGGTCCAGCACTCACCATGGTTTCTGCACATGAGTTGAAATATCAGAGACCAGTGGCTCTTCTTGGAGGTGGGAGATTTTTGCTTAGGGTGGCATAGCTAGTTATCTTCAAGGATTAGCATAACTAATAATTGACTGTTCATGGGAACAAGCCTTTTAAAACTCAAGGAACTTAAAATCTGGAAAGAGTAGAGACTCCAAAACTGCAGCCCATGGCCATTACTGATGACCGTGGTGGGGTTACCCAGGAGAAGGTGGTTGCCACCAAGGGAATGACTGAAATGGACCACTAAAGGAAAAATTTTTTGAAAAGAATGCTAAGTAGAGTGTCTCCTGACAAAGGGGTAAAAACATTTTGAATGTAATTCCTTGAACAAGGCTAACAAATGTATCACTTTTATAACCTTCATCAGTCTAAGAAGACATACAGCTGTTTCAGTTCTAGAAACACTAGGTAACTGCAAACTAGGGAGATGCCCTAATGCCCATGGCTCATAAGAACCTCTCCCTTGTGAAGAGTGAACCCCTGAGGTGCCTGTAACTTCCAAGTAAGCCTCTCTTTCATCCTAGTAGAGTCTTCTCCACAATTCTCTACCTTGTTCAGTACCTAGGAGGATGAACCATATAGATGACATGCCTCAGATGTATTTGCTGGCTGTTTTGCTTTTGGGTTCATCCAGTGAAAAACACCAGGCAGACACAGGAGAGTGAGGAGAGAGAGAGGAGAATTATGTCTTCCTTGTCCTTCCTACATCAGAGTTACATCTTTGGCAGTAACTACATCCTCACATAACCACAGCTCCCTATTCTAAATGTTCTGTTCTCACCGGACTCTGGTAATTCTACTTCCTTTCATTGTCTTCACAGCTTTAGGGTGGTGATTACTTCCCTCTGAAACTGATGTCTTGGTGTCTATCATCTATTTTTGTTCTCTTCTGCTGCCCACACCTCTGTTAAGTAGTTTTTATTAAAGCATCTACTTTTCTTATTTTTTGTATGGAAAGACAAAAATATTTCTGTTGTTTCCTCTTGCTAATACATTTTATTCATATGTTCAGCAAAAGGAGTATACAGTGTGGATTTATTCTGGCTGCAAGAATTAGATTGATTGGGGGCGGAGCCAAGATGGGGGTGTGAGTAGGACAGTGGGAATCTCCTCCCAAAAACATATATATTTTTGAAAATACAACAAAAACAACTATCCCTAAAAGAGAGACCAGAAGACACAGGACAACAGCCAGACTACATTCACACCTGCGAAAACCCAGTGCCTGGTGAAAGGGGGCCCTGCCATAGCAGAGCAGCAACCTGAGGCTGGCCAAGCCCACAGCAAGGGAGCTTCCTATATACCAGCCGGGAAAGATACAGAGACCCAGTCTACACGCAATTGCCCAATACAAGCCACTAGAGGTCACAGTTGTCCCAGTAAAGAAAGGCCAGAAGCCAAGTGGAAAGAGTCTTGGCTATCCTAGCTGACAGACGAATCAATAGCTCACCACTGCACCTATCAACATGAAAAGGCAAAAAAATTTGATCCAGACAAGACTAACCCAGACAGCTTCGACATCTTCTACATCTTCCCCTGAGAAGGAACCTGGAGAGATAGATTTAATCAATCTTCCTGAAAAAGAATTCAAAACAAAAGTCATAACCATGCTGATGGACTTGCAGAGAAATATGTAAGAACTAAGGAGGGAGAATTCAGAAATAAAACAAGCTTTGGAAGGACTTCAAAACAGAATGGACGAGATGCAAGAGACCATTAATGGACTAGAAAACAGAGAACAGGAACGCAGAGAAGCTGATGCAGAGAGAGATAAAAGGATCTCCAGGAATGAAAGAATTTTAAGAGAACTCTGTGACCAATCAAAACAGAACAATATCCACATTATAGGGGTACCAGAAGAAGAAGAGAGAGAAAAACTGACAGAAAGTGTCTTTGAAGAAATAATTGCTGAAAACTTCCCCAAACTAGGGGAGGAAAAGGCCTCTCAGAACACAGAGGTACACAGAACTCCCATGACAAGGGATCCAAGGAGGGCAACACCTAGACACATAATAATTAAAATGGCAAAGATCAAAGACAAGGACAAAGTATTAAAGGCAGCCAGAGAGAAAAAAAAGGTCACCTACAAAGGAAAACCCATCGCAGGCTATCCTCAGACTTCTCAACAGAAACCCTACAGGCCAGAAGAGAATGGCATGATATACTTAATGCAATGAAACAAAAGGGCCTCGAACCAAGAATACTGAATACAGCACGATTATCATTTAAATATGAAGGAGGGATTAAACAATTCCCAGACAAGCAAAAGTTGAGGGAATTTGCCTCCCACAAACCACCTCTTCAGGGCATCTTACAGGGACTGCTCTAGATGGGAGCACTCCTAGAAAGAGCACACAACAAAACACCCAACATATGAAGAAGGGAGGAGGAGGAATAAGAAGGGAGAGAAATAAAGAATCATCAGACTGTGTTTATAATAGCTCAATAAGCAAGTTAAGTTAGACAGTAAGATAGTAAAAAAACTAACCTTGAACCTGTGGTAACCACAAACTTAAAGCCTGCAATGGCAACAATTACATACCTTAAAATAATCACCCTAAATATAAATGGACTGAATGCACCAATCAAAAGACACAGAGTAATAGAATGGATAAAAAAGCAAGACCCATCCATATGCTGCTTACAAGGGACTCACCTCAAACCCAAAGACATGCACAGACTTAAAGTCAAGGGATGGAAACAGATATTTCATGCAAACAACAGAGAGAAAAAAGCAGGTGTTGTAATACTAGTATCAGACAAAATAAACTTCATAATAAAGAAAGTAACAAAAGATAAAGAAGGACATTACATAATGATAAAGGGCTCAGTCCAACAAGAGGATATAACCATTCTTAATATATATGCACCCCATACAGGAGCACCAACATATGTGAAACAAATACTAACAGAATTAAAGGAGGAAACAGAATGCAATGCATTCATTCTGGGAAACTTCAACACACCACTCACTCCAAAGGACAGATCCACCAGACAGAAAATAAGTAAAGACACAGAGGCACTGAACAACACACTAGAACAAATGGACCTAATAGACATCTACAGAACTCTACATCCAAAAGCAACAGGATACACATTCTTCTCAAGTGCACATGGAACATTCTCCAGAATAGACCACATACAAGGCCACAAAAAGAGCCTCAATAAATTCCAAAAGATTGAAATCCCACCAACCAACTTTTCAGACCACAAAGGCATAAAACTAGAAATAAATTGTACCAAGAAAGCAAAGAGGCTCACAAACACATGGAGGCTTAACAACATGCTCCTAAATAATCAATGGATCAATGATCAAATTAAAATGGACATCTAGTAATATATGGAAACAAACGACAACAACTACACAAAGCCCCGACTACTGTGGGATACAGCAAAAGCAGTCTTAAGAGGAAAGTATATAGCAATCCAGGCATATTTAAAGAAGGAAGAACAATCCCAAATGAATGGTCTAATGTCACAATTATCGAAATAGGAAAAAGAAGAACAAATGAGGCCTAAGGTCAGCAGAAGGAGGGACATAATAAAGATCAGAGAAGAAATAAATAAAATTGAGAAGAATAAAACAATAGCAAAAATCAATGAAACCAAGAGCTAGTTCTTTGAGAAAATAAACAAAATAGATAAGCCTCTAGCCAGACTTATTAAGAGGAAAAGAGAGTCAACACAAATCAACAGAATGAGAAACGAGAAAGGAAAAATCACGACGGACCCCACAGAAATACAAAGAATTATTAGAGAGTACTATGAAAACTTATATGCTAACAAGCTGGGAAAACTAGGAGAAATGGACAACTTCCTAGAAAAATACAACCTTCCATGACTGACCCAGAAAGAAACAGAAAATCTAAACAGACCAATTACCAGCAATGAAATTGAAGCGGTAATCAAAAAACTACCAAAGAACAAAACCCCCGGGCCAGACAGATTTAACTCGGAATTTGATCAGACGTACAGAGAAGACGTAATACCCATTCTCCTAAAAGTTTTCCAAGAAATAGAAGAGGAGGGAATACTCCCAAACTCATTCTATGAAGCCAACATCACCCTAATACCAAAACCAGGCAAAGACACCATGAAAAAAGAAAACTACAGACCAATATCCCTGATGAACGTAGATGCAAAAATACTCAACAAAATATTAGCAAACCGAAGTCAAAAATACATCAAAAGGATCATACACCATGACCAAGTGGAACTCATCCCAGGGATGCAAGGATGGTACAACATTCGAAAATCCATCAACATCATCCACCACATCAACAAAAAGAAAGACAAAAACCACATGATCATCTCCATAGATGCTGAAAAAGCATTCGATAAAATTCAACATCCATTCATGTTAAAAACTCTCAACAAAATGGGTATAGAGGGAAAGTACCTCAACATAATAAAGGCTATATATGATAAACCCAACGCCAACATCATACTGAACAGCGAGAAGCTGAAAGCTTTTCCTCTCCAATTGGGAACAAGACAGGGATGCCCACTCTCCCCACGGTTATTCAACATAGTCCTGGAGGCCCTAGCCACGGCAATCAGACAAAACAAAGAAATACAGGGAATCCAGATTGGTAAAGAAGAAGTTAAACTGTCACTATTTGCAGATGACATGATACTGTACATAAAAAACCCTAAAGACTCCACTGCAAAACTACTAGAACTAATATCGGAATTCAGCAAAGTTGCAGGATACAAAATTAACACACAGAAATCTGTGGCTTTCCTATACACTAACAATAAACTAATAGAAAGAGAAATCAGGAAGACATTCCATTCACAATAGCACCAAAAAGAATAAAATACCTAGGAATGAACCTAACCAAGGAAGTGAAAGACCTATACCCTGAAAACTATAAGACACTCTTAAGAGAAATGAAAGAGGTCACTAACAAAGGAAACTCATCCCATGCTCCTGGCTAGGAAGAATTAATATCATCAAAATGGCCATCCTGCCCAGAGCAATATACAGATTCGATGCAATCCCTATCAAACTACCAACAGCATTCTTCAATGAACTGGAACAAATAGTTCAAAAATTCATCTGGAAGCACCAAAGACCCTGAATAGCTAAAGCAATCCTGAGAAGGAAGAATAAAGTGGGGGGGATCTAACTCCCCAACTTCAAGCTCTACTACAAAGCCACAGTAATCAAGACAATTTGGTACTGGCACAAGAGCAGAGCCACAGACCAGTGGAACAGAATAAAGACTCCAGACATTAACCCAGACATATATGGTCAACTAATATTCGATAAAGGGGCCATGAACATACAATGGGGAAATGACAGTCTCTTCAACAGATGGTGCTGGCAAAACTGGACAGCTACATGTAGGAGAATGAAACTGGATCACTGTCGAACCCCATACACAAAAGTAAATTCACAATGGATCAAAGACTTGAATGTAAGTCATGAAACCATAAAACTCTTAGAAAAAAACATAGGCAAAAATCTCTTAGACAGAAACATGAGTGACCTCTTCTTGAACATATCTCCCTGGGCAAGGGAAACAAAAGCAAAAATGAACAAATGGGACTATATCAAGCTGAAAACCTTCTGTACAGCAAAGGACACCATCAATAGAACAAAAAGGTATCCTACAGTATGGGAGAATATATTCATAAATGACAGATCTGATAAAGGGTTGACATTCAAAATATATAAAGAGCTCACACACCTCAACAAACAAAAAGCAAATAATCCAATTAAAAAATGGGCAGAGGAGCTGAATAGGCAGCTCTCTAAAGAAGAAATTCAGATGGCCAACAGACACATGAAAAGATGCTCCACATCACTTGTCATCAGAGAAATGCAAATTAAAACCCACAATGAGATATCATCTCACACCAGTAAGGATGACTACCATCCAAAAGACAAACAACAGCAAATGTTGGCGAGGTTGTGGAGAAAGGGGAACCCTCCTACACTGCTGGTGGGAATGTAAATTAGTTCAACCATTGTGGAAAGCAGTATGGAGGTTCCTCAAAATGCTCAAAATGGAAATACCATTTGACCCAGGAATTCCACTTCTAGGAATTTACCCTAAGAATGCAGGAGCCCAGTTTGAAGAAGACAGATGCACCCCTATGTTTATCGCTGCAGTATTTACAATAGCCAAGATATGGAAGCAACCAAATGTCCCTCAGTAGATGAATGGATAATGAAGATGTGGTACATATACACAATGGAATATTACTCAGCTGTAAGAAAAAAACAGATCCTACCATTTGCAACAACATGGATGGAGTTAGAGGGTATTATGCTCAGTGAAATAAGTCAGGTGCAGAAAGACAAGTACCAAATGATTTCACTCATATGTGGAATGTAAGAACAAAAGAAAACTGAAGGAACAAAACAGCAGCAGAAGCACAGAACCCAAGAATGGACTAATAGTTACCAAAGGGAAAGGGACTGGGGAGGACAGGTGGGAAGGGAGGGATAAGGGCCGGAAAAAAGAAAGGGGGCATTACGATTAGCATGTATCGTGTGTGTGTGGGGCACGGGGAGGGCTGTGCAACACAGAGAAAACAAGTAGTGATTTCACAGCATCTTACTATGTTGATGGACAGTGACTGTGAATGGGGATGTTGGGGGGACTTGATGAAGGGGGGAGTCCAGTAAACATAATGTCCTTCATGTAATTGTAGATTAATGGTACCAAAATAAAACTAATAAAAAGAAGGAAAGAAAGAAAGAAAAAGAAGGAAAGAAAGAAAGAAAAAGAAAGAAAGAAAGAAAGAAAGAAAGAAAGAAAGAAAGAAAGAAAGAAAGAAAGAAAGAAAGAAAGAAAGAAAGAAAGAAAGAAAGAAAGGAAGGAAGGAAGGAAGAAAGAAAGAAAGAAAGAAAGAAAGAAAGAAAGAAAGAAAGAAAGAAAGAAAGAAAGGAATAATTAGATTGATTGGTATGAAATGAACTACAGTGCACCAAAAAACCAAAAAGAAAAAAAACAACAGAGGTATTAACAGAAAGTTAAGAGTATTAATAAAGAAGATACTATTTTTGCTTGACATTCAAGAAAAAGAATAACTTCTTGATTATTTAGAATGAGATAAAGCAAGTGAAGATCAGTTTTATCATGTACTATAGCTTCTAGTCATAGTGGATGTTTAAACATGCTAAAGAATGGTAGTCTGATGGACAAAGTGAAATTTTACTTAAGTTCAAATAGATGCACTGCCATGGGAAGAGGCAAGTAAGATGGCAAGAAAGCGATTTGTATGTTAACTGACCTGAAAATGAAAATGCCTGCAATTGTCAGGTATTCAAAATAGAATAGCAGAAGCAACATTATGTTGGAAGAAGGCATTAGTAGAAATTGTCACCATGGAAGATCAGGAAAAATGCAATGCTACAAAACTCCGAGAAGGTAAGTTTAATTTTGACCACTGCTTTTACGAAAACTAATGGGCCAATAATGCATTACTTTCTGAGAGCCCAGTAAGCACCGAATAAAAGGGCATTAAATATCCACATAAGAGTCTATAATGTATGCTTTCACATGATACTTACCATTTGCTTCTGCCATAGGTTCACCCAACGTTATTAAATTTTAAAATTGCACTCGGACTTTTTATATGTAGTACATTTATAGCCTCTGATTTATATAGCACTTTTCTTCCATAAAGCCATTATATCCTCATTCTCCAGTTCAATTGTGTTTGTGGTTAAATATAGCAAGCAATATATGTGTGTGCATTAAATACATGCATATATATATAACATATATATATATATATATATATAACATTACATTAAATACAAAAAACAGATACATTAAATACATACATATATATATAAAACATACATATATATAAAACTATATATAGGTGTTTAAGCCACTGGGAACAGAACTCCAAGAGTGCAGGCAGGAAGCTATATACTGTGTTGCAGGGTGCCCTATAGAGATCTTGCTTTAGGTTATCGTGCTGTGCATGGGATGGTTCTGCGACCTTTTATTAGGATGATGATCGGGTGCTTGCTTCTGGGTTGATTCTTCAAAATTCTTTATATAACATATTTTCTCAAATCTTGCAGTAGGTCAGAATGCAATTGCAATATGGCTCGAGATATGGAATGGTATTTGCATTCCCAGGAATTTTTTTTTTCAAAATTGTCTTTAAATAGCAATTGTTCTGAAGCAGGCAGCTTAATCTATATGAAGTCCCATTCTATGTGCACTTAACTTACATAAAACAAGCCATATACACTTTGCAGAGAGTGAAACAGAAAATAATGAAAATTTAAATTGTGCATGTCATTCTGTCTGCTGCTCCTCTTCTTTTCTAAGTGAGGTTGAGCTGAGTGATGCCAATTTGTTTTCCTTTAATCCACTTCAGTTTCCTCATCATTCTTAGAGGGATTCTCCTTAATTGCCTCAATAGACTTCTAATGTTTAAAGATACATAAATTTTTTCAACACATCCCTAATCTTCATCCAGCTGCTACATCTGATGATGAACCAATAAAACGGTCTAATACAAACCTAGAGGAAAATTGCTCTGTTGGAGTCACTGAATTGGAAGGCGATATGTCAGTCTCCAATAAGATTTTTGAAGTGATTTTCAAAAGGTAATTTCACATACATGATGATTGTCTTGGCACTTTTTTTTAGATGGCTGTTCTCCAGTAGAGTGTGACGGCCCTTGACCCAGAACAAAATCTCTGTGATGTTCTTGTGGTTACTGTAATGCCTTGGACCACACAGAGGAGAGACTTAGGCACTGGTGTTTAAGCCACTAGGAACAGAACTCCAAGAGCAGGCAGGAAGCCATATTCCGTGTTGCAGGGTGCCCTGCAGAGATCTTGCTATAGGTTATGGTGCTGTGCATGGGATGATTCTGCAACCTTTTATTAGGATGATGATCAGGTACTTCTGGGTTGATTCTTCAAAATGTACAAACACCATTTTTCCTTTTTTTGTTTCCTTTTATTCACCTCCCATTTCATCAGACAACAAAATGAGTGTGCCTGGGGTAGAGGAGATGAAACAATTGGAATGCTGTTTCCTTGGACAATATCTTATTCTGATTCATGACTCAAGAAAATGAGAAAACTCACTTCCCACCACCACTCACCACTCTTTGTCAGTTTTCCATAATCACTAAATTTCTAATGGCTAAAAAGAGAGAAAAAAGTACAATAGAAGTTTGGTTACTTGGGAACAAATATGAAAAATGTTTTGCTTTCCTTCTGCTACTTTATTTGAGTGAAACAGATGATACCCAGTCTTTTATGTGATATTATATTATGGAATTGCATGGGCTAAATTAACAGATGTTTTCTAATTAGTGAAGAAGTGTTCTTGAGATTCTCCTTGAGAAGTATCTTTTTCACATAAGCATAAAAAAATTTTAGGCATATTTGCATTATTAACTATTTTGAATAACTATAGTGCACAAATATAAACTATGTGGAAATCAGGATCTATTTGTTTTATTAAAATAAGTAGTCATAGTATTTTTATTAACAATATTGTGCAAGCACACAGGGATAGATAAGGAGATTTGAGAATATCTAGTTCTCAAAGCACATTTTTATCTTTTGTTCTCATAGATTTAGGTGGCTCAAATGCATACAGTTTCTTTGCCAACCCCGACAACGACCACATACATATGCAGAATCTGGGAGTCAAATGTTTTCTTATCTCCACTGCAGTTTCTTTCACTTAAGAGGGTTGCACTCTCTTTGGGGCCATTCTTATCACAGATGGCTCCATGAGGGCTTCACCTGTCTGAAAGTCAGTTTATTGCTGCGTAGGATGGTGTTTGATGCCAAAAGGATTTGTGAGTATTTCATGTATGAAATAGCATCTGTAAGGGAAGGGGGGATAATACAAAGACAATTTCGTCTTTCAGAAACTTGAATTGTCCCTTGTTCTGCCCTCCCAACTCCCATGGACTGTTGGGTCATGATGTCATATGTAATGATCTTGCAACAGGAAGACACTTCCAAGGAAACCGGCAGCAGTTTGATAACCTCCACTGCCAAATGGCAAACTAAAAGGTGAATTATGTGCTCAAGATATCCTTTGTCCTTAAAAAAAAACAAAAAAAAACAAGCAAAAGGCAGACATTTGTCAAGTATGAACTACAAAGACTGGATACAAGAAAAAAAAGACAAATGATAATTTGTTCCAATCTTGTATCAACTCCCTGGCTTATTATTAAAAGAAGAAAAGATGACAAGATGAAAGAGCTTGATTTTTTTTCCAAAGGAAAAAAAAATCAATGACATCTCTTCTTAAGGCATATTCCCAACTAGGGGTGAATTAAAAATATTTACATTGTCATGGGAAAACACAGCAAAGCAATGACAAAAAGTATCATGGTCATGCAATTGGGAAGATCACCTCAGAAAAAGAAATATGATGTGCTCTTTTAATATACTGATGTCATTATCAAAGAAAATGTCTCTTCTTTGACTTTCTTGTTAACGGGTATTTTAATATGGGTTGGCACATTAGAAAGAGTCTTTGGATCCCAATTCTTGGTTCCTGATATAATAGCTTAGCAAGAGTGAACTGGTAATTTCTTTTTCATGGGTAAAATGGGAATAATGATATGTTTTCTCACATTATTTTTGTAATACTTAAACTGGTTGGCAGTAATAATAACTAATGTTTGCATATCCCCAGAGTTTAATTAGCTTATCTTCATATATATCATCTCAGTTGTAAAACTGTGAAAGATAACAAGCCTTTCCATTCAGTGAACTGACTGGAGAAGAGTAATAATCTTGGAAGTTCCTAATTTCAAATCTCTGTAATAAAGTTTGCTGCACGTTGTCTCATATTAAAAGCACTTTTGAAAAGTGGAATATTCAGCCTCATCCTTATGTTCAATATCTGTAAGTTATAACAATGGCGTGGACTGCTTGAACCTTTCTAAAATGACTCTATAGAACTCTTAAAGGAGGAAAAGTGGTGGAGAATGTGAAATAAAGAAGAGCTGGGAGGAAGAGAGAGGGTAAGGGCTTCTGGAAGGTATTAATCCACACATCCAACAGAAACATCCGGACTCTATCCTATTCTCCTGAATCCTCTGTGCTTTGTTTATTGAATGGTGCCAGGGGAATTTTCATTTTTAATTAGTTTTTCCCCAGGCCTTTAGCACCTTCCCTCTTTTTGTTACATTAACAACCTCAGACTATAATGTGCTCATGTTGTACGTTAGCATGTGTTGGAGATCCTATTCACTGCAGTGAAACCTTATGAGTCCATGTATTGAGGGCACTAATTGCTAAGACATTTTACTAGAAAAACTTCTTATATGAGAAATACATAGCTGGGTTTGACCATGGGAATGTGTCCAAGAATATATTCTGAAATGAACTTTTCTCCAGAAAAGTTTTATTTTCTTTATTCTACCTATAGCCTTGATCTTTCTTTAGATTATTTGGGAATATAAAGTCCAACAAGAACCAAGGAAATAGATGGGAACAGGGAGTTCATTTTTATTATTACTATTATCCTTTTCCTTCAACTTTGGGTACCATACTGTGCTTCTTAGTGACTCCACGGAAGAAAATACTTTCTGAGAAACAAAATTTTCTAAAAACAGAATTCAATTTCTTTCTATTCTATCTTTCAACATACAATAGCTATTAAATCTACCTTCTGACATCAGAACTTTCCTGCACACTGGAATCAGAGGTCTCATCATTACTTGCTGTCCCTTATCTTATTCTCTTACCAAGGAATAGTCTGAGCAATAGCTTAAAACTGATTTTTACCTTTCATTACTCAAGAAGACAGATACCTTTCAGCTCTTACATGATTTTATTATTTCTTGTATGTGAAAAAAATTGCCACTAGAAAAAGGAAGGGAAGCTGAATATACTGTCCTTTTATTATAGAGAAAAAAATACAAGGGAAAAGAGGCACTTCATTTTAACTTTGTCCATTGTTTTAGTTTGACTTTAATCAGGGCTGAGCTCTTGTTTAGAGATCTCACACACAATTTTTAACTTTATTAAGAATAAATACAGTAATAGGAACATTTTCTACAGATATCCTAGACAGAAAAATTGCAATATGGGAGGGGAAGTTATAAATGAAGCAACCAGGACAGAGAGATAACTCCATAATTTATAGGTTTATTAATCCATTGATTGATTCACCAATTCATCACATAGGTATCGAGCACCTACTATATGTAAGGTATCGAGCACCTACTATATGTAAAATATGAATAATATTGCAAAAATCCTTCACAGGCAACCAGCTTAATAGGGGAAGGAACAAAGTCAATGGTTGCAGAATGCATAGTTTGATTAATTCCTTTATTCCTTTATGCCAAAAATATTTCCTGAATTTCCTGTATAATGTGCATCATGTATATGTAGCAGGAGAGCATCGAGTTTTACAAGTATTGCCAGTGGAGCACAGAGGATGCATTCAAAGCAGCATCTCCAACTTGTGTGGGGCCTGAAGCTTATATAAGTGAGGAGAAGGGACTATTCAAGAAAAAAAATGCAAAATTAAGTCCACGAGTAAGTATTTATTTTAGGTATGAAATGAAATCACAAACACATTACAAAATTTTTAAAGTTGACCTACTGTACACAAATCAAAAATATAAAAACTAATGTACCATTTATATGAATTAACTTACTGACCCCCTCTGTAAAACTTTTTTCTTCAATTTGACCACATTTTTGTTGACTGACTCTTCACGAGACATTTTTCTATACAGAAAAGAGACTTTAGTCTTTCCTCTAGCATGATCAAACTTTGGTTTGTTTCTTTTTAAATTGATGATTCAGAAAAGTTACTTTAAGCCTAGTATCTCATTACTGGTAATGCCATTAAAATATTTCAGGTTTGATGTAAAATTTGGTGAAACCTCAATCTAATTTCTTGCATGTATGAGTTATAAGATTTCCTAGTATTTCAAGTTTTCTTGTGCAGTAGCTGAAGTTAACTACTACTTAAATTATTTTTACTCTTTAATCTATTTGTCCTTGATGTCTCTGCTATCTCTATTTTGTGTTTTATGTTATCTTCATACATATCTGTATTTAGTGTTACTTCCGTTCTAATTAGATTCCAAAAATGCCCCAAAGCACATCAAACCCAGCAATTTAGAAGTGTGATGGAGGAATTGAAGGAGAAAGAGATAATCTTTTAAACAGATTGTAGTTCACACAGCTGACTTTTGCAGATTTTACATGAACATATGAATACAATGTGATGGGCCTTCGGGGCCTTAGAAGAAGCCGGAAAGTGAGAGGCTCTGTTTCATGAAGAATTGCCTCTGATTAGAGCTTGTCACAGTCATCTAAGGGAATTCCATGGGGTTTTAAACTAACACATAGCAGGGGTGGTACAGATTTGAAGAATATGAAGGAGGCAATATCTATAATTGCATGATGGAGATGAGTGTTTCCTTTTCTACACATAGTGGTATCTATTCTTTTCTCTTATTTACCACCAGTTAGCATAATTGTGGATCTGTGCCTACCTGTAGTAGGTAATTACAAAGGCTATAGTTTCTTGGACCTGGAAAAGGCCAGAGAGGAGGAATTACAATCTAGCAAGCCTTGGAACCAATAATTAAAAAGGATGGTCAGGCTGCTGTCATAGTCTTGGCCACCAGAGTATACGAATTCCTTTAGAGGGAAATAATGATTTCCCATTTAAAATTTTTAATCAACTAATATATAAATAGTACACACTAAATGGTAATCACAGAAATAAAGACTTCATCTATTGGACACAATAAATACATAAACATATAAATATACTCTAATGGAGTAAAGAGGATTCTTGAGACCAGAGAGTTAATTCTTCATCTTTCCAGAGGGTATCTGGGAAGGAAGTTCATAGAGGAGGTGAAATTTGGATTAACTTTCAAAATACCCCATGAATTTGGCCATGTAGTGAAGACAGAGAAAATATGAGGAGAGAAAATTAATTAGACAAGGCTTTATCAGATGCTCAAGAGAATATGTTACCCAGTGGAGATTACTAGTATAGGTTTTTATTTCTGACAATATTACAGATTAAATGTTTCTCAATAAAGCAGTAAAGTACTGATGAAGTTTAAAATAAACATTAAAATCAGCCTGGTACAAGAAGTGGACAAATCAAATTGAAAGCAGGAAGATGTAAAGGGACTGGGACCCTAGGACTCAGCAGGTGAATGTGTAAATCCCTACAACCACTTTGAAAACGGCTGGAATGATTCCTAGTATATTTGAAGATGTACATTTTCTGAGGTCTAGCAATTCACCTCCAAAGTACTCTGCTTCACTGATTTTAAAACATGCTTTTTATCAGTTGAATATTTCTGACATGAAGTGCATTTTTAAGTTGATAAGGAAGCATTATGATAGTTTAATTGGAAACATTTTCGTTCTGATTTGTATCAATGTTCTGTATCTTACTATTGATGACATCTTACACTTGATGAAACGCGATGTGCATGCCCTAGAGAAACTCTTATATGTGTGCATTTGACAATATGTAAGATGTTTACTGAAGCACTTTGCACAACAAAAATCTGGAAATAAGTGTTGACCAAAATAAAGGCAAAACTGTAAAACAATTAGTTGTATTTATTTTGGAGTCTCAGGGATTGCAGTCCTGGATCACAGATTTGTGAGGACACCCAAGTGCATGCTCCACAACAGGGGAAAGGGCTGTGGGCTTTTAAGGTAGAAAGGGAACTCTAAGGGGCCTCATATGAGTTGTTTCAAAAGAACTACCATTGGCTAAAGATACTGTAACCTGCATTTAGCGGTACGTAGCTAAGGTTATTCACTAGGCAAAAGTTTACTGTGTGGAAGGCATCTGGTGTTCACCCAGTTCCTTTATGATTTGGCGGAATGGAAAGTTTAATGTTCTTCTGAGAACAATCAATTTCAGACAAGAAGATGTACACAGACCCTGTTTCCTTGATGTCCCCTCAATTCTGCTTTATTTTACTCTCATTCTCGATGTTAACTTCATTTTGTCTACATTTACACAAGATTGCAGAAGTAGCGCAGAAGCAGCAGACCTTCCAGAGGTTCTTCCCCAGCCACGTGGACCTTGCCAGCCCCTGGACCTGTTGCAGGAGCCTCTGGTGCAGCTGCGTAGAGCTGGCAGCAGCCAGAGCGATAGCGGACCCGCTGCCAGTGGACTAAACAGCACCTTCTGCCGAAGTGCTTGAGGAGGCCAAGAAGGACGTGCCTTGCACGGGAAAGCCCTCGGTGGTGAAGAGGTGACTGCAAGTCATGCTCTGTCTGCCTGAGATGGTGAGGAGCGTGGTGGGGGCTACAGCAGCAGTACCTGCAGCCAGGTGGAAGCCAAGCCTCTGCTGACTGGCAACTACCTGAGTGAGTGTCCATCACCTCCAAGGCCATGAAGCACAGCCGAGCCAGCGTGAGGGCCGCCACTCCTGCTGCTGCATCTCCCTCAGGTAGCCTGCTGACTCGCTCGACTTGGAGGAGGCACAGACTTCTCCAGGCCCTCCGCCTGCCAAAACTGCCCATCAAGGGCAGAAAGAATGAACACATTGTGACACGTTTAAAGTAGCAGATGTGAAGACAATTTAGTTAACACATGTCAGCTTGGATAAAGTCAAAATATCTATTGCTGAAAAGAAACAAGTCACAGAAGAATATGCATAGAATAATTCATTAAATGAAATAAGTCATTAAAGTCAAGTGATATGTTTAAGGATGTATATAGCACCATAAACAAACAAAAAACAAGAAAATTATTAACAAAAATTCCAAGGAGGTCACACATAGTGTCTCTGAGTCCTTTTTATTTATTTCCTAGGCTGGGTGGTAGGTAGACAGATTTATGCATTTCATAGTATTCTAAAATATGCATACATATTAGTATATTCTTTTCTACAGATGGTATATTTGACTTTAAAATATTTAAAAATGATACAGAGTTAAAGTGATTTGGCCTTAAGTTCTCAGTAATTTCACAGGCAAAGAAGAGCAAGTAGCCTCACATGGAATCCCACCCTAAGAACTGAAATGCTCTGGTATTCCTGTCAATGCAGAGCACATGCTCACACCTCAGCCAGGTACTGCATTGAAGGCTCATAATGATCTTGCAGTAATTGAGGAGGCCAAGAAGGACTTGCCACTCACAGGAAAGCCCTCGTGGTGAAAAGGTGCCTGCAGGCCCTGCTCTTTCTGCCTGAGATGGTGAGGAGTGTGGTGGGGGCTACAGCAGCAGTACCTGCGGCCAGGTGGAAACCAAGCCTCTGCTGACTGGCGACTACCTGAGTGAGTGTCCATCACCTCCATTTATTACCATGCCCATTTGAAAAAGCAGAAATAAAGACATACCATTATTATGATAGATGCCTCGGATTTCTTTAGTGGCAGGGCTGTAATAAAATGCACCTCCCCAACCACAACCCAGGTTCTACAATTCTGCATTCTTATCTAAAAATATATTGGTAGGTTTGGATATAGAATACAGAACATTGTCCATTAGGTATATTGCTGATTGTTGAAGTAGGAGCCCATGTCTATCATATTCAATTTTTAAACGGCATTGATCATTTCATTATTACTTTTAATGTTTTCAGGATTCTGGTGTAGTTATAACTAAAATAAATGGAACTGAAATTCAACCATTCATTCAACACTTTTGAGTTCTTACTATAACCTCAAGGGCATAATGCATGGAAGAGATTACTCTCTTAGTAAACGCCAACTCTGGCCATCCAATAGGGAAAACACGTATTATTACAATTTCTGTTAAAATATGAGAGAAACTGATAAAAACAAGGAGAATAAAATTGATCCATTGGTAATGGCTGCTTTAAAGAATGACTCTTCTACTGGGTAGTCTAAGGATGAGCAAGATGAGATTTACACCTTAATGAATGTGGCATGTGGAGAGAGGTAAAAGGATGGAAAGAACTTGAGTAAAGACATACAAGCAGGAACATGTAAACAAGCAGCAGTCTTTGGCTTTCTGTGCTAAGTAGAGCCATTTCATTTCTGCGCAGCCACACAGAAGGTAATGGTGAGTAAATGTTGTATTTAGAGTTAGCATCCTATGTAAATGGCAAGATGAAATCCAAAGGTATGGGATGAGAAGTGGTAGTGGATGAGATTAACTATACAGATTAACCTAGTAATAAGAAACAAAACATTATATTAAATAGGACACCAAAAAGACGAAACCTTTTATAAAAGTATGACTAGAAATCATTGGGACCAGTTTTAGCATTTCCATGTGGCAAACAGAATATATACGTTCCATACTTACAGTGTGGAGTGCGAAGGTCAGCTGTTCATAGCTTCAAAAAGAGCTACTGAAAATGCACCAGGTAACGTACATACTCCAAACTCTGGTTCTTCCTAGCCCTCGCCCTTTCAGCTGCTAAAGAGCATCTGGACAAATAATATCTAAAAATAAATGGGCTCCTTCCTAATGTTATTTGGTTTTTAAAGGTGATTGTGATATTTAAAAGACTATTTTTCTTGCGCTTGTTTCACTCATGTAATAAGGCCAATTAATTCTCCATGAGATGTTCTTTTTCAATTCTCAGCTGGATAAAGCAATCTTTTTACATTTTAGATCCCTCTCTAAAAGTGAAACAACTTACTGGGTCCTAAGTAAATCTCATAATAGGAGATTGCCTTCCTACCATTATACCATCAAATTCTTAAAAGAGTTTCTCCTTCTAAATATGGTAAGTAAAGCATTTTCAGCCACTTGGAGTAACCCGATGATGCTCTGGGAATCCCTTTTCTTCTTTCCCAGTGGTAGACTCAGGACCACACCAACTCAAAGCACCTGTTTTGTTCTCTGCTGTAATTAAAAATGTGAAGGCTCCTTCCCTGAATCCCAGGGGTTTTGTAAGTATTAATGAGAGCCAGGATCTCTTTGGACATCAGCTTATAATTACACAGCTTATTGTTATGATGGCAATTGTGAAGACTATTTACTGACACTTTCAAAAGAGGCTTATGGGATTTCAGGGCTAATTTAACTTGACTGTCACTTTATTACACCATCAACCATGTTGTGACCCTTATCAGTAAGTAGTCCATTGGTATTCCAACACACCTGTCAGAAGTTAGGATTATGAAAATGAAGAGTTTAAAATGTAGATGCCAAACACAGATAGTAGGAATGTAAAATGGTACAGTCACTTTGGAAAACAATTTGGCAGTTCCTCAGAAGGTTACACAGAAAGTTTCTACGTGACCTAGCAGTTCCACTCCTAGGTATATGCACAGGAGAAATAAAATTGTGTCCACACAAAAATGGAGGTCCCTAGGAGAGGTATTCATAAGAGCCAAAAAGTAGAAACAACCTAAATGCCCATCAAGTGAGGAAAGAATAAGCAAAATGTGGCATATCCATTCGAGTCAATGTTATTTGACAATAAAGAGGAATAAATTACTGACACATGTTACAATGGGGATGGATCCTGAAAACATAATGCTAAGTGAAAACCCCAGTCACAAATGGATATATATTATCTGATTACATTTATATGAAATGTCCAAAATAAGCAAACTATTGTAATAGAGATAGTAAGTGGATTTGTGGTTGACTAGAGCTGGAGGTTGGGGGAATGACTGCTAATGGGTACAGTATCTTTAAATGATGAAAACCTTCTAAAATTAGACTGCCTGATGGTTGCACAACTCTATGGAAATGCTAAAAACTACCCATTGTACACTTTAAGTGGGTGAATTTTATGGTATGTGAAGTACATCTCAAAAATTTTAAATATTTTGAAGTGAGGATAGCACAGCACGGACATCACTTGGACTTTTGTAGCATCAAATGCTTCTTTGCTTTTATCTGTTCTTCTCAGAAAAGCTGCACCGTAAATGGATTGAAGAGTGCATGTATTTATTCCATTTTTCTAATTAACTGTTAGAGTCAGTGAGTAAGTTAGGCATTGTTTTGCTTTGCCACTGCGTCTTTCAAAAATCCCCATCATTAAATTTCACGAATGGTTCATTTCAGAGAAGCAGTAATAAATAGTAGAAAGTGGCTCTGTATTTTATAGTATTTCTACTGCAAAGACAGACATGTATTCAAGGGTTAGCAGACTCTGGGGTGAGGGCTATTTCCTTCCATTCTGAACGTGATAGATCTTATCCCATGGCTTATGCCAAAGTTATCTTTTGAGGGATTATGTTTTATTACTAACAGATAATGGAGTTTCTTTTCTGTTTCTTTACTTCTGACCCCACATTGCTGAGTTTTATTGCTGACCAACAGCAGTCTCTATAGTTTTAAAACCAGTATATTGTGAGTCAGCATAGCTTCATGTCCTTGCTACAGGGCCTTCCAGGAAATTCAGTTTTCTCAAGTTCTTTATTGACCCATCTCTATCTTTCAGAATAACAATAAAATAAAATTGAGTGAAGGGCCAAAGTTTTGAAGACAAAGACGGAGAAACCTTTTGATTTTTCTTCTTAGATTTTGGAACCAAAATTGGATTTGGGAAGAAATGACTATAATCTTCTGGGGCACAACTAATAAAATGACTTCTTATTACAGGAGCACAGGAGCTGACCCGGGTGCAAGATGGGAGGACTTGGAATGTTTAGAAACACCTGTTCTCTTTTATTAAAAAAAACATATTCCATGGACAGCTACTATTTAAAACATATAAAATCGAGCTGCATAAATTTTCACTCAGCACTGTGAAACTTGCAATAGTCAACTGGCATCAATAGTAAAAATGAGTGTAGATCAAGCTTATTTTTAATGGGCATTCTTTCTAATAAGAACTTTTCACTAATTTTTTTGTCCATAAGGAAAAATAAGCAAAAATATTGTATTAACTGCTCAGAAATAAGGGATATCTGTCTATTGGTCTACATACCATAGGCTATTCTGTTTTGAAGCTCAGAAATTAACAATTTAAGATTTTTTTGGCTCATTGAGCAAAAGCTCAAGTTGTTCCTAACTCTGTGTTAAAATATCCACTGGCATAGATTCCATTACTGTTTCCAAGTATTTTCTTTCATTCCCTCCCTTCTCCCACAAATATCTTACACGCAAACTACTGCTGCGGGACTGTGGGAGTGGGAGCCGCCCACTTCTCTGTCCCACTAGTGCCAGGCTTGTCCATGTGAATTGCTTGGGCTAATGCAATAAGTACAAAGTGACATATGCAGAAACTTTAACAACTGTCTCATGGTTTTGCCATTTCTCTCTTTTCCCTCTGACACAAAGACCATGGAGTATAAAGGGATGAGTTGCTATTTCTAGGAAAGGGAACCAGAACCTACCCAGGAAACGTCACCTACGTGCAAAGTTGAACGTCTGTCAAACATTTCCTTAGCAGGATTTCAGAATTGCTTTCTACCTGGGGCTGCGGTATGCTTCCTATTATCCCCCCTGTCTAAATAAGAGGGTTAATTGTGTTTGCTCTGCCTCTTATCAACCTTTCTATGTTGGGTGTGTTTGTGGCGGGGCAGGGGCAGATAATTTACCCACATGATTCATCAATTTCTGCATCGACAGATGACTTATATCTGCAAGTAATATTGAAAGGACCACAAGGTTCTGGACTTTGAGCCTAATGATATGATTAAATGAGACCTTTGGGATGTTTTCCTTCAGGAATAAATGAGTATATTTTATTTCCAAGAGGGAAGGAATCTTTGTGACAAAAAACAAAAATGGGCTGTAGCATATTGCACTGTTACTTCTAGTTTCTTTCATCCCTGAGAGATGATATTTAGCATATTCTTCCCCAGCACTGGGTGAACCACAGTAACTCCTTGTAAGATGATTATATTTTTAGACCACTGATGTCAGTCTTGGTCATAAACTTAGGTTGATGCAGTATGAGTGGATCTGATGTCTGAGCAGAGCTTTAAGATCATGAAGATCTGTAATATCTGTCTCTCTCTCTCTCTTCCATTTTCCATAAGAGTGGTATATTCAGATAGTGGCCCTTCTTCAGCCTGGGTCTCTAAGTAAAGACAACCCAGATTCAAATCACAGGATCATGAAGAACATCTAACAGCACTAATACATAAACCTTTCTTTTATAAGACACTAAAATTTGGGGGTTGTTTTTCACTACAACATATCCTAAAGCAAACAAAACAATATACTCATTAAAACAATAAAATTAAACAAGTGATAAAAGGCTTATATATTAAACTTTTGTTTAAAAAACACTGTGTCAAAGACTGGGTATAAATTTCTCTAAGTCCATCAGTACTGAAGATGGATTGACAGTGAACTCCTGACATGATCACCCTCAGCCTTCCAAACCAAAACAAGACAGACCATCTCAGAGATGGTCTTTATCATCATTTGTTCCCCATCATTTGCGTCTTCACATTCCTGAATGAAAAGGGCTTTTCTTCCTAGGACTTTGTCAGGCAAATTAAATTTCCCTTCTCCCTGTTGCTTTCCTACTGGGTGTGGGGAATAAACAAACCAGAAAAATACAATACCTCCTCCCAACCTGGTGGGACCTGTCCTCTAAACCTTCCAGTGCTTGAATCATACATGTGTCCATAAACTTTGTTATTCAGACCTGTTCTACTAGAGTTCTAGACACACTCACACACACACAGGCTTTAAAGAGAGGGCATATATACAAAAAAACAGATGCATACACAAATATATTTTTAAGCTTCTTTTCAATTGGCATAATTTTATTCTAAAACTTTCACTTCATCACAAACTTTTTTTCAAATATTTGAAAACATCTCTTCTTTTGGAGATCTGTTCACTGTATGGAACTTTGCTCTCACTATAATGTTCAATAAAGCACAGAATGTCAAACTTGAACTACGTTTTGAACTCAATTAGGGTGTTATGCATTGATATGTGTCCCCTTCAAATATGCATGTTGAAGTCCCAACCCCCATTCCATCAGAATGTAATGTTTCTTGGACATAATGTTTGTGGAGGTGATCAAGTTAAAGTGGGGCCATTAGAGGGTGGATCCTGATCCAGGGAGACTGGTGTCCTTTTAGAAAGAGGAAATTTGGCCACAGAGATAGGCACAGAAGAAAGATGGTGTGAAGACACAGTTAGAAGACAGTCATCTACAAGCCAAGGAGAGGGGCCGGGGGCAGAGCTCTGCCTCGTGACCCCCAGAAGGAACGGATGTTGCCAGTGTCTTGTGTGGACTTTTGGCTTCTAGAACTGTGAGACAATGGCTTTCTGCTGTTGAGAGCACCTATTTGTTGTACTTTTTTGGAACAGTCCTAGAAAACTAATTCACAGGTAAAACATTAGAGAAAATAGACTGAACCATCCGAGTAGTTAAACACCAAGAGGTTGCAGGTTATGCCTGATTCAGGTTTACTTTTATGTAATATTCTATAATTCCCAAATTTTCTGTAATAACTCATCATTTTCATAAAATGGTATTTTTCAAATATCATATTATAAAACCTGAATGATGAAAACTTTCTGGGCTTGGCAAGGAAGATTAGTCATAAGGGGAAGGCATCTCATTCAGAAATGGGTGCTGGAAGCACAGAATCTTTATATCTCATGTGCTTAGCTTCATAGAAAACCAGTAGGTACCAACTCAGTTATTTACAATATTCACCTTCTGATAGAAGAAGGAAGGGATTGTAGGACTAACTTGAGGACAATCATTTGGGGGCTATCAGATATAGAAAAAGAAGAGAACAAAAGTGAATTTTGTGACAATCTTCTGGTGCTTTGACCAGATACCCTTCCACAGCAACCAGCCACAGGAGATAAGCTCAAGAAATGTAATTAAATCTGGGACTTTTAAAAAATTATGAATCTGAAAACTGAAGAGCAGCTATCGCATGGCATTATACTTCTCTTCTTAATTTTTCCAGAGTTAAGGCTCAAGAAGTTCTTTGTTTGAAGATTGTTCCAGGCCTAGGGAAGGTCCAGTGATATTTGGGGCAGCTGCCACTGAGATATGCTCCATTGTGGCTACAACTGTGGCAGGAAAAATGTGTCACAAGGTCCAAGGAATATGTCTTCACATTCCTGAATGAAAAAGGGCTTTTCTTCCTAGGAGTTTGTCAGGCAAATTAAATTTCCCTTCTCCGAGCGCACAAATATATGCTGACAAATGTTATAGTATAAAAGTTCAGGTGCCTTTTTTTTCCACCACTGTTCTTGCTTTGTATATATGGGTGTGTATGTGTGTCATCATCATATCACAGCCATTCTTTCTGCTCCAAATACGTAAAATAATTTGATATTCAAAAACATGTCATGTCATTCACAACACGGATGTTTGTTCATGCTCTTTTACTACCTGGGACATCTCCCACGCACTCCAATAAGTTAACTTCTCCTCATTTTTCCAAACATGTAGTAGGAGTTTCCTCCCTTTAAATACCCACAGATGAGTTAACTGGCTTTGAAGACAATAGCTTCCACATACTGTAACAAACTTCTATCAAATTGTTCAACATACTATATTTTCATATTAAATTACATTGTGTAAACTTCCTAGAAAGCAGAAATTGTGTTTTTTTAATTTGTTTATGTAAGCCTGGCACGTAGCATGCTATCTGGTGTTTAAAAATTGAGTGTATGTTTTTTTAAAAATACTCATGCATTAGGAAGAATCTTGAAATGTTTGGTATTAGAATTAAGAAAACCAACAGGAAGGTAAGACAAGGTTTAAAAAGTAAACATAAGTAAGGTGCAACAGATACCAAACACTTACTGAATATATATGTGTGTGTGTGTGTGTGTGTGTGTGTGTGTAAGTATTTTTTACAAGTTGTTCTAGTACTGCAGAATTTAAGAATAAGAAAGTTATTAAAGATGTGGGGATACTCTTGCTGGCTTTCTGGATGCTGAGGAAGCATTTGTAACTTAATGAAGGACATTGCAGCTCCTCTAACCAGAACTCCCAGGCCAGCCAAGAAGAAAATTATCTGAAAACACAATGATCAGGAAAGAAAGAAAGATCTTTTCCAGACTGAACACACAGTTTAAGCTGTAAGAGGATTTAAGACACAACTAAGCTCCATTGTCTCGAAAGGAGACCTTCAAATACCTAATTAATTTTTCATTTGTTTTATAGCTCTAGCAGATGTTGCCTTTTTTTTTTTTTTTACAGATTAGCTCATCACTGAGGTGCAAGAAGGAAAAAAAGTCTTTTTCTAAATCTTGAATTAATGCACTTGAAATGACATAGAAAATGTATGATTTGTGCAATCCAGCATGTCCTGGTTATCGCACCTCATATTATGCATTTTAATATACCCTGATTTAAATATAAATAAAGATAAGATATTTAAATTTATTTTTTAGGAGGGGAAAAGGGGTTTAGTATTATAGGCGTGGATTTGTATTTATTTAGTCGTTTTCCAGATAGAGCAACAGGCTCAGGTGAATACTGTTACCAACCATGCCATTTTCATTTTGCATCTACTAATAATCAAAGGAAGTAATAGATAAATTGGATTTGAGCTTAAAAGAGCCAGATAAAAAGAAACAGTGAGGAAATTAATGAAATATGAGTAGAACAACTTCCAAGGGTCTCTGATCATCTTGTGAGCATCATACTTGGAGATCACATGCTCCGTGATTTGTCATATAAAATAATAACCATGTTATTTCTCTTAGAAAGTAAGTTCAATGGTTGGCAGCCTCTTGTGTATGCCTTATCCTAGCAGAAGGTGGAGATCTGTGAGATAGTCAATATTTTTTCTTTGTCCCAAATCCCCTTCATAGAGAACAGGTCCAACTCACTGTCTTGGAGGGAGGATTTCTGCATGGAAATCTGTATGTGACCCTGTGCTACCTACTTCCTATCCATTCACCTCCTGTCTGCCCAACTCCTCCAGGGAAAATGGAGCTGGAGGTAGACTTTTAATGCAAAAGGTCTGATTCAAGCAGACAGTTTGTAGCAGATGCAACTAGACAAATTAGCTGCGGTCTCTGGGTCAGCATGTCCACATCATTTGAGGCATGAGAGTAACTGGGGCAGCCAGGTCAAGCCTTAAGTGAACCGAGTATGCTTGTCTGAAGACGGTGAGCAGAACCAACATGACCTGGGTGGCTGGCAGCTCCTCCCAGGACTGACCACATTCTCTGTTCTTGAGAAATCTCTGGACCGTCTAACAAACTTCCCCACTTCATTTTTAAACAAGTTTGAATTGGTTTCTTTTCCTTGTAATCGCTGATTCCTGGATAAGACAATTTTTTTTAAATTTTGCCTTTTTTGGGGAATCTGGTTAGATCTAAAGTGAAAAATGTAAGATAGCTAAATAGACTGTTGGGTTTTCGAAATCAGATAATTATATGGCAAGAAAGATGTTAGGGCAATGATTTATCAAGTGACACCTATGTGACAGGGAGTATGTTAAATGCTTGTACTTCATTGATATAACTTAACCTTCACAATCACACAGCAAATAGGTTTATAATCCTTATGGTTTTCAAAGTAGAAAACTGAGGTTTACCGATATGAGGTGGCTTTCATGGCTTTTCAATCCAGAATTGTGTACCTAGAAACTCATGCTCTTCTCTGAGGCATCTTATAGCATTAAGAAAAAGATGCCTCATGTTAATATATGAAAAAGAGGTTCATGCAAACTGGGGATCAAGACATCAATTTCCAAGAACTGATGACCTTTTAGGTCACCAATTGAGAAAAATAGTTTTATTGGTTTTATTTCTTATATAGCTAAAGGACGTCTTGTCTGATTTCAGATGCCACTTGAGTATTCAGTTATTTATCCCTAAATATCTAAGTATTTTCCTCTAAATATTGAAGGTGAGTGTTCCCAGACCAAATCTCCAGAGCTTTTTCCTAACAGCCATGAAAGACATACACAGGTAAGCCTGTCCCTGAGTACTTGTTATTTTCAAATCCTAGCATCTAATGGCTTCTAGAAACCAGTCTCTTTTTGCATAATAAATATAACCCCAAAATTATTCTAGGAATGAATCCCGAAATTAGTTACGTTATTTGACCTTGTTCAGTTAATTATTCAGGACTAACTTAGAGGAACAAACATTTATAAAGTTTTCTTTTATGAAAAAATACCTATACCATCAATTAACACAATTAAGGTTAGATAAAACAAATTTCACATAACAGGGATTATAAGTTATTCTTGGCTTTTGTTAACTGCATGTCTGAAATCATATGCCATCTAAAAGCTATTTTTACCTATAGTTTATGAATGGCATATTTGCATGCTTCCATGAATGTGGATCCCTGTAAAAATTCTGACAAGAACTCATCCTAGGAAGCCAGCCCCGTGTCTGGTGGGGTAGAATTTAAAGTGGTAATAGTTTGAGAAGAGAGCAAATGATTTAGTTCTTAGAAACTCAGAAGCTTCCTAGCTAGAATTCTCTTTACTCTTCTAGAATACTTGGATGGCTGTTCAAGATCATGTAAAGGTAAGGTAAGTCAGCTTTCTGTTGCTGGCGTTTCATGATCTAATGACAATCACCCTCCAAAAGTCCTCAGTGGTAGAGCTGAACCCTGGAGAGGACACTGGTTATTTGCATGTAGTTCAGTTAGCCTTTTGGAAGGCAAGAGATGATTCTTCTGATCTTTGTACTTTTGAGGCTCAGGATTATTACAGCCTTTCTTGTGAAATAGTATGGTGCTTCCTGGGGTTTTCTAATAGGGAAGAGTTCAAAACACCCAAATGGAAAAACTTTGCTCAGGGAATGATGTCTGAGCTGATGACAGGAAGTGAAGAGGTTTGGTCATGGAAAGTTTGGGGGCAGGGCACTCTTAGCAGGGAAAGGAGGGAGAGAAAAGGGGAACAGGAATAAGTATGTATGGACAGTGAGGAAGTGTGTGTGTGTGTGTGTGTACGTGTGTGTGTGTGTGTACGCACGTACAGACTTATAGCCCATCAGAGAACAGGTTCCAGCTCATGTGGCTGACAGAACTTCCTTCAGTTTGACCACTTTGGAATAGTGGTGGTGCTTTCCAAGTAGGTGACCACATCAGTGTGCGGTAAAAGATGCATAAACGAGATACAAGAGTTGGTCATCATTATAATCTATTCACAAGTATCAGAATGAACAATTTCCTCTTCCTCTTAAGTAGTAATATGTCTCTCAAAATAGTCATGACTATTTTTCAGCAATAAAACTGGAGGGACAATAGCAGAGAGGAATCCAGTAGTGAACTTATCAGACTTTCCTTATATCCCACTCCCTGGAAATTGGAATCACACCGGAGGAAGATTTTAAGAGTCCTTTATAAATATGGATGATGAGACAGGCTTGGGCCAGGGCAGAGGAAAAAAGCCTTGATATGGAGACTCTGAATTATTTAATAGGTTAGGTTATTAGAACTTAAACTAGATCTAATTAGAAATATAAAAGATTATGATTTATTTGTACTTCCAGTTGGTGAAGCAGAACAATCAAGTAATGCATAAAGGGCCCAATTTGATGTAGACTTACTTGTCTATCTATAGCCACATTTTTATTTACACAAATAATAATTGCTTTTTTCATCTGTGTTCTTCAGATATTGGTGACTTGAATGAGTTACTTTTTAACTCGACATTCCCAAATAAATATTCTATTTTTAAAAATAAATTTAAACATTTGATTATATAACCACCTCTGTTTGGTTCCTTTCCTCCTCCTTTATGCATCCGCAAGTCCTTTCTCATTCATTTGTATAGGTATTTTCACTTATCACTGGGTCCCTCCTCCTAAATGTTGAAAATTTATTTTTTACTTAATGAAGATGAGTAAAAATACTCTAAAAGTCTCATCTGACATTATCACAATGGTAAGATAATTCTGAAAGTTAAATCATACTGATTTAAGTGCAGGATTGGTAAGGAAATTAGTGAATTGGTAAGCTTTGTGTTTTTTCATATAACAAGAAATAAATAGCTTAGATTATATGTGATTGTGAGTGTTAAAGGAACGTACATATTAGTAGTTTGAAAGGGCAATAAAACATCTGTATACCTACACGGGAAAGATTGTTTTAAAGAGTACCTTGTTCAAATTAACAAATATGTCAGAAGAAAAAAAAAGAGGAAAGTTCAGGTAAGAGAAGTACGAACAACTAAAAGATAAGATAAAATATAATTTTATATAAATAGGAATATGATTGATTATTCTGTCATAGAGAAAGATAGATTGCTTTGAAAAGAAGTCCATAGGTGAGGTCAGCAAAATGACAGAATAGAAGGTCCCAACACTCATCTGTCCCACAAAAAAAAGATGAATAAACAACTACAAACTGATTGAAATAGCTCTGGGAAAGCTCTGGATTACAAAGAAACACGAGACCTTTTGGGACACAAACCGTAGGAGGGTCCCACAGAAAAGCGTAGGAAGCATTTCACCAACCCTCAGTCCCATTTACCCCAATGGCTGCACCAATTTACATTCCCACCACCAGGGCATGAAGAGTCCATTTTCTCCACATCTTTCTCACTGTTTGTTTTCTCTTGACTTTCTGAAAATAGCCATCCAACAGGTGTGAGCTGATTTTTCATTGAAGTTTTTATTTTATTTTTCTTGACAGCTTGGCAGCATGATGCCAAGAAGGAGCCTCACAGAAAAAGGACTAAGACCCCATAAAAAGTCTTCACTGCCATGAACATCTGCAGCCTTTGCGACCAAGGACCCCACCCCTGTCTTTGCCAGTGTTAAATGCAGCTGACACAACTGCCTGGAGGCCATGGCTGGGGTTGTCACTGCAGTGAGACCTGCCCCGGGGGACCTGAGCTGCTGCTGAGCCCCTTACCCCAACAAATCCAGACTTCACAGCTCCTTGCCACAGCACTAGAGCTACCACTGCACTGTGCCTCGTCCCCTGGGTCCTGGATGATAGCTTTGACTCACCATCATCATGAGAGCCACACTAGTGCTGTGCCCTGTCATCTGGGTCCTGAGTGACAGATACAGCCTGCAGTCACCAGGTGTACACTGCTGCTGCTCTGCGCCCTGGGGCCTCAGTTGAGATTTTAACCTGCTGTCCCCAGGGCCCAGGCCACTGCTACACCTTGTTCTCCCTAGGCCTGTGCTGATGCTGCATCCCACCCCTTCCAGGGGGCCAAAGTCACCAAAAGGAACCTTCAAGACCCAGACCCCCATTCCATGGGGGATCTTTATATGTCAACACCTTGGACCCAGGCACCACTGCTGCAGCACATGTACTTGTACCCTCAGCCCCAGGTACCCTGGTGGTTCTGCAAATCTGAGCCCAGAACCCCTGCTCTGCCATTGCTCTTGAGTGTTAGCAAAACAACCCCAACAACCAGAGGGATCCCCTAAGCTATAAATTCTCCCTGTGGGTAAAAAGGAGAACAGGAGGACCCCAAGACCTCTAGACATCACTGCCATTGCAGACACCTACACACTTGACTGTGGACTTGCTGGTCGTTGACCTCAGCTGGGGTGCTGCACAGACACTACACTGCCACACCTTCTCTGGAACTTGACAGGTAGCACCACACACAGTTGGCGCCCCCTCTTTTTTTTTTAGTTCAAACTTTTATCTGTTTAAATCTTGATTAAATTTAACAGGCTAAACACAATCTTTAGCACTTGACCCACAAGAATGGAAGAGGATTTGGATAACATCAAATGAGCAAGGGATGAGAATGACCACCTAGAGTTGTGACCATCCATAGGCAGACCCCACTGCTGGGGTGTCCTGCCCCAGTTTGTGCAGCGCTTGGTGAAGACCAAGATGAGTTTCCACAGCCTGTTAGAAGTTTTCATCCTGTTTAAAAGCTTTCCCTTTAGGACTGGTAACAAGATGAGGACCCTACTCTCACCATTTCTACTCAAAACAATACTAGAAGTCCTAGACAGAGCAATCAGGCAAGAAAAATAGACATCCAAATTGGAAAGGAAGATGTAAAATTGTTGGCAGATGATATCATCTTATACAGAAAAACCTGAAGACTATACCAAAAAACTGTTAGAACTAATAAATGAATTCATTAAAGCTGCAGGATAGAAAAAACTCAACATAAAAAATTACTTGGTTTTCTACATAACAACAATGAATTACCAAAAGAGAAATTAAGTGAGAAACCCCATTTACAATAGCATCAAAAACATCAAAATACTTAGGAATAAATTTAATAAAGGAGGTGAAAGACCTAGACACTGAAAACTATAAGATATTGATAAAAAAAAATTGAGAAAGGAACAAATAAATGCAAAGAAGCCCAGATTCTTGGGCTGGAAGAATTAATATGCTGAAGCATACATGGTTCCCAAAGCCATCTACAGTGTTAATGCAATCCCTATGAAAATTCCCATGGCATTTTTCACAGAAATAGCAAAAGGAATCCTAAATTCATGTGGAACCACAAAAGACCCCAGATAGCCCAAGCAATCTTGAGACAGAAGAGTAAATCTGGAGGCATCACACTTCTTGATTTAAAACTGTATTGCATAGCTATGGTAATCAAAACAATATAGGACTGATGTAAAACCAGGTTCATAGACCAAGGGACCAGATTAGATTGCCCAGAAATAAATCCACTCATATATAGTCAACTAATCTTTGGTAAGGCACCAAGATTACACTATTGGTAAAGGATAGTCTCTTCAATAAATGGTGTAGGGAAAATAGATACCTATATGCAGAAAAATGAAAACAGGCCCCTATTATATACCACTCACATAGATTAACCTGAAATGAAGTCAAGGCTTAATGTTAAGACATGAAACCATAAAAGTCCTAAAAGAAATAGGGAAAAGTCTGTTTGACAGTGGTCTTAGCAATGATTTTTTTGGATATGATACCAAAGCACAAGCAAGAAAAGCTAAGCCAGTGGGACTACATACATGTATACATACATACATACAATGGAATATTATTCAACCATTTTCCTGCTTCATGACAACATGGATAAACCAGGAGGGCATTATGCTAAGTGAAATGAGGTAAACCTAGAAAGCAGATACTGTATAGTATCACCTACATATGGGAACGAAGGAAGGAAGGAAGGCAGGAAGGAAAGAAAGAAAGAAGGAAGGGCAAAAGAAGGAGGCAAGGGAGGAAAAAAGCCAATGTCATAAAAAGGAAAGTAGAATGGCTGAGGGGTGGGAGAAATGGGAAGATGTTGGTCCAAGGATAAAAGGTTTATGTATGAAAGATGAATAAGTTATAGAGATCTAGTATGCAGCACGGTGACTAGTTAACAAAACTGTATTATGTACTTGAAAAAACTCTTTCAGAGAACAGAAACACAGGAAATATACTCAGTGTCAGTTATTTGACAGAGTTTGAATGGTGGGAAACAAATAAATAAACTAAATGTATGTATTCATAAATGAATAAATATCCATTAAATACATGAAATTTTCATTAACTAAAATTCATTAAAAATATTCAATAAACCAAAAATATGTTGAACATCTCTAAAAATCAGAAAAATATATTCATTTATACCTATTAGATTGACCAAAATTAAAAAAAAAAAAAACCTAGGAAAACATTGCTGGCTATTGAAAACATGAATTGTTACAACACCGTTGGAATGTAATCCATCAGAATATATTTTAATATTTAAATAATTAAGTAAAATAACCCATCAATGGCTTAGTTTAGGCCCAGAAATCTGTGGCACAAAATAAAAACAACAACATGAAAGAATTCAGATGTAAGGATGTTTTTTCATAGTACCCTTTGTACCATAAAATATTTAAAACTATGTGAATAATCATTAAAAGGTAACAGTCATATAAACTGTGGCCCATCTGTACCACTGAATGCAGCCATGAACAAGGAAATTTGATCCATAGAATTTGACTTAGAGAGATTTTCAACATGTACATATTGTATGGAAATAGGAAGATGTTGTGTAGTTTATAGAACATGAGCAATCAACTTTTAGTAAAATACAAGTTAACCAAATCTTCTGTATGTATGCAAGTTTGTGAATTTGTGTATGCATGGGCTTACATGAACATGAAGAAAAGTGCAAAAAGCAATCCATCAGACTTTTTAGCAAAAATTGTCTGGGCCAGGGGGTAGGGCAGGAGTGGGTCAAGAAGGTTAAACCATTCTCACCATGAAGTGTCCCTCCCCTCTCCCAAAAAACGATTGCTTTTGCAAAATATAAACACCCACACACCTATGACAGAATATTTGGTAGAATCTCATTTGTACTTTGTGTTTAAATTCATTAAAGAGATCGGTGAAAGACTAAATGTGAAAACATTAAGTAATTTTCTCAATTGTGAGACTTCAGGTGATTTTACATTCTTATCTATTTACATACATATAATGTAATAGAAATATGCATATTTGTGTTTTGTACACACATAATATGTATTTATAAGTAGTCACATGTTTTGTACCATAATATTATTTATTTTTAAGAAAAGCTACCTATTTTATTGCAGAAAACAAATGGGTAATAAAATCTGGCTGATAAAGAGCGTATGCAAAATGCCCTGTAGACTATTTGGTACCCCTGAAAGTCTCCATTATCATTATTATAGCTTTTACTGTTACACACCAATTATATGCTTATTCTTATAATGTGTGTGGTCTAATTCCTACTTTCCCACTCTGATGGGTAGACTCTCCCCCAATCCTTACCATTCATTTTAATCTGATATTCCCTTCTGTCTTTGCTCTAATCCCTCCTCCTTCATAAACTATTCCTGACTTTCCTATCACCTGGCAGATGCAGGTTGTTGAATCACTATTATGTTTAATATAAATGATTATATATGATTTTTTAATTTCCTCATCCAGACTCAAAGCTCCTTACAGTACAGGCGTGCCTTATATCACTGTTCGCTCATCAACACATTAGAGACAGTGCCACCAGGTGCATAGCACGCATAGTCCTATTAATACTGCCTCAGTGAGATGGGTGAGGGCTGAAGCTCCTTTCCAGAACATAGATAGACAGAACATTGATAGGTATGAAGATATATATGCATATGTATGAGTATTCACACACACACACACACACACATATATAAATATACACACTCTGTAAAGACAAACTCCAAAAATTAGTTTGCAGTTTGTCAAAGAATGCCTTCCATGAAAAATGTGACAATTTTCAGAAATTTACAATTCATACTTTCTTCTATCAAACACAGTCTTCAACATTGATATATTTAATCAAAATAAATCTGCAGAGATTGTTGATCTGAAAATTGCTGTAGGGGGGCGTTATGGAAATGTTTGGAAAGTCATTCATCGGGCTGGCTGAAAGACCGCAGGAGTAAGATATCACAGGCTCCCAAGATGAATGGAAAAAAGATGAGAACGCAAAGAGGTGCATATGAACAGCATGCAGGGCCCGCTGGGTCCTCAGCTGTTGTAGGACAGGCCATATATGCAGGAAGAGCAGGAATCCTTTTTCATTATAATTTCCTCAAAGGCTTGAAGTCTCTGCATTTTAATCTGTAAGAAACAATATTTTTCTGTTTAAAAAAAAAGAACTATTTTATTTTTTAAGAATATTTCTATTCCTCAGCTCACAAAAAGACCAGCAACCAAAGCCATTCACAAAGAGTTTGAGGAATGAGAATTGAGTGTAAGGGTTATGGAATGATGGGTGTGGGTTAGAATGTTGGACCATCAATGTGGTGCCAGTAGGAGCTCTCCAGCAAACTTGAAGGTGGACCTTGGTTTTGCACAAGTAAGACACAACTGGACAGAACTCAGAGGATTCTTCTTTGACAGATAAGAAAGAGGGGAGCTCAATCCAGGGCACATCCACGTAGTTTCTCCTCTAAAAGGCATATAAAAACTTCCCATTCTTCACACTAACAGAGGAGAGATCAATTAAGAGCCTTACAGAATTAAAAAAAAAAAAGACATTGCTGTCTCCCAGTTGCTATCTTCATTTTATGGAGGATTGAATTGGATCGAATGTTTCCAGAAGCAAGTTATAAATACTCTACACAATCTTTTTTTAAAAAGAAGTATTTGGCACAGTATCAGAAAATAGCATGTTAAGCTTCAAAAAACTGTATCTGGTGAATTAATGGTGTCATGTTACGAAGCTTCCTTTCACCTCTCTGCTCTGCGTTCATTTTCCTCCACCTGTGTCAGATTCTCCCTGTGGTTGTGAGTTGGCTGCTGGTAACAGCCAAGGCCACGGGCATCTCATTCACGTCTAACAGGGACAAAAGCTTTCTTCTCCCAATCGTCAGTCAAAAAATCTTGACCTACACTAGATAAGCCTGGGCTGCATTTCCCCTCTGAACCAATTACTGAGACATAATTGATTTTTGCTGCCAAGGTCCAAGATCCCTCTACTCCTGTTTTCCTCAATAATAACACATAACAAATGTGTCTATAATCCATAATGATTTTGCTTCCATGATGTCTAACATAGCATCTGGTACTCAGTAAGTACTCACTGAATTTGACAAATGAATGAATGAATGAGTGAACATATGAAAGGATGCAAGCAAAAAAGAAACATTTGCAATAAATGACAGACTAGGGATAGAAGTAAGAGCACTAAGGTCTTTTGGCTTCCAAAACGACACTATTTCCCTGACACTTCACCCAAGTAAACACACTGCAATGAACTGTGATTGTCAATGTTACAAGTGTGCACAGTCTCTGTAAGATCACTGAGATGCAAAGGGACAAATAATTCAGCTCCCAGTGTTAGAAGGAAGGCCAGGAGACAACTCACATTTCATCAGTTATAATTTCTGTCAACCTTTTTGTTTAATAATCATGAAGTCTTGTTGCTCAGTTTCTTTTAACTCCTACTTGGTGTTAAAGCAAAAAGATTAGAGCTTTGTTCTAAAAGATCTTAACGTTTCTTTAAGACAATCACTATTTATTAGAATTTTTATGTAGAGTAACTGTTAATACCTTGTTGGGCTGAGCATTTCAACTGCCTTTGCTTGGTGCAGTGGTTCTCACCTGGAGGTGATGTGCCCTTCCTTCCCTCAAAGGGCATTTGTAATATCTGCAGACACTTTTGGTTGTCAGATCTTGGGGGTGAAGCGATACTACTGGCCTCCAGTGGGAAGAGACCAGGGATGTGGTTAAATGCCCTAAAATGCACAGGATAACCCCCCACAACAGTTTGCTGCCCCCAAATGCCTAGTGTGCCAAAATTGTGAAATCCTGATTTAGATGCATCATGATCCTTTTACCTCATAATAATAGTATGCTTCTGTTTACTTATAAGAGGAGGTGAGAAACTGAAACAGAAAGATAAGTAAGTTATTTTTTATAGCACTCAGAAAAGAAAGTAGAGGTCTACATGAAGGTATTGCCCATAGGAATGAGGGGACTTTTTTTGGTTGTTTTAACAGAGTGGCATCAGAAGGGCTGGAAAACAATATCTTATCAAAACTTTCTCCACAAATGGTCATTTGTTATATTTCAGTCTGTAAATTGTGAGTTGAGTGGTGTCCCTCGAATTTCATATGTTGAGATCGTAACTCCCAGTACCTTAGAATGTGCCCTTATTAGGAAACAGGGCCTTAGAGATGTAGTCAAGCTACCAGGAGGGCAATGGCTTCCCCTCTATAAAAAGAATTTGGATTCACAGACACAGATAGAGGGACGATGATGTGAGGTGACTCAGAGAAAAGCCATTCATTCACAAGCTAAGAAGCAAGGCCTATAGCAGGGACCTCCCTCAGAACCCTCAGAAGGCGGGTTCTGCTGACGTTTTGATTTTGGACTTCTAGCCTCCGGATCTGTGAGATAATAAATTTCTATTGTTTAATCCACTCAGTTTGTTACCGCCTGAGCAGAATAATACAATTATCAAGGAAATCTTTTGTGTAAAACATCTTCAACTTCAGGATTCTTTTACACAAATGAGAATATTCTTCAAAGGGGATC
Organism: Manis pentadactyla; assembly: GCF_030020395.1. NCBI lineage: Eukaryota > Metazoa > Chordata > Mammalia > Pholidota > Manidae > Manis > Manis pentadactyla. The sequence continues at coordinate 16,733,348 of NC_080029.1, forward strand.
ATGTGCCATGATCAGCCTTTTGATACCTTTGTGAAATGTAATCTACTGGGTTATTTTTAATACGGTTCCTAACTAGGAGAGAATGACTGTTTTGATACTGGAAAAAAGAGGGAATCCTTGAGAGATGTTAAAAGAAGAGATCAAAGATAGGAAGAAACAAGGGAGACGCCAGCAAGAGAAACTCAACAGCACAAGGTGACTCTGGGAGTGAGGAGGGACTGTGACAAAGGAAGGCTTAAATCCAATCAAATGTACCTCCCTCGAGAAGCATAGGAGAAGAGGAGAAAGTGAACTCGGGGTTAAACTTGAGTTTAAACCCCTGTTCTGCCATATATTAAATATGTAAACTGCATTCAGCTTCTTAGCTCTTCTGATTTCTAACATATAATAATGATCTTGAGTGCAGGGCTGACTTCATCACTAGGCTTTGGGACCACAGTATTTTCAGGGGCCAAGAAACATGTTTTCTATTCTTTTAAAATCAGAAAATAAAACAAAACCTGAACTTTTAGGTAAGAAAAAATAAATGTTTTCATATACATTCATGTATGTACCTTTCCAACAATATGGTTATAAAATATAATTTAAAAAATTAATAGAGGAAGGGGCCTATGGAAGTCCTAGTGTAACCCTGATTGGTTGGGTGGAATTGGGAGACTGAGTCGGAAAAGGTACTATGCCACGTGCTTAGTACACGCTAGAGGTTAGATCTTACTTCTCCTTCCTTCCTAATCTCTGTACACTTCGCATGTATTTTTCACATGTTCTAGTTAAGGATTTTGGGTTCATCATGTGTCAGGCATGATTCTAAATGGTTTATATACACAGACTCATTACATTCTCACAATACCTCCATGAGAGGGCACTGATATCGTTCCCTTTTTACAGAAGAGCAAACTGAAACCTGGAGAATTTAAGTGACTTTTCCAAGTTCACACACTCAGCAAGTGGTAAGGTTACCCTCTGAAGCAGGAAACCAGAACTTTTTGCACTGTTAAGCCATTCCAATATTACCTGCTATTCCACCTATCCCTGAAGCCTGGTATTTTCCAGTGAAAATGTGTCTTTGTTCAGATTCAATTTTCAATCTCAGATGTAAGTGCACCTGGTAGACCTGGAGTACTTCTGCTTAAATTATTCACCCAACCTTGTTAAAATATTATGCAAAGGCCATACGACACAAGTGCAAATCAAATGTGCTCTGTAGTAATTTTTACACTGTAAACACACAGCACAGTCCCTTGTCTGCATTGCGTCACCCTTCTGCTCTGGTTATTGGTAACATCACCAGGACTCACTTCATCACTGTGTTCATTCGTGAGACCATGTCCAACAAAGGGCTTGCTGCACATCTGGAATGTTCTATCACCAAATCAGTGGTGAGGCCAAACAACAGTATCACGAATTAGACTTTACTCTATGTGAAATGGTTTCTGTGCCAAATAATTCCATTTTTTCCAGATGTGTCATCAAGGCACCTTGAGAACTGAACTTAAATTAAATTATGAGTTTAAAATGTGACTCCCTAAATTAACATTGCTTCATCTTGAGCCCAAATTCCAGACCAACAAAGTGCATTAATATCGGATGGCTTATTTTCTTATGGAATAAGCAACATTTCAAATTGGGTTTGGTTTAGATTTTAACCTGATCAAGGTTAGTTGTTAAGGACCATGGACTTATTTTTTAAGAGCTAAGAGTTACTGAGAGCTTCTTGTATACCAGACTCTGTGCAAAGATATTTGCATGGAATTGATCCATATGATTTTCACAGAAAGCTCAAAAGTTGGTAATTAACTCTTTGTTTCATATGTGGAAACTGAGACACAAGCTGAGATAAGTAATTTTCCTAATCTCAGGGACCCATAAACCAGCAGCATTTGGATTTGAATCCAGGGGGTCAAACCCACAACCCAAACTTTGGTCTTTAAACACCAAAGACCATGTTGCTTATAGAGCACCAGTGGGCTTCCCTTCTTTTTCTTTCCCTCTTTCTCTTTCCTCTCTTCATTCCTCTTCTTCACAGAAAATAAATCAAAATTTAAAAAATTCTTGAATATGACATCATTGAAAGAAATAAATGTGCTTTACTTGAAAGAATAAAAACAGACCAGCAATTGAAGGGAAGGAAACTATTATTTCAGATAGGCCCAGATCTGTTCTGGAAAGTCAGTTACTAAAATAAATTAATAACTAATCATTTTTGGTTCAGGACCTGTTTGGAAGCTTCAGGTAAAGTTGCCAAACATACACCTGTGCAATCTAGGAATATCTAAGTTAAACACTTGTGCATTTCTCTTAAATACTTTAAAAGTTTGTATGCATATTGCAAATATGGATAATCACATTCAACCTAAATATTTTTCCAGTCCTGAGCATTCTTTGTTTAGGAGAACAAAAGATATGACATTGCCTGGAGATAGCTTAAAGTTACCATGTTTAAATTATAAATGGAGGTGTGGTGGATGAATATTTTTCTCAGCAAGGAGATTATTAATGAGGCTAACTTATCTACATATGAACTGGGCTTATTTATATTTTAATTTATTTGAAAAATTGTTTCATGTCTGTTCTAACATTGCAACAGAAATACACCTGAACTGTGAGGTTACTTCTCAATCTCTCAAACTGCTCTCCCAGAAGGCTAGCCTAAATATACATCAAATAGCATACTTACGGCAAGCAGAGCATGAATTCTGATAAAATATAGCAACTAAACCATAAGAAGGGTTGGAGAAACCAATATCTTCTCTCTTCTAGCCAAGCACTTACAATGACAAAGGAAAATTTTATTATCTGAGTCCAAAAGTGAGAAAATTAAGGTTTCAGAAATGTAAATGCTCAGTACCATACACTTCCTCCTTTTCAAGATCAGTTTCTTTTCTGCAAATGACACGGGAAGCAAGATGAATTCCTTTGGCTTGATTCACATAGCATTTGGAGATTGAACTTGTCAATTTGGATTTATGAAATTTCTTAACACTCACAGTTGGGTTACTGTGCCAGCATGTTCATGAATTTTTTAAGAAAAAACAATCCTTTGCATTTTTGTCGCTTTTCAATGCTCATGCTAGTCTTTGTTTACAGCCTAACCTGCATAATGAAGATGCCCCAGCTGAATGCTCTGATTAGGAAGTTCATGTGGTATTGCAATGTATTAATCTGAAAGGAGAGAAAAGAAAGCCAAGAGACAGAGCTATTCATGTCTACACAGTCTTAAATCAAGAAAAATTCCAAATCCAATTGACCTAAAAGGCTGCATATACCATTCTTGTAACAAAAGAAGATTGAAAGTCCATGCAAGACACAAGCAAATCTCTAAGTATGTTACGAAATTTCCCCTCCCCAAATAAAAATACATTTAATGTTAATTTAAAAAATCCCACCTTTGAATGGCAAGTCAAACATTCAGTATAATCATCCATAATGTTGCTTACCTCTTTTTTCAAATATTATTTTTTTCATTTTTCAAAACTACTATTAACTTTTCTAAGGGAAATCACATTTTCACATTGATTAACAGTAGCCACATTTTCCAATTATATGCATAATGAGTTCAGGAGCAATGACCCAGAAATGGACAGGACACTCTGTTCCAAACTAATGTTAGCAGTATTTTGGTGTTTTGAAAAAAGAAAAAAGAAAAGGCTCTGGATATAATGATGATAGATCTTTGCTGTTAATTAATCAAATTCCCTCAAAATAGAGTTCAGCAGGTGGAAATAATTACCAGTTAATTGTCTTTTGTTTATTACTCTTTGGAGATATAAAAGATATTCCAACTACCTTGCTCATTTTACAGTATTTACTGAAAAACTAATAATAAATAAATCAGAAGCATGAATGTTGTTATGGTAACAATATTTGTGTTTGCTTTCTGAGACAATACAAATAGCATGAAATAACAATTTCCTTTTGAATCAAAATACCTTTTTTGCTAGGTGCATGAATTTGCCTTCAGTAAAAAAATATTTTTCTTATTTATCTTAATATGTATAAGTAGCTGATATGAAACAGAAAAAGGACTTTTCAGCACAAAAAAGACTGTCAGTATGAATCCTGACAAGAAGACAATGGGTGTCTTTGAAGGCTTAGATTTGGTGAGAAATATACATCTGTGGATAAAATCAGAATTCCTGTGACCAGGATTCTCACCTGGCCGTGGTTGACGAACTCACTGCACACCTGTGGGCAATACATGGCTGTTGACTCTATAAAAAAGAGCTCCACCCAGTGCTCTGTGCATGATGGTGGCATGGCTGCAAGGCAGCAGGAGAGCAGAGCAGGGGCTGGAGTGGTGGTGGCACCGAGGACAGAGGCCCAGAGGATGGCTGTGCAGGACAGTTGTGTGGATAGAGGGACCCAGAGGACGGCTGTGCAGACAGAGGGGCCCAGAGGCAGAGACCAGCTTGCTGCATGAAGACTCACTCTGAGTGAACGGGATTTTAGTGACTGACCTGCCACCTGTAAATAAAGTTTGGTAACCCTTTCACCCCAAGAACGTTTTGCTATCATTTTCTTTGGTCACACTAAATCCATAGCGAACTTGCCTGGGGCTGAAACCCATTGGCAAGACTACATCTTAGATATATGACAGTATTTGCATGTTTAATCTTAGTATTCTGAACAAGAATACTATTAGTATATGTACATGTTGAATTGATTTTTGAATATTTGTGCATTAGGCACAAATTCCAATTCTGGAATTTACTATCTGTGTGATATTGGGGTTTTCATTTATGAAATGAATATAAAAATAGTAATAATCCCATAAGTCTATAAAGTATTGATGTATGAAGACACTAAGTCCCTTGACAGTTAATAAATGCTTAATGGAAACCTTTCTTTGTGTTATTATTATTTTTATTATTATTATTATTATTGACTAATACTCTTAGAAAAATAGATATGAGTGGGTGGAAGGAGAATAAGGCCACAGAAGCTCACTAAATGGGACTCAAAGAATTAACCATATAAAACCAGAAAGCCAGAAAGGACTCAGAGTTAATGCCCTTTGCAATGTGAGTTCATTCCGCATGCCCCGAATCTGGGCTGACCTTGAGATTTGCCCTAGCTAATGCAGGTGAGATAGGGCAGAGACATGACACAAGCATTATTATCATTTTCATAAAAGTGTTGAAAGTGAATAACATAGTGGGAACAAGAGGAATCTATCTTGAGGCTAAGAGCAGAGAGTTGGAAGATTAGATTATGTGGATAAAATGAGAGTTCCTGTGGCCAGAATTCTTACCTGCCCCTGGTTGACTAGCTCACTGCACACCTGTGGGCAATACATGGCTGTTGACTTTATATGAAGAGCTCCACCCAGTGCTCTGGGTGCAACATGGTGGCAAGGCTGCAAGGCTGCAGGAGAGCAGAGCAGAGGCTGGAGTGGTGGCAGTACTGAGGATAGAGGCCCAGAGGACGGCTGTGCAGGCAGAGGGGCCCAGAGGCAGAGACCAGCTTGCTGCATGCAGACTTGCTCTGAGCGAACAGGATTTTAGTGACTGACCTGCCACTTGGAAAGAAAGTTCAGTATAACCCTTTCACCCCAAGAACGTTTTGCTATCATTTTCTTTGGTCACACTGAATCCATAGCAAACTTGCCTGGGGCTGAAACCCATTGGCAAGACAGATTCCTAACATATTCTGTGGTAATCAGCCAATGACTTAACCTAAGGCAGGGCAAGCAATCTTAATTGATGTGTTCCCAATGCTTGGGAGTGGCCACTATATTGGAGAGGAACAAAAAGTTTGTCCTACAAAATTACCTAGAGGACTGACTAGATATATTGACTGAAGATAGATATTATGATACTGCCTGACAAGCCTATGCCCTCTGACCCTTTACATTTATCTCATTCTTGAAAATCCTTAAAAGACAGAATCCCAGCTTTTGGGTGCACCTCCACTCTGAGGTTGCCCACCCTTGCCTTTCTTTGAGTGTGTCACTCTTTCTGTCCTGTTTCAGATAAGTAGGGAGGGGCTGCTGAGCTCTGATTTGGGCTTGCAAGTTCCCATTGCCTGGATGATCTGGAAGCAACTGCTCCTTAGTAAAGGAAAAAAAATTTTTTGTCTTCAGGAAGATCTCAGAAAATAATCTCACCTCATGCAGTGCTCTGTGTCTCCCCAAAATCCTAGGGTGGTAGGGACTTAGTTCCCATGTCATGCAGTATCCCAGGACACTGAATGCCAGGTGACACTGGCTTTAGGAGTTGGCAGGAAATGTGCCCTACCAAGCAGCAGTCCAATGAGCTTCCTCTTCCTCTTTGCTTTGTTCAGGTAAACCTGCCCTTGTCTGTCTTGACTATGGCCCACTCCTCCTTTGTAGTGTTTTCAAATAAAACCTTAACACTGCTTCACTATTGTGTCTCTGCCCCTCAATTCTTTGTTGTAGAGGGGCCTAGAACCAAGGGGAACAAACTCAGCCCCCTCCCTAATAATACTATAGTAATGTTAGGGAATAATCTTAATGTTTTAAAACTTATTCATTGTAGCTCTGGGGGGAAGGATGTTCCCAGCCAGGGGCAAGTTGCCCCACCCCATGAAGCTGATGAAACTGAAATAAATTAAGGTAGGTTGGGAGAAACCATTTTTGTTGTTCACAGCTTGCTTAAATTCATTGACAAGGCTCAACATTTCCTGCCTCCTCCAGCTGTGGCTAGCGCTCTGCCACCACAGGACACCCTCTACTTCCCACCCACCCCTTCCAGGAGGAGCTCCACTGATGGGTCTTTGGTGACTGGCAGATGCGAGACCAATTACATACCAGGAATGGAGGGGAGGAGAGAATGGCTGTTTTCTCTCCACCTCTGACCCCACAGGCTGTGGGAGGCTGCAGTGGTAAACATCTATTGATACATAAATGGCCTAAGACCAGGCAAATTCTGGAAATTCTGTGATTTTACCCACCCCATCAACTAAATTCCTAACTTTGTCTGGAGCATTTGAAATATTCAGAGTTGAGCATTAAGATAATGTTTCTTAAAGTTAACATTTCAGAGAGATTCTATATTGAAGATACACAGAAACATTTAAGCATACATATCAATACAATTTTACACTTATATACACATATATAACACATATACATATATGTAACTAAAAGAGAGCAATGATAATGTTTTTTATGTTGTGCATACCTATCACCTATTTCCCTCTTATAGATATATAGTTGATCCCCAATATTTAATAGGATTGCTTAATTTGGCAACAACAAATGTATATAACAAATGTGTCAACTAAACCTCTTAACACAAGCACATGGAAACATGAAGCATGTAACTGGGATGTTGTACAATGAAGAATGGGAAAGAAGTGAGATTTTTGTCCTTTTCCCTTGCTTTCATCTATAATCTCCATCCTTTAATCGGACATTGTGTATGTGTGTGTGTGTGTGTGTGTGTGTGTGTGTGTGAAATACCTATTGGTTGATGACTGTGGTGGTTGAGTTTCAGAAGAGAAATGTGGAAATGGGTGAAGAGCTGTGCTCCAGGTGATTAAACACTAGCTCCATATTTTTTCCAACAAAACAAACATGAAATAAATTAATTTTATACACCATGGAAACCGTTCTTTCTATATATTTCAATATTTATTAAATTTGATATGACATATATGTAATGTAAAAGCAGAATTACTAATAATTCTTCTTAGTAGTAATAAACACTATAAAATTGGTAATATAAAATGTCTGCACTTGTCCCTAAATTTGTAGCATCAACATGACAAGAGACTGAAAGTCCCTCTTCCTGCAGACCAGACATTTCTCCATTAGAGGAAAAAATTAAAAATTTCAGAGTGAGTTATGCCACATCCTCTATTATTTAAACATTTAAAAAATGTGAACACAATCCATTTTTCCCCTTTGATATTAATGTATAAGATCAATGGGCTTGATATCAAAAAAATCTGAATATAACTTGATTTATACGGACCATTTGGCTTCATTTGATAGGACTCTCAGGCTCCGTGAGTTGAATTGTTGTGTCCTTCATGGGACCACATTAAATTATTACACCATATAACTTCATAGAGTTAAGTAGCTCCCTCATTGAAATGAATTTCTATATCTATTTCATATATATATTGTTCATATAAATATTGTTATTTGTTTAACTATATGGCCTTATATGATTTTAAAGTTATTATTGAGAATATAGTCTGTATTATTAAAATGTAGTTATTTATTCTTGTTCATCAGAACTTTCCGACTTACTAGAATGAAGCAATGTTAATTCTTGTAACACTAAACTAATTTCCCCTTTAATTTCTCATTGTTGGTATTGGCTTGGGTGTTTTACACAAATGTTAATGAAAACAGCTAATCAGTATTCTCAATGCACATTTTGCCTGCAATACAGTCAAGAAACTGGGATTTCTTATAGTTTATTTTTAATAACCATTGCTCATTTAAATAGTTTATATGCAATATGATATTGGTTTCAGATGAACAACTTAGTGATTCACTAATTATATACATTATTAAATGCTCACCAGACTAAGTGTAATTACTATCTGTCACCATATGAAGACAGCATATTATAAGCTATATTCCCTATGCCATACTTCCATCCCTGTGACAAAATTATTTTATATTTTGATATTTGTAGGTTTTATTACATTCTTTATAATTAATTTTTATTTACATAAAAATCACATGTATGATGTAAGGTAAAATTAAATAGCATTGTTGGTCATATATTAAAATAACTTGTGATTTTGCTCAATCTTCCTTATCCTCCAAATTCAGTTCCTAAAAAATGACTTTTAGATATGCTTTCCTAAAACTCACTTCTATATCTTTAAATGAACATCTATATGGTTATTTATTGATTTGTCAGGTTTAAATAATATCTATTGACTTCATTTTTTGGTAGTTGATGATTCAGCTCTCTTCCATGCTCCACCAATGATATTTCCCCCTGTCCTGGATCTCTGGGCTTTCTCTCTCCCTCCCTCCTTTTCAGGCAGAGATCTTCCTCTTTATTACCCTACTTTCCTGCTCCAGTCTGGCCAGGATGCTGGCCATCGGCTGAAGTGCCCAGTTGCTCATTTGGTTATTTCAGTCAGCAATCTCCTGTGTTGTGTTGTGTAACTTCCTCCGATGTTTACCTTATCTTCTTACTTCTTGGTTTGACTTTTCAGAAACAGAACTTCTAGTAGCTTTGTAAGAAAGGACACATCATTGAAGTAAAAGTTTTTTAAAAATTTATACCTGGAAATGTTTTAGTTTCTAACACAATTTACTCATAGTTTAGCTGGGTATATTATTTCCTCCCTGAATTTTAAAGGGATTTGATCTACTTCCTTTTGGCTTCTAGTCTTGTTGGTATGGTTCTTAAGAACTAGTCTTGTTCTTAAAAAGCTGTAAACCATTCTGAATTACATCACTTTTTTAGGAGATATTCCTAATCCCTCTCCTACCCTTGAAGTTCTTGGTATCATTTTTGAAAAGTTGCCTATGTTCTGACATTTCATAATATAGTACCTTCTGAGAGACTTTCTTCATTCACTGTGTTAGGCATTTGGTGGATCTTCACCATTTAGATATTTATACCCTTAATCTTTGGTAATTACTCGTATGACATTAAAATTCCTATTAATGATACTTGGGACTTTCTGCATGGATCTTCCTGTTATCAAACTTTTGTCTCCTATTGTCTCTGCTTTTTGTATTAGTTTATGAGGTATTTTATTTTTCATTTATAATGATATTATCTATAAAAATTGTTTTTGTGTTCTTATAATAGCTCTTTTTATGAGACTATTGATGACATATTTAAAAATATTTTTTTCTGCTTCCCATGTTGTCTTTGAATTTTGTGTATTTACTTGTATCTCTGTCATTGTGGAGGCTTCCTTCAAATGAGTAATGATGTTGGTTTTCCATTATATTTAAGAAAGAATCACTAAAAATCTGCTTGCTTGATAGTTATTGGAAAGCATGTTCGCTTCACTGCAAGATAATATACATATAAGGTCTTATATTCTCTGCATATCTCTCAAAGTTTGGCACCTTATTTTAGTTGTTCTTGGAAGCCTCTTCATTTCTCCAGAGGAAAATCCTTCAGTCATCTGCCTGGAGTGAAGGCATTGGGAGAAAATCCACCATTCAGACAGCTAATTGATTCAGCCCCCTCTTTTTTTCTCTCTGTCTCTGACCTCTGCTCTCTTGTATCAAGTGTCTCCCTAAGAAACTATCCTCTTAGGTTTTATTTCTCCATTATACTTCTAGTATCCTGCAAGGATAGGTGAAAAGTGCCCACCTAACATCTGGAGATTTTGTGTAATGGGGAGAGTTGAAGGGTAAGATTGCTGCGCAGCTTTGAACTCTTTCTCAGGTTTTTAGGTCTATGAATCATTTCTGCAGTTGCTTGTACTGAGTCTTCCAAAGCCATAACCTTTCTGTGATTCTGTGAATTAACATACTTCTGCACACACTGATTTCAATTTGCTCTTCTTTGTTAAGTCAAATAATATTATTCCTATATCTGATTTCCATCCTCAGGAAGTTGTTGATATCTTTCATTTACAGTTGTCACATTTTCTATTCTCCTTTGGCTTGTATGTTTATGCATTTAAATTTCCTTTTTCTTTTCTTTTTTTTTTCATTTAGGAGAATTTCTCAGAGGAGCCAAGATAATCAAGTATGTATCTTCTGTCATATTTTATTTCTCTTTTAAAATACTGTTCCCCATGAAATTAGAAATAAAGCCATATAAATTCTAGACACATCTCCTATAATGCTCTTGCACCAGGAAAGAGCAGATTAATGTGCTGATTTGAAGTTCAGGATGAATGATCTTAGTAAAAATGGCTACCCTTAAAGACCGAGAGTAGTACTATTTAAAAGGGGCATACAAAGGGCAAAACTACCACTAACTAAACTCTTCACAAAAATCAAGTTACAATTCTGAAGTTCAGAGTATCTTCATTAAAATGTAAAAGAATGCATGTAAACCAATTATATATGATGAGGATTGTCTCAACACACTTTGATTTATATTATGACCTATTTTCCATGAATCTAAGTAAGCAGATACCAGCAGTGGGGCTATGGGCTGTGATAGTTGGCACTGGACCACAGGCAGAGTTGAGAGAAGGCTGGCAGTGAAGAGTGGCAAACCTAGATGGGGTGTGTGAGTCAAGGCAGGAAATGTTGAAAGTCATGGTTGACCCATGAAGACTGTCTACATAAGGCAGGGGAAATAATGCTGGAGGTTGGTGATGAGCTCACACTTGAAAGAGCATCCTGATTAATCAAAGCAAGGAACAGTATCGTTGAATTGTTGAACAGTAGCATTGGAGTGTCTGCACGGATTTGAGTCTTAGCTCTCCCATCAAACCAGCTTTTGGAATTGTGGGTCTACATAAACAGGAGTTGACATCATAGTAAGATGAAGGTGAAAATAGCACTTAAATTAGAGGGTTGTTATGGGGATTAAATGAGACATAGCATGGAAAACATTTAGCAAGGGGGATAAAACATAAATAAGAGCTCAGTAAACTATGGCTGTTTTTGCTGAACTGTGTCCTACTTATGCCTACAGATTCTAGCTTGTCTGCTCTTGTTCAAATGTTCCAAACCCAACTTTTCTCTCCACTTGTACAATTGAACTTCACATAACCAAGTCCTGCACTGTTTAGACAATGAGCATTATATAACCTCGCAATATCTTACATGTTCTTCCTATGATCCAAGGCAAGAATTTGTAACTAAAACTTAGATAATTTTAGTACTATTGGTTTGTCTCATCCTGTATAATTAGGTATTTATTTTTCATATTGCATTAATGCTTAATTTCAATTCAAATACAACTTTTACTTATGCTACATTTATTCCTTTCATAAGGAGACAGATATGCTAAACAAATATAAAATGAAATCACACCTATACTTTAAAATATCTCTGAAATTTTCTTCTTCTGTGAGGTCTTCCTATAACTACAGCTAATTTTTCTCTCTTTCCAATCCGAACTAAACTTATTCCCACTTTATTGGTTAAAACATACGTATCAAAATAATGATTTATTCCAAGGGTGAATTCAGTGATTTTTAATAAGCCAGAAACTTGCCCAGCAGTACCACAATCCAGTTTTAGAACATCTCTTTCACTCCAAAAGGAAATCATTAGCACCCATTCCTTATTCCACCCCTGGCCCAAGGCAACCACCACCTACTTTCTCTATACATACATTTCCCTTCTATGAATATTTTACATAAACTGATTAATAGAGTAAGTAGTCTTTTATGACTGAGAACTTTCATTTATGTGTTTTTGGGGGGAGTGTTTTTCATGAAGGAGCATGTATAAGTACTCTGTTCTATCTCTTACTGAATGATATTTTATGGCATGGACACACTATTGTGCTACTCTATTCACTGACTGATAAACATTTGGGTTGTTTCCATGCTTTTGCTAATATGAATGCTGCTATGAACATCCATACACCAGTCTTTGTATGGGCATATGTTTTCATTCAGACCTATGAATCCCAACAAAACTTTGCATATCCCTTTTCTGTATCATGTATTACATTACATTTTAGTATGATTCTTTTGGGGTCTGCCTCTACCCCATGCCAGTCCTTTATGGGTGTTCACCAATGTGTTTTTCTCATCAGTTCTTTAAATATAATGTGTCCTTTGATCAGCTTATCCATTCCCAAAGTGTAGTTACAGTTTCTACTTGAGTGACTTAAGTATCTTCGCCTTCAAACTCCTATGGACTACATATGAGGTCCAGTTTTGGGGTCTGCTTGCTAGAATGTAAAGTAACGTATAACATTTTGGATGACAGAATAGTGATGCTGTATTTTATAAAAGGTTTGTTGCATCATGATTTTAAAAGTATCATCATCTTTAGGTGGTAAATAATACTGTATCCTGTCTATAATGAAATGCTTAAATAGTACCTTTAAAAATATACTTTCAAACCATCCACATTTGTTATTTCCTTATTTCATCTTACACTGTCATTTAAAAATGATTCCCTGAAGCAAAAAGAATTAAACATCTACTTCGGCTATCTCATAGTGGCACATGAACAACTATTTCTTTAAATTACCATCTTTTGTTATTGGATTCTTTTTATTTTAATTGTTGAAAAAAGTCATTTGTCTCTGAAATAAATTTTTGAAGGTGGCAACAGTTTTAAACTCAGTGGTTGTTCTTTCCTTTTTCTTTATTTAAAGGGGGAAAAAGTTATTTTTAAAGGCAATTTTGTGCAAATTTGGTGTTGGTGGAGTTGGAGGAACGAACATCCATTATATAAAAACAAAGCATACCTGGTTGGGGTATTAGAAAGCTTGTAATTTCATCTTTTGGTTCCCACTTGCAGTTTATGACTTTAACAATTTTAATGGAAATTACAGCTTGAAGCCACATAGTGCACTTTATTTTCTATTCTTATAACTTGAGAGAGTAAGTGAGAGCTAAATTCATGGCTGGGAATCCATACTTAGATTGATCCTGTAGAATAGAATATATATTCTATATATATGTGTGTGTATATATATAATAACATAGAATGCATATTTTATATTCTGTAGAGAGGGGAATGAGGGAGAGTAGTGGGTCAATGGATAAAGTGTAGTAAATTGTTAGCAATTGGAAGATGTGAGTGATGGGAATTTCTTGTATTGTTCTTTCAACTTTTCTTTAACTTCGACATTATTTCAAAAATGAAAAAAATTAAAAATAATTTGATCAATATGTATTGAGCATTCTGTAAGGAAGGAAGTGAAGTACGTATTCAAAGCATAGTCTGTACACGCAACACCAGTGTCAGGAGGAATCTGGCATGTTGCAAATACACTTCATCATTTGGGGCCTCCCTGCTGGACGTCTCTGTTGGTCATCTACTCACCTCGTAGATGTCCACAGCATCAAATTCTGAATGGCTGCCCTGCTGTACTGAATTGGGACAAGACTGAGGTTTGTTCCTTTCTAGTGTGTGAATTAAAAAATGTCAATTTACTAGGTTGGTATTGATCTATACTTGGGTGGGGAAACCCGGAACTCTGAGAAGAAGGTTAAGTATTTGTCTACACACAGATCACCTACTACTATTTCTCTCTCCTTTTATGAAGCTATTCTTTATACCTGAGAAAGTGCAAACACTTTACCAGAACAAAATGTAAATTCTGTAAGGCTTACGTATCTAATAAACCTTTAGCTAAATGACATCTAATTTTTGGAGATCCTGCATATACTTTTAAGAGCTGTTTCATTAAACCCAGATGTGTGTACATACATATATATATATAGGTGTGTGGAGAAATATATATATATATTATATATATATAAAAGAGATACTATATAAAATTTCACATATGGTATTTATATATTTCTTATGTACTTCATGTATGTATGTATATTATATATTAAATATGTATTTATCTTAATTTCTTTGAGTCTTAACAACCATGAACATTTCAGAAACCCCCTAGTTCTGAAAGTTGAAGGAGACTTGGGGGAATGGTGTGGAAAGAGTTTTCTCAGTTTATACCTTCTAGAATACATTCACGCTGTATCATGAGATGCTAGAGCTACATCAGCAAGTACCTGAGGACCAAAGTGATCTGCACTTAATTCATCTGTTTTATTAATTCATTAATAACCAAATGCCAAAAAACCAAATAACCAAAACACAAAATACAACGAAATTCATTCAGCTGCAGGACCACAGGACAGGTGTACTTTGATTGCAAAGAGAAAAGCTACGATCTAGGAAAAAAATCTCATTTTTCAGTGGTGTCTAAAAATGATAGTAGGTAGACTGCTAGAGTGTAGTGGGAATCTGGGGCTAAGGTCAGGAAAGGACAAGAAGGCATGTGGACAAGAAGACAAGAATGTGGAAGGTGAATAGGCATAAAAACAAGCTTTGGGTGTGTTAAATATTTTGGCTGGGTTCATTGTCAGTTAGTGGTGAATTTGAAAAGGTCAGCAAAACCCCAAGGAGTGGTTCTCAAAAGTGAAGCAATTTAAAATAAATATGAAAGTAGTCATGACTTTGTTTTCAGATAAGAGGCACAGTAGAGAGCATGGAGTTTTGAGGTGCTTTGAGACTTGAAACTTGGACCTATTTCTAAATAGTCAGTGATAAATTGGGTATCAGTCTTTTCATCTCATTTTGCCTTCCTTCTCATCTCTTGTTTACTTTTTCATTCTTTACTTTTTCCCTTTATCCACCTTATTCACCCTTATAATATAATGAATCATAAAGTTGAGCAGGTACTCCAGGCTTTTAAAACAAGTATGCAACTTATTGTTAATACTTTCAGGTTAAGGTTGGGCAAATATAAGGCACAGAAATATATTAAAGAATATATTAAATAGATACTTTCCTCTGGCTTGCAGATATTGTTTTTATTATAATGAAATGTTGAAATACATGTGAAAAGGCCCTAAGATTTAGGTAAACAAGAGAAGGTCAGATAATTCATCCTCTACCTGGCATATAAACGTATTGAAGATCCTTTCAGTGTTTGTCTTCCAACTGAATGTATGAAGTCTTTGTTGCTAGAAATTACTTGACCACTCTTATGACTCATAAATGTAATTGAACTGTTTTTTTCAGTTTTAAAGCAGAAGGAAATGAACTTATTAGTTGGATGTGGAAACAACTACTGATATATATATAAAAATATATGTATAGAAAATCAAGAATGTGATGGTATATCACTCATATGATTATGTTAACTTACATGGCAAAAGATATTAACATATATAATTAAGGGCTCCAATCAGTCAACTTCATCTAAAGGGATGTTTCCCTGAGTGGGTCTCCCCTAATTAGTTGAGGTCTTTATCACTCTCTAGCCAGCTTGGAAAAAAGTAAAGAGCTGTGTTGTGAGAGGAAGGTGCCACATGCCAAAGACCTGCGGGAGACCCCTGGGAGCCAAGAGCATCCCCTGCAAAGAACCAACAAGAAAACAGGGATCTCACCCACATAGCCACAAGGATATAGATTCTGCCAAGAACCAGTGATCCAGAAGAGAACTCAGAGATCTCAGAAGAGAACCCCAAGACTTAGGCTTATTGCAGCCCCTTTTGATAGCTTGATTTCAGCCTGGTGATATCCTAAATGGAGGATACACCTAATACATGCTTTGTTACCCAATCTCCTTTTCTGCATTTCTAATGTGATAATCATGGTCTGTATTTATTGTGAACTTTACAAAGTATTCACAAAGAATATGTTAAGGGCTTTAGTGCCATCTAAGGTGGCAAGGGAAAACTATATATGCTCCATGGTGACAATAAACAAGAAATGACCTCTCAGTAATCACACTGCATTCAGAAAGCAGACACTCAGCTCCTATGCAATACACTGATATGATTTGGCTATCAAAAAGCAATATATGATAATCCTCATTACAAATCAAGAATAGATAATACTTTGAAATTTGAACTGAACACTGAAGGAAGTTAAAACTTGCTGAAAAACAATCTGCTAACTTATTTCCAATGCACAGAAATAATGCTGGATATAAGATCAATAATAACATAGGCTTGGAATATGCTTTTCCATTTTCTCGACGCTTTCTCTCTTCATAAATTTCCAAAAAATATGACTTAATCTATTGTCATGATTGTTATCATACCAGGCAAATGAAAGAGAGACATTTCAAGTGGAAATGATCCTCAGCAGAAATACTGAGACATTGCAAACTTCAGATTGGCTGTACTAGATAAAGACCATTTATGAAGAACATATGGTTCCCATATGTGGCAGACTGAGCTGTCATTCACAAGACTTCAGCCTTGCCTATATCTGGGACTTTTGCCATATGGCTTTGAATCTTAGTATTAGTGGCAAAGTACATTTTCTTCCCTATGAATAGAGGCTTTTCCATAAGACTTATTTCAACCAATGGGCTCTGGGTCCAAGTTATAACATGTCAGTTTGAGCCTAGACCTGTATCATGTGCTATCTTTGCTTTTGTTATCACCAAAAAATGAACCTGACCTGGGAAATTTGTTCTCAGATAAATGAGAGATACCTGGAACAGAGGTTACGTGAAGCCATTTGGAGCTGTTCAATCAAAATCAGCCTAGTTCAGCCAAACCCCAGGAGACCCATGAATCCACGGCCTCCTGATGCAGAGCCACCTCAACAAGGCCGCGAGCGTGAGAGTGACTAACTGGTGTTGTAAGCCTCTAAGTTTTGGGCTGCTTTGTTACTCAGTGTTCCTAAGGATATAACTGACTTACCTAGCTGGTGACTTTCTCTGCTCTAGATACTCTTTGGGAATGTCACTTTTACATGCATTAGCTCACAATTCATTGGTATGTGAAACTGTGAAAATCTCTTAGTCAGTTGTCATGCAGTTTAATGCTTGTAGACAATTAAGACATTTCAAAAGTCCTTTGTTATAGAACCAAAGACATGCAATTCTAGGTTTTCCTTATCAAAATTTCAACCAAGAATCTGAGTCTACTAACTTTAGAATTAAACTCCCACCCCAAATTCTGACACGTGTGATCTACTCTGCCACTAATCGATCAGAATCATCAAGTGCTCCTTTTCCCATTTCATTTTTCCTCCACTGTGCAAATCCCAACATTTGAGTAGGAGAAAGTAAAAAAAAGCAACAAATGCTTACTATTTTTCATAAATGCATTTATTTTCTAGATGATATTACATATCAATGTTTATATTCTTTTGATCTTAGAAGTTTTAAAAAGGGATGACTTCATCTCTGCCACTGGAGCTACATAACAACAGGAGCTTAGCACAGGCAAAAAAAGTGTCTTAGGGACACAAGTAAAATCAAGTCAGGAGTAGAAGAAATTTTTATCTATATCTTTTATCTATCTATCTATATCTATATCTATCTATCTATCATCTATCATCTATCTATCTTTCTCTATCATCTTTCTATCTTTTTTGGTGGTACGTAATTCTATTAATGGCTTATCTATTATCCTATGACTGAAATGAAACATAAGACATTCATCAAGACATGATATTAGATTATATAATGACATTCCTTTTACATGTAAAAATATCATTATCTCTTTTAAATTCTAACATAATTTGTGCTAAAAGATTTATCTCCTCCTGTTACTTCTATTCAACATTAGTCCTTCACTACTTATTTTTTTTAATAGATTTTGTTTTAGTTTATTTTTATTTTTGATGATCTTGTATAAAGACACAATAAAAGATAAGATAACATAATAAGTACCTATGTACCCACTATTCAATCTCAGCAACATTTGACCCACCTTCAGCCTGGTATTATCTACTCTCCACACCATTATTTTCACCTCCCATGTGATTATGAATAAAATTCCTATTATCATAGCTTTTAAATAGAAGCAGTCAATAAAATGAATCTTACAGAATGTCCTTATAAAAATGACCACTTATTATTTTTCAAGAAACAGACTAAGAATTTCAACTCTATTATCAACCTAAATATATGCTCTGCACTTTAAAAACTGGAATGCAGCATTTGAAGCACAAGGTAGTATAATAAGGACAGATTATACTAGCTTCATATTCAACAATATTAGCAACTCAGATTCAAATAATTGTTGGGAGACAAAAATTTGGTTATGTTAGAAATAGCCTAAAGCTAGAACCATGAGAAGAGAGACTATAAAAATATAACAGATTTATCTTTCTTTTAAAAGATTGAGTTGATAAGAAAGAATTTCAGTGGTTCTCTGGGACCTAAATAACAATGAATGGTTAAGTAGGTATGATATTTAAATAGATGCAGGCATAGGAACTATATAAAAGTTATTTCATATATGCCATTCATTTATCTAAATTTAATTATATAGTTCCTCCTTAGTTGCTTCCAATAAAATGGCCTATTTCTTTTAACTGCTTTAATAATTCTGATATTTCATATAAATGGAATTACATATTATGTGACCATTTAGCTTCTTTTTGACTGAGCATAATATCTTTAAGGTTCATTCATGTTGTAGTGTGTCAGTCAGTCAGTCGTTTTTATTGCCAAATAATATTCCATTGTATTCATGTATCACATGTTATCCATTCAATGAGTTAATGGCCATTTAGGTTGTTATCACTTTTGGCTATTTTATATTGAGTAATGCTTTTATGAACATGGATGTACAAGGTTTTGTGAGGGCATGTGTTTTCATTTCTTCTGGAGTAGAATGGCTGGGTCATATAGTAACTCTGATTAAAATTTTGTGGAACTGTCAAACTATTTTCCAAAGCAGCTGCACCATCTTACATTCTCACTAGCAATACATGAGAGTTATAATTTTTCCATATCTTCACCAACACTTGTCTGACTTTCTGATTACAGCCATCTTAGTGAGTCTGAGGTGGCTTCTTGTCATGACTTTGCCTTGCATTTCTCTAATAACCAATGATGCTGAGCACCTTTTCCTGTGCCTATTGCTGATTTGTATATCTTCTTTTGGTAACTATCTATTCAAATATTTTACCCATTTAAAAATTTGGGTTGTCTTTTTATTATTGCATCAAGGGAGTACTTTATATATTCTGGATAAAAGTCCTTATCAGATATATGCTTTACAAATATTTTCTCCTATTCCGTGGGTTGTCTTTTTACTTTATTTATGGTATTGTTCATACAACAAAAACTTACTATTTTGATCAAAGCAAATTTGTCTTTTTCTTTTGTCACTTTTTTGCATCATATAAGAAACCATTGCTTAAAGCACAAAGTCATGAAGATTTACCCCTCAATTTTTTCCTGAATGTTTTATAGTGTTAGCAGTTACGTTTCTGTTTATAATCCATTTTGAGTTAATTTTTTGTGTGTGTGTGAAGTAGCAGTCCATCTTCATTACTTTATATGTGGATATCTAGTTGTCCCAGCATCACATGTGGCATGTCATTAATCAACTTATCATAAAGGTAAGGTCATGTGTGTACTCAACAATTGTATTCCACTGCACTGATCTATATGGCTATCTTTTTTATTCATTACTGGGGGTTTGCATTAAGATTTGAAATAGGGAAAGTGAATCTTCCCAATTACGTTTTTCTTTCTCAAGTTTTTTTTCTTTTCAGGATCCTTGCATTTCCATGTGAATTTTAGGATTAATTTAATAACTTACGCAAAAGGGACAGCCAGTGTATGGATAATGACTGCATCAAATATGTGGATCAACTTGGGGATTACTGCCATTTTAACTATATTAAATCTTCTCCAATCCATACACATGGAATGCCTTTATAATTATTTAGGTCTTCTTTAATTTCTTTCAACATCTTTTTTTATTTTCAGTGTACAAACCTTGCATTTATTTTGTTAAACTTTTTACCTAGCTTTTGTTATTTTTGATGCTATTTTAAATATAATTGTTTCATAATTGCATTTTCAGATTGTGCATTCCTAGTTTAGGAAGGACAACTTATTTTTGGGTTCTAATGTTGTGTTCCACAAGTTTGATGAATTTTTTTCATTAGCTCTAGTAATTTTGATATATTTTTGTGTGTGGTTTTATTTGGAATTTATATATAAAAGATCATGTCATCTGAAGACCTACATGGTTTTACTAATTCCTTTCCAGTTTAGAACCCTTTTATTTAATTTTTAAGCCTAATTGACCCAGCTAGGCCTTATAGTACAATGTTGACTAGAAGTTGGCAAAAATGGATGTTGTCTTATTCTTATCTTATTGGGAAAGTTTCTAATCTTTCACCATTAAGTATAATCTTATTTTATCAGCTTCAGGGAGTTCCCATCATTCCTTATTTACTGAGTGTTTTTATCATTAAAGGGTGTTGGATTTTTTTCAAATGTTTTCTGTTTATTAAGATATTTGTGCATGTTTTTTCCCCTTTGTTCTATTAATATGGAATATTGCATTGATTTATTATGGTATGTCATATTCCTGAGATAAATCCCATTTGGTCATGGTGTATAATCCTCTTAATATACTACAGGATCCAGTTTTCTAGAATTTTGTGAACACTTTTACTTTACATTCATATGAGATAGCAATTTGTAGTTTTCTTTTCTTATGATGTTTTTTTCTGGGTTTGGTTAATACTGGCCTCATAGAATGCATTGGGAAATGTTTCTTCACTCTTTTATTTTTAAGAAAAGTTTTTGAAGGATTGGGGCTAGTTGTTTAAACATCTGGTAGAATTCATCAATAAAGTCATCTGGTCCCGGCCATTTCTTTAAAAGAAATTTTGTGGTTGTTACTTACTAGTTTATTCTGTTTACTTTTACAAGTCTATTTAGATTTTCTATTTCTCTTGAGTCAGTTTCAGTGGCTTTTCTTTGTACAGATGCATTTCATTTAGGCTAATTGGTTGGTCTTCGGTTATTCATAGTATTGCCTAAATCCTTTAATATATGTGAGTAATGTTCCCTCTTTCATTCCTGTTTCTATTCATTTGCATCTTCTCCCTTTTTTTCTTGGTCAGCTAAACTAATAATTTGTCAGATTTGTTGACCATTTCAAATAAATAACTTTGATTTCATTAATTCCCTTTATTTGTTCTCATTTTCTATTTTATTTATCCCCACTCTAATCTTTATTATTTTTCCCTTCTGTTTGCTTTGGGTTTTGCTTACTCTTCTTTTTTTAATTTTATGAAGGTGGAAGTTTACATTATTCATATTTGAAATTACTTCTTTTAAATGTGTGTGTTTATAAATAAAAATTTCTCTCTGAGCACTGATTTCCCTGCATTCTGTAAATTCTGGCATGTGGTGTTTTAATTTCCTTTCCTGTGAAATTAATTTCTATTTTTTCTAGAATTCATTCATCTATTGATCTTTAGTAGTCTATTGCTTAATTTCCATATAACTGGGAATTTCTAAAACTTCCTATTTTAGATATCTAATTGATTTCACTGCAGTAGTACATATTTGTATGTTTTAAATCCTTTTAAGTTTATCTAGGCTTGTTTTATAGCCTGGAATATGTTCTGTCTTAAAGAATGTTCTGTGTTTTTGAAAAGAATGTGTGTTCTGCTATAGCTGGATGGAGTGTTGTATAGATATCTGTTAATCTAGTTGAGTAATAACATTATTGTTACATATATATATATATACATACATACATATATTGTTTTATTTCTTGGTTGATTTTCCACCTAGTTATTCTTTCCATTTCTGAAACTGGGGAAGAGAAATCTATAACTATTATTATGAATCTCTTTCTCTGAATTCTTTCCATTACTGAAATTTGGGAAGGGAAGTCTGTAACTATTATTATGAATTATTTCTCCTATCAATTCAGTTTTGGCTTCTTGTATTTGGGGGCTATTTTGGGGTGAATGCATTTTCCTCATTGTTATGTCTTCTTGATAGAGTAACCCTTTTATCAATATTATTATTTTCATACCTCCCTTTAATCCTTTAAGCATAGTTTCTTTTAGTTCTTTGAACTTCTGCATTCATAATGCTTTGAAGTCTTTGTCTGTTAACTTCATCATTCAAAGCAGTTTCTATTGCCTTTTCCTCCCATGTGTATGGGTCATACTTTCCCATTTCTTTGGATGAATCATATTTTTTGTGGAAATTGATCATGTTAGAAAATACATTAAGAAACTCTGGAGGCTGATCTCCTACCCCTGTTGTTTCTGTTTGCTTGGTCATTTATTTGTTTAGTGATTTAGCTGAACTAATTCTGTGAAAACTTTTCCCCTACAATGTGCAAATCTTTAATGTCAGTGCTCAGATTTTCGCCATGTGTTTTTATCTTTTAATTTAGCTACCTAGGTGTTTCCCCTGTGCCAGCATCGTCCACTTAGTGATCGTGACTGTGTTTATGCCTCTGTAGTCAGTTAGATATGTACTTATTTATGTGTGGCTTGCAGACTACTCTCAAGTTTCAATGAGTTCTTATATTTGTTTATGCTTTACATTTAGCCAGGGACTTTTAGGTTGGGCTTTAACTCTCAGGATCTCTGCTGAGAAACTGTAGCTTAAGGGACATATACAATCTTCTTGAATGCCAAGGATGTGTGTAATTTTATTTTTGAACCTGGTTTACTGGGAGTTACTTTTAAGTCACGATGGTTTATTCAGCCACTGTTTGGTTAGAGGTTGCATTTAAGCCTCTTTGGCCAGTGAAGTTTCTGCCCTGTCTTTATAGGTCTGTGTGCTGCTGGGTAATACATTCAAGTGATACCTCCTGTGATTGCTCCTGCATAGGTGCAGCCTATCAAAAATGCATGGTCTTTCTGCCCCCAGGGTGGAGTGTGATCCTAGGAGGAAACTTCCTGGCTGTCTCTTTATAAGATTCTGTTAGATTTCTTACTATTCTGCCATTTTTCTGGTATAAAGATACCAGTTTCCACTTAATTACTCTTCACTTGAAGATCTCCATTGTTTCCAAGAGGGCCTTCTCGTAGGTTTCTCCACTTCCTGTTCTTAATAAAGTCAGTCCCCTCAGGCACAGTTCTGGAGCTCTTTATTTCTCAGGACATCATTATTTCCTAGGCAAAATCCTCCTGGGGCTACTGCCTAGAGCTGGGGGCCAAACTGGAACCAGATTTTCCTGCAGTGGCACCCTGGCTCCAAGAGGGACAGTGACAGGGAGGGATGTCTGTCTCTTCCACACTGTCAACCCCAAACCAGGAAGCTGGTTCAAGAGGCAAAGTGTTTATCTGGGATCAAAAATTTGTAATTCCAAGTACATAATTTAGGTAAAAACCCAAATGGTCTCCATATTATAGGAGGTGGACTCAGTATTTATGGATAAAAAAGAGTAAGATTAGGTAAACTGTTTTTAAACAATATTTAACAGGTATCAACAGGCAGGGCTAGGTTTGGATTTCATTGATCAGTCAGGTGAAGTGGCCATTAGGCTAAAGTTCACGTTTATCAGTCTTGTCAAACAGGATATTGTCAAGCTTCCTGACGTTTTGGAATGCTGGTGGTTCCGCCAGGTTCAAAGCTTCAGAAAACAGAATGTGCAAGGCAGTTCCTCTGATATGGTTGCCCTGACTCCATTCAAAAATGTTTACTTATATCATTTATCACAACAGGAACCTCCACCCCTGGGGGGTGTGGGTGATCAAGGACTCTGTATTATTGGTCTGAAGTCCTTGAAATAAAACTTCTACCTTTTGATTGGGGAAGAGTAAGGGAAGGCCTATGGTTGCAGGCTGGGTAAGCCCAGAATGTGGGAGAACAACAATCTGCCCCTGGTGATGTGAAAATG